>NC_139385.1:46637500-47262500 GCF_054392235.1 Sus scrofa | reverse complement strand
AGGCCGCTGTGCAAAGAGCTGCATGTCCCCCCCTTCTAACGCCGGCTCGAAGAGCTGCATGTCCACCCCTTCCAACGCGTCGGAAACGAAGCCGGCTCGCCGCGCCGGGGACCAGCGCCCTCTGGACCCTCCGGAAGGGGGACTTGCCCGCTGGCCCCAGATCACTCCTGCCGTGGACTGTCCCCCACCCCCACGGCCCCCGCAAGGCCACGTTCCTCTGAGAAGCCCGGCTGGGCTTCAGACGCCCTGCTCGGCTTCGGGCGTTTGCACCCGTCCGGGCGTGGGGACCAGGGCGGGCGTGTGTATTTCGCGCTGGGGGGCACCCGGGGGTCCAGCCTTGTGGTCGAGGAGACCCGGGAGGCAGGGGGGCCGGGGCTGGCCGCGAGGCTCTGCCCGGTCAAACCCGGCTAGCGCCCACCTCGCAGGTGAGTCCGCACCTGCTGCTCGTGCCTCAAAGCTGCCGAGCCGCGGGGAGGCCGCAGGCGCCGCAGACCGTGGAACTGCAGGCGGCAGAGCGGAGCCGCTGCCCCACGGACGCCCGGTCGGCGTGGGCGCCCCCGGTCCCGGCAGGGGGGAGGGGCGCGCGGCCGGGGCTCGGCGGGGAGCCCGCGGGGGGACGGCCTGTGGGGGCGGGGCGCGTGGAGGGGCACCATCGGGCAGGCCCCGCGGACTCACAGTAAACGAAAGCGAGGGCCTTCAGGAGCACGACCCTGGTGAGCCAGAAGGTGCCCGCGCGGAAGCGGGCCGGGCAGCTCATGGGGTCGCGCCCCGGCGGAGACGCGGGCTCCGGGCCCGCGGCCGCGGCCTTCCGCCGCCTCAGGGGATCCTCGGACGCCGCCATCGCCGGGCCCTCAGAACGCATGCGCGGGGGACGCCGCGCGCCGATCGCTCCGCCCCCGCCGAGAGGCCCCGCCCACAACTGGAGGTTCACGTGCGCCGCGGCCAGCCGCGCGCACGCTCGGGGGCGCTGCTGCTGCGGGGGTCGGGGGCTTCGCGCCTGAAAGACTGGCGGCGCCGCTGCGGGAGCCGGGTTGACCGCGTCGCTCCTTCACTCACTCGTTCATTGAATAAGCCGAGGTTGCAGAGGTCCCCAGTGCACGCCCCTACCCAGGAGCTCGCCCTCCTGGACTCTCACTCTAGGGAGGGCGGGAGGCACTGAATTCAGAGGCAGAAACGCAATGTGAAGGAGGCTCTTGGAAAGCATGTGTCTGACGATGTGATATGCATCCAGGGAGGCTGAGATGAGGGCAGCCAAGAACCCTGGAGGCTACCGTGCTCCCTCTGCATGCCCTGGCTGTGTGTGGAACTCACATTCGCGCAGAGGAAAGGCCGAGCAGGATTCACCACCCCAGGATTCCAGGCTGCCTCTGCCTGCATTGAGAAGGAGGAGTGGGTGGGCAGTTGCCTCGAAGGGGTCCCTTCCCAGCTCCCCACTTCTGCTATCTGAGGAGGATGCTGGGGTGGTGGCTCCACAGCTAGTGACAGACAGTTCAGGCAGCACCTGGGTCCTAATATTCAGACCCTTCAGCTCTCTTCCCCACCCCCACCCCCACCCCCGAAGTTTCTGCACAGGGCAACCAAGTCCCCTTAGCACTTCTCCTGGCTCTCGAGACTGGACCTCTAGCCAAGGGGGGAAAGTGGCTGGCTGAGGATTCAGAGGAGGGAAGCCCTTACTGACCAGTGAATCACCCAACAGAACCCCAGGAAGCCTCCAGCAACTCTACATTCTGAGGATACGGGACAGGTGTCATTCAGCGGGTGGAGTGCTAGGCAATCTTCAGAGGAAAGAAGAGGTGTGGGGAGTTCCTGTCGTGGCGCAGTGGAAAGAATCCGACTAGGAACCATGAGGTTGCAGGTTTGATACCTGGCCTCGCCCGGTGGGTTAAGGATCTGGCATGGCTGTGGCTGTGGTGGAGGCTGGCAGCTGTAGCTCCGATTCAACCCCTAGCCTGGGAATCTCCATATGCTGCTAGTGTGGCCCTAAAAAGCAAAAAAAAAAAAAAAAAAAAAAAAGAAAGAAAGAAAGAAAGAAAGAAAGAAAGAAAGAAAGAAAGAAAGGTGTGTGAGAGAGTAGGCATTAGCGCCTTCAGAGTTTGGGGTAAACTGTGGAGTACTTGGAAGGAAATGATTGCAGTAGGTGTGGATTTTTCCTTATTCATTTGTAAAAACTCTTAACGTGTTAAAGATCCTTTTCTTGTGTGTCTACTGTGAATTTTTGTCCTGGGTTTTTTGTTTTCACATCTTGTTCCTAGTGTTTGATGTATAAATGATCGATATTTACATAGTCAAATAATCAGGCTTTCTCGGTTGTTTAATTATCTCTTCACCGTCTGTATTGTGAGCTCCATAAGGGCAAGAACTGGCTCTGGACAAGGGATCTCCCGAATTAGTCCAGACTAGACACTTCTGGAACCTCTCTGCAGCCTCCAGCTGCTGCTCCCCACCCCCAGTGTTGGGGTAATAGCATCTACGTGCATCTTAGTGATTTTTTTTTTGTTTTGTTTGTTTGTTTGTTTTGCCAAGACCACAGCATGCATAAGTTCCCAAGCCACGGATCAAACCCAAGCCACAGCAGTGATCATGCCAGGTCCTCAACCCACTAGGCCACCAGGGAACTCCTACAATGTGATTTTTTAAAAAAACCTTCCTTT
This sequence comes from Sus scrofa, assembly GCF_054392235.1. Lineage (NCBI taxonomy): Eukaryota > Metazoa > Chordata > Mammalia > Artiodactyla > Suidae > Sus > Sus scrofa. The sequence continues at coordinate 47,259,849 of NC_139385.1, read as the reverse complement.
TCTTGTCCATGAAAAACCCTTCCTTGGGACCCCACCTGAGAAGTGGGACCTGGAAGACAGATTTTCCATGGAGGGTACAAACGTCTTTTGCATCCTGAAGAGCCCCCCGCAGGGAAGCGTGAGCCTGAGGGGGAGTGGAGGAACACCTAGCCCCGGCCGGAGTCCTGCTTCCAGGTCCTTCCACACGAACCCACAACCTGCCCCTCCCCTCCCCCACCCCGGCCAGTTGTCCAGGTGCCGAGTCCCAGATGAGCCCGCACAGCCGTCTGGGGGGAGCACGGAGAATCCGGCCAAGCCCGCCCGAGCTCCCCTGGGTCCCTGCCCGGATGTGGGAGCGGAGCAGGGGACAGAGGCGAGGAGGGACGGCTCCACTGTCAGGTGTGACCCTGGATGCTGCTTTTCAGGTGGGGACAGTTCTCACAAAGGGCCCTTTGTCCTCAGCTTCCCCTGGCCAGGGCTGCATTGTTCCCCCTGAGACGTGTACAATGGGACATTGTGCGGAGCAGAAAGGGGCCCCTTGTCCAGCCTCCAGCTCACTGGGCTCTGGGCTCCCTCCCCGGGTTTGCCCAGGGTGGGCAAGGCCATCGGAGAGGTCTGCCGGGAGCTCATATTCTCATGTCTCTTCCTGGGAGCTGACCGCAGAGGTCCAGTCTATCTCAGGGTCTAGAACCTTCCAGGGAGTGAACCCCATGGAGCAGGGCTTGGCTGAGGAAAGGCTGGCCCGGGGCCCAGTTCTTGCCTGTTTCTGCCTGAATTTAATCAAGTGTCCACAGGTGTATCACAGCCATAAAAAGGAGTAAAGCATTTATACGCCTGCAGCAGAGACGAGCCTTGAAAATACCGTGCTCGGGGAGAAGCCGGGCATACAAAGCCACATACTGTATGCTTCCGTTTACATGGAACGTCCAGAATAAGCAAATCCACGGTGGCAGAGCTTCGATCAGTGGTTCCCAGGAGCTGGGGGAGGGAGACAAGGAGCGACTGCTGACAGGGAAAAGATTTCTGTGTGGAGGGACCAAAATACTGTCAAACTGGATAGCAGCGATGCTCACACATGCTGAATGTATGAAATGCTACTGAATTGTACGCCTAAAAATACTTAATTTGGGACCTCCCCCTATGGTGCAGTGGGTTAAGAGACGGCATTGATACAGCTGTGGCATAGGTTGCAGCTGCAGCCCAGATTCAATCCCTGGCTGGAGAACTTCCATATGCCACAGGCATGGCAACAAAACAAAACAAAAACAAAAACAAAAACACCCCCACGGAGTTCCCATCATGGCCCAGGAGAAATGAATCTGACGAGCATCCATGAGGACGCAGGTTCGATCCCTGGCCTCGCTCCGTGGGTTAAGGATCCAGCGTTGCTGTGAGCTGTGGTGTAGGTCACAGATACGGCTGGGATCCCATGTTGCTGTGGTTGTGGGGTAGGCCAGCAGCTACACCTCCTATTCAACCTCTAGCCTGGGAACCTCCATATTGCCTCGGGTGTGGCCCTAAAAAGACAAAAGCGAAAAAAAAAAGGAAACCCAGTTAATTTTATGCTATGTGAATTTCACCAAAAATTATATTTTTAAATTCTGCTCTGGTCATTGTTTCAGAATCACTTAAGACGGCACTGCTTTTAGCTGTCAGGATAGCTCATGTCATTTATGCCAACCATATTTTCATCTGTATTAAGGAGCATCTGACACTTTTAAATAATGTTTAGCTATGGGTACATTGTATGCCCCACGAAGCTGCCCTACTCAAAACCAAACCTTTCCTGCAAACCCCGCGCTGTAGGGCTTGGGGCCTGGTGTATGCAGGGCACTGAAATGCTTTCCTTGGGCCCCACAGCTCAGCACCTGCAAAAGCCACAGGCCCGCTGGGGTCTCTACAAAGCAGCCCTTCATCAGCTTCAGGGGCTTGGGAGAAACTCTTGAACCTACATTTTCAAGCAAAAAACTATATGGGGGCAAGCCAAGAAGACACAGGAGAGGCCAGAGGTGCTGAGAGGAGGCCTGGCCACCCCCCGGCGTGGCTGCAGGAGGACCGGAGCTGAGCTCCACCTGGACAGAGCCAGAAAGGGCGAAGAACAGGAGGGGAGAGGAGAAGGGGGCTCTCCTGAGAGGAGCCGTCAGCTCAAGACACGCTGGCGTCCTGGGAACCCCTAGATGGCCCCCCTGCAGCTCCCCCAGCGCAGTGCCCCCCCCCCCCGCCCGACCAGCTGAGGCGCACAAGCTCTCGCCTGGGGCTGGCGGCAAGCCCAGCAGCTGCGGGCCGGCCTCACGGAGGAAAGAGCCCCGTGTCAGCACCTCGTCCAGCTGTCCCCGGGCACCCGGGCCTGGCAGTCCCCGCCGCATCAGGGCAAGGGCCCCTGACATGCCTTTGCAGCTGTCTCTGGCACCCATGAGAACCCAGCTCGGGCCCGCATCTAATCATGCACCCTTCATTTACCCCAATTTTTCATATCTTGACATCTGTTGCCGGGGTTGGGGGGCAGAACCTGCTGGCGCTAACATCTGTCACTTTCTGCTGGAGGGGTGGTCACTTTGGGCGGGCCCCACCCTGACTGTCCAGCGGCCAAAACCCCCTGGTGAGGCTGGCAGGTGTGGGCAGGGGTGGGCAAGCAGGTGTTGGCCATTTGCTGGTTTTTCTGGAACTGTGACTCACGGACGGCTGTTCTGCTTGGCTCGGCCGTCTCCTGTCCCAGCACCTCGGCTCTGGGTGGTGGACACGCCTACGCCCGCACCCCAGAAGGAGACATGGCCCGGGGTGGCCCTGCAGGCTGGGGAGCCACGACTGCTGAGCAGAGCGGAAAGCCAACAATTCCAGTGCAGTTCCACGCTGGTTGTAGAGCCTACGGGGGAACAGAACATGCATTGAGTTTTTCTCGCAGAATCACATGGGAACTGCCGAGGCCCGGGCTCCCAAACAGGAAGCCTGCAGGTGAATTCGGCCACAGGCTATACCAGTTCGCAATCACAGTAAGGCTATGGAACAAACCGCCTCCGAGCCATAAGCCGTTGTGGCAGCGGGCAAGACTTCCCCCACCAGCGGGGGTCAGGCACGCATCTGCGGTCACGCCTCTGAGGTCTGGGGAGCAGCAGGGCCTTGGCTGGCCATTCAGAGGACGAGGGCCTCTCTCCAGCCACCCACAGTCCCCCCCACCCCTTACCACCTCGCCCACAGCAGGTCCCATATTCCCCTCCCTGCCTGGCTCGTAAAGGCACCTGCATCCAAGACCACTGACTAGGCCCGAACCTGGAGGGGGCTGAGGGCTGGGCCGGGCCAGGGGAGCTCATGCCCAACACCCTCCGTCACCAGGTCACCTCCCTCTGACTCTCGCCCAATAATTAAAGCAGACAACTCGTTTCCAGGAAGGGTGGGTGGGTGGCATCGCTGTCGAGGGCTCCCCTGGGGGGCTGGCTGCCAGCTTCAAGTGACAGTGAGTTCACAGAGCAGGTACAGGACACATCAGGTGTTGGCTGCCTCACACCCAGGATCCCACGTACATCGGCTCGTGCAGGTCTGGTGGGGCCCTGGAAACAGACGGGTACTCCAGAGCCTCTGCTGCCCAGAAGCACCTGAAACTCACCCAAAGCTGAAGACCACAGAAGATGGCATCAGGCCTGTGACCTGGAAATGCCCTCACTGCAGAACCCCAGGGCCTTCTCTGGGAGCCCCACAAACCCCTCCTGCCCCCCTCCCCTCACGGACGTGCACAGGGCCGTGGGGGGGCTCTCCCTCTCACGGTGGTCGACGGTAACGTGAAAAGCTGCCAGAGATTGCTCAGAACCCCTCAGCTTGAATCGCTACTTCCAGCCAAGGCCCGGGGTCATGCGAGCTCATCCAGGCCACTTCTGCACCCACCCCCAGCCATTGAGAGGCCCCGATCCACCTGCCGCCGAGGTCCCCACTCCCTCCTCTGACGACCGGCCAGGGCATGCAGCTCGGACCACGGGTGTCCCTGTCCCCACCTGGCCAGGGAGCTGATTCCTTCTCTAACGACTCCAGGTGACTGGGTGGGGACCGCCAGTCTGAGCGGCAAAGCAGACCCACATCCTTCAATCCTCAGGTCCTGGGGCAGGGGAGCAGGGGCTGGTGGTCCTGTTCCACAAAGAAGGGGACGTTAGGGTTTGCAGCCAAGGATGACGGCTCTACGCTTGCCAAAGGCAGTCCCTGCAGCTCCTCGTGCCAGACCCGGAGGGGCCGCCCCACTAAAGAGAAGACCCAGGATTTCCTGCACCTCTGCCCCAGCCTAGGGCTTCTGGAGGCAAAGCTCTGCCACGGCCAAGTCCGAGCCCCCGCCTGCCAGATCCCACCTCGGCCCAGAACCGCCCAGTCCTTTCACGATCCCAACGTGCTGGCCGGAAAGTGCCTTGACTAAACCGTCCTTCACCTGTTCAGAAAAACGAATACCTGGGAGAAGGGGGAACCTTTTCACAGGCCGTGTTTTAATTTGCCTTTGACACTAAAGGGGTCTCTGGAAGCTTCCACTGTGGCCGAGGCCCAGCTGGCCAGAGCCTCTTACTCGGAAAGGGGATTTTTTTTTTTCTGGGACACGTTGCCTTCCAGCCACATGGGCCCATCCCAGTCACACTGGACACAGGGCTGGTGCCTGGGGTTCGATTTGGACAAGAAGCCTCATTAAATCCGAAAGTCAAGCTTAGAAGGACGAGCACAGCTCTCAGTGGCCCATTTGGGCTCAGAAAGCTGATGTTTCTGAAGAGGGAGTCCACGTCATCCTTTTGGGCCTCCTCCGGCAGGTGGGCCGAGAAAGCCCCTCCTGGCCCCGTCGCTTCTCGGATGGCTGGGGTCCAGGAGGCTGAGGGCCCAGAATGGGGCTGGGGTCCAGGGAGCCAGGAGTCTGTTATCACACGGAGCCCTTCCAGGGACAAGGAGAGCAATTTCCTGGCTGCTGGGTGCCTGGCCTGGTCCCTCTGGGCTTCCCTCTATCCCGGGACCCCGCCTGACGACGATTTGGGGCTCCAGAATCACCCTCTTCTCTCAGTCAGCTCCCAGTGCCCTGGCTGGAGCGAGATGGACGGGCACAGCCGGAGGCTCGGGGACCACCACCAGGAGGGGGTGAGCGGAGGCCGGGTGGGGACACAGCTGTCCCCACACATCTGTGTGCACACATCTCCCTGGGCAGACCATGTGCTTTGGGGCCCATCTCCTTGGGTTAAGCACCGCCTCCTCCCCAAAGAGGGAGGGGTCCCAGCAGTCAGCTGTCCCCCAGGTGGTATGGGTTCACGCCTCACGAGGCCTTGGAGCTGGTGAGAAAGTGCAGAGGAAGTGCCTGGAGGCGTCCTGAGGCCCAGCCCCTGGAAACAAAGACGGGGTTCTGCACAGACCAGACCAGTGCGTGCCCCAAATGCCCTGGCCCTGCAGGCAGAGAGGGGAGGAATCGGGCACGATCTCCCAGTGTCTCTGAGGAGGACGAGGAACAGATGCAGCAGGCTCCCAAGGGACAGCAGCCCAACAAGGGGCAGTTTCAACCCAAACCAGAATTTCCACGCCAGCTGGCTGCCCTATCGGGGAGGGGAGTTGCAGCAAAAGGCCTGGCCCGAGCCCCGAGAGTCTGTTGCCGGGGGATGCTGGAGCCCCCAGCAGCCCGCTGCCTCCCTGGGAGACCTGCAAGGCCAGGATGAGGCTACCTTTCCCGGGCTGCTGCTCCGAGCAGGCCTCATCTCTAGCCCAGACGCTTGGTTTCTGCAGACCGGGCAGTAATTAAAAGTGCCAATTAATCCCCAAGGTTGAGCCAGGGTTCCCAGGATGTGATGCCAACTGCCACAGGCTGCCTTGCCAAGAGGCCCAGGCCAGGGCTGCGGACACACAGGGGACACCGGCCCAGGGGCTCGTGGGCCCATGTGGCCTGCCCCCAGGGTCCTTCCTTAAAGACTGTACCAACCACAGACATGGCCTCCCTGACTCTCCGAGAGGAGAGCCAGGCGGAGTTCCCATTGTGGTGCAGAGGACATGAATCAGACTAGGATCCATGAGGTTGCAGGTTCAATCCCTGGCCTCGATCAGTGGGTTAAGGATCCAGCATTGCTGTGAGCTGTGATGTAGATCACAGATGCGGCTCAGATATGGGGTTGCTGTGGTCGTGGCGGAAGCTGGCAGCTGTAGCTCGGATTTGACCCTTAGCCTGGGAACCTCCATATGCCGCAGGTGCGGCCCTAAAAAGACAAAAAGCAAAAGACAAAAGACCAAAAAAAAAAAAAAAAAAGGAGAGTCAAGCAGGGGACAGGCGGATGGACAGGGTGCCCTTCCCCGTGGTGGCATCTGGCTCTCAGCAGCCCCTTCACAGACCTCCTGACCAGCCCAACAGCCAGCAGGTGGGTGGGCTGGGGGTCTCTTCCTCCCAGAAGAGGTCTCCCCGGAGCTCTCCAGCCCTCGAAGGGCTTGGTCTCACAGGCATGGGGAGGGGGTTCCTGCCAGCCCACACCCCCTTCTCTGCAGGTGCCCTTGGAGTCGCTGCCAGAAACCTTGCTTATACCAGCTTTCCCACCTCCCGGGCGGCTGGGCTGGGGGCGGGTACCTGGTGGAAACTCAGCCAATCAGATCATCTCCCAGAAACTGCAGCGCCCACTAGAGGAAGGTGGGAGCATGTGGGCTGGGGTGGGTGGGGTCAGGAAGGAAGCGCTAAGAAAGGAGGGGAACCAGGAGGGGGACTGAGCCTGGGGCAGAGCCCCCCACGGCTTCGGGACTTAAAACCCACTGTGACCTCGCTGTGCTCAGATACCCTGTGCTCTTAGCTACCACAGGGCCTTTGAACACAATGCCCCCCACGCCCGCTCCCTCGCCCGCTCTTCTCCCTTCCATTGGTCCCAAGTTTCAGACCTCAGCTTGTCACTTCCTCAAAGCCGCCTTACCGACCACCCCACCCGACCCCGCCCCATATCGAGTGTCTCAGCCCCGTGATGCCATCACTGTTGGCCCCTTCCTCAAACTCCAGCATCTTCTGGGCAAAGACTGTGTGGTTCTGTGCTGTGTAGCCCCAGCGCACAGCAGGGGCCTCAGTGACCCTGACGAACACACGACCCAACTGTGGCCACCGTCCCCTCCGGAGGCCACATCCCGGGTCCACTCAGGGGCTGCCTGGTGGCTGAGGATATGAATCAAGGGCAGCACTAGTGAACGGGCCGGAGAGCCCAGTGGCCAATTTTACAGGCCTTCAAGAGCACGAGGGGGCTCTGAGGCACTTCTGGGTGACACCCCTCATGTCAGCAGGCGCCTGAGCCAGGCCCTGCCAGGGGCTTCCCTGCCCCACCCTGTGGGAGGGGTGGCCTGCACTATAGGACAGGGGCTGCCCGCCAGCACCCCCATCGGTCCCAGCGTCAGTCATTGCAGCCCAATGGAGGCAAAGGTGGGACCTGGGTCTGGCACTGGACTCCCTCCACCGGGCCTCTTTTCCTCCAAGGGTCCCAGCCGTCTGTGTCCCCGGGACTGAGGACACAGCTGTGTTGGTGGCAAGCGGGGAGAGGCTGCCCTGCGCAGGGTACCCGGTGCGGCCTGTGCTCCGTTTCCCTCGGCAAAGCTGAGCTCCTCCTACACACGCGGACCTGGGGTGGGGTGGGGGCAGGACCGTTTGGGCCAGTCCGTCATTCTCACCTCCTTCCCCCACTTCAACCTGGCTTTTATTTGCATGGGTCCCTACGGGCCAATCAATACGTTCGGTAGGCGCCCCCAGGAAGACACCACTTGGGCCTCCCTCAAGGGGACAGGCCCCCCTGGAGGCCACCTCTCTCTCTGACCTCAGGGGGCCCTCCCAGTGCACCGTTTCACCTTAAGGAGCAAGGCTCCTTGCGCTTTCTTAGGCTGGAGGTCAGGTTCACTGACCGCCTAAGAGAGGCAGGCAGGTTGGTCCCCTGCCAAAGAGAGCCCTTCTGTCACCTGAAGGTGATGAGGACTTGGGCAGCCAGCTGTTCAGATGCAAGGCTGCGGTGTCCCAGGCAGCAGCCTTAGCTCTGGTCCAAAGCGGCTGCAAGTGTGCAGACTCCTTATCTCTAAGGAGGGTAGGGGGTGAGATCAGGGGCTTGATGGCAGCCCCTGGGCAGGTACAAGTGGGACAAAGCGATGTTTGGGCACTACTGATTTAGATTTGCTGTTTTCTGCTAACAGACCAGACCTTCAACTCCTTAGGCTGCAGCCACAATCAGCCTGGGATGCGTGACTCTGCAGGAGGCTCGCGGGTGGGTACGTGGCCACCCTTGCCTAGAGGCCGCGCGGTGGTGCGGGCCGCGGGCTTGGAGATGGGTGTGTTCCCAACTGGCTGTCTGAGAGGGGGAGTCTGGCAAAGCTCTGCGCGGTCGGTAGGTCGCCTCCTGGCTGGTTTGGCTAAAGAATCCGAGCCGCCCTCAGGGACCGCCGGGCCTATGGCCAACTCGTGGAGGCGGTCTCGGGCGGGGACTCAGAGCCACGGCCCGGAGCTTGCCTCTGGGGAAATGTCCCCTCTCCGACCCCGCCGCCCCCACCAGGGCGGCACACCCCGCCCCCTTCTCTCCTCGGCGGGGCGCGCCCACCTCCTCCACTCCAGGCGCCCTGAGTGGCCTCCGCCTCCGCCAGACCACCCAGGACCGCCCTGCCGGACGGCCTCGGTGCCCCCACCCCCCGGGTCACGCCCGGAAGGCCCTGGGCCCCCGCGTCCGGCCACGCCATCCGCTGGGCTGCCCCAAGGACTGAGCAGCTAGGGTCAGCCCAGGCCCCGCCCAGTGCTCCCGCCCCCTTCAGCAGCCTCTGCTTCTGGGGCGGCGCCCCTGCAGCGCTTCCCGAGCTTGTGCCGGGACCGGACCGGAGTCCTGGGATCGCCCATCTCCGAGACGCGGCCCCAGGGCGCGCGTTACCTGGACATGCGCTGCGTGCAAACTGGCGCGCGGGAGGCTCCTGCCCGTCGCGCCGGCCCTGCGGGCAGGGAGCATATCCCCCGCTAAGCCGCGGGCTGGCAGCAGTTGACCCCGGCGCCTCTGGACTGTGGGCAGGACGTCGGGGCTCAAGGCAAGCAGTGGGCTGCCGAGGCGGGGTGATGGGACCGGGGCCCGTACGCACAGGAGCCGCGACGCGCCCGCAGAGGGAGCACAGCGGAGGACCTCGGCGGGCGCAGGGCAGCCTGGAGCGCCCACGGCTCCCGGACTCTCTGCCCCCTCTTTCCTTCCCGCCCCTCCTGGAAGGGGGGCCCGCGGCGCGATGCACAGCCTGGGCTCCGGTCCTCGGCTGCCGGGCTCGCGAGCCCCACGTGGTGCGGCGCCGGGCGGGGCGGGCGGGGGCGCAGCAGGAACCGCCGCGCTTTCTTTAAGGTGGGGGGAGGGGGCGAGGGGCGGTCAAACTCCGCCCCCGGTGGAAGCGGGGTGCGCGCCGGCCAATTGGGAGCCGGGATGGGGGCGGAGCCTCGTGGCCGCTGCTTAAAGAAACTTGTTGCGGGTCGCCCCGCGGGGACTGAGCTTCGGCTGCGGCGGCGGCGGCGGCGGCGGCGGCGGCGACAGGAGGGCCGGGGTCCGGCGGCGGCGGGACGCAGGTCGGGCCTCTGTGCAGCGACCTCGGGTCCCGGAGCGGCTGCAGCGCAGCCGGGCATCGGACCCGGTGCGCGTCCTCGGTGCGCGCTTCTCCGAGCTCGGCCCTGATGCTGGACATGAGCGAGGCCCGCGCCCAGCCGCCCTGCAGCCCGTCTGGCACTGCCAGCTCCATGTCGCACGTGGAGGACTCGGACTCGGACGCGCCGCCGTCGCCCGCCGGCTCCGAGAGTCTGGGCCGTGCGGCGGGCGCGGGGGGCGGCGGCCGGAGCGACGCGGCGGACGAGCGTTTCCCCGCTTGTATCCGCGACGCCGTGTCGCAGGTGCTCAAGGGCTACGACTGGAGCCTGGTGCCCATGCCCGTGCGCGGTGGCGGCGGCGGCGCGCTCAAGGCCAAGCCGCACGTGAAGCGGCCCATGAACGCCTTCATGGTGTGGGCGCAGGCGGCGCGCCGCAAGCTGGCCGATCAGTACCCGCACCTGCACAACGCTGAGCTCAGCAAGACACTGGGAAAGCTGTGGCGGTGAGTGCACTGTCCCCAAGCCGGGGCGGGCAGCGCGTCCCGGGGTGCTCGGGGCTGGGAGGTGGCGCCGCGCCCGGCCTGGGCCCTGCTCCCAGTGGCTGTTCCCAGGGCGAGTCCTAGTGGAAAAACCCGATCTGGCCAGCCGGATTGGGCGCGGGGTACTGGGCGTCTGGGCACGGCAGAGGGTAGTGCGAGCAGCGTGTGGCCCCTGGCACGTTCCCCAAGTCCAGAAACAGCCTACTCTCGACCGTGACTGGCAGGCTGTGTTGGGGACCCCAGCTGTGAGCAGTCCCAGAACCTGCAGGCTGTTCCTTGCGGAGGAACACAGCCTCTGTCCAGAAGCAGGACTCAGCTCTCTGGCAGTGTCCCCTCCTCGGAAAGGGCTCCCGGACTACCCCGAGGAGGGAGTTCAGCAGGCAGATGGAGGGGCGCGTGTTTGCCCAGCCGGCACCTTCCCCACAGCTCCTCCCTCTGCTCTGCCACCTCTGCACTCTCAGCGGGGGAGCGAGGGAGTGTTCAGAGCGTGTGCACAGTTTGCTGAGATGAGGCTGCTCTTCTGCAGAAAGTAGGGCAGCAGCAGTGACGGGCGTTGCTCCTTGGGATGGTCCCTCCCCACCAAACGCTTGCTACTTGGGTTTAAAATGGACGGGCTCTGGGTTCAGGGCACTGGTCACTGTCTCCTGCTCCTCACCTCACGAGTGGGGGCCCGGGCCCCCGTACTCCCAGGCGCTGGCCCGCAGGCAGTTCGAGGTGAGCTTCTGGGAGGGTACGAGGGGCTGGTGTGTGTTCCGAGCCCCAGGGAGGACCCCTGGGCTTTGCCAGCGTTTCTAGAGGTCTGGGAAGCCCAGCTCCCCAGAGCCCCAGCATGGTTCCTGGGAAGCCTCACTTTGTCACAGTGTGTGCTCACCTGGGTCCTGGTCTCGTCCCCTGCCGGCCTTAGAAAGTCCCAAAGGGAAGGAACAAACACAGGCTCAGGGAGGGGGGAAGTACGAGGAGGAAGACAGAAGTGGGAAGGTTTGGGTCTTGTTCTGGCTGCTTCCTCTGCCCTCGCCTAAAAGCCCACAGCTCAAGCCCTCTGGGCCTCAGGAAGGGGGAGCCCCTGCCTGGTGCCCGCCGGGGCGAGGGCATGCGTGCGGGCTGCCCTGGTCCTCCCAGCACCTCACCCGAGGCTCGGGCCTCTCTCTCTGGGCGCGCCCGACCCCTTGACATCCTGCCCCCACCCTTCACCGAGCAGCTTGCTGAGCGAGAGTGAGAAGCGCCCCTTCGTGGAGGAGGCAGAGCGGCTTCGAGTCCAGCACAAGAAGGACCACCCAGACTACAAGTACCAGCCGCGCCGGAGGAAGAGCGTGAAGGCTGGCCAGAGCGACTCGGACTCGGGCGCCGAGCTGGGCCACCACCCAGTCAGTGCTGTGTACAAGACGGACGCCAGCCTCGGGGACGTGCACCACCACGGCGACCACACAGGTGGGCTCCCCGGGCGGAGGGGCAGGGGCTCACGCCCAGGGCAGGCACCCTCGACAGAGCCTGAGCTTCCCCGTGCCTGAGAAAGGCCCAGCCCTGAGAGGCAGCTGTTTCGATGGCCACGGGGGCCTGCTCAGCCCCCTCCGAGACCCAGGGCCTGGGAGCTTGCCCTGGTCCAGCGCCCCGCAAGCTGGGTGGTGTTTGTCCTTCCCGAGGGCGTTTTTGCTCCCCTGGCCTTGTCGCCCGTTCTGACCTAGGACTCAGTCCTGCCCTGGCCCGGCGGTCAGCAGTGCAGTGTCAGGATCGGACTGACCCGGGTGGAACCCTGGCCCGCCAAGCAGGTTTTGTGCAGACTGCGCTGTTGCCGTGGGCAAGGGGCTGGGCACTTGCTGTCGTTTTCCCACCTTGGCCTTCACCACAGGGCCTCCTTCACCCCAGGTCATCCCCTACAAGAGTGGAATTGCCTTGCCTTGGCTGGGGCGCGAGGTCTGGGTCTGGCTTTGCTGGAATTCCTGGGAAACACACAGGAACAAAAAGCCGTTGATTCCTACCTGTGGCCGTTCGCGGGGCTGGTTTTCTTCTGGCGAGCACGTCGCCCGCCCCCTCTGGGCCACCCCCTACAGAAGGGGCATTCATCGGGGAAATGTGCTCTGTCCCCAGGGCAGACCCACGGGCCCCCCACCCCGCCCACCACCCCCAAGACGGACCTGCACCACGGGGGCAAGCAGGAGCTGAAGCTGGAAGGCCGCCGACTGGTGGACAGCGGCCGCCAGAACATCGACTTCAGCAACGTGGACATCTCGGAGCTGAGCAGCGAGGTCATCGGGAACATGGACACCTTCGACGTGCATGAGTTCGACCAGTACCTGCCCCTCAACGGCCACTCGGCCCTGCCCGCAGAGCCGGGCCAGCCCGCGGCCGCCGGCTCCTACGGGGGCACCTCCTACGCGCACGCTGGGGCGGCCGGCCTCGGGGCGTCCCCCGTGTGGGCCCCCAAGGGCGCCCAGTCGGCCTCGGAGTCACCCACCGAGGCCGGCCCCCCGCGGCCGCACATCAAGACGGAGCAGCTGAGCCCCAGCCACTACGGCGACCAGGCGCACGGCTCCCCGGGGCGCGCCGACTACGCCTCCTACAGCGCCCAGGCCAGCGTGACCACGGCCGCCCCCGCCGCAGCCGCCTCCTCCTTCACCAGCTCGCAGTGCGACTACACCGACCTGCAGACCCCCAACTACTACAGCCCGTACCCCGGCTACCCTTCCGGCCTCTACCAGTACCCCTACTTCCACTCGCCCCGCCGGCCCTACGCCTCGCCCCTGCTCGGCGGCCTCTCCGTGCCGCCCACCCACAGCCCCCCCAGCAACTGGGACCAGCCCGTGTACACCACGCTGACCAGACCCTGAGGGCGCGGCCGCGGGGGGCGACGCGGCCGCGGGCCAAGCCGGAGCCTCCGAGGGCTTACAGGAGGGACGCGCGCGCGTGTGCACGCGGGGCGAGAGGGGTGCAGCCCGCGGCTGCGACCAGTGCCTGCACCGCGCTTTGTGCAGGACCCCCCTCCAGATTTCCCACCTCGGCCCGGACAAAGCCCTCCGTCCTCCTCTCTGTCTTGCCCCTCGGCTGCCCCGCTTCCCAGCAGACGCCAGCGTCTGGGCTTTGCCTCTCGTTGGCTGCAAAGCGGCAGCCTCGGCACAAAGGACAAAAGGAGGGAAGAGGCCGGCGGGCTCTGGGCCGCCGAGCTCCAGGCCCCGGCCGGCCTTGGCGCTGAGAACCCCCCAGGACCAACGGAGGAGTCTCCCCAGCGAGTGGGCCCCCACGCCCCATCATGGTTGCGTCTGTCAGCCCGAGCCCCTCTTGGGACCGGCCCTGGGACCTAGGACCTGGGTGTTCCTTGTAGTGAGGGTTCTTCCGAGCAAGGTTTGGCTGTGATTAACACTTCTCTCTTCTTATTTTATTTTTTTAATTTTTATTTTTGAAGCTTCACCGTGTTTGATTTGTTTTGAGAGCTGTTAAAAAATGTATTTATGTTCTGTATTATTTTATCTTTAATTAATGAAGTAATCCGTGCGGAGAACAGTAGACTTTCAGACAAAACGGAAGCTGGAGGGCCGGGGGAGGGGCGGGGGGGGCTGGGACCCTGGCTTGGGCAGCTGGCTGGCTGGGCCCCGGCCCCAGGCCCCCCCCCCACCGCCCCAGGGTGGTTGGACCCCCCCCCCCCCAGGCAAGAGCAAGAGAGGGGATTTGCCTCGTGGTGTCTCTGACAGGTGGGGCCCCCGGCACCCGTGTCAAATCCAGGTTTAGGAGGCAGGGCGCGTCGCTGAATTTCACCTCTGCCCACGACTGTGCCAGGTGGTGGAGGCGGGAATTTCCTGGGACGTGGTGGCTCCAGAAATGCATTAATCTCGGCTCTTAGGAACCAGGCGCCACCTCCAAGCTGTGAAACTAAAACCTCTCCACTAAGCGTTTTTAGATTCTTAGTTTTGAGAGAACAGTGTCTGATTTACCTGTGCCGCTTCTCCTGTCTCCTGAGCGATGGTAGCTGCCTACTTGATGGAAACGCGTGCCTTTCAAACTTTGTACATTTAAATAAGTACATCTGAGATGTTGCTTCTTTTTACTTTTTCTACTTTTTCTTACCTTTTTCTAAAAAAATTTTTTTTTTCTTTTTTTTTGGGGGGGGGAGGGTGGCTTATCTCTTCCTGGGGGTGGGGGCAGGGAACTACAGCAAACTCATTTTTATGCAATCTATTTTTCGGTGTCAAGTTTGGACTTTTGCTGTCACTTACCTGCTGTGTTTCGCTACTTTCTGACCAAGCAATGCTAACTTTTGTACAGATCCATTTGATAAAATTAAAAAAAAAAATGCTTTTTATCTACGTGGGCTGCCTTTCGTGTTGCTTTCCAGAAGCCTGGAGGATGCCGGCCTCCGAGGCCACCGGGTCCCCTTTTGTTTGTTTGTTTTTGCGGGATCCTTAACCTGCTGAGCCTCATGGGAACTCCACGGGGTCCCGTTTTGAAGGGGCCTGGTCAAGGCGGAAGTTGGCTCTGCGAGGGTGAACCCCAGGCTCCCTGGGGCAGGGGACGGCGGCCAGACCACCCCCCACCTTGGGTGTGGCATCTGAAGTTGAACACCACAGATCTCAGAAGCCTCTGGGTGATGCGTTTCCTTCTCGGGGCCTCTTCGATAGGCGAACTGGGTCCAGACGGGCCAGGCTCGGGGAGATGGTTTCCTCCCAGGCGAATCCCAGTGCTGGTTTCTGGGTGGTTGACGGCATTTTTTGGGCTGAGAGCTGGATAAAAGCTGCCCTACAGGCACTGAGCAGGGCTGTCTGGTTGGCGGAGAGGGTTTCTAGGGAGAAGTGTCTGTGGGACCTCACTCCCCAGCCGGGCCTCCTCAGCCCACGTGGCTGGTTCGGGGGCTTCATGGGCCCATCTCGGAGCTGTGCAGATGCAACTGGGGGTGAGAGGGAGCTTAGGATTCTCACGAGAACTCAGAGACGCAGGGCAGCTGCCTCTGCGATTGTAGCGGGGCTGCCCGGGTAGGGGGCACGCATCCCATTCCCGCGCCTGCCCAGCCGCCTGCGTGGCTGCCGTCCAGGGCGCGTCCCTCACCTCGCGCTGGGGAGCCACGTCCAGGGCCTGCCAAGAGCAGTGTTTGGGAAGAGCTGCCCGGATTTATGAGGGTTCGTGAGGCCAGTGTGTGCCAAGCTTCCCGGGTGAGGCGGGCTGGGAGGGGGCTGCAGAAAGCCAGGCTCACCGACGCCCGCGGCCTTCACAGCCGGCCGCCTGCGTGGAACCAGCCCAGCCGGTCCTGCATCCAGCCAAGGGCCGTCCAGGGCCATATGGCCCTCCAAGCCCTCGCGTCGACACCCCAAACCAAGGAAGGCCCCCAGCGTCCAGCTCGCTGCCAGCGGGAGCGAGGCCTCCGCTTTGCCGCTCTGGGATCGCCCAGGCCTTGCCAGGTTCCCAAGGGCTGGAGGTTCTGCCAGTTTTGTTTGGACTTGGAGGGGCTCCTGGGTTTTAACTCCTGGGGGCCCGGTCCTCTTTCCACTGACCCACCCTGTGTGGGAGCCCAGCAGCCCTGGGTCCTGGGCGAGTCTCCCAAGGGTCTCCTACAGCTGAAGTGCCAAAAAGAGGAAGGAGGGCCAGCCTGTCCTGGTGAGTCTACGCCCTGCCTGGCAGAGGCCCCGGAGCGGCCGCGCCCTGCACTCTGTCCCTGCCCCCCAGGCCCCACCCCTCTCGGCCAGACTGGTGCCCTGCGGGGCCATTCTCAGGCAGCACAGGCTGAGCCACGGGCCCTGGGCTTAGGCTCTCTCTCCCCAAAGGCCGGGTGCCCCAGTGACAGTCTGAGAAGGCAGCTGGGGGGACACCCCAGGGTCGGGGCCCCTGGTTGGGGTCCCGGACTGCCCTGGTCCTCAGGCCATCGAGGGTCTCGTGACTAGAGCCCTGCTGACCATGTCACTCCCCTGGGCGGCCTCGCCCCGCCTCGGCCCGAGGCCAAGGGAGCATCTGCTTGAGACTGTGCGGAGCCCCGTTCTCACCGAGACCATTCCATCAGCCCGGCCCATCCCAGGGATGGGCTGGCAGGGCACGTTCCGCAGTTTTCATTCCCTCGCCCAGAACAGAGCGAAAGGCCTCTCGTCTCAGCTGAACAGAGTGCCCTGTGCCGGCAGAAGGGGAAGTGGCGCTGACGGCCCAGCCCTCGCCTCAAGGTGGGGAAGGCCCCCGCCCCGCCCGGTTCGCAATCGCCCCTCCTGGGACCGCATCAGCCTTCCGTCTGGATGGGGGTTCACGGCCGGTGTGGCCGTCGGCCATGTTCTCTGAGCAGCTGCCTGGGACAGGCCCACAGCCCCGCTTCCCCAGACCGCCTCCCGCGTCAGAATGGGACCCACCCAGCCTGCTGTGACTTTGGGCCACTTTGGGGGACAGCATGGAGCATGGGCATCAGAGACTTGGGGTCCCGGCCTGGTGTGGAACCCACACTTTCCTCCTCCGCAGTGTCTGGCAGGGCCTCCTGTGCTCTCAGGACGGGGACTGCTGTCCATGGCCTCGGCAGCGCTGGGGGATGTTTCCGGATGTGACTTGACAGCCACCAGACACTAGGCAACCCTCGCACCCATGTGGACGCCTCCTTGGACCCAGCCCGACAAGCTTCATGGACACTCTTGCGGGCTCGGCCCCAATCCCCCACTCTCAGCCCGAGGCCAGTGTAGACACTGAGACGGGGAGGTGCTGCGGCGCCAGGCCGCGGGGCAAAGAGCCGTTCTCCAGGAAGGAGACGTGTGGCGGCACTCTGCCCCTCACACAGGCCCCCTGGGGCGGCACTGCCCCTCTAGGACAGGCAGGTCTACAGACACCCTCCCAGGACTTGCAAGGATGGGGCTGCAGGAGGCTTCTGAGTTGCAAAGCCAGTGAGGTATTCCGGGGGCTCGTTCAAGTGAGGAATGTGCTGGAGCAGAAAGCGGGGCTGAGATCTGGCCTTGAGGGGCTGGCGCTGCCCACGCCCGGCATCCAGGCTCTGAGGGGCGTCCTGCCTCCTGCTTCTGGCTTTGGAGCACCTGGCCTCCCCCAGGAGCCACGGTTTCTCTGCCTGGAAGATGGAAACGAATCCCTGACATCCTTGGGGGGGGGGGCGCTCCCTGAGATCAGCACCCGCTGAGATGGAGCACAGGTGCCTGACAGCAGCTCCGCCGTCACCACCAGCTCCAGTCATGAGCGCTGCTCCTCGAGCAGCAGAATAGGGCGGATTTGCTGGTAAGGAAGTTAGAAAAGGCGAATGGGGCAGAGAGGGGGCTGGGGCTGCCCCCTGCTCCCAGCCCCCACCTCTGGGACCCCGCCTGCTGCACCGCGTCCTCCAGGCTTCCGTGCAGGAAAGCAGGCCAGGCCCGTGGCTGGGAGCTCTGCCGCTCGCCTGCTGACCTCTTTGGGCGTCAGGACCCCCAGGACGTGGGAGGGTGGTGGCCTTACCCAGACGTCCTAAGGATTGGTTCGGAGTGGCTGAGGCCAGTGCAGGGACACACACGCTGGGAACCTTCCCGCCCCATCCTGCTGGTAGACTTTTCTGGGGATGCCTGGGGTCTTGCCCCCCACCCCCACCTCAGCCTCAGAACCTCAGAAGCCCCAGGTGGAGGCCTGGGCTGCCTTCCCGCCTCCCCTGAGCGGCTGTCGCCAGTGGGGTTCCCTCGGCAGCGGGACGCCCCTCTCAGGCCCCTCCCTCCCCAGCTCCGCACAGCCGTCCCCGGGGGCTGGGACCGGAGTGCGGGGCTTGGTCTGATGAGGCTGCCTCGGGAACGCGGGAGAGCCTCTTGCCGGGCCACCCCCAGAGCCCCGCAAAGGGTTAAGGTGTGGAGGCTGGGGCAGAGTGCGGGCGGCCAGCCTCGCCTCGCCTTGCCTCGCCTCTCCTCGCGGGCAGAGCAGCCAGGCTGGGGCAGAGCCAGGAGCGCGAAGAAGGCGCTGCATTTTAATGAATCGTTATTGCTGGGGAGGCCTTTGTCTTGCTTTATCCGGTGCACAATAAAAGAATTAATTAGACAGAAAATGGCAGGGCAAGGAACTGACACGTCATTAAGGGGCTGCTGAATGACCGAGGAGATGCGTGCTGGGTGGATTGCGGCTCCGGAATGATAATGGCCAGGCGGGTGCTTTGTATGCACGACCAGCCGGCCTCCGCGCATTGTGGGCACTGCCATTGTGCCCGGCAGAGCGGGCCAGCGCCGGCCTGGCTCTCCGAAGGCCGAGCGGGCTCCGCTGACAAAATCGATGTATGAATTTCTGTGTGCAGACACAGCGTAAATATTTGGAGGCGGCGGGGACGTTGGGGTGGGCCGTCTGCCCCCCCCAAACCTGACGTCCCCCTGGCTCAGGGGACAGAGGCCGACCGTGGGGGTGCCCCCCACAGTGTGAGAGCAGAAGCCAAGCCGGGGTGGGGGAGGAAGAGGCAGACTGAGAGGGAAGGGGGGGAAATAGGTAAGGAGGGGGGAGGGGAGGGAGGGGAGCTTCCAAGACCCAGAAGAAGCGTGTCAAGAACCAGGCTCCGCCATCCCTCACCGCGCTGTCATGGTTATTTAGACGTCACCAGGGAAAAAGTGCCACCCACAGATCCGGCTCTCCCACCCAGATGAACTGAGCTCCTCGGGGAGAGCAGGAGCCAGAGCCTGCCCACGGCCCGCCCTTCCCTGTGACCCCTGGGGCCCTTCCTTGCTTTCCTGCTCCTTCCTGTTTCCTTCCAGTGCCAGGCCCCCACGTTTGGGATGGGGGGGGAGGGCGTGTGGTGGGAAGACTGGAGGATGAACAAGCTGTGTCAGCCAGTCAGTCCGTGCTCCCTCCTGGCATCGTCAAGGGACAGGCGACACCACCCCTTGGACCCTCTGACCAGCTGGCCATCCTGGGGGGAGGTGCTGGCAGCCCTGGCTGGCCAAGGGTGAGAGTGCGAGGCTGTGCCCCTTGTCTGAGGACTTGAGAAGGGTGACAGGGCCACGTCCCGAGTACCGCTCCTGGGCTCCTGAGACCCTCACAGGACAGGGGCTGCTCCTCCTGCAGGCAGAGGGCAAGAGCTGGGGGCCCCTGGGTGCTGGGGCTGCACAGAGCAGACGATGTACCAGTTTCAGGATAACAAGTGTCCCATGGGGGGCAGGGACCTCGGGAAGCACTGTCACCACGGTGCGACTCCCCCTCTGATGGTTGTGTGTGTGTATGTGTGTGCATGTGTCCCTTCTCACACACGATGTGGGACTAAGGGCAGCCTGGGCACTCCGGCCTCCCCTCCCTTCACACGTCCTGGGGTCACTCAGGTCCTCTGAGGAGCTTGCTCACTGGAGGGAGGCGGGAGGAGATGACCGTGGCCAAAGGCTGGGCGACCCCAGCTCTAGAGATCCGTCTTCTATCTACATTTTCCCATCAGAGAACGGGTCACGCGGGGTCATGGGCCCTGGCATCTGTGCTTGTGCCCCCAGGGTCCAGGGCCTTGGACAAGGGCCTCCATGGTCCCTCCATGAAATGGGAAGAAAACGGTTCGCCTCCCCAGGAGCGGTGTTGAGGAGACGCACGTGGGTGTGCTCAGCCCAGGGTTTGGTCAGAAACAGCCACTAAATACACATCACCTAAAGTTTCCATTGAGCCCAAGTCAGGACTCACACCTCAGCAAGAAGCGGGCCTGCTAGACGAGGCCAACGTGCTCTCCATCCGTCGTTCCACCCATCCATCCATCCTCCATCCATCCATCCATTATCTGTCCATCCATCATCCATCCTTCCATATGTCCATTCACCCATCCATCCATCGTCCGTCTTTCTGTCCATCCAGTGAGCATCATACACCAGGCACTGGGCTTTCAAGGAGAAGGAGGCTGACTTGGCCCTGCCCTCTCTCAGTCCGGCAGGAAAGTGTCGCACGGGACAAGTGCAGGGGACTGCAGGAACCCGTACAAGGACTAGCCTGCTCTGAGGGTTGTCAGGGAGCCTCCTCCCCAAGTCTTGTTTCTGATCAGGGATCCGCGAGCTCAGTCCTCATCCAGGGCTGGTCGTTGACTCCGCCCTGGAGCCTGTCTGGGCAGCTCTGGTGGGCTCTTTTCTCTTGGACGTGAGTGGGTGGCAGCCCTGAGGAGACAGAGGGGCACCTACCTGAGCCATGTAGGAGGCAGGGGATGGGCTCCAGGTGCAGCCCTCCACAGCTCTGGGTCCTAGGCTAGGTGAGCAGGAAGGTGC
Source organism: Sus scrofa (assembly GCF_054392235.1). NCBI lineage: Eukaryota > Metazoa > Chordata > Mammalia > Artiodactyla > Suidae > Sus > Sus scrofa. Next base: position 47,239,672 of record NC_139385.1, on the reverse strand, counting down.
CTGACTCACCCCAGTTTCTCTGACAGTCATGTGTCCTGGGAGGCCCTCCGTCGCTGGAGAACCAGGACAGTGGTCCCCAAATCCACAGGTGTGGGAGGTCCCACCCTGCCATTGGCTGTCTGGAAAACACACACTTTGGGCTGTGTATGGGACAACATGGGCCGTGTGCTCCTGGGTGGCCTTACGAGCTCAACAGGGTCAGGGCCAGGGCTGTCCTTGAACTTCACCCATGACCTAGACTGTCCTGGACACAGACCAGATGCCCAGGGAGTATTTTCTGAGTGTGAATCCATGAATGAACGAAGGAGGGAGGGGAGGCGGGTCTCAGCTCTTCCTAAGTGTGAAGCTGGAACCAGGACTTGTGGTCACAGAAGGTCCAGGCAGCTGCAAAGTCGGGGGCCCAGGGTCATCACTGCTTTCTCTCTCTCAGTTTCTCAGATATGGAGAGCAGTTTGCACAGGAGCAGCAGGGAGTGGAGAGGGGTGGTGCGAAGGGCTGGAGGCATAGAAGAGGCCTCAGGAGCCTGGGCATCTCTGCTGGGCAGACTGGTGGTCCTCGTATGGTGAGTTGGGGGGGTGCATTACATGGGGAGGGCCGGCCTGCTCCGAGCTATTTAATCTGGGACGGCGAGTACCACTGATGGTTGCAACCTTAGTTACCAAGAAACAGCTGAACTGTGTGCTCAAGGGGTGGCCGCTGCCAGAAAGGCCAAAATTAAAAGGAGGGCAAACATCAAGTGCCAGGGATCAAGGGCCTCACCCTTCGGAATGGTTGGGTCCTGCCTGCAGTTGGCACGCAGGTGCCCTGGCCCCCTGCAGTCCCGTTCCAGGTGTGCACGCCCAGCTGAAATGCACTCGTGTTCACAAGACCAGAAGGTTCTCTGCAGGCCGCACACTGGGAGCCTCCCCACTGCCCTCGGAGTAAGTCAATGAATAACGATCTTGGCACAGAGTCCAAAAGCCTGGAGATGGAGCCGGGCCACGCGGTGCCTCCGAGAGGCCAAGGTCGCCGCAAGATCCTGCTCTAATCCGGGGTAAGGGATTTGGGGTGTTGGTTTTGGTTTTGAAGGCAAAGCAGTGAGAAAAACACGTTGGGGATTTCTTCCAAAGTCAGTCCAGGAGTTCCCTTCGTGGCTTCATCCGACTAGGAACCATGAGGATGCAGATTCGATCCCTGGCCTCACTCAGTGGGTCAAGGATCTGGCGTTGCCGTGAGCTCTGGTGTAGGTTGCAGATGCGGCTCGGATCCCGTGCTGCTGTGGCTGTGGATGAGGCTGGCGGCTGCAGCTCTGATTGGACCCCTAGCCTGGGAACCTCCATATGCCACAGGTGCGGCCCTAAAAACAACACAAAACCCACTAGGTCCGTCCAAGTTCTGCTGGTGCCTGCATGGGTGGCGGCATCTCCGCAGACTCTGCAGCCGCTGTCCCCAAGTCTCCTCATTCTGGAATCTTCCTCTCTATTCAGCAAATGGAAAGAAAATATCCCAGAACAGGTCAGCAAGCACTGGTGATGGAGTGAGATGGTGAGAGAGCGTAAGAGAGCCTTTTGTCAGCTCTTTGTCGTCTGGGGCATCTTTCTTCCGGGGGTGGGGTAGGGATGGTGGGGGCTCCCTCACAGCTGCCCAGTCTCCTGGAAGCGAGGTTCAGGACCTGGGGAGGTGTCCATTCAATAAGGGGCAGGGGTGCAGAATGTGGGGGTGCTGCAGGACAATGACCACAATGCAGGGTGTGCTGGCCGGGACCCCAGGTCAAGCCCCGGGCAGAGCAGCAAAGTGGGGTAGGGCCACCTCGGCAGGACAGGCCGCATCTGCTGCTTTAAAAAGGGACCCATGCCTGTCTGTCCACTGCACAGGGCAGGGTGTTGGTCCTGGCTGGGCAGGGGAAGGGGCCTTTGCCACATCCCTGTACAGAAGGGACTTTTGGACCCAGTCACTCCTCCCAAGCTCTGCCTCTCCTTGTTACCCCGGAGACGCCCCCCTCATTAGCCATCCCTAGCTGGCTGGCTGGGACACCCGAATGCACTGGTGTCCCCACAGAGGGCGACCCTGAGGCTGAGGCATTTCTGGCCCCTCTGGATGCCCCAGGGAAGGCAGTGGGCACACGTGGATGCTCGGGCTGGCCCTGAGGCTAGGGAGGCCCCGCAGGGACCCTGGGGAGCTGGCCCGGGTGGTGTCGGGGGTAACACTGGGGGCTGCTGGACCTGGCCCCTGGCCCCGCCCTGCCACCGGGACTGCCAGGCCCTGGGGGGCGGGCGGGGTGGGGGGGAGAGCGGGGGAGCTGAGGGGACGCCAGGCAACCTGAGCAGGAAGCGCTGGCTGGAGGGCTTCCTTCCATGAAACACCAGCCGGGCCCCTCCCGCCCCGGGCAGATGGCTGTCCCAGGCCGGGCTGAGCAGGGGGGTTTCATGGCCTGGGGAATGCCTGAGTGTGGACTGGGCAGGCGCTGTTGCGGAGGAGGAGGAGGAGAGCGGAGCAGAGCCCTGGGGAGGTGGGCGTCCCGCCCCATCTGGCAGCACCGTGGTTTTCTTGCAAAGCAGGGACACAGCTCGGTGCCTTGTGAAGGGAGACGAACTGCCTGTGACTTGATGGGGTTGGGGGGGGGTGGCGCCACCCCCACCCCCACCCACCGCTCTGCGCGCGCGCGCACACACACACCCGGTGTGAGCTTGGTGGGGCTGTCTCCCCTCACTCACTCTGTCACCTGTTCCTCCCATTTGTGAGCTAATTCCGCAGGCTCCGTGGGCGGCGGCGGGCGCGGCAGATCCGGAGTGTGGGCGCGGCAGCTCCCTGCTGCTGTTACAAAGCAGCCCCAGGGGAGGCTCCTGTGCACGAAGCCCCAGAGAACCCCCACCCAGGCCCTTGATGTTGAGCCCCCAACGTGGCTGGGTGCTCGGACCCCAGCCCCTGCCTCCACGGTCCCTGGGTGGGCACATCAGAGAGGTCTCCCTCTGTGGGAGATAGGTGCCCGGGGCCGCCTAGGCACCTCATAGCTCAAGGAAGCCACGGGGAAGGAGAGACACGCCAGGCGGTCAGTTCAAGTGGGCAGAGGCTTGGGCTCCGGGGAGCCTGGGCAACGGCACTCAAATGGGAGATTCCTATGCAGCCACGGGATGGAGAAGCCAGGGCCAGGGTGCTGGGCCTGGGTGGCCCCCAGGGGAGGACGTCCCAGAAACACAGACACGTGAGCCCAGTGGCTCCCTGGAGAAACCCTGAAGCCAGCTGGGGGGTGCCCAGGGGGCTCCTCACGTGGCCAGAAACAATTCACTAGGCCTGGGGACTGGCTCCTGTTCCATCCAGGGGGCTTGCTTGGTGGGGTCTCCACGGAGCTGCCCCTGAGTGGGGTTGGTGGGGCAGGTGGGGGCGGCGGAGGGGATGGGCAGGAAGGGAGACTCTAAGGAGGAGAGCCCTACCCAGGATGGCCTGTCCCCAGGGCGGACGGACAGACGGGGAAGAAGGAAGCCAGCTGGGAAGAAGCACTGCTGTTTCGACAGTGACTAAGTGGAAAGTCACCTGTTTTTTGTGTGTCAGGGAGGAAGAAAGGCGCACCAGCCACACTGTCCTACAGATGCTGCCACAGCAGGACCCCTCCCCAAGGGGGAGAAGCAGGAGCGGCATCCTCGGCCCCAGACCTGCCTGCCCCTCTCTCCCGAGGCTCACGTACCTCCTCCTCCGATAAGACTCCGGGCGCTGCACAAACAACCAGCCAGTCTGACCCCTCCCCCCGCAGCCCAGGTCACCGTCCACAGTCCTCCCAACAGGTTGGACCCCTGCCCACACACTGTGAGCTCCGAGAGGGCAGCAGCCAGCTGGCTGTAGTCGCTGCCGACCCCTGCACCTCACGCCGGGGGAACATGAACTGCCCGTGATGGATGGACAGGGGCCCCAGGGCAGAGTCTGGGTTGGGGGGAGGAGCTCCTCCCCCCACCCCCACCCCAGGCAGAGCTCCAGCACATGTCCGCCCCTGCCCAGGTGGGGGTCTCCCCACTCTACCGGCGGGGACCTGGGGTCTCCGGGTTATGAGGTGTCAGAGACTCCTGGGTGGGTCTCCAGCGGACGTGAGCTGCAAATGAGTGCATAGCTCTCCAGGGACCCCGGGAGCAGGGGAGCCTACCCCCCGCCCCCCGCCCCGGGGACCCTGGCCATGGACTCTGGGTGGCTGGGGCTTCCCTGCTGCCTATGAGATTTGGGGCCCCACAGCCAGAGGTGGGCGTGACCGACACCTCTGACCTCAGACAAGACTCGGGGACAGGTGCCCGAGAGGGCCTCACCTCCGTGCACACTACCGCTGCCCCCAAATCCTTCCTGTGCTGCAGAGGTCACTAGCCAGCCAGGCAGGCGAGGGAGGGGGGACAGCTGTGACCCCAAACTGGGCTGAGACTCCTGAAAGCCCCGTGGGTCAATTATTTCCCTGCCTACATTTCTTACTGAGCTTGATAAGGGTGTGGTCCGAGCTCAGACGCAGGCTCCATCTGGGGTGAGGCTGGAGGAGTAGGTCCCCCCCACACACACCAGGAGCCTCAGGCTCTGGAGAGAGGCCACCTGTCAGTGAGCTCCCGCTCGGGGTCTCACTGTCTGGCCGAGAACCGGGGAGGCTGGCTCTCAGGCCACGTGGGCTGAGTTCGGGGGTCTGGCTGCCCCAGAAAATCAAAACCACATTTTTCTCTCCCTGAGTGTTTTAAACCAGACTCGGAAAACTCATCTAGACAGACGTGTTTCTCCCGGGAGGAAGTGCTTTTCCTCGGCTCGCCAGCAGGACCGTCAGCCCGCAGGAGCGGCGCTCAGGGTATCGCGGAGGGACGGTCCGGGCCCCGGGGCGGGCTGGAGGCTCTGATCCCCGGCTCTGCCCGCAGCCTTGGACTCACCTGGCCTTGCAGCCTGTCTGGGCTCCGCTGCTCACCTGCCCACGGGTCTCCTTGGGGATCAGGAGACGGACACAGGGGCCCCTCTACCGGCTCCGAGCCTGCTTCTGGAAGGATGGGGGCTGCCCCTCAGTGGGGACAGGAGCCATGGCGTGACCTTGTGAACAGGGAATAAGTGTCTCCACTTGGGGCAGTGGGTACTGCCCCTACACCCCGGCAGGACATGCCAGGGCTGCTTAAAAGGAGTGAAATGCATACTGTCCCCAGAATAAAGCAAAGCTGACACCAGGGGTGTGGCGGCCGGACTGTGGGCCGGGACCAAACACAGAGGCTCAGAGCTCACTCGCAGGTGACAAGGGTCAGGCCAGGGGTGGTCCATTCACACCCACAGTGTCACTTGGCCCTGAATGGGAATGAAGCACTGACACGGCGACAACACAGACGCCTCAAAAACGTGACACTTGGTGGGAGAAGCCACACAGAAGGCCACGCATGTGATTCCGTGCAGGTGAAACAGTCAGAATGGGCAACTCCACAGAGACAGAGAGGGGAGCAGGGGTCACCGGGGCTGGGGGAGAGGCACGACACTGGGTCTCCTTGGTGGGGGGCGGGGAGAGGTCGGAAAATTCCGGACCTCGATAGAAGTAGTGGTGGCACCAAGTTGCAAATTGTGAATGTGCGTTTATCATGGTTCGTTCTGGGTTCTGTGACCCTCGCCTTGGTGCATTAAACCTGAAAGACTCACAGCAGCCGGGATGACTGAGGTTTGGGGGTGATGCGTCTGCACCATTTGCATTGTGGTCACTTAAAGAAAAATCTGGCCTTTTCCAAAAACTGAAAGACCGGGAGTTCCCGTTGTGGAGCAGCGGTTAATGAACCCGACTAGCATCCATGAGGACACAGGTTTGATCCCTGGCCTCCCTCAGTGGGTTAAGAATCCTGCGTTGCTGTGACGGTGGTGTAGGCCAGTGGCTGCAGCTCCGATTCAGCCCCTAGCCCGGGAACCTCCGTACACCACGGGGGCGGCCCTAAAAAGCAAAAAAAAAAAAAAAAAAAAGCAAAACTGAAAGACCCAAGTGAGGTCTCTGGGGCGGGGGAGGTGCCCTGGGGCACAGGGCCCAGCCCAGTGGCTGCGGCTGCGGTCCCTCTAAGGCAGGAGGCAACCGAAGCTTTGGCGTCCTGTCCTGCAAGCAGAGGACACAGGCTTAGCCTGCCCAGGTCAGGGATTGGTGTTGAATTTGCAGAGGTGAAACTGCCTGTTAGGGCTGGGACCAGTTGGAGGGGCCAGGGGCCTGGGCCAGGCAGGGGGTGCGGTCCCAGGAGCGGGGATAGCCTGTGGCCCTCCTGGGAGAGGCTGGCATGGAGAAATGCTGCAGAGGTGCAGGAGGGCACGTGGCACCCCTAGGGGCGTGGACAGAGCCTGGCGAGTGCCCTGGGGACCCTGCCCAGTTAGAAGGACTGCAGCCTAGATTGAAGAGCTGCTGCTGGGTCCAGAGCCCCCTGCTCGTTTCTCCATGGCCAGGGTCACCGGCTGCAGGCACACATCCCACACATCCCTGCAGTCCCAGGGTACCTAGGGGCTGGTCCCCCTCCCCAAGACACACACCACTCTCAGAGGAAGGGGCAGGCCCCAAGGATTTTCCAGGCTTCATGGAAAGTGCGACCCATGCCTGGAGCCCAGGGTGGGCCCCTCACACGGCCCAGCTGGGCTGGAAGCCCAGACGCAGCCCCAGGAGGGGCTGGAGTGGCCGCTGGTCACTGTCCCACTCTCCCTGCTCCCCAGACAGTAGCACGAGGCAACCACCCCCCTGAAATCCCTGCGTCACGACCCCTCTCACCACGGTTGGCTGTCAGGCCCCATTAACATCAGGCGGAAGGCTGGGGCATCTCCATGTGCAGTGGGAGGGCCTTTGTCCCCCAGGAGCGCTGGCTCTGGGCAGCGGCATCTGTGCCCCAGAGGCCGTGGCGTCTCAGGCAGCAGTGCTCCCCTGTGGCGGGGTCCCAGCTCTGCCCGGGTGGGCAGAAGGAGCGGCCTTCCCGGGGGACGGGGGCGAGGGGGGAAGGGGAAGAAGCTTTCTGGGTCCAGGGCGCGGCCTCTGGTAGGAACCGGGCACCCTCTGCCTGCCTCTGTGCTTGGATGCACGTCTCAGTCCTTGACGGCACTGGCAGAAAAGACAGCCGCTTGGGGAGGAGACCCCCTCCAGCGCTGGCCAAAGCGCTTACACACATGACCTCTGGATGGGGGTTCTGCTTGCACCCCCTTTCCAGATGGGGATACGGAGGCTCAGGGAAGTGATGCACCTGGTACAGATGTGGCCCCAGGACTCCTCTGGGTGCAGAGTGAGCTAAAAGTCATCTCCAGCCTCTTCCCCACCCTGCAGTCCCGCACGCCCCTGGGTCCCCGTGGAAGAGGCCCAGGACCCCTGGACCGTGAGTATGTCCCCATTTCCATGACATGTCCCCGGACCTGGGGATGGGGAGTTGTCGGTGCCCTTGTCTGTGGGACCGAAGGGCGATGGTGCACCTGCAAAGCTCCAGTCGTCCAGCTGGTGACTCTTCTTTTCACCACCCCGGGGCCCTTGTCACCCACAGGGTGGGCCCCTGGATTCCATACGGAAGCCCCAGCCCAGGCTCCCCTGGGTATGACTGTACTCGGAACGGGGGTCTTTAGAGAGGTGACTGGTGGACTTTGGGATGGGCCCTAGTCAGCACCCCCGGGGTCCCTAGGAGATCAGACGGGGACACGCATGGGGAGAGGATGGAGGACACGGGGAGAAGGCAGCCGTCTGCTCGCCCAGGACGGAGGCCTCAGGAGAAAAGAGTCCTGCCCACACCCTGACCTCGACGTCCAGCCTTGCGACAAGGAGACAATTTCTGCGGTGGAGCCGCTCGGTTGGGTGTCTTTCTGAGCGGAGAGCATCTGCTGAAATACGTGGGGGCCCAGGGCACCGTGACAGGCAGCCGTGTCCACCGGCTGGGAGAAGCTCCAGAGTTTCCGTGGTCTTAACGTCTACCCATCAGGGTTCCATGCTACCTGTGCAGAGACCCCCCCACCTTGGGAGGAGCACAGCGGGGACACGTGGAGACTGGCCTCGCCCTGGCCCTCCCCCAGACCCACAGCCTGGCATCTGTGCTCCGAGCGAGAGACGGGGTGTTCCGGGAGAGACCCCAGGTTCACCTCCCCAGCTTCTCCCTGCTTACGACCAGAGATGGGGGCTCACTCTGTGAAGGCACCCTGCCTTTGGGAGGACGGCTTGAAGGCCAGCAAAGCTTTTCGGATTCTGCTCCTCCTGGACATACTGCAAAGCTCGCCACTCACCCCGCGTGTCCCCCCATGTCAAGGTGGCTGGCCCGGCTAGAGCAGGAAGTCTGCTGGAAGTGGGGGGGGTGAATTAGGACCAGCCCTGCTGCAGGGATCGTGAGGCCTCAGAACTTTTTCTGAGAGGAGGTGGGCGGGGGGGTTGGGGGCGGGGCGCCCACCCCTGCAGCCGCTCCCACCCCTGCAGCAGCTCCAGTTGGCGGGTTTGCTCCAGTCTCCCAAGCGGTCTTGCCAAGTGTTATAAAAATACATCAGTGCGCCAGGCCGTGGGGTGATAGGTTAAACAAATTCCACCTCAGAATTTACTGCGCCCGCTCCTTTTTGCCTGCGAGCAGGGAACGTATTTCATGCAGAAATACCTCCCGAGGTGTCCAAGGGGGGGGGGCCGGGGGCAGCTCGCAGACCGTGGCTTCCAGATTTTTATACGAACAAAGGTAGCTGTATAAACTCGCCAAAAACAAGTCCTTTACAGAAAGCCGTTTGTGAAACTTGCTTTCCAGTAACCAGCCCATCGGGCGTGGAATGGGAATGGTGGCTTGAAATGGGCAAGAGCAATTTCATTTTCTCCATTTGCTGGGGATTTGAGTTTTTGGAAAAAGGGGTGAGGAGGGGGCGCGGTCCTGGGGGTCTGTGCTCAGCTCTGCCCTGTGGGCGGATGCCCATTATTGGGAACCAGAGAGCTGGTGCTTGCGGCCCCTGTGACAAATGCGATTTCCATTGGGTTTGGGTCCCTGAGGAGAGCAGACACGTGGGGTGGAGGGGCTTGGCACGCAGGTAGCATGTGGGATTCAAGAGCAGAGTCCCCCTCCCCGTGCCCACCACTCAGCGGGTGCCTGTGGAGGCTGGGGTCCCGGGCCACTCATGTGAAGTCGCTCCCTTGGACAGTCCTCGGTCTCGTCCCCTGCGGCACGGTGGCCCGCTGGGGGCACCATCCGTGTCTGACCCTCCCCCCGCGGCCCTGGCTCTGGAGCCGGTCACTCCTGCTCACCTATCCCCCGCAGTTGTCCCAATGTCACAGACCTTGGCTGTGGGGTATTGGTTTAAGTGCCTGGCAACACGAGGGCTTTGAGACCTGGCCCAGAGCAGGTGGCAGGCTGGGGGGAGGGGGTGTGGGCCCCCCAGGAGCAGAGGGTTGAGGTGCTTGTCTGCATTCTCTCTTCTGGGTAGGGATGCGGCTTGGTGCCCGGGGGCAAAAGCCTAGGCTTGGGGCCCTGGAAGGAGAGGCCCAGGTGCCCTGGAACGGTGGTCCCTGATGCAGGGACCCTCCCTGCTATGGGGACTAGGGAGCAGAATCCTTGGGGGCCACCCTGCCCTGAAACGGCGGGCGTGAGTCACCAGGGCACGCAGGGCCAGGGCGCCCGGGGAAGGAAGGGCCCGGTGGTGGGGGCCATGCTCCCATCTGGCCAGACAGGTCGTGTCTCCACCAGGCGCCCGTAATAGCTCCAGAGGCGTCCAGAGCAGGGAGGAGCGTGTGGATACCCAGGAGGACGGGCCAGCCCAGAGCCTCGGGCAGCTCTGCCAGGCCAGGTAACCAGAGCCTGGCCTGGGGACACTCCTCTGGCACAGCTGGCTGTCCCTCTCCACCCCTTGAGGCTATGTCTTCCCCACCCCTGCGGGCTCTGCCAGGCCCGACAGGGACCCAGGCCAGCCTCGGTCATACCGCCAGGGACTCCCTACTGCCTCCTTCCCCGGGGCCCTGGGGGGAGGGTCTCCTGGGATCCATGAGGCTCTGCCGGTCCCCAAAGCCCCGAGTCTTCTGAGCCCTCCACCTGGGCCTGCAGACTCTTGGCAGGGACCTCCCGCCGGGCCTCCCTGGACCGTGTCACCCAGGGCTCCCTCGTCTACCCACAGCTGGGACATCCTGGCTGGTGTCCCCTGCCCCCATCCCTGGCCAGCCGTTGCTCACGGACCATCCCTCAGGGACTGCAGTGCCAGTGGACTCCTGATCCACGCAGGGCACAGGGCAGGGATGAGGTGCCCGTGTCAGGGACATGGGTGCGGGCACCACCCCTTCACACTGGGGGGGCAGCTTAGAAGAGCAGCCGTAGAGAGATCCTGTTGTGTCTCAGCGGGTTACAAACCCCGCTAATATCCACAAGGACGTGAGTTCGATCCCTGGCCTCACTCAGTGGGTTAGGGATCCGGTGTTGCCCTGAGCTATGGGGTAGGTCGCAGATGGGGCTTGGATCCTGTGTTGCTGTGGCTGTGGTGGAGGCCGGCGGCTACAGCTCTGATTCAACCCCTGGAAACCTCCACATGCTACAGGTATGGCCCTAAAAAGCAAAAAGCAAAAAAAAAAAAAAAACAAAAGCAAAAACCAAAACCAACCAAGAAGAGCAGCAATCTCCTGGCTCCTGGTTCTGGAGGCCCCTACCCCACCCGCCCCCTCCCCTGCTCGTCTCTGTTAAGGTCCCCCCTCATCCAGGACGCCCTCTTCTGACTGAATTACATCTTCGAAGACCCCATTTCCAAGTAAGATCTCATTCTGAGGTTCTGATGGCCATGAATCTGGGGACGTCCCAGCCAGGGCAGTGCCCACTCAGGCCAGTTGAGGCCCGGAAGGGTGGGGAGACCCCAGACCCAGGCTGACTCCCAGGGCAGGTGCTGCGCTGGGGGGCAGGGAGTCTGGGAAGCGGGGTGGCGGGGGGTCCCCGTGGACGCCCTGCAGCATGGGGAGTTCCTGGGCCAGAGATCAGAGCTGAGCCGAGCTGCAGCTGCGGCAACACAGGATCCCCAACCCGCTGCTCCAGGCCGGGCATCAAGCCTGGTTCCGCCAATCCCGTTGTGCCACAGCGGGAACTCTTAGACTGTGGTTTTATTGAAGAAGGGACGGGTGAGGGCAGAGTCTCTGGGGTCAAGGGCGGGAGGACAAAGTCCTCCTGGGGAGGGGCGGCAGGTGGGCGGTGTGCGCATGTCTGTCTGCTGGCTGAATGCACCGTAGGTGTTCGGGCATGTCCACCAGGAGGGCTTTGCGGAACAGGAGAGAAGTGCCATCTCGACGTTGGCAGAGGGTGACACGAGGCCCCAGTCCCCTTAGAATGCCCCGCAGGTCACGTGCCCACCACGGGGACATGAGGGCAGGCCTGTGGGAGACCTTGGAGGGGCAGGCAGGCACAGCGTCCCCCAGACCAGTCTCCTGGTGCATCAGGAGACGCCGCCTGCCATGAAGGTGGGCAGCTATGGGGGAGGAGGGCGGGACTGGGCAGGTGGGGCCCGGCCTGGCTGCCTGCACTGGGCTGGCCTGTCTGTTCCAGGCCTGTCCGGGCTGGGCTGCCTTTGCCAGCAGCTGCTTCAGGCACAGCTGCTGGCCAGCAAGGCCTGGCTGCCATCACGCTTCCGCCGGGCACCGCACCAGGTCCAGCATGTTCTCCCCCGAGCCTCCCTGGGGCGTCCAGCATCTCTAGTGTGAGGCTGTTAAAAGGTGTCTCAGAGGGACGTTGGAGAACCTCCTGCCGTAAATTCGAGGTGCTGGGTGCCAGACCATGGCATTAACCCTGTATCTAAAATGCTGCCGGGGAGTTCCCATCGCGGCTCAGTGCAAACAAGTCTGACTAGCATCCATGAGGATGCAGGTTCGATCCCAGGCCTCGCTCAGTGGGTTAAGAATCTGGCGTTGCCGTGAGTTGAGGTAGGTGTAGGTTGCAGACGCGGCTCAGATCTGGCGTGGCTGTGGCTCTGGTGTAGGCCAGTGACTACAGCTCCGATTCAACCCCTGGCCTGGGAACCTCCATATGCTGCAGGGGCAGCTCTAAAAAGAAAAAAAAAAGAGAGACAAAACGCTGCCGGATAACAAGCAGGGCAGCCCGTGGAACCCACTTGAGCCGTGGCACTGAAACCGGACGGCTTTTGGCAGCAGTGCCCAGGCGGGACATGGCAAACCAGATGGAGCCATGGGCACTGGGCTCTGTGCCTCGGGCAGGAGTGGGCACAGCCTGGAGCCACCTGGCCCCAGGGAGGTGATGAGATGACACAGGAAGAGGACAACCATGTCAGGACCGGGACAGAGGCTGGGGCCGCGAGGCACAAGCCCAGGACCGCCAGGGCCAGCAGGAGCAGGACGGGGCGGGAAGGACCCTTCCTGGGGCCTTGGGATGAATTCAGCCCTGTTGACGGGTTGAGTCCCAACTTCCGGCCTCGGGAACCGCGAGGTGACGCTCCTGTGGTTTCAGCCCCGTTTGCGGTCCTGGGTTCCCAAGCCCTGTCCTCCACTGGTTTCCTGCAGCCGCCTGGTTGCTGGCAATCCGTGGTTCTCCCGGCTAGTGGCCGAATCCCTCCGGCTTCCCCGTCCATCGCTGGCTCCCTGCCCATCCCAGGTGGCCGCCTGGGGCCTGACTCTCAAGCGGAGCTCGGCATGGGTCCAAGGGAGCCAAGGAAATGCTCTCCAGGCCCTAAGGCTGGGCGTCCAGGAGACACAGCTCCTTCCTGCTCAGCTGGTGACCTAGCCCCCCTCTCCTCTTGGGTCAGGAAACTGGAGCTTATCCCGCCTCCAGGGCCCCTCTCAGAGGGGGTCACAGCTTCTGGGCCACAGGGATGGCGTGCTTCTCTTTGCTTGGAGCTGCCCAGCTGGCAGCGTAGAGCTGGGCCCATAGTAGGTGCTGAAAAATGCCTATTAACCTAATTTACCTCCCTGACACCTGTTTGGTGGTGCCTGCACTCAAGGTGAACCCGTCAACAGTTTGCCTTGGGGGCCCCTTGGCCACCTGTGCCGCTAGGGACCCACTTTCCTTCAAAATAAACCCATTCAGAGCCGCACGCCTGTTTGAAAGGAGACATCGGAGGTGGGTTTGCGGTGCTGGCAGAGTTCTCTTCCAGTTCGCACTCAGTGGAAGCAGCACAGACCCGCCAGCCAGAAGGGCTCTCACCCCAGGCACCTGCGTCCTCGGGATGGGAACACACCGTGGGGTGGGGGGGAGCCGCACTTTGCCCCTCGCTCACTGACACCCAGGAGCCCCGCAAGCAGGGGGGGCTGAGGCTGGGGGAGGGGGAGGCCCAGAGTGACGCCTGCCCAGAGCACAGGGGGAGCCTCGCCAGACAGGTGGGGGAGCTGGTTAAATCGGGTGGAAAATCAGTCTTTGGGACTCCCCAGTGGCCACCGTGTCCCCAGGAAGGCATGGATTACCCTGTACTGCCAGGCAGCGTCTGCATGTGTTTCCCAAGGTGATTCAATAGCCGACCAGCTGCTCTGGAATCCACACTCTGGCGAAGGCAGCCGGGGGTTGCCGCACAGGCCTGGGAGGGGGCTGCCCTGGGTCCTGGGATACAGGAGCTCAGGACGCCATCCTGGTTATGGCTGTTTGGCCTTGGGTCATCCGGCCAATGCCACCCCGTCCTGGGGACAGGCTATGCTGGCACCTCCCTGCTGTTGCCCTGCCTTATAGGCCCTCCCTACAGTCACAGACCTGGGGGTGGGGGGCATATGAGGTGGGGGGTGCTGAGGGGTCTGCTCACACCCCCCACCCGGGGCCCAGAGCCAGGTGACAGCAGTGTCCCAGGGAGGACAGGTGGCTGCGGCCCATGGGGATGCTGGGGCAGACAGGGCTCCTGAAGCTTGCAGCACCCCCCAGTTAGATGCAAACACACACACACACACACACACACACTCGCGTGTGTACACTGCCACGCTCGCACGCACACACACATATCGCTTTGTGTGTGCATGCGGACACAGGTGGAGCCCACATGAGCCTGTGGGTTGTGAGCCCAGCCTGCCCTGTTCACACGTGTGCTCTCTCCCGGCTCATCTGCCTGTGAAGCAGGTACCGGGCTCTACCGGCCTGAACACCCTAGCTCCCCTGGACCCACTCAGCGTCTCGACCTCGTGGCTCCTCCTGGGCTGTTCTGACCCCCAGCAGCTCCAGCACAGCTGGGGACGCGGAGTTTCAGGAGGAGCCGGCCAGGTACTTGGGGGGTGGAGGCTGATGGGGCCAAGCCCAGCCCAGCCTTGGGTTCAGCTCTAATTGGGGTCCTTGTGGTTGGTGGGTCGGGGAGCACAGCCAGCCAGGAGCCCCTCACTCCATCTGCATGGGGCAGGTGTGTGGGGAGACCCGACTGTGTGCTGGGCTCTGAGGCCGCTGTGCCAGGAGGCAGGGCCCTGGTCTGGGGTCAGGCTCTCTCTCTGAGCAGCTGTGGGGCCCTGGGTGCCAAGACCCGGGCGGACTCTGGGGCGGATGAGTCGGGGGGACCTGGTTCCCCCTTGGTGAAGTGCAGGCTCCCTGGAGGGGGATGCAACAGCCTGAAGGTGGAGAAAGGCCTGGAACCGGGGTTCCTCCAGGCCTGGCGGTTTTCACAGGCAGCTGTTCCCAGCTCTGGGGGCCTGGGGCACACCCCACCCTAGGGGCAACCTGAGCCTGGCGGGTGTCTAGTCCCTCCTGGCTGCCCCCCGCCCCCCACCGCCTCTGTCTTCAGAATAGGATGTGTTAGCTGTACCTGCGGGGTCGGGGGCCCTGGCAGAGGCTTTAGAGCTGATGGCTGCTGGCCCTCTGAGCCGTCTCCCTGTCTGAGCAGTGGGGTGGCGTGGAGTACAGCATTCGCTGTCCAAGGGTAGGGCAGGGTGTGGGGGTGGCATGACCCTACCAGTCTCAGGGACGGCGCCGGCGCCCTGGACGGCTGGTGGCCGCTCCCTCTGGGACACTGCTCTCGGCCAGAACTTTGGGCTGCATGTGTTGGGGCCGGGCCCACTCTCTGTGGCTGTGTCTGCTTGGAGCAGCTGGGCAGGCCGGTCTCTCGGGCCCGGGTCGGCGGAGGACAGAGGCCTCCAGGGCCCTGGGTAGGGCCAGCAGGCATGTGGAAGTCCCACAGCTCCCACGATCTCCAGACACCCCAAGGTTGGCCCAGGCTCTGGGCCATGAGAACAGGCACATTCGGGCTCTGGCCGCCCACCAAAGGGAGCTGTTCTTCGCAGAGCCAGAGACACGGGCCATGGCCTTTCGTGGCACAGGGTGTGCGCCGGCTGGCGGCTGTGGCCGTCTGCTCCTTCACGTCCTCTGTGGAGCCCTTGATGGCGCTAGACCAGCTTATGGGCAAAAGCCTCTGTGGCTGGTTTGCTGATCTGCGTGGTGGCATGGGGTCCTGGGCCCCGTTCCCAGGGCCCCTGTCCCTGGGATGGGGGCAGGGGGGGTATCAATGCCCTGTGGCTGCTGCAACAAAGTGCCATGAACTCAGTGCCAGCGACACTTTATTCCTCGCGGTCTGGCCAGCAGGGGTCCCACACAGGCCTCCCAGGGCCAACCAAGGTCAGGGGCTGGCGCCTCCAGCGGCTTTGGGGGTGGGTCCGTTTCCAGCTTCCGGAGGTGCCGCACCCTTGGCCCTCGGCCCCTCCTCAATATTCTCTTCCAGAAACCACCAGTGGGGTCCTTGTCACGTCATCCTGCCTCCCTGGCCCCCTCTTCCACCTCTGAGATGACTCTGGGCCACCCGGTAACCCAGGGAGCCCCATCTGAGGTCCGCTGATTGGCAGACCCTGTTCCACCCACAACTTAATCCCCTTTGCTGTGTAGCCGGCTGCAGCCCAGGTCCCACGTGGCAGGACCCCAGAGACCCCGTCCTCTGGGCTCTTTTTTCCTGGGACAGCCCACCAGGCCTCGGCACCCTAGAAACCACCGCCCCCCCGCCCCAGCCGTGCCCTGGAGAGCTGTCCTCACGCCCAGAACCTGCCCCCAGGCCAACAGTGGCGTCGGATGCTGTCCACACCCCAGCAGACATTTCAGCCTTACCCAGGGTGGGTTGAGGGTGGGACTCTGGCTAAGGGCGTTAAGGGCTGAACTGAGTCCCCCTAAACCCCCTGGGTTGGGGTGCTCACCCCCTGCAAATGGAACCTCATTCAGAAATGGGGTCATTGCAGCTGTAATTAGGGAAGTTAGGATATGGTTGTGCCCGTGGAACGACGGGAGAGCACCTGGGAAGCCTGACAACTTGCTGCCGGGAGCCCAGGAGCCAGCAGCCTGAGGAAGGCCTCTGTGGAGCCCCCTGGGGGCCCCTTTCCAGGGCAGGCCCATCGGGAGCTCTGGTGCGGGAGCCAGGGCCTGAGCGCTGGTCTCAATTCCAAGCCAGGTCCCTGCGGGGCCGGGCACCCCCTCCGCCTGACCCATAGACGGAAGTGAGGCGCAGGCGGTTCCATTTGCAAAGGGAACCCCAGGGTGTGTGGGGTTGAGACGCCGAGTCCCCCAGCTGAGCTCCACAGGGGACCTGAGGCGGGCACGTCGCGGGCAAGACCGCGGCGCAGCATTTGGGAACCAGGCAGAGCCCAATGCAGAGGTTCCCAGGAGAGGGAGCGAGCCAGGTGCACACTGCAGGGACCCCCCCCACCCACGCTGCCCCTCTGAGGGGGCCCCAGCCAGGGCTGCTGAGCCGGCCTCCAAGGGGCCGCAGCCGTGGGAACTGCGGTCTTGTGGCATCTGCCTCCCCCCGGCCTCCCCCCCGGGGAGAAGTGGTAAAGAGAACACCGCGGAGGCCACAAGCCCAGAACCCCAGGGCCAGGGCCTCGAAGGGACAGTTGCTGCAATCCACGGCGTGCCGGCCTCTGAGCACGGGTCCGAGAGCCCCAGGCCAATGACCTCAGCAGCCAGGGTCCCCTCCCAATGGGCCCTTCTTCCATTAAATCCTCACTGCTTCAAACATCCATTAAACATCAGTCGCGGAGCCGGCCAGAAGCAGCCTCTCCGGCCAGCACGCTTCTGGGGTGAGCCCTGGACGTGCCCCCAGTCCTGCCCCCTGTCTGCAGGGGACACCTGGCTGGTCCTGGTGTGAGCCACCCTGTGGGGGCGTCCCCCGCCCCCGGCTCCAAGAACAGGTCACAGAACCTCCTTTGGAAGGGCCACGCGTGGCCGCTCCTGCTGGCAGAGGCTGCTCACATCTCTGCGGACACAGACGGGCAGAGGAGAGGTGGCGGAGTGCGAGGAACCTCGGGTGCCCATGTTCGGCCACTTGCTAGCTGGCCACCTTGGTTTCCCTCGGTGTCTCTCTCTCTTTTTATGGCCACACCTGTAGCAGATGGAAGTTCCCTGGCCAGGGGTTAAATCTGAGCCACAGCTGTGGCTACACCAGATCCTTTAACCCACTGCACCTGGCTGGGGATTGAACCTGCATCTCTGCGGTGACCCAAGCTACTGCGGGCTGATTCTTAACCAGCCATGCCACAGCGGGGGGACCTCCTCGGTGTTTTCTGTACAGCCAGCCTCCTGCCCACATCTGCTGTGGATGAGCTTGGCTGACACATGAGCAGTGCCTGGCATGTGATCACAGAAGCAACGACCACTGTGGTGTGTTTCCTTCTTTGCTCTGCCTACTGGGAAACTCCAAGCAGGGCTTGACAGCTGACCCGCCTCGGGGGCTTTGGGCACTCTCTGAACTTCTTGGTGTCTTTTGGTGTTTCTTTCTTTCTTCATTCGTTATTCATTTTTTAATAATCACGTTTCTTCTATCTATTTCGCCTACAGTAAATTTGCCATTTTTAAGTGTGTGTCTCAGCAATCAGGGTTGAACATTTTTCATCCTCTGAAAGAAACCCATACCCCTCGGCCACGGCTCCCGAACCTCCCAGCCCTAGACAAGCACAAATCCACTTTCCGATCCAGTGGATTTGCCTGTTCTGGGCCTTTCTTAATGGGGTCACCATACAGTGTGTGTCTTTTGGTACCTGGCTTCCTTAAGCGTGTTGTTTTTGAGCTTCATCCGTGTTGTAACATGGCTCTGCTCCCTTTTTATGGCCGAACAATATTCCATTGGGTGGGGCCCACAGTGCGTTCATCCATTCCTCCTCTGATGGACGTGCAGGTTGTTTCCACTTAAAAAAAAATTTTTTTTGTTTGCTTTCCAGGGCTGCACCCACGGCATATGGAAATTCCCCAGCTAGGGGTCAAATTGGAGCTACAGCTGCCAGCCTACACCACAGCCACAGCCATGCAGGATCTGAGCCGCATCTGCGACCTGCACCACAGCTCGAGGCAACGCCAGATCCTTAACTCACTGAGTGAGGCCAGGGATCAAACCCACATCCTCATGGATCCTGGTCGGATTTGTGAACCGCTGAGCCACCAAGGGAACTCCCCCCGTTTTTTATTTTTGGCTGCACCCAAGGCATGTGGAAATTCCTGGGCCAGGGATTGAACCGGCATCACAGCAGAGACCCATACCTGATCCTTAACGGCTGAGCCACCAGGGAGCTCCGTGCTTGCACTTTTGGTTGCTGTGAATCAGGTGTTTGCATGGATGTGTGTTTTCAGATGTTTGGGGTGTCCCCCCGGGACTGCAATTGCTGGATCTCACAGTAAGTCTGCGCTTAACCTCTGGACTCACTGCCGTCCTGTCTTCCCTGGTGGCCGAGCAGTTTCCATTCCCACCAGCTGAGCCAAAGCTGCCACGACCACATCCTCCATGTCACGTGTCATTTTCTGGCGTTTGTGTGTTTGCTTTGTTTTTTGATTCTAGCCGTCCTAGTGGGTGTGAGGGGGTGTCTCACGGTGGTTTTCGTTTGCGTTTCCCTGATGAGTGATGACGTTGTGTGCTAACTGGCCATTTGTGTGTCTCCTTTGGAGAAACGTCTGAATTTTTCCACTCATCCCCCCCCCCTTTTTCGGCTGCCCTGCGACACACGGCGTTCCAGGGATTAGACCTGAGCTGCCATTGCGACCTACGCTGCAGCTGTGGCAACACTGAATCTGTAACCCACTGTGCCGAGCCGGGGATGCAACCTGCATCCCGGCGCTGCAAAGACACCACTGATCCCGCTGCGTCACAGCGGGAACTCCTACCTGTTTTTTTGTTTGTTTGTTTGTTTTTTCAAGTGGGTGGTCTGTCTTCTTCTTGTCGAGTTGCGAGTTCTCTGCATGTTCTAGACACCACTCCTTTATCAGATACGTGATTTGCTTCTGATCTGCAGTTTGTCTTGTTCACTTTCCTGATGATGTCTCTCAAGCACGTGAGTTTTGAGTGGGGAGAAGTCATTTGTTTTTTCTTCTGTTGCCTATGCTCTTGGTGTCTTTATTCATTCTTTATCCAACTCTGTGGACACAGTTTGCAAGGTGCTTGAGTCCTTCCTGGGTCCTTCCCGGAGGGCGGGCTCAGCGGTGGGCGTGCGCTGTAGGCGGCGGAGCTCGTGGAGGCCAAGGCAATCAGGGAAGACTTCCTGGTGGAGGAGTCTGCTCCTTCACGCTGCAGGCTTGAGACCTTGTCCCTTCAGACTTGTGGGGCTCCGGGGTGCGCAGGTGGGACCCCAAAACCTCCTCCACATGGGGGGGGCTATCGTCCTCTCTTCCACCTGCCTGCCCTCCCAGCCCCTCCTCCCTGAGCCCAGCCCGGAACCGTGAGTGGGAGACGCGGGGCTGGAAGCACACAGGGTAATTAATTTTGACTTTCAGAAGCTGTATTAAATTGGATAGAAACTGGCGAAAATAGGATTAGGAGAGAAGCTGAGCCAAGAGCAAACAGAAGGAAAACTTCGGGCTGGGCAGCCCCGCAGTGCTCGCTCTCGAGGCGGGAGGCAGGAGGCGGGAGGCCGGAGGCCGGAGGTGGCCTGGACATTTCTGGGCGATCGCGTCATGTCCAAGGCCCGGCCTCCCCAGGCCACCCCACCGGAGGGGCGGCCAGCCCGGGGCCGGGGAGATGGGAACACGGCTGCTCCCCTCCCTGCGACCGGCTTATCTGCGCTGAGCTCACTCCTGTCCGAGGATTAATTTGGAAACAATTAAAATTCTGTGCAAAACAAGCCACAGGCTGGGGCTGTCAGGGGGCTGGCACGCACGGGGCCCTTTCACCACCAACACAGAAATCTAATTAGTGCAGGATTAAGTCGGCCACAAACCAGCAAGCAGGGGACGGCTCTCGGGGGGCAGCTGAACCCCAGTGAGGCAAGCCGAGCAGGGCCGGCGACAGATACAGCAACGGCCTGGCCAGCCTGGCGTCTCCGGCCCCCGGCCACGGGGACGCTGTGCCCACCGGCACCGCCTGGGCCCTCATTCCTCCCGTGTCCGGCCCACAACCCTTGGCCATTCGCACCCGTGTGAACGGACGGCAGAGCCGTCCGAGTCCCAGCAGAAGGCGCAGGAGGGGCTGAGGTCACTGCAGCCCGCCTGGCGCTGGGTCTTGTTCCCACAGCTGTGCTTTGCCAGAGCACATGGTGCATAGGCTGGCCTCTTGCTTTCTCTTTAACTGCGTTTTTAGGACTTGGGGGGACCCTGTCATTCTTTGTTGGGCCACTGAAACGCTGTTGTTTGGAGGGTGTCTAGAGGGGCCAGGGTCTGTCTGAGACACAGCCGAGCCCAGCCGCCCGCCGTGGGCATGGGACAGGTCCTCAGATCACCTGCCGTCCAGGTATGTGAGGTTGGGCCGGCCACACAGAGCAGCTGTCCTGAATGAGCCCTCCTGGTGGCCTCTGGGGGTGGTGGCCGCTGCTACCCCACCCTGAAAGTCTGAGGGCAGCGGCATCTCCAGCGTGCGGCCGGCACCTGCTCTACACTGTGGTTGGTTGATCACGGGTCTGGGCTGGGGGTGTGGGGCTCGTCTCTCTTCGTGTGTGAGAGCCCCGGGCAACTGTGAGCCCGCCCTGCCGAGGGGGGTCCCATCTGGGGCAGAGGCCCTTAGAACGTGCAGCCCTCGTCCCAGGAAATTGCCTGCCTGCCCACGCGTCTCTGTTCCCTCAGGCTCTTCTCTGTCCTGGGAACCGAGCAGGCCAGGAAAAGGGCCTTTGTGTGAGGACAGGTGAAGCGGAGAGCACAGGCAGGCTTCTGAGGGATGTGCAGCCCCGCGCTCGCCCCACATTAGAGCAGGGCGCGTGCATGCGTGTGTGTGCGTGTGCGAGCGTGTGAATGCGGGAGCAGCCGTGTCAGAGGCCAGCGGGCTGAGGATTTGCACACAGAGTCTCCCTTCCGTCTCAGCGGCCTGGGGGGTGGGGGCTGCGAGGGGAGCCCCGCGGTGCCGGGCTCTCGCCTCACCTCCAGGGGCCACAGCGGGATGCTGCTCGCAGGGTCAGGGGACCAGGGCCTGGCGACGTCACCGCAGCCCGGCTGTGAGAGCGGGGAGGTCAGGGGGTCATGGCGGGAGGACATCCTCAGAGTCCGCTTTGCATTTTACGGGTGCTAATGAGTCTGAACTCTGGCCCCGACTCAGCCTGCAGGAGGGGTCGTCCTGGGAGGGGTTGCATTATCAGCTCACCCCGGGGGATTCCAGCCAGCGTGCACTGGTCCCTCTGCTGTTTGGAGCCAGGGCACACCAGGAACTGATAGATTAACGCAGCGGCCACCCCTCCCCAGCGGCCCGGCGCCAGGAGGGGGAGGGGGGCCCAGCAGATGCTGCCCCCAGTTATGAGAAGGACCCAGTTAGCTGGGGTTTGCAGCCAGGCGGATGTGCAAACCGGGGCACGGGGGTTTCGGGGCAGGGCTCGATCACAGATCACCGGCTGGACAGGCCATCTGTGACTTGGTGTCCCCCCACCCAGGAGGAAAACTGGGCTATGCCATCGAGAGCCCCATGTTTTGCTTCTGAGCTGGGGTGATGTGGGCTTCGGTGCCCAGGGCGTCGAGGGGTGTGGCATGGAGGCTGCGTGACCCTCACCCCACTGTGACCCTCACCAGGTTTCAGGTGATTTGAATATACTTCTGCTTCTGGGCAAATCCCCTACAGAGTGAGGGAAGTGGGGGTTTTCCTGGCTGGAATGCATGGGTCAGAGCAGGGCGGGGAATCTGGTGGCCGAATGCTGTGCTGCTGGCAGAGGCCACCCGGAGTGGCAGACCAGCTGCCAAGGGGAAGGGGCAGTGGGCGTTGAGTCAGCTGCATCCAGCCCAGGAGTCCGGCTGGGGGCTCAAACCGCAGTGGTCCTCCCTCCCAGCACCTGCTTGCTGGATTCCTGCCCCCCCCAGTGGGGTCTGTGCATGTGATCTGGGAGTGGCCCCGCCCCTGCCCCGCCCCTGCCCCGCCCCTGCCCCATGTGGCTCCAGCCTATGCTCGGCTCCCTGGGGACTGGCCAGGCCCTTGAAGGCGTCCTTTCTCCCCCCCTTGGAGCTGGCGTTCCGGCTTCCTGACTGCCTGGTACCAGCTGCCTGGCAGTGGGACGCCGGGGATAGCGTCCTGGGACGCAGCCAGCAGGGCCCCGGTGAAGCCACACCAACCAAGAGGGGCCTGCTCTCCCCCTCTGGGGCCAGCAGTGCCCCCAGCAGGGGCTGGATGAGCAGCAATTTCACTTCCTGATCTGCCTGGGAAACACCCTGGATGTCCACTTGGCCAGCGGCCCAGGCACCTCTGTGTGGTGTTTCTTCCGCTTCCAGTGAGAGCAACTGGGCCCGGAGGCCCCACCCTGCTGGACATGTGGGCGGAATTCCCTGGGGTGACTCAGGGGTACCTGGCTCCCAACGAGGTGGGGCAGCTCGCCCTCCCCGTGGCGGGCAACGGGGACGCAGAGCCAGTGGCAAGGGTGTCAGGATATGCCAGGCCCGAGTGCTGGTCCCTGCTTCCTGGGGGTCGGCCGTGGGAAGCCCGGGGCTGGAATGGGCCGCTTGGGGCTGCTGACCTAAATGTGGCCGGTCCAGGGCGAGATGGACCATGGGTGTAAAACGGCCGCCAGATTTCCAAGACCCGAAATAAGCATGTAACGTGCAGATCCATGTAATGGATTTTACGCAGCCGCAAAAGGGAGCGAAGCACAGACTCGCACGCTGAACACACATGAAGCTCAACACAGGTGACCCTTGAGAATAGGATGCTGAGCACGACGTGGGATAACGCGGGAAAAAGAAGGTGTATGTGTGCGTGTGCCTGGGTCACCTGCTGTCCATCAGAAAACTGACGGAACACTGTAAACCAGTGACCGTGGAAAAAATAAAAATCTTTGAAAAAGGAAACCAGGAGTTCCGGCCGTGGCACAGCGGAAACAAATCCCACTCAGAACCATAAGGTTGTGGGTTCCATCCCAGACCTTGTGCAGTGGTTTAAGGATCTGGCGTTGCTGTGGCTGAGGTGTAGGCCAGCAGTTGTAGCTCTGATTAGACTCCTAGCCTGGGGACCTCCAGATGCCATGGGTGTGGCCCTAAAAAAGACAAAAAAAAAAAGAAAGAGAGAAAATCCAGCCACGCCACCCTCCTTTCCCGGTTCACACGCAGGTGCTGAGGGGTCCTGCCCTTCCACAGGCCGTGGCCAGGGGCTCCCTGTCGTGGGGGCCAGGGCCCCTGCGTGCAGCACAGAGCCTAGCCTCTCAGGCCCCGTGGGGCCTCCTCTCCCTGAGAGACCCCAGGCCCCACATGCTGGACCCCAACCGAGGACGAGCCGACTCAGGGGAGGGCGAACCCCAGGCTAAAGAGGAGCAGCCCCAGACTGTCGATCAGACACAAAACAGATGGCCCTTCTTCCCCCGGAGCCCTCAGACCGAGAGCCCAGGGAAGGCTCAGCGGGGGAGGCCGGGACCCTCGCTCTGTGTTCAGAGACGCACAACTGCTCCCCATCAGGGCCAAGGCCACGACTCGGCCCCAGGAAGGAAGTCTGTGTGTTGTGCTCCCTTCACACTTCCTGCCTTCCCGCCACATGGGCAGCCACCCTGCCCTGACCACAGCTGCCTTCTCAGCTGAACCTCTCTGGACCCCCTTCCCGAAGGTCCCCGGAGGCCTCGGCCCCTCACCCAGCCCCACTGGCTGCCGGGAGGTGGACGGGCCCTGTCTCCACTCAGCACTGTGGACATTTGTCACCAGGGAATGTCAGCTGGCCACCAAGTCCCCTGGACATGCATCTGCCCCCCGAGGAGGGCTGTCTGA
Organism: Sus scrofa; assembly: GCF_054392235.1. Classification (NCBI taxonomy): domain Eukaryota; kingdom Metazoa; phylum Chordata; class Mammalia; order Artiodactyla; family Suidae; genus Sus; species Sus scrofa. The sequence continues at coordinate 47,215,763 of NC_139385.1, read as the reverse complement.
CCCCAGTCTCTGTACCCTCTCCCCCAGGGCTGCACACACCCCCCAGCCTCCCCGGGTCCTGCCGCCCATTTTTTCCGACGTGAGGCCGCCCCCCTCCGGATCACTCCACGTGCGTCAATGGACCACTGTACGTGCTGGCCTGCGCTGTGGGCCCCAGCCCAGGGGCCCCACCCGTCTCCCACCCCGTCCCCCTGGCCTGCCCCAGCCAGCCTTGCCCGCAAGCCTCCAGCGGCTCCTCTGCCGCCCGGCCAAGGGACCCCAGCGCCACTCCCCCGGGGCTGCAGGCGCTCAAGCTGTATAGGCGGCTCCTCATGCGTCGGACACATTTTGTGAGGGGAGGCCTCTGCTCACACCCTGGGACGCTGTACAGGTCCCCTCAAAATTCATGTCCACCTGGAACCTCAGAAAGCGACCTCGTCTGGAGGCAGCGTCTTCGCAGAATAATCCCATTGCGCCACGATGAGGTCAGACTGGGGTTGGGGGCTCATCCAGGGACGGGTGTCCTTGCGAGAAGAGGACCCCGAGACACAGACGTGGTGGAGGACGGCCATGTGACAACGAAGAGGGCGGGGGGAGGCGGCCACAAGCCCAGGGCAGCCGGTGCCCCAGAAGCTGGACGAGCCGGGAAGGAGCCTCCCCTGGAGCCTCAGAGGGAGGCTGCCTGCCACGCCCTGACTCGGACCCCTGGCCCCAGACATGGAGAGAGTCCCCTGCCGTGTCAGGCCATCTGGACTGTGGCCCTGGGACTAAGCAGCTGCCCTGTCCACTCTGTTCTGTCCACACAGCTGGCAGGGCTCCCAGACCCAGCCCAGATCTGGGCCACGGGGTTTGAGGGTGGCCGCGCTGCGCAGGCTCCGTGAGCATCTCTGAGCTGGGGTGGGGCTGGGGGTGAGGGCGCGGGGTCGCCCCGCATCAGTGCTGTCTGAGGCCTCTCCTCTGGGGCGCCCCGCCTGGCCCCGACAGCCTCTCCCCGGGCAGCCGGCAGGCTGCGCCTCCTGGTTTAAATTGCCGCCTGGTCGTGTTCCCGCTGCTCCCCCCTGCCCCCCCCCCACCGGCCCCCCTGGCTTGGCAACGAGATGTCCTGGTCTCTTTTTCCAGCAGGCGTGGGCTGAGTGGAAAATGACCTCAGAGAGTGGGGAGGCTGGGCAGGCCTGTGGAGCTCAGAGGGCACCCCGCAGGCCGGCCGGGGGTCCGAGGCAGGAGCCCTGCCCCCAACACTGAGCCCCAGCCCCGGGGTTCTGCAGTGAAGTGGGGCCCTCACATTTGCTGCCCCAGAGACAACCCCCTGCTGCTCAGCCCAGCTCCCGTGACCCTGGACCCTGGGCCTGGCTGATGGGGGGCTTCTGGGAGGTGGCCCTCCCACGACCTTGACACCAGACGTGCGGAGCAGGGGGACCCAGCCGGCTGTGCATGAGCACTCGTCCATGTCCACAGCCTCAGCAGGGCTGTTTGTGGCCCCTTAGGTGGAGAGGGGTCAGAAGCTGCAGCTCTGGGCCGTGGGTGGGAGCTCGGGGCACCATGGCAGGGGGCTGATATTGATAAGAGGGGCCCTCGTTTGGGGGCCCCCAGGAAAGAGACCTCCCTCCCAGGCGTTTATAGCAGAGGGAGCTGAGAGACCCTCGATGGGGGGCTGGGTGGAGAAGGGCCGAGGCATGGGGGGTGCTGGGGAAGCCCAGGCCTGGGGCATGATGCTGCTGAAACCCCATGGGCAGAGAGGGTGGGGAGGGGCCCACAGTGTCACTTCAGGCCCACCTCCCCAGAGGCTGGGGGCCAAGCTGGGGCAGGGAGGAGAGCTTCACACTGTGGGCCTGGGGCTCAGGGGGTCCGGGGGGATGCCCAAGGCAGTTGACCACAGGTGCCCGGTTTAGGGGGCAGGGGTTGACAGCCTACCCAGGTGGAGGATGGTGGCTCCCTGGGGTGGTGGCTGGCAGTCCTCAGTGTCCTTGGCCAGTGGCCACATCCCTCCAGGCTGTGCTCTTTCTCTGTATGTCTCTTTGGTGACTTATAAAGACTCAGCTCTGGGTTTGGGGCCAGCCTGGGTCACCAGGGTGCCTTGTCTAGAGACCCTTAGCCTCATCGCACCTGCAAAGACCTTTTCAGATACGGTCATATCTGGGGAGTTCCTGTCGTGGCTCCGTAGAAAATGAATCTGACTCGTATCCATGAGGACGCAGGTTCGACCCCGGGCCTCGCTCAGTGGGTTAAGGATCCAGTGTTGCTGTGAGCTGTGGTGTCGCAGACACAGCTTGGATCTGACGTGGCTGTGGCTGTGGCGTAGGTTGGCGGCTACAGCTCCGATTCAACCCCTAGCCTGGGAACCTCCATGGGCCAAGAGTGCGGCCCTAAAAAGACAAATATATATGTGTGTATATATATATAGTCACCCTCACAGGTTCAGGTGGACATCAATTCGGGGGCACCCTCCAGCCCAAGACACCTCGAGTTGATAGGTGATGGGGATTCAAATCCACCCAGCCATCTGCCAGATTCGAAGGTGCCGGGGCAGGGGTTGGGGTTTGTGTGAGGCCCTTGGGTGAGGTCCTGCCCCCGTGAGCCCCTGAGAAAGGAGTTAAATCTGTTTCCCCCCCAGCCCACTGGTGGTCCTGCCCCCGTGAGCCCCTGAGAAAGGAGTTAAATCTGTTTCCCCCCCCAGCCCACTGCCTCCCAGATCCTGTTAAGCGCCCCCCCGACCCCGCTTTTTAGGGCCACACCCGAGGCCTATGGAGGTTCCCAGGCTAGGGGTCGAATGGGAGCTGCAGCTGCTGGCCTACACCAGAGCCACAGCAATGCCAGATCTGAGCCATGTCTGCGACCCACACCACAGCTCACAGCAATGCCGGATCCTTAACCCACTGAGCGAGGGCAGGGATCAAACCTGCATCGTCATTGATACTATTTGGGTTCTTAACCTCCTGAGCCATGACGGGAACTCCCTGGATCCTGTTCATTCTGTTCATTCGTCCACCCATCCATCCACGCATCCGCCCATCTCTAAATCCATCCAATCATCTGTTTTTCCATCTGTCCATCTATCTGTCCATCCCTCTGTGTGTCTGACCTTGGATGACTGATGCATGGGAGGGAGCCCCAGACAGGCCTCGGAGTCCACCCTCCTCCCCAGGGCCTCGGCCTTCCCGCCGCCACCAGGCAGGCAGCCCAGCCCGCAGCTGTGGGCTCCGGGTGGGAGCCTGGACCTGCTGGCTCCTGTCACTGCAGCCGAGAAGTGTTTCCAGTTTCTAGCAGCGTAATTACTCACCCTCCTTTGGACGGGGGAAAACTCAGGAAGGGAGGCTGTCTGCTGGTCTAGGCTGATTCAGAGCAGGGAGAGGATGGGGGGCTGGCCGAGGGTGGTTCGGGTGGGAGAGGAAGGGCTTGAGGAGGTGGCCGTGGAAGGGCAGGGGGTTCCCGGCGGGAGAGACTCCCGTGGGCTCCCTGTGTCCATCAGTCCAGACTGTGCTGGGGCCTGAGGGCACAGGGCCAGCCTGGAGGAGTGGGCTTGGCTGAAGAGGGGGAGCTGCTGGCCAGGCTGCCAGGGCCCTGGGAGCCCCGTGCAGTGGTGGGTGCTGGGCCCAGTGCAGGGCTGGCCTTGTGGTGTGGGGCATCACCAGGGCATCTGAACAGAGGCTGTGGCTGTCGCCTGGGGTGCAGCGACCGACACTCTCTGACCCTGACTTGGCGTCTCCGCCAGGCTCCCAAAGCCAGCAGCAGTGGCCTGAGGCTGCCGGCCTTGGAGGTGAACTTGGGGGTAGCCAATGGAGCCAGTCTGGAACTGTGGGGGAAGGGCTGGCCGCAGGCAGCATCAAAGGGTCGGGGGCCCCGGACCCCTGACAAGACCCCAGCTTCCGGATGGACAGGAAGAGGAGAGGACGGTTGCCGCCCACATCACCTCCTCATGCGCCCTACCTCCCTGGGATGCTCAGCGGGGAAACTGAGGCTTAATTCCACAAAAGGGCAAGGGGTGGGGTCAGCGCTCTAGGTCGGCCTGTGCTGCTGCTGTGGACAGAGCCAGCAAAGGCCAGGAGCTCTTGGGTCGTCCAGAGCCCCACCCTGGAGGCCCTCAAGCCGGCCACCAGCTCTGGGGGTTCAAGCGAGCCCGGCAGCGGCTGCTCCTGTGGTCCTGCCAAGCCCACGTGCACTCGGGGCAGTGGCCTGACGTCCCCCCCACCTCCTGGCGTGGGCCGTGGTGGACAATGGAGCCCTGTTTGGAGCTGGAAGAGTGGGCACAGGGGGGAGGGGATGAGCCCAAAGAGCTGGTAGGGGGAGGGGCAGCCTGAGGGGGAATTAACCTCTTAAGGCCTGGCTGGGATGCAGGAAGGGTGGGCCAGCTGCTGGGTGCATGGCAGTTCCCAGGAGGCAGATCTTAGCTCAGCACCTACTGCGTGCAGTGGAGGCCGTGCAGGGCGCCCACATTCACCTGCATCTCCTCCCGGGAGGACACCTGCATTTATTAAGCACCAGCTATACGCCTGGAAGCTCAGGAATTGTCTAGTAGTCCTGTTCTCTGCCCTGCCCAGGGACCCCAGAGGGGACACAGCCAGGCCCAGCAGTGATTTCCCTCCATTCCTGCTGCAGCCGGCCAGCCCAGGCACCCTCTGGACAAGGCCCCAGGAGGTGGCACGTAACCGGCGGGGTCCTGCCTGGGTTGGAGCCAAAAGCCTCCTCGCTGGTGGTCGTGCCCTCTCCTCACCGCCTGCAAACAAGCTCCGGTGCTGGGGTCTGACTGCAGTGCGTGATGGCCTCCCTCGGGGCCGCATCACCGGGGGCTCACAGGCTGATCTGGGCTCCCCACTGCCCCACACGGGGCTGCTTTGCACAGGGTTCCAGAGTGGAAGGGGGCTGGGGAGCTTCGCTTTCTTCCTCTCCTGCCCGTGGGTCCATCCATGAGGTCAGGGAAGATGTGAGAGGTGGCCCCCAGCAAGCCGGTGGTCAGATGGGCTTGGACCCAGGGCTCCTCCAGGGTGTCCCCCCACCCCAGGAACCTCAAAGCCGAGGGAGGCGGTCCTGGCAGCGTGGGGGGGCTCTGTGTCCAGCAGCCGCCCCCGCAGAGGGGACCCCTGGTGGATCACCCAGCGGCTGTAATTCATTTCAGATCGCTGTCTGCAGCACTGCCAGCCCCGAGCATGTCATCCTCCCGTTTCCGACGGCTGGGGATTGCTGCACACTTATAATTAGGAGGGCTCGCTCCCCTCCTGAGCCAACCTCAGGCTCCAGCCAAGCTACTCCCGAGGAAGCCCGGCCGTCTGTGGGAATGCAGCTTCCTGCGGGAGAGCCTGGAATCCTGGAGGCGCCGAGAGGAGGGGGGCGCTGACCGGAGGCCGCCTCGGGAGGGGCTGCTGTGGCCCATCTTGGGGGGCCCGCGAGGGGCTGAGACGGGATCTGCCTGGAGACGCCCTCTTGTCCCCAGGGGGTGGGAGCGCTCGCTGCTCCGGGGATTCAGGACAATTACGCACCGTCGTTTGTGGTTTTCTTCCGTAATTGCTGGTTACAGCCCTCGACCGTGACCAAAAGGGACCGAGGCACCTGGCCGGTGGTGCCGGGAGCGTCCCGGTGCAGCCCCGGCCCCCAGCCCCCGCGGGAGGTTTCTGCTTCGAGAGGGGGGCTGGGCCCAGGGCGTCCTCCGTCTCGGCGGCGGGCGGGGAGACCCCAAGTGCCCCTCCACCCCCCTGGGTCCCATGTCCTCCACGCACAGCCAGCGGCCGTAGGAGGTCCTGGGAGCTGCCAGGACAGCTGCAGTAGTGACATGTGTCATACCACGGCCCCGTGTTGGGGTTCAGGGTACCTGGGAGAGTGGGCACTAATCCCTTGGAAATGAGCCCTGGGCGCCCACTGTACCCCGTGCCCAGCCATCTTTCGGGAGCCACTGTCATGGTCACCAGCCTCTGTGACCCTGCCTGGACGCTCTCAGTGGGACCCCGCTGTAGCCCCAGGTTGCTCTGGGCTGCAGGGTGGTGGTGGGTGTTCCCTGGGCAAGCATCTAGCTCCAGAGCCCTCCCGACACTGTGGGGGCTCTGTGTGCAGACCCAGCCCAGGCAACAGCAGAAGCCCCGGGAGAAACATAGCCGGCTTCCTTCAAAGACGTGGGAAGTAGACTCGTGCCAACCTCAGCGACGGCCAGCCGGGAGCAGAGCCTCTGCACGTGGGCTCGGCGGTCTCTCGCCTTCTCAGGAGGCTGAGCCCTGGGAAGGGGGTCTGACTCGCCCTCAGTCCCCAGGAAATGCCAGCGTGATAATTCTTGACTCACAGGCAGCGATGGGGCTCAGAGAGGTGAAGCGACCTGGCTAAAGGCACACAGCTGGTGGCTACCCTGGACCTCGACCCCAGACGGAGCCTGACTCTGGGCTGGAAGGAAGCGGTTCTCAGGAGAGGAGGCCCAGCCTGGCCGCGGGAGGCTGGGCGGGACCATGGGGCTCCGCTGGCCCCACTCCCTAGGGCCGAGGACGAGCCGGGCACCCGGGCTGCCGGGAGCGTGCCAGGTCCAGGATCCCCTGGGGCCCAGAGGCTGAGACATCCATCGGGGACTGCCTGTCGCCGGGCTGGCCCACCGCGGCCCCAGTGTGTAATTAGGGAAGTGGGCTTCCCGCGGGGGCGCAGAGCCCCGCTTAGACCAGCGGCCCGGAAGCCCCAGCCGAGTCAGCAGCCCCTGCCAAGCCCAGAGGGTGTTTCCACCCGACACCCTGGGCTGCGAGGGGGTGTGCGGGCTGCACATGAGCCAGGGGGCCTGAGGACCAGGCTCCCGACGGCCACAGCCTGTGACAGCCAGAGCCTCTTGCCTGAGCTCGGCCAGGCAGCCTCCTCAGTCCTGGGGACCCCACCCCACCTTCCCCTGAGGACCCATCCCCCACCTCTGTCTCCATCCCCCCTTCTCTCTGTAAGTCGTGGGAACTGAAGGCCTGGAGGCGAGCTCACTGCCCCGCCGTCAGAGCGCCAGAGGGGGCCCTGCCCATAATCAGACAGGACCTGTCACCCCACCCAGGTTGGCAGCCCTGAAGTGCCTCCCCTACTCTTCACTGTGTGTGGCTGCTGTCTTCCTACCCAAAGCTTCCGATCCCTTCCCACGAAGTCGCTCGGCCTCGTGTGGGCGCCTCGTGCCTAGATGGTCCCTGAGCTGGACGTGGCGTGAAGCTCACAGGCCTTGGCTGGACACGGGCCAGGCTCTGCCGCACACGGCCCCCTGGCCACGGTGAGGTCACGCGTGCTCTGCGGGGTCCTGAGCCTGTGTGACCGCCAGCAGCTGCCACGTGCGGCCAGAGGGGCTTCCTGAGCCCGTGTGCCCAAGGATAAGAGACCCTCACCCTCTCATGTCCCACCAGGGCCGCCTCCGAGGACCCCGTTTTCAGCCTTGTCCTGTGCAGGGTGCAGTATCGCTCCCAAGGTGTTTAATGCGTCCACGAAGAACCCGGGTGGCTCTCCTCACTGAGTTCTGGCCTTGGTGTCAGGCTCACATGAGTCCCAGCCAGCCCATTACTGGGTGTTAGCTGTCTTGTCCTCACTCCTTGTGGCGTGAGGTAGGGATCTGGCGGGTTCTCTACGAACTTATGGGGGCGGGTTGGGTGGGGGGACCCCACACCAGTCACTATAAAGCCGACTTTCCTCCCAGATCCTGACCCTCTCAGTTCCCCGCGTGCAAGCTCCCTGGCCGAAGTCTCTGTTCCAATCCATCAGCTCAAATCAACCTGCAAAAATGAATTAGACCAGCCTGGTTACGCGTGACTCGGAAACAGCTGGTTAATTCGGGGAAGAGAATCACATGCCAGGTGTAGGCGGATCGTGTAGCCAAATGGCTGGGTCGCTATTTTCAGTTTAGTGGGGACGGATGGCCGCCCGTTCACGATTCCTGCGGCATTACGTGCTGAACGCGCCCGAGGCCAGGTGGGCTGGGCTGCGGGGCAACGGTGGAGAGTGGAGCTCAGACCCAGGCAATCTTAGAGGGTGGAGACGGATGACCGGGAGAGCCACACACGCGGGGTCACAGGGCGTCAGTGCTGAGGGAGGACAGCATGGTGTGGGCACGGGGGCTGGTCAGGAAGGGCTTCTCAGGGGACACTTAGACCACATATTTGTGTCCCCCAAAACTGGTGTTGAATCCTGACCCCAAGGTCTGGAGGTGCAGCCCAGGTGGTGAGTAGGCTGTGAGCCTCTTAAATGGGACGAGTGCTCTTTTTTTTTTTTTTTTTTTTTTTTTTTTAGGGCCACACCTGCAGCATATTGAGGTTTCCAGGCTAGGGGTCGAATCGGGGCTGTAGCTGCCGGCCTGCGCCGCAGAAACAGTCACGCAGGATCCGAGCTTCAACTGCAACCTACACCACCCCTCACAGCAACGCTGGATCCCTGACCCACCGAGCGAGGCCAGGCATCAAACCCACGTCCTCATGGACACGAGTTGGGTTTGTTAACCACTAAGCCACAAAGGGAACCCCACTAGGGCCCTTCTGAACACAACCCCAAGGACTCCCTGCCCCTCCTTCGAGGACCACACAGCACAAGGTCAGCTGTCTGTGAACCAGGGAGCAGGTTCTCACCAGACAGGGAATCTGCCAGCACCTCTATGTGGGACTTCCAGCCTCCGGGATGGTGAGACACCAGGTTTGCTGTTTAAGATGCCCAGTCTGGGGCAAGGGGTCCAGCCTGGGTGGATTAAGACACAGGATGTGGCCTCTCTGCCTGGTTCTGATGGACAAGCCAGAGACTGTGTACAAGGCTCTGGGGCCGAGACATTTCAGGAAAAGCAAGTGCAAAGGCCCCGGGGCCTCGCACCCTGTGGCCAGTGCCCCAGGCAGGGAGGGAGAAGGGAGAGGCTGACAGAGGAGCATGAGGGGTTGATGCAGGAGGCAGGAGAACCATGAGCTGTGGGAGAACTGCGGGGCTCTGAGCTACCCTGTCCACCAGGTCCTTCCTGTGTGTCCGCGGTGACTCACTGCCAGGGCCCGGGTGGCACGAGGCTGAGTGGGCCACATCTGGGGACCACTCCCTGGCACAGAGCCTCCAGCGCCATCCCTCAGTGGCCCCGTGAAGCCCAAACACCTGAGCCAGCTCCTCGGGCCCCTGGGTCAGACCCCAGGCCAGCCATTGCATTCTGCCCACCCCCAGCCGATGGTTTTCCGAGGCAACCCCCCCCCAACCAGGGACGTCCGCCCGGCCCACTTGCTGGAAAGCCAAACCCCAGAGAGTATTTTAAAACTTGAGAAGAAGGGGGGACAGGCCACGTGGTATCACTCTGCAGCCACGAAGCCCACGCTTTGGGGACACTTACAGTGTCTGGACAGATGCACGGTCCACCCGGAGCTGATGGGCTGGGCAGCAGGAAGAGGGGGCCGGGCCCGTCCTCAGGGGATAGCGAGGGCCCCACCTGGGGTCCAGCTCTGGCCTCCCTTGGCCCTCGTAGGGGGGCGGGGGGCAGGGGGCAAACCGAGATGCAGTCTGGCAGGGAGGGGCACCCGGGGGCCTCTGGGGATGCCAGGCTGCCCCCTGCCCGGAGCAGCAGGGAGGAGCCAGCAACTGGGCTCTGGCTGCGGTTTGGGCTGGGGGGCAGGGGGGCCAGTTTGTTCAGCATTAAGCCTGGCTCCGCTCCGCCGGCTGTGGAATTCCTCGTCTGATCCAGCTCCAGATTGGCCCAGGAAGAAATTGGGGGAGAATTGATTTGTGCCACATCCAGCAACCATGGGCCGAGAGCCCCCTGCCCCCCCTAACACCCCTGGCCAGCCTGCTGGCGCCACCGGGAAAGGCGGAGCCAGGAACAGTGGGCCAGGCCTGCTCACGGTGTGGGCTCGGGGGGGGGCTGTACCCCGCAGAGGCAGGAGCCCAGCAGGCTGTGCTGGGGGCTTGCTCTGCCAGCCAGCACTGGGCCAGGCACAGGACCCCGGGGGCCATGGGCACACCCTGGCCTGAGTCCTCCAAGGACTGGGCCTTGGTGATGGGGATTTTCAAAGGTTTGGGGCGGGGGCGGGGCTGTGGTTCCCAGGCATGGGCAGCCAAATTGGGGGACAAATGGGGGTGTGGATATAGGCTGGTTCTCTTTCTCTGGCGCTTTTACTACCCACTATGTGCTGCAGGGAGGAGAGGGCGGCCCTGGGCAGGCTTCCTAGAGGAGGCAGCCCTGAGCTGGCGCAGGGGGAGGGGCACGGGCAGGGCCTGGCTGGGCAGCGACAGGAGGTGAGCCCCGTGGCCCTGGCCAGGCTGTGTGTCTGCCCGGCTCTGCCTTGGGCGGCGCAAACGTGCTCTTGCCACGGGCCCTGGGGTGACCACACCGTCCCACACCCGGCTGAGGGCTCTCAATCGCCTGGAACGCCTCTCCCTGACACCCTGGCTTCCCTGAGCGCTGGACTCGGCCCAGCAGCCTGGCACTGTGTGCGGAGCCCCTTCCGGACGGCCAGCCCTGGGGCCTCCTCTGCCAGCCAGCCAGGGGCCGGAAGAGTCAGGCAGGGGGCCACCGGCGGGGAGGTGGCGGGAGGGTCTGAATTTCAGAGCCAAGGGGCTGGAGGAGGTGGATGGGGGCATTGGGGCGGGGGCTCTGGGGATCTGGGCAGAGGCAGGAGGCGAGCAGAGGAGCCTCTGAAGGGACAGTTTCTCCTCGGAAGGAGGCCCAAGCCGAGCGGGTCCGGGGCGGGCTGTCCCACGCGGACCCTGCCTGCGCCAGCCCTGAGCCGTCTGTGGGCTCTGGGCGTTGGTTTCCTATGGGGGAACCGGGGCCTTGCGGGTTCGCTCAGCTGCCCAGGCCGCTGCGTGGAGCCCACGAGTCCCAGTGGCCCTTCCAATGTCTCCCTCGGACTCTGTGTCCAGGGCGGGGGCCAGACTGCCCGGAGGCGCTGGTCAGCGGGGAAGCCAGGCCCAGGGCCCGTGTGATTCGGACTCCGATCCTGCCGCCGGGGCCAGCTATTCCCGGCTCTCATTTCTGTCGGGTCCTGTCCCCGACAACCGCCTTCGCTTGACCTTCCTGCTCTGAGAAACCACTGCGCCAACAGCAGCTGCGAGGCCCCTGGTGGCACGGGGGAGCACCGCCGGCCGGCTCTTCTGGGCCCCGGGCAGCCCCTTCTGGCCACTGGGGCGGGTTGCGGGGGGTGGCCGGAACCAGAGCTGCGGGCCAGCTGGGGCTGTGCTGAACTGTCCAGTGTCCAGTCGCCAGAGGCCTGCGCGACCCAAGTGCGTGAGCCTCCCCGCCTGGCTCCGGCTGGCCTTTCCTAACGGCGCTGCGGCGAGGGAGGCGGCTGGCTGCCCCCACATGTGTTCCCAGCGGTGCGGGGCGGGGGGCCGGGTGGGAGCCAAGCCCCAGCCTCCCGCCTTTGCTGGAGCGGCCTGCGGTGTCCGGAGCAGGGCGGCCAGGCACCGGCTCGCTGCCTGCATGACGGGCCCCAGGGGGCAGGGCTGGGAGGGGTCGGGGGCCAAGGGCGGGCGGTTGGCAGGCCGCGCCCTCCTCGTAGTCCCCCTGCCCACAGCCGGAAGGCAGCCCAGTGAGGTGGGGAGGGGGCTCCCAGGGAGGCTACAGAGGGGAGGTCTTCCGGCTGGTGTGTTGGCTCTGAGAGGGGGGTGACCAGCCCCAGCGTGATGCTTCTCCGTGCCTGGCCTGTCTGCAGGTTGGTCACGTCACCCTCTCTGCCACCTCCAGGGTGGTTCTGGGTGCCCTGCCTTCCAGGACTGGCTTCCCCAAGCGCTGGACTCGGCCCAGCAGCCTGGCATCGTGTGCGGGGGCTCAGAGAAGTCATGGGTGACCAGGAGGGGCGTGACTGTGCTCAGCTCTCTCTGAGGGGGCTGCCCTGACCCCTGGGGGCCTCCCTCTCAGGCTGGGCCCTCCCGCTGTCCACTTCCTTCCCCTCTCTTTTCTTGCCACCTCCAAGAAGCCGCCTGGATTGCTCTGCTCAGAATTGGTCCTGAGTTCCCAGCCTCGGCAACCGCTGGCATCCACGTCCTGGGGGCGGCCGGGCACTGGCCCGGGGCCTGTGCGGGGTGGGGACCGCCGCACCACATGTGGTCCAGGCTGAGCGGGCAGGGCCAGGGCTGGGAGAATGGGCGCCTTCATGCTGCAGGCCGGCCCTGTGTGTGCTGTGCCCTGGCCCAGCCAGGCTCGCCCGTGCCCCCCACCCCGCTGGTGCCCACGGTGCCCTCCTCCGCTCGCGCTGCTGGCGACAGGGGCCTCCCCGTGTGGGACCGGGCAGCCACCTGCTGCCCACAGCCGCAGTCGCACAATGGGGCCCTTGTGAGCCTGCGGCCGGCGGCCGGCGGGCAGTACCTCCCGGCCCACCCCAGACTCAGAGCCCTGTTGTGTGGGGCGGCTGCCCGGCTGGGCAGCACGGAGCCGGGCGGGTGAGCCCCACCCACCCTGGGCCGCAGAGATGCCGGCAGCAGCCCTGTTGGGGAGAGGCGGGCTGCTGGCCGGAGGTGGGCTTGTCCAGACTCCGAGCCAGGCCCCTTCCCAGGTGTCTGGGGTGGCCTGGAGCTGAACACCGACTGTGTGCCGCCGTCCACTCCTGGCTGCCCCTCGGCCCCCAGACCGTACCTCCTCAAGGCTTCGGCAGGGCAGGAGGCGGCTTCCTGGAGGTGGCAAGAAAAGAGATGGTAAAGCTGCCCCAGATGTGGTCTTGCTGCTCCCAGGGGCCTGGGGTGGCCCATGGACATGTCCTGGGGGGAGGGGCCCCCCAAAAGCCTGCTGGGGGTGGCCACCAGACAGGGGAGGGCTGCCTGGGACCGTTGGGAGCTCTGGGCACAGGGGTTCAGAGCTGAGTTGTTTTTTGTTGCAGCTGCTAGGGCTGTAGGGAGCTTGTCCTGGGGTCCTGCTAAACACCCAGGGTGGTCACCCAAATGGCCAGGTGTCTCTGCTGGGCACAGAGATGCCCAGTCCCCAGGCCAGACAAGGACAGGGGCTCCTCTTCCCCTGGCCATCCAGACTCTGTGGACGGGCAAAGGGCTTGATTACAGAGCCCCCTGCCCACCATGGGTGTAACGTGTGGCCACGGGGCCAACCTGAGCTGCCCTTGAGCTGGACAAAGGATAGAGGGCCTCTCATACCCAGGAGCTCAATACATGGAGAAGGCTGTCTTCCTAGGGCGAGTGAAGGCAAAGAGAAGCTGAGCTGAGCAGGGGAACAGGAAGGAGAGCTGAGCACCTGGATCCAGCCATGCCTGAAGCTGTACCTCTAACTTCGTGATTCAGAAACTTGCGCTTTTCGCTTAAGTCAGAGAGACTGATGTTTCCATGATTTGCTTCAGAGGCCATCAGTGTATTGGATGAATCCTGGGTCAGGGGAGGGACACTAGGACGAGCTCAGGACCTGTGATAAGTGAGCTCCACTTGCTTCCCTTCTCTTGGGGATCAAGGCTTCAGTGGTCCATGTCTAGCCCCAGCTGCCTGTGCCCACACCCCTGTGCAGCCCTGAGGAGCATCGCTGTCCCTCTCTGGACTGGCGGACACGGCCGGCCCACTCCACCATGGGGCCACCAAGCAGCCCCCTTCTTCTTGGAGTCTGGGGACAAGGTGCCTGCCTCTTAGGGCAGCAATGCTAGGTGGGGGCAGGGGTGCCACAGCTGTAAGGGGCTCTGTGATGGTGCCTCCACTCCGCCAGGGCTTTTGGGGGTCTCTGAGCAGTGGTGAGCTCTGCCGCCAGCCCCTCACAGTCACTGACTCCTGTACCTGACCCAAGGCCATCTGACCCTGGGGACTCATCCTGTGTCTCCTGGTGACTTCAGCCACAGCCTCATTGCTTCCGGAACTTCTGCAAGGGCGGCTGAGAGAGGGGACCCCACAGATGTCCCTCAGGTCCCACCGTTCCTCCCTCAGTCTATGCCCGCGAACCTGGGGGTCTCAGAAGTAACTCAGTGACAAGAATTCCTAGGGTTTTTTCCTGGCAAGGGAAGGTTGGGGGGCTGGGTGCTACTCCAGGGACAGTCAGAGCCATTCCGAGGCGGGGGATGGTCCGTGCCCAGGAGCAAGGGTGGCCTGCGGCTCCGGCTTCTCACCTGCGGGAGCCCCACGCAGGCTGCCCCCAGCCGGGGATGCCAACTCAGAACAGGGGACCAGGTCTCCTCCATGGGTGGGGGTGGGTCCCTGAAATCAGGTCCCCAGCAGCAGGTCCTCTGAGGGCAGCCCCTGCCCTGCCCCCCTCTTCAGAAACGGTGCCCCCCAGCCCAGCCCCCCAGGAGTGCGAGAGCAGCCCAGCCCCCACGCAGCTGTTCCAGACGCGCGCTCCCCGGGGTCTGTGCAAAGCCGACAGTTTCCACCCCCGCCTCGCCCCGGGCCACAGCTGCGCTCACACGTGTGGGAGGAGCTGAGGACAAGCCGGGCTGCAGTGGGGCCTGGGCTGGGGGGAGGCGGGCTGGGGGGACTCGGGTCCCAGAGCCCTGCAGCCTGAGGGCCTGCATCCATGGGCTGGGGGACTGCCGCACCTGCCTCTGAGGCCGAAGCCTGGCTGGCGCCACCTGGGGACCCTGCCAGCAGAGGGCCCTGTGCTGGTGCCGCTCCCCCGCCGCCCCTGAGGTTCCTCAGCATCTGTGCACGTTTCAGTTTGCACTGGGCTCCCCGGATCTGCGTTCCAGCTGGATATGGGGGGGCAGGCGCACGAGGTGCTCTCACAGGGTCCTGGTGTGGCCGCACTGCCCCCAGCCTCCTCCCTGGGACCCTCATGCTGCAGCAGTGCCACTGGCGCCAAGTCAGGTGGCAGCAGCTGCTGTCTCAATGGGGCCGAGGGGGGGCATCCCCATGGCAGCACGTGGGTCACCCCGGCGGCTTAGGCCCCTTACCTGGCCCGTGCATCCAGGGTGGGCCCGCCAGGAAGAACTGGATCCTACCAGGCCAGCCAGCCACCCTGCCAGCCTCAGGACTCGGGTGGGAGGAAGGCCAGGTCTGGTCCCAGGTCTGTCTGTGGCAGTCGGGGAGCAGGTCGTTTTGGTTAAGGAGCCCCCTGTTCTCCCGGGAGCACAGAGCTGGCCGCTCTGAGTTTAGGAGCGGATCTTGATGGCTATTAGCCAAGTTGGTCACATAGGGAGAGGGGCTTGCAGGTGGGGGACCCCCAAGGGAGATGGTCCCCTCAATCCCTCTGTCCCACCGAGGCTGCACAGGCCAGGCCCGCCCTCCTCAGTTGACAGGCCTTCCGCAAGCGACCCCGAACCCTCCTGCACACAGCGGCCCAGCCACGGAGCAGGGCAGCCAGCGTGCATCGGTGCCCACCCCCACCCTCCAGCCCTGGCCCAATGGACTCGTGCTCAGCCCCTCCGGGCCTCTACTTTCCCACCTGGGGAATGGGCTGATAGGTGTACATGTGTTGGGCTGTGGTACAGAGACCCGAGCATGAGTTTGTCCCTTCTGACGGGGCCCGGTGCCCAGCAACACCCCAAGAGTGTGCGAATAACCACTGCCTCTCAGAGCCTCACCCTCTCCGCGAGGGAAAGGCTGCCCACGCCAAGTTTAGAGATAGGGCGAGTCAGGCCAGTGGCACACAGTAGGTGCTTCATGAGTGCTTGTTCTTCTTTGGAGTCTCCCTGGTGGATGCTGGCCCAGGCCAGAGCCAAGAGTCCCTGAGAGGTGGCTGCGGCCCTGGGGTCTGCCCTCTGGGGCGCTGAATACCCAAGGGAGGGGTCCAGAGCGACCAGCCAAGCGTCAGGGCTGAGGCCCAGGCAGGCGTTTTGGGGCTGATCTGCCGGGGCTGCCGCTCACGCTCTGTGGAGCCGCCACCGGCCTGGGAAGCTGAGCCCAGGATGAGGGCTGGAAGAAGAGCCTTGCCGAAATAAAGACCTTAATAGCAAAACCACCCCTTTCGAGAGCAAACGTGATACTTGGCCAGCCGGCACCTGCATATGGGGCTCTGGAAAAGAAGAGCGATCTACACAGATAGGCCTCGGACCTGCTGCTAAATTATTAAACTCCTGCGTGGGGAGAAGCGATGAAATAAGCATCCACTGCTGCGGTCTCTGTCAGAAGGGAAGGGTTGCCGGAGATGGGTTATCCAGACCAGGCCGAGAGCCGCTTCATCGAAATAAAGCCATCAGCTGTTTCTGGAGGTGCCAGGGGAGTGAGCCTGATACACTGCCTGCGTCAAGCCCACTAGCCGCCTCGCCGCGGGGCCGGCTTGGGGGGGTGCTGTGCCTGGCGGGGCGCTGATGGATGGGGTGCCGAGAAGCAGAGGCCAAGGGAACTGACGCTGGAGATGTGGGGGCTTGGGAGGGGCACAGGGACTGTGTCTGCCTGACTCGTCATGTCGGGCCCAGGCCTCCTTTCCTGGGGGGTCAGGAGAGGTCCGGCCCAGGGCAGCTGGGGTGCCCACTCCCTCTCCATCTGGTCGGGCAGCCCAGGGAGTCGCCTGGAGACCCGAGGCCCTGGACAGCCCACCCCAGTCTGGATGTCGGAAGCCGGCCTGGAAGAGGCTGCTCCCAGGAGTGGCCTGGAGCTGTCCCAGGGCCCTGAGCAACCCTAGGCTGGGGGCTGCTGGGATGGATCTTTGAGATTGCCCGGTTCCTCCCGCTCCCTCCCGGCCAGGTGGCAAACACTGGCATGCATAGCCCCGCTGCCCAGTGCGGTGCCAGGGCAGACGTCACTAACCAAGCCCCTCACCAGGCACGCCTGCAGAAATGGCTTCCTGGGAGTTCCCGTGGTGGCTCAGTGGTAACGCATCCAACCAGTATCCATGAGGATGTGGGTTCGATCCTTGGCCTCGCCCAGCGGCTAAAGGATCCCGCGTTGCTGTGGCTGTGGCATAGGCTGGAGGCTGCAGGTCCAATTTGACCCCTAGCCTGGGAACCTCCAGATGCTGCACTTGTGCACCTAAAAAAAAAAAAAAAAATTGTTTAAAGATTGGCTTCCTGGCCTTTGCAGCACATCCATCCAGGCAGCCGAGGGGAATCTGGTAGCTCTGGTCTGCGGGGTCCAGCCCGTCTGCAGCCTTCAGGCAGCCCCCACAACAGGAGGAGCAAGGCTTCTCCCTCCTGCCCAGAGCTCCCAAGCCCTCGTCCTGTCTCCGTCTCAGGGCTGACACGGTCCTCCTGGACCCTGGAAGGCCTGGTACACCTGAGCCCACTGTGTGCCCCCTCCCGGGCAGGGGAGGCTCCTGTTCTGTGCCCTGGGGTCCGTCTTGGGGAGGGTCCGTCCCGTGGAGGTGATATCAGGGCAGCCAGAGCCTCTCCCACTGTGGGGTGAGGGTGAGAGAACAAGACCAGGGCTTGGCACCTGGGGCCAGGCCGCCCAGAGAGCCATCTCCCTGGGTCCCTGGCCTGTCCATCGTCCTCAGGTCCCCTGTGTGCACCTCATGCTGTCCCCCCCCATGTCCCCAAGGGCCACCGCCCTGGGGTTTGGCGGAGACCAACACTTACCTACGTGCCACAGAGGCCTCTGGGGAGGCGGGCTGCATGGGAGCAAGTCCCCTCCGGCGCAGGTGGCAGCCCCACCGGTCGGGATGGAGGCCGCACAGGTGAGCATCTAACCTCGGAGCCGTGCCGAGGACCACCTTCTACGACAGGCGCCCCTGAGCCAGGTCTCTGCCCCCCGCTCCCATGAGCGGTTTAGTTGACGATGAAGTTTTAAACCCAGTGCACAAGCCCAGGGATGCTGCCCATGAACAAGGGCTGTGGGCCCGGCCCCGGCGTTGGGAGCCACAGCGCGGACCGTGCCCTGGGAGTGGGGGTGGCTGCTGGCAGAGGCAGGAGGGCTGCTGGGTGCCCTGCGCACTGGGCCCCAAAGAGCAGCCCGGCCGGGAAGCCATGAGCAAGTTCCCACCTTGCAGGCCCCTGTAGCATCCAATGCTGAGGACTGTGCTAGCCGGGGTCCCAGGGCCGCTGTCCCCAGAGGGGGGGATAAAACAGCAGCAAGGTGCCCTCTCAGGCAGCAGCCCAGAGGTGGAAGTCGGGGTATGGGCAGGCCCCACCCTGAGGCTCCAGGGGAGGCTCCTTCCTGCCTCTCCGGCCCCAGGTGTCCCTTGGCTTGAGGCCACGTTCCTCCAGCCTCCACCTGGTTGTCACTTGGCCTTTTCGTCTGCCCTCTCCAAGGACCCCAGCCACGACATTGGTGCTTACTCTGCCCAGCCGGACCTCATCGTGACCTGATCAGACCTGCAAAGAGGACCGTGGCTGAGGGTCGCGGTAGACGTGAACTTGGGGGCCCCTGTCCAACCCAGGACAGGCAGTAAGTGCATGACGGGGTGGCCCGGCGTGGCTCGCGCCCATCCGCGGGGCAGACCCCTCTTGGGGCCCCAGCCTCTCCTCGTAAGGTGGGGCCTCCTGCCTTGGCCTCCCACGTCCTGCACCCTGGGACAGTGCGTGGGGGGTGGGTTCCAAGGGCAGAGACAGCGCTGGGCAGAGGCGGGGTGCTGGGCGGGGGCAGGGCCCGGAGCTGATGCCGGGCGGGGGGCGGGGGGCGGGGGCAGGGCCCAGGCTGGCCCCCAGTTGGAAGCCTCAGGCTCCCGCTGTGGCCGAGGACGGCCCAGGAACGAGGCAGCCACGCCGACGAGCAGGGCAGGCACGTGCCTGAGGCACCCTGGCGGGGGAGCTGTGGACGAAGTTGACAAGTGGCCTCCGTGGCTTGGGGCCCCTCTCCTGGGATTGGGGTGGACAGTGGGGACAGGCTCACAGGTCAGCAAGGACACCGTGGGGACAGGGCTCCTGAGGGGAGGGAGCAACACGACTTGGGCAGGGGTGGGGGCTGCCCGCTGGGGGGGCCAGGGGTGAGGACCACCTGTGGTCCTTGGGGAAGCTGACCTGCCCTCCTCCCTGGGGACCTCGTCGGACCAAGCAACCCTGTGGGTTCACACGGCGGCCCTGCCATGCTGGTGGGCATGACCACCAGGGCCCATTCTTGGCACCGGCCACAGCCCGCAGGCTGGCCACAGGGAGCCTCGCTTCTGCTGCCACAGGGCTGAGCACCCTCAATGCCAATCTCGGCCCAGAGCCCCCCGCAAGGCCAAGCAAATGAGGGTGAGGCCCCCCGTACCACTGGGACCAGCCTTGGCAGGCGAGGCTGGGCTCCGGGGGGCACACCTGCTCTGGGGAGGCTGGGGGGCTTCCGGGCCTGCAGCTGTTCATCCCCTGGACAGGCATGGCCTCCACAGCAACAGCTGGGCCGGAGGCTCGAGAGCCAGGAGAGCCGAGCCCAGGCTGCCCCCGCCTGGGGATCGGTTACAGAGGCTGACGGTGCCCAGGGCCGACAGGAGGGGCGGGGAGAGCCCAGGGCTGAGCCTGCCCATCCCCCCCACTCCTGGGTAGGAGGCCACAGGGACAGGGCTGTCCCCCCCGCCCCAAGCCCAGGGGTCCTGCCGCTCACTGGAAACTGTCCCTTGGCCTCCTCTGGTCTGGGCCTGAACCTCTGCCCAGCGGCCGTCCCCCACAGCCCCCCCCCAGCCAGATGCAGGACAACCCCTCCCACTGACCCTCTGGCCAGCACAGAGCACCCCCAGGAGCTGCCCCCACCCCTTCCCAAAGCTAACGGCCACCAGCTAGCATCCTGGGGGCAAGATGGAGACTGTGCAGCCTGGCTGAGGGACATGGTGGGGGCCGGGGCTGGGGGCCGAGGGGGCTCCCCCTCACCCCCCCACACAGCCAGGGCTCGTCAGTGCCCTGGGCGTCAGGGGTGCCGATGCTGTGAAGCAGTGACCACGAGTCACTCCCTGGGGTGCCTGTCTCACTTCCCACCCCTGAGGTTTGGGGGTCAGGACAGCACCGCGCCCGGAGCAGGGAGCAGCAGCCTCACCCAGGCCTGGTGGCACCCCAGACTTCACACGCTGGCCAAGGGGCTCCACTGGGATGGCCCCTCCTCTGCTGGCCACGCGGGCCCTGAGGTCCCATGGGCCAGGCCCCCTCCGGCCCCCTCCTTCTGGTGGGAGGCAGTGGCCGTGCTCAGGCTCTTGCTGCGAAGTCTCCGTTACTCTTTCTGCAGACACCTAAGTCTGCAGACCCCTCAAGGTCCACTCCGGGGGGGACACGTCTACTCCTGCAAGGCCCAGGGTCTGCACGGCCTGGCCTGCCAGGAGCCCCGGGCATCTCGGGGACGTTGGGGCTGTCTGCCGTCCCGCCTGGCCGAGGTCCCTGACAGCCAGTTCAGCAAAGGACAGGCCAACCAGCGGGGCCAAGGACTCCCTGGCCTGGCCAAGTGGGACCGGTTTTGGGATTTGGGGATTTTGAACCAGCTGCTGTGGCAGGTGTGGCCGGCCGGGCTGAGCCGAGTCCACCAGCCGCTGGGAGGGTTGCCAGCCAGCTGCTGGAGGGTGTGGGGCGGCCGGGCTGGCCCCTTGCCTGAACAGCAAAGCCAGCAGAGGGTGGCCAGGGCTGGGGGCGGCAGGGGGGCCCTGCACCCCACGTGCTTCACCACTGCCCCTGCCAGAGGGGAGACCACAGCCCAGCTCCTCTGGGCCCTACGGCCAGCCAGGGCGGTTGGCCAGCCCCGGGTCTTGGCCTGAAACCCCGAGTTCTTGGTCCAACGTGGGAAATCCTCGCCATCAATCAGGGCAGAGACTCAGCAAGGACACCCCCAGTCCTGTCTCAGCCTCGGCAGGATGGCCCCCATGGCTTTGTGTCTGCAGTGTTCGCGAGCTGCTCGCGCCCCCCAGTGGCGGGTGCCAGCTTTGTTCTGGGTGATGCACAGAAGCTGATCGGGAGCCACCGGGTGGCGCTGTGCTGTGGTTCACCGAAGGCACAGGATCTCTTTGTCGGCAACTTTAGGGGGCTGGGGTAGAGGAGGGGACTGAGCAAGGGCCGCCTCGGGTTGCGATCCTCAAATTAGACAAGGGCCTCCGTGCCAGCAGGAAGCCTGAGAAGGGTGGGGGCTTAGGAGTGAGTCCCAGGGGCACCCTTGGGCCTTGGGGCAGCTGTGCCGGGTGACTGGGCACCAGCCTGCCGCAAACAGAAATGGCCAGCACCTGCATGAGGGGCCGCAGCCTGGTCATGGACCCGGGGGCACAGCCCCCCAGGCAGGTGCCTCAGGACTGGGCAGAAGTGTGAACTTCTGGAGGAGTCCCTGCTCCCTATCCTGTTCTGTCCGTGTCGGCCACAGCACCCTGAAGCCTGGGGCACTGATCCCCGAGGGAAGGGCTCCGCGTGCAGGCTGTCTGGCAGGGAAGCACGGGGAGGGGGTAAGCAACCCAGGGCCAGGGACCCAGCACAGGCTGGGGCAGGGCTCTCCTGGAAACTTCTGGTGACGCGGACAAGAAGGACAGCAATTATGACCCCCGTGTTGTTGAAGATGTTGAGGCTCAGAGAGGTTGAATGACCAGCTGAGGCCACACAGCTGACCTGCGAGGAACCAGTCCGGGCCTGGATGACACTAGGGCATGGTCGGGGGAGGTGCTGGGGGGCAGGGGCCTTGGGGGACCCGAAGGTGGGGACTATTGGGCACGGGCAGGGTGTGGGGCGGAGGAAAGGACTTCGGGAATTCCGGCTCTGGTCACCGCGCCCCCTGCCCCCCAGCCTCGGGAAACGTCGCGGCCGCCCCTCCCTCCCCGCCCCCCTCCGCGGCAGCTCAGGCCACGCCCCCACGGAGCCCGCCCCGCCCGCAGGGACGGAGGCGCCCACCAGATGGCGCCAGAGTCCGGCCGATGCGCCAAACCGGCGCCCGACCTCGACCCACTGAGCCGCGTTTCCTGGGTCCGAGCCCGGCCGGGGAGGGGCAGCCTCTGCCTGGGGACCCCGTGGCGCAGGGACGCCGTCCTGGCTTAGGACTGTCGAGTCGGGACTGCCTCTTCCCAGGAACTGCTGCGGGAGGAGAGGTGGGCCCGGCGTCCTGGCCGCCCTGCCCGCCGCTCCCCTTCCTGCCCCTTCCCCTGCCCCCGCCGTGGGTCGGTCGGTGGGTGGGTGGAGTCCAGGAAGGGGGGAGGGGTTGGGAGGAAGGGGAGAGCGGGGCGGGGTCCAGCACAGAGGGAGGGGACACAGCAGGAGACCTGGAGGTCCCAGGAAGGTCCCCTCTGGGGGAGCAGTGGCGGAGAAGGCACTGCGGCGGACCTGGGAACAGTTGAGGGCTGCGAGGGAGGGGATGCGGGGGTCCTCGACCCCTCTGTCCAACCCCCTTCCCTCCCCCTTCTCTGCGCCACTTCAGCTCCGACCAGGTCCCTCCCCCACCCCATTTCCTCACGGCTGTGTTGAGAGCCCCTAATTTGTCCTCGCCTAATGCCTTAATTGGTCTTTTCAGCCAATTTTCACAGGGTCCATTTGATGCTCCCCGGATCCACGTGGAAGCACAGGGAGGGCCTCCGCCCATTGAACATTTCCTACTGAGGCCGGGGGTCGCATGGTCCTGGGAGGGGGTCCCCATCAGGGGGCCTTGCTGGGTCGGGCATCTTATGCCTGCGTCTCACCCACGTCGTCCCCGTAGGGTTCATTTTCATTGTCCTTCCTGTTCCCTTCCACAGACAAGGAAGCAGGCCTCCAAGGTGACCAGTGGCCTGGATCCACCGCTGGTGGGGGCAGAGCCAGGGCCCCGCCGTACCCCCACTCAGGCTGCGGGATCCGGTGTTGGGGGACACACTGGGAGGCCTGGCGGGGATGGTGGCGGGGATGGTGGGGTTTGCTGACGGCACCTGTGAGTTGGGGCAGCGCACGGGAGGACTTTTCTCCTGAAAAAAAACCCCACAAGTTCTGATGATGCGGGGCAGGTGTTCTCGGAAAGCAGCAGAGGCTGAGCGAGACCCCCTCCCCCGGCTTAGACTGGGCGGCAGGAGGTGTTTGAGGAGGGGGCTGGATGCTGTGATGAGGTGGGCGGGGCACCCGTCCCCTCCCCCCGCGATCCCACTAAGACGGCGGCGCTAGGCTGTTCATTTTCGTGCCGACCTATTAATGGTTTTTTCTCTAACGGAGGTTTCTGCCTCCAAATGCCGTTAGACCCTCAAGTGGAAATGGAACGAAGTAAGCTGGTGAATCACTGCAATTCGAACACCCGGTGAGCGAAATGGGTTTTTTAATTGAGGTGAAAGTCGGTGGATGCTGCGCCTCCCAGTGGGAAATTGACTCCAGCGAACTCGGAAGGCACAGACCCAGGCACCCACCGGCACGCGGCAGCACAAAGGTGATGTCCTGCAGGGCTCGGGTGGGGGGAGTGGGGAAGGCGCCCCTCTCCCTGATCTGAGGTCGCAGCCCTTCCTCCCCCCGGGGGGAGCTAGGGTCTCTGCGGGGGACCAGAGGCCAGGGAGGTACAGGGGTTACCCTGGGACCAGGGGCGCCCCAGGTGGGGGGTCATGAGGGAGAAGGGGACAGAGAACCTGCAAGAGTGGAGCTTGTCCAGTGACCTGGGGCCACCAGGACAGGTGACCCCAAACGTGGTGACTTAGAGCAACAGGAGTCCGTTCTCCCCGTCTGGGGCCACAAGTCCAAGGCCAGGGCCACGCTCCCCTCTGAGGTTCCAAGGAGGGTCGTTCCTGCCTCTTCCGGCTCCAGGGGCTCCGGGTGGCCCTGGACTTCAGCCACGTCACTCCCATCTCTGCCTCCGTCTTCACGTGGCTTCTCCTTTGTGTCTCTCCTTCTGTCTTTTGTAAGGACACCCTCATTGTCCAGAATGACGTCCTCTCAAGACCTGTCGCTTAATTCCATCTGCAGAGACCATATTTCAAATAAGGTCACATTCTGGGGTTCTGGGTGGATGTGAATTTTGGAGAGACCCCCACCATGACCCCAGAGCTCCAAGGAGTGGGGCTTCCAGGAGGAGGTGGCAGGGCTCTGCTGCCAAGACGGCTGACGTGGGGGTTGGGAGGGACATGGCGTACAATTAGGCTGTGATGGTGTCTGTGCGACTATAAATATAACGTGCATTGATTGTGTGGGTTTTTAATTTTCCTTTGTATTTTTTAGGGCTGCACCTGTGGCCAATGTAGGTTCCCAGGCCAGGGGTTGAGTCAGAGCTATAGCTGCTGGCCTCCACCACAGGGACAGCAACGCAGGATCCGAGCCACGTCTGTGACCTACACCAGAGCTCACGGCAACGCTGGATCCTTAGCCCATTGAGCGAGGCCAGGGATCGAACCCACCTCCTCATGAATGCTAGTCAGACTTGTTTCCTCTGAGCTACAATGGGTACTCCTTGTTTTTTGCTCTTTTTTTAAGGCAGCTGACGGACATCTTTCTTGGGTTCGGGGACCAGCATTCTTTGGGGAGAACCATCTGACACTAGCTAGGACCTTGGTGTCTGCCCGGTTCCATACCAGGCCAGGTGCCAGGGTAGGATGGGCCCAGGACAGCTTCCAGACAGCAGTTTGCCACAGGGACGCTACTAAACAGCCCCCTGCCAGGCCTGTGCCAGGAGATGGGGGCAGACCACCTGGGCTCGGGTGGGCACCGTTTGGGATTTTTGTTTGTTTGTTTGCTTTGTTTTGTTTTGCTTTTTAAGGCTGCACCTGCGGCATATAGAAGTTCCCAGGCTAGGGGTCGAATCGGAGCTGTAGCCGCTGGCCTACACCACAGCCATAGCCATGTGGGATCCCAGCCACATCTGCAGTCTATACCACAGCTCATGGCCACGCCAGATCCTTAACCTACTGAGCAAGGCCAGGGATCGAACTGGCAACCTCATGGTTCCTAGCCAGATTCATTTTCACTGTACCACAAGGGGAACTCCGGGAATGTATTTTTTTAGTTTTTAGGGCCACACCTGCAGCTTATAGAATTTCCCAGGCCAGCATCAAATCAGCTGCAGCTGCCGGCCTGCACCACAGCAATTCAGGATCCGAGCTGCATCTGCGACCTACACCACAGTTCATGGTGACGCCAGATCTTTAACCCACTGAGCAAGGCCCGGGATTGAACCCTCATCCTCATAGATATTAGTTGGGTCCTTACCACTGAGCCACAATGGGAACTTCCAGGGAATTTAAATGCTACCCATTTTGTCTCTAAAAGGGCAGGGGGCTTAGCCCAACCAGGAGGTCCTCCAGCAGGCGGGTGGATGAATAAGCCAGATCATCCACACAGTGGATTACGATTCAGCACCAAAAAGAAATGAGCTCCAGAGCCACAAAAAGACACCGAGGAACCACAAAAGCGTATTAAGAGAGAAAAGCCAGGAGTTCTCATTGTGGCACAGTGGTTAACGAATCCGATTAGGAACCATGAGGCTGCAGGTTTGATCCCTGGCCTCGCTTAGTGGGTGAAGGATCCGGCGTGGCTGTGGCAGCTGTAGCTCCGATTTGCTGGGAACCTGGGAACCTCCATATGCCTCAGGTGCGGCCCTAAAAAGCCAAAAAAAAAAAAAAAAAACCCACAAAAAAACAAAAAAAGGATCCAGGGTTTCCACAGCTGCCGCTTGGATGTAATCACTGGCGGGGAACTTCCATAGGCTGCGGGTGTGGCCGTGAACAAAGACACAGAGGCTGCTCCTGCGTTTCAGGCTGTGGCCAGGCCATGGGCGGGCTGGCTATGGAGGTGTTGATGGGAGCCGGTCCCCACGGCTCTGTCTGGCCCTCCAGCCACCCAGACCCCAGCTTCCCTGAGACCCCTCCTAAGGGCCAGGCTGCGTGTCCATCCCGCCTGTTTATTGGACCCAGAACCCGCAGCCCATGACTGCCCCAATCCCCACGTCACCGTGGCATCCGCTGGTGGAGTGCATCGTAGCCATCGGAATTCAGTCACACTCGATTGCAGCACCTCCGGGCCAGTAGCACAGGCAGGTAGGACGGGGCGTGGGGGGCACTGGGGGGGGGGTCGCTTCAGCTCTGCCCACTCTGGTTATCATATGTGCTAGACCTGCCTCCCCTTAGCTCCAGGGTCCGAGGCTGCTGTCTTGCCCTGGAGAGGTGGTCACTCCCGGCCTGGCATCTCCTTCCAGCCAAACCCAGGCTCCGGGCAAGGCCACGACCTTACAGAGAGTCACTGGGTGTTGAGAGCAGGGGCGGGCGTCCCCTGGCGCAGGCCCACCCTGGATGGGGTCTGTCAGCTGGGTTTCAGGGCAGATGCAGGGGACGCGTGGACAGGGTGGGGTCCAGCCTGCTCTGGGGCTGCAGCCTTGGCCCGTCTGCTGGGGCAGGTTTGCAGGCTCGCTCTCACTAAACACCCCTCTGTATGCTGAGGGCCTGTGTGGCCCCGGGCAGTGGCTACGGGGGCCACTTCCGTGCCGTCCTGGTCCGTCCCTACTGTGTCCTCTGGAGGAGCTGAACTGGCTGCAGGGTCTGTGGGGCAGGTTCGGGACGGGAACACAGAGCTGGTGTGCACAAATCCGGGACCACAGGAAAGGGTTTCCTTTTGCAGCCTCTGCCAATTTGTCCTGGGGGTTTTTTTTTGTTTGGTGTCTTTTTAGGGCCACACCTGCTGCATATGGAGGTTCCCAGGCTAGGGGTGGAATCGGAGCTGTAGCCGCCAGCCTGCACCACAGCCACAGCAACATGGGATCCGAGCCACGTCTGCGACCTGCACCACGGCTCACGGCAATGCTGGATCCTTAGCCCACTGAGCGAGGCCAGGGATCGAACCTGTATCCTCGTGGTTACTTTAGATTCGTCTCCACTGCGCCACGAAGGGAACGCCTGTCCTCGTGTTTTTGTTTGGTTGTCTGATATTCTAAGTGAGGAAAGATTTCAAATTTAAATTGTTCAACGTGAGTTTTCCGTTCGTCTCTGTGTTGGGTGGTGTCGGTGTTGATGTGGCTGAGACGGTTCCGTCTGCAGGGAGCCCCCCCTGCTGCCCAAGCCCCACTTCGAGGGGAGTCCGCACGCCTGCGTTCTGTTGTCACCTGATCTGCAGAAACGCCGCCCAAAGTGCCCGCAGCGCTTCTGGTTCTACTCCTGGCTCTGCCCCTTGGAGGGTGGGCAGAAGGAGGGGCAGTGGTGCCCCCACCCCCGGCCCTGCGCCACCGAGAGCAAGGACAGGAGAGGGTCCCTGCCTGCGTGTGTTCTCAGGATGTCATCAGACCAATCCTGGGTCTGCCCGGCCGCCCACAGCAAAGCCGCTCATCTGACCCCGGGTGGTGAGGAAGGAGAGGGCAGTGTTTACGGCAGGCGCCAGCCCAGGAGTCCAGGCGGCTGGCGCTCAAAGACCTGAGCCCCCCACCCCCAAGGCTTTCAGGGAAAGGTTTTTAAAGGCGGGGTGAGGGAGGGGCTGTGGGGCACGTGATCAGCTCACAGATAGTTTTCTGATTTTTTGTTGGTTGGTTTTGGTTTTGGGTAAAGGAGAAAAGATAGATTTATCGCTTTGCCAGGCAATGGGGGGTCTCAGCAGGCTAATGCCTTAAAGCCTGCGCCCCCTTTGGAAGGGGTTAGGAGGTGGTTTTTTAGTTTGGAGAGTGGAACAAGGATTGGGGTGGAAGCAAGCTTGCATTGTTCTCAGAGCTGGCATGGACCGGCCCCAGGACTGGTTCTGGTGGTGCTCCTTCTTCCCGGGCTCCTCCTCCTTCCTGGGGTCCTCCTTCCCAGGGTCCTTCTCCTCCCGGGTGTCTGGACTCGCTGAGGTTCAGGTTCTTCATGCCTCTGTGCAGAGGGAATTCAGAGACAAAGTGATGGGCAAGAAAGAGATATATTAAGATAGGACACTTGTGGAGTTCCCATCATGGCTCAGTGGTTAACGAACCTGACTGGCATCCATGAGGATGCATGTTCAATCCCTGGCCTCGCTCCATGGGTTTAGGATCCAGCGTTGCTGTGAGCTGAGGTGTAGGTCACAGATGCGCCTCGGATCTGGCGTGGCTATGGCTGTGGCGCAGGCCGGTGGCTACGGCTCTGATTCGACCCCTAGCCTGGGAACCTCCATATGCTGCAGGATGGGCCCTAGAAAAGGCAGGGAAAAAAAAAAAAAGCACATGGAGGGGTCTTTTCTGGGAAGGCCCCCTAGGGTCCTGTGTTGTTACGAGGCCACCACTGCCTTCATCCTGTGTTCTGCTCACGTCCTGGTTCCAACAGAGGCGGGGGCACTGGGGCTGTGCCTGGCCACCTCACTGCTCTGGGCCCCTGGGGCACAGATCCCCCGCCCCAGGGGTGTCATCCCTCTGGCGTCCCAGCACTGCCCTCGCCTCCCTGAGCTCCACACCTCAGGTCACCCCTGGCACCGCCATCCACCCCCTCGGCCAGGCAGCGGGGGACGCCGTGGCAGTGGGCAGGGTTGAATGCCCATCTGCGAACTTCTCTGGTGACCTCAGGAAAAGTGACGACCTGTGTTCCCTGTGACCAGGAGCTCAGTGCTTGCTCATTTGCTCACAAAGCCCCAGCCCCCAAAACAGCACCGGGTTCAGGGCCGGCGCTCGGGGTCCCCGCTGATCAGCGGCACTGTGTGTACTTGGGGACCAGCAGCCCCCACTTCACGCGGCTCGTTTTGGAGGCTGGCACCTCCTTCCTCTCTCCCTTGACACCCGCCCCTGAGTCAGCGCCCACAGTGGGACCCTTTGCGTCAGGGGCAGGGTGGCCCTGGAGATTGGCAGGCAGCCTGTGTGGACCGGTCTGGGCTGCTTTCCCTGCCCCTGCCCACAGCCCCTGGGAGGTGGGGAGGCAGGGAGGACCATCTCATTTGCAGGGGGGGGGGTCTTTAGCAAGGTGGCCTCTCCTTGCCAGAGCCCCTATGTTGGAGGTGCGTGTCCAGCCATGGGGCTCCAAGCCCAGCCTTGCTCTCGCCCTCAGATGCAGAGCCGGGACTGCAGCACCTTGGCCACAGGGCAGCTTCTCCTCATCTGGCAGCAGGTGCCCTCCAGGGGGACCAGCCATGGTGCTCAGCCACCTTGACCCGCTGGACTTACTGCCCTGGGGGAGCCACCCCCTTTGCTAGGCCTGGGTAGGGCCAGTCCCCTGCCAAGTTTCTGTCCTTCGCTCAACTGGGCCAGCCAGAGTGCTGAGGGCGGGCCTACGGCCTCACTGGGGGCTGCAGCCCGTAGGTGAGCCAAGAGCCTTGGACGGGGTAGAGCCGGGGGTGCCCGCTATCCTGGGGTGCGGGTTTTCTCACTAGTGTGGATGCCCAGTCTCCTGGCATGCAGTCCACCCCCATTCCTCCTCCTGCCTCCCCTTTACCAGGGACTGGGTCCCTGGTCCCCACGTTCCCTGCGCCTCCACGGTGCCCAGCACGGCATGAGGCCTCTAAGCCCTGGGGTGACACCCCGCCACACCCCACCTCCCATCCTGAGGGATGGGCAGCCACTGAAGCCTGAGACCACAGCCAGAGGGTTCAGCCCAGCCGCCCCCAGGCTCCCAGGGGCTCTGTGCCCCCGCCCCGAGGCCTCGTGCCTTCCCTAGACCATAGTGGTATCTGCAGGCTGGTGGGTGGTAGTCACTCGCTCACCAACGTTCACACCTTCTGCAACCAGGGCGGATGTTGCCAAGGGGATGTGGTGGGCATTGCTTGTGGCCGAGGAACAAACAACCAGGGTGAGGCAGCCAGGGGGCTTCCTGGAGGAGAGGGCATCGGAGCTGGTAGGTGGGAAAGGGAGGCCGGGGGATGCAGGAGGCGGCATGGGCCATCCGTGGAGCAGGGGGAGGGCCAGCTCGGCCAGAGGACAGAGGGTGCCTCACAGCCCTGGGGCCCGCCCCGGCGCGGGGTGACTCCGGGTGAACTGGAGTCAGCCACTGTTGCTTTGCAATAATCATGGAGCTGCAGTCCTGGCGCCTGAGCCCGGGTGAGGCAGAGTGATCGGGGGGGGGGACGTTGTGTCCCACAGCCCCTGGCCTCAGCCTCTGGAAAGGGGATCGCAGGCCAAGGCTACATCCAGGGTGGGTCCCCATGGGAGGGTCCGGGGGTCACCCTTGGGGAGGCCCCCCTTGGGCACTGACCCGTTGCCATGGCTCCCGGCTGCCGCTAATCCTCGCCCTCCTTGCTGGTGCTGGCGTGACCTCTGTAGAACATCCCCAGGCTTCACCCCAGTTAATCCTCCTGGCATTCAGGACTGGGGCTCAGAGGTTGGGGGACATCTGCCAGGAGCCAGGGGCAAAGGGGAGGGGAAGGCAGTCTCGGCAAGCCCCCCCAGGTGTTAAGGTATCGGGGGCATCCCAGCCTGATGCTGGGCTGTAACTGATCAAGCACCTGCCCGCCCAGAGGGTCACATCCTTGCTGTACGCGGGGCACCAACCTCCACATGCGACCCTGCACCCAGGACGGTGGGATCGAGGAGCGTGATGGGGCCTCTGGGTCTGACTGGCAGGAGCTGGGCCAGCAGAGCCCACCCCTAAGCATGAACCCTGAGGACAGCGGAGAAGGGGGGGGCGAGGGGCCCAGCAGCTGGGTGGACAGGGAACAGTTTGGAGGCCACACGGGGTTCTCAGAGGATCTGCCTGGAGAAGCTGCTGCGTGTGGGCTGGATGGGGCCCAGGTCTCTCCAGAAGGGAGAGAGGCAAAAGGCCCACGTGGGGGGCCCAGCATCCCGGCCCCCCAGCACCTGGCTCTCCTCTGGGAGGTTCCGAGGGATCCAGGTGTGAGGGGTGGGCGGGCGCAGCTGAGGTGGGTAGGAGGCTCCAGGCTGCTCTGTGCCTGCAGCCCTGGGGGCCCAGGGCACGGGCCAGGTGGCGCTCCAAATTGCAGCCAGCATCACATGCCTGGCCAGGCCGTGGGTGTCCCAGACACAGGCTGGCCACCCTCAGGCTCTGAGCACAGAAGCCTGATCCAGGCCAGAGATCAGGCTGCGAGCAGGGGCAAGGCTGTACTGAGGGGAGTACGAGCAGGTGGACGGAGGGGACCAGCTGCTGGGAGGGGCCTGAGACCTGAGGGGATGAGTGGGAGATGGGCCATCCATCTGGGTGAGAGCCACCTGGCTCAGGCACGCATGCTGGCTTACTGCTCCCCTCCCCCCTGAGGGTGCCCCAGGGGCAGATCCAGGGCTGACCCCAGGAAACAGGGCACAGGATACCAGACAGGGTGTGTGTACAGAGCGGATTCAGCCCACCAGGGCAGGCTGCCTCCTGGAACTGCTCCCCAGGATAACGGAGCTGGGACGTTGATCCTGGCTGCTGTCTCCTGGTGGCCAGGACCCCCTGGGGGATCAGCCTCCTGGGGCAAAGGAGCTTCCCCGGCCGAGGCTCCCCCGGGGAAAACATTCCAGGGACAGACCCCGCCTGGGGCCAGATGACCTCCATGAGGGGCCAGAGGTCACAGACCCCACTCACAGGGTTGGGGGGGGCACCACGGGGATGCGACCTGACCCAGGGCACTGCCTTAGCCCTCCCCAGGCTCTGACCAGAGACACCCTGAGCTCCGCACGTGGAGAACAGAGCTGACCATCCAGGCCACCGTGATCCGCATGCACTCCCAGGATACAAACTCAGTGTCCCCACCGTGCCCTCCCCCAGTCAGCCTCAGGGTCAGGTCACACCAAGTTCATTCCCACCACAGAGCCTGGGTCTCTGCCGTTCCTTCTGCCTCAGGCGCCGCCTCCGCTGGGGCCTCATGCTGGGGTCAGGCCCCTCCTTGGAGGGGCTCTGCTAACTGGTCTGTGGTCTGTCACCCTCTCCCTGCCAGTTTCGGAGCTCACAGAATGTGGCCTTGCCAGTTTTGTCTGCAGCGGCAGCTGTGTCTCCCAGGGCAGCTGTGGCCCCCGGGGACACTGGGAATACTGCATGTCCCCCCAAAGGCACCCAGAGGGGTATGTGAATCTGCTGAGTGTGTGACGGGCCACATGTCCCAGCTGGCCAGCCCAGTGGGACACACAGCCTCGCCCTGGCTCGCCACCTTGTCCCGTCCACCGAGCCCAGAAGGCCTCCTGCACCAGCCCCCTGGGACATCTGGGCCTCAGCGCCGGCTGCCCGGCGGTGGCCCCTCTTCCTGGCAGGACATCGAGAGAGACGGCGGCCTCCTTGTGTGCGGCCGGCCTCTGTCTGCAGGCCAGGCTGGCAGCTGCCAGGCACCCGGCCCCACTGAGGGACCTGCCCGTACGTCCATGTGCAGGGTCAGTGGGACCTGTCCACATGCAGCCTGTGGGCGCCCGCATCCCCCGAGGCGAGGGTCCTGGCATCTGGGAGGTCAAGCCATCACTTGGGGCCCCTCATTTCGTTCAGCCAGTGGCCACGCTCCCCCAGATGGGGGCAGGGGCGGGGCACCTGGGCTGCGTCCTGGCGAGGGATGTCCACCCACTCACCCAGCTCTCCCTGCCTGATGGCACATGGGCACTCAACACCACGGGTTCAAATCAGCAGCTGTCCAGGTGGAGCCCCTGAAGCAGCAGCAGCCCCTGGAAACTTGGCAGAAATGCAGATTCTCAGGCCTGCCCACCTGTGGAGACGGGTCCCTGGGCCTGGGAGCCCTATACCTGTGTTAGATACCTCTGTTCCGGTGACTCTGATGCTTGCTGAGACCCCACAGAGCGAACCCCCCAGCCAGCCGTGGCCACCTGCTGCCCCTCCGCGTCGTCCTGCCTCCCATGCCTCCCCACCACCCCACTTCACTGGAGACATCAGCCTCCAGCCCTCACCCCTGTGAAGACCCGGCCTCAGACTTGGGTCCCCTCCAGCCCCTTCTCCGGGCAGGGTCCCCCAAGCTCAGGTCTGCTGCCAGAGCCGACACAAGAGAGTGAAGTAGGGGCGCTGCTGTCATGCTGGCAAGGGCTGCGGGAGACCGTGCCCGGACGCCAGGGAAAAACCAGCCACAGGCAGACCCAGAGTGGGGCCCGCGGGAGCCGAGTGCCCGCCCCGCCTGCGCCCCGCCCCGCGCCCTCCCTCCCTCCCTCCGAAGCCTGCTCGGCCCCGCCTCCCCGCCCCCGCCGGAGCCCCAGATCGGAGCCCTGAGTCTCCAGCTAGCGCCGCAAGGGCACTCGGCTCCCCAGGGCCTGAGGGCACTGCCCCGCCCCGGTGAGTGCCGTGCGTCCCTGTTCCCTGCCTCCCCTCCCGCGCCCCTTCCCTCTGCTGTCACCTGGGTCCCGCTCGCATCTCCGTTATCCTCTCCGCGGGTCTCACCACGCTGCACGCAGCCCTGCGCCGCCTTGGCCTTGGGTGCCGCCGCGCGCGTCCCCCACCTGCGGCCGCCCTGTCCCCCGCATGCCCCCAGGGCACCCTTGAAGTTCGCCTGCCGCTGCCCTGGGTCTCTCCCTTCCCTTTCCACCTGCCTCCCAGTCTCACCCGCGCCACTCCCTCCCACTCCCATGTTCCCCCAGCCTCGCCATCCTCCGCCCTCTGAACCCGGAGCGCCAGAGTCGGGGCAGAGCCTCAGGGAGCTGGGGTCGACCCGCTCGGCCCACCGCACCTCTCCGGGTGGACCTCCCCGCTATGGGCGCCGCTGCGAGGCTTGCCCGGGGGGTGGCGGGGCTGGGTGGCGCAGTCCGGAGGGTTCGCTGGGAGGCTATGGCTGGGGTGGGTGCGGAAAAAGCAGATCGCGAGGGCGCTGAGTCTCGTGGGCGCGCTGGGCGGGTGGGTCTGCCCTTGGGCGGGAGGGAAGAGGTGGCAGGGGAGCTGTGGGAAGACTGCCAGCAGAGCGGCCCCTGCAGGGCCCTGCCTACCGCCACAGGGTGCCTGGTCCTGGGGATCCGGGGTGCTTCACCCTGGACTGAGAAGGAGAGAGGGTGCTGCCCTGACAACTGGGAATGGAGCCCCACTTTCTCACAGCTTGGCTCCTGTGCTCTGGAGCCCACCTGCCCCCTCCCCAGAAGGGAGCACACAGCCTGGGAGTTCACCTCCATGCCATTGCCCCACCCAGGGCTCAAGCGGGGCACTCACCTGGCCACCCGCCTGGCCCACTGCCCCATCCTCCCACCAGCCTGGGGTCAGGAAGAGGGCGGGGATGGGGAGCCCCTGCTGCTCAAAGTTTGAGGCAGTCCTGCTATGGAGCCTCTTCTGAAGAGGACAGGTTCCCGGGGACAGCGGCCACTCCTCTGGGGGAGAGGGGGAAGGGAGGCTCCCAGGCAGAGACAGTTGATGGCACCAGTGACAGTAGCTCTCCATTGGTTCCCACGAAACTAGAGACTGGAGGTCTGAGAAAGTGTGCTGGGCAGAGCGTGGCCCCGGACACGTCCTACAGGGTGGGCAGACCCACTGAGACCCTGCGGAGGGGGCTCTGCTGGCCTGTCTCCCCATTGCCGCACTGAGCCCCACACCCAGCTTGGTCTCCCCCTCCTAGGGAAGGGACACGCCCAGACGGAGGCTGCCTTATGGACAGATGGAGCAGGTTTGGGAGCGCCTTGTCATGAGCCAGGACGGGCGGCAGGCCTGGATGGGGGCTCTCAGATGGTGCTGGGGCCTGTCCTTTTAGCCATGCCATCAGCGCCCCCTGCCCAGGGAGGCATGGGTCTCAGGAGCACCAGGATAGTGGCTTCCACAGCTGCCCCTGGGTGGAGGGGCAGGCTCCCTCCTGCGGACCTCACAGAGGGCTAGGCTGGAAGGGGTGGCACAGTGCTGGTCCTCCCCGCCACCCTGGGGCAGGGAGCGCCTGAACACTGAGGCCCCTCCTGGAAGAGCCCAGGAGGAGATGCTGGGTTGTTTGGGGCTGGTGGGTAGGAGCAGCTATTCAGTGCCCACTGGGTGTTGGGTGTTGCAGCAGCGTCTTGCAAGCCATTTCTCTGCTTGGTGACTGTAGGAGGTGCCTCTTAGCAGGAACCAGGGCTCAGAGAAGTGGCAATGACTTACCCAAGTCTGCTCGACTGTGTGTGTCTGGGGAGGAGGGGGACTGGGTTCCGTTCTCCGCACCCCAGCAGTGGTCCATTCCCAGTGGGGGGCTCTGGGTCAGAAAGCCCCAGCACTGGCCTGTGGTCATTCTCCAGGACCCCCCCGCCCCTTTACCTGCAGAGGAAAGGGCTTGAGAGGCAAGTGTCCCTGAGGGTGTGATTTCTGTGTCCTCTGGGCAAAGGCTCATGCAGAATTATGGTCCAAGAGGCAAGCGTGGCAGTGTCCACCTGATTTTGTTCTTTGCTGCTTTGAGGTTGAGCTCAGGAGTTGCGTGTTTGGGGGGGACGGGGGCTGGCAGTCTGCTTGGCCCCCTCTGGGGTCTGGGTGGCGGGGGCACCCGGCAGCTTGCGGGAGACAAGGTGCTCGTCTGATTCAACCTCTCCCTCAGGCCCGTCCATGCCCCTTCCGCACCCCACCCCGAAAAGCCCTCCTTGGGTATTTGGGGGGAGGGCGGAGCCCCCAGGACTCTCCAGCTCCACGCTGACAACCCACCCAGCTTCTCCAGACCCCCGTCCTTCTAGACTTTGTTCCTTCTTAGCAACTCCAGGGAACTTTACACGTCATCTTGCATTTAATTTCTGTTTTAAAACGTGAGCTGGGGGCCCCGGTGCCAGCCGGGGGAACAGAGATCAGCAGGCCGACCCCGCCCATCAGAGCAAGGCTGCAGGCTTCCTATCCCGGGGTCTGGGGAGGTGCTCCTCCTTGCTGGGAGCCAGCCCCCCCTCGCCCCTGCCCCCCCAACACCCCGCTTCCTGAGTGCCCAGGGTGCAGCTGAAGGGGCCCATCTGACAGGGCCTGTTGTCCTAACCCACTGCGCTCCAGGTTCCCATCCGGCCTCAGCGCCCTCACTCTTTTAGGGTTTTCCCATCCCCCATGCTCTGTACGATAATTCTGATGCTGGTTTTGTTGGGGGTTTTTTTTTGGGGGGGGTGTCGTTTTGTTTTTTGTTTCTTTTCTGATCCTTCTCCAGACAAGGGTTCCCTTCTGGGGTCAGGTCTGTGGGTGCCGCGGGCCCCCACCTCTGCACCTGCTCCGAAGGAGTCTCTCAGCCCCTCTTCCAATTCCCCGATTCTCTCTTCAGCCGTATCCAGACAGGAATTGATCCTGACTTTTGTGGAGGTGGGGTGTTTTCTTTTTTTTTTTTGTCCAAATAATGATTTTTCACACCCAGGAGTTGTAATTTTCAAAATGAGACGCTTGTTCGCTTTATTTCTTAGAAGCCAAATTCCTTTCATAGTACTTTGCCCGTACCTACTGAGAACCATAAACATTTGCAAGCCTATCTCAAGCCCACCCGTTCAGTCCCTGACTTTTACTTCACCTGAAATGGGTCCACCAACCCCCCTTCTCCCTGATTCTCTGGGTCCTGTTCCCCAGCATCAGTCCCTGCCCAGGCAGGCCGCCCAGCGGGAGCAGACCCTTCCTCGCTGTTGTCATCATCGTGTGCTTTACCCTGGCCCCTCCCCCATCTACCAGATTTCAGTTGCCCCCCCCAACTCTGGGGTCCCCCCCCATTCAGGCCTGGTAGCTGCTGGGGGTCCCTCTGAGCTGAGGTGACTGGGGCGCTGGGGATCAGCGGGCCCTGGCCGGTCGCCATGGCCTTTTCCAGCCGGCCCTGGCTCTTGTCTGGCCCCCAGCCCCACCGGGTGTCAGCCCCGCCGTCCTTCCTCTCCTCTCCTTCTCAGCCATCGAGGCCTTGGTTTCCTCCGCAGCATCTTCACTCTTGTGAATATTTCAACCTATAGAAAAGTACAAAGAAACCTGAAACACTCATGGAGACACGTGTGCCCATCACCTTGCACTGTAGACGCGGCTTCCCCGTCTTTGCGGGGCTCCTCCTCTACAAAACCCCCTCGCCCTGGGGTCTTTCCCTCCGCCCCCCTTCCCCAGATGGACCTTTCGCACCCCCTGGCCCAGTGCCCCCCACGTGCAAACCCCCCCACCGGCTGTGGCTCAGGCTGTCCTTCGTCTGTGCCTGCAGTGTGTTCACGGTGTGTTGGGGTCCTCCCCTGCCGGGCCCAGAACCCGTGCCCTCATCAACCACATCCCCGGTCACCTCCTTGTTCCACGACACCTGTGCTGGGGGAGGCACTGTGGGGGGGCAGGAAAACTAGCTCCTCTCGGCCGCAGCCAGGACTCTGCTGGGCTGGCATGGGCACCACTCACCAGGCCTGTGTTCCTGAGAGCCAGGTGGACGCTGGCAGGGCTCCCGCAGCCTGAGTCTGGCTTTTCAGCCATGTGGAAGGCCCAGCCCCCTCCTGAGGGTTCCAGGATGCCCCCCAGAGTCTGGCCTTGGGGTCCCACAGAAGAGTGGGCCCAGGAGGTGTCGCCGTACTTCTTTCTGGCTGGCATGGTGCCTGGCCAAGGTCTGGATCCCCTTATTACGCCTCCGTCCCTCCCCACCCGTCCCGTGGCCCCCGGAGAGGGGACTCCCACTGTCCTTGTCCCTTAAGTGCAAGTTGGGGGCGTCGGTGTCCCTCTCCAGGACCAGAAGGCTTAGCGAGACTGGAGGGTGCTGGGGCTGAGCCAGGAGGGGCGTCGCGGGGGGAGGGGGTGTGGGGCTGGCGGGTCTCTGGGAGCCACGGAGGTTACCGCAGACATCACCTGGGCTCCCGGGGCCACCTGCCCGTTGCTCGGACGGCTGCTGTCCCGCTGCTCCTTCCTCTCCGGGCTTGTTTTCCAAACAATTTGCTTAATGTGACTCCCGGCCCAGCTGAACATGAGTAATGTGTTTCCCTGCCGCCGCGGGGTAACCCTGCGCCTCCGGGCAAGGGGGCGGGCACGGGGGAGACGCCCTCCCGGTCAGTCGCTCCGTGTCCTTCACTCTCTTGCAGTGGCCGCGCCTGGTGCGCCCGCTCGCCCTGCCCTGCCCTGCCCTGCCCTGCCCGCGACAGCCGTGATGGAGCCTCTGTTCCCAGCCACCCCGCCAACCAGCTGGAACACCTCCTGGGCAGCCACCAGCCGTGGCGGCGGTGGCGGCGGCGGCGGGGAGAACGGGACACTGGCAGAGCCGGTGCCCTCGCCAGGCGCCCGGGCGGTGGCGGTGCCCGTGCTCTACCTGCTGGTGTGCGCGCTGGGGCTGGGCGGCAACGCGCTGGTCATCTACGTGGTGCTGCGCCACGCCAAGATGAAGACGGTCACCAATATCTACATCCTCAACCTGGCCGTGGCCGACGTGCTGCTCATGCTGGGCCTGCCCTTCGTGGCCACGCAGAACGCCCTCTCCTACTGGCCCTTCGGCCCCGTGCTGTGCCGCCTGGTCATGACGCTGGACGGCATCAACCAGTTCACCAGCATCTTCTGCCTCACGGTCATGAGCGTGGACCGCTACCTGGCCGTGGTGCACCCCCTTCGCTCTGCCCGCTGGCGCCGGCCCCGGGTGGCCAGGCTGGCCAGCGCCGCTGTCTGGGCCTTCTCGCTGGTCATGTCGCTGCCGCTGGTGGTGTTCGCCGACGTCCAGGAGGGCTGGAACACCTGCAACCTCAGCTGGCCCGAGCCCGTGGGGCTGTGGGGCGCCGTGTTCATCATCTACACGTCGGTGCTGGGCTTCTTTGGGCCGCTGCTGGTCATCTGCCTCTGCTACCTGCTCATCGTGGTCAAGCTGAAGGCGTCGGGCGTGCGCGTGGGCTCCACGCGGCGCCGCTCGGAGCGCAAGGTGACCCGCATGGTGGTGGTGGTGGTGCTGGTGTTCGTGGGCTGCTGGCTGCCCTTCTTCATCGCCAACCTCGTCAACCTGGCCTTCGTGCTGCCGGAGGAGCCCGCCTCCGCTGGCGCCTACTTCTTCGTGGTCGTGCTGTCCTACGCCAACAGCTGCGCCAACCCGCTGCTCTACGGCTTCCTCTCCGACAACTTCCGCCAGAGCTTCCGGAAGGTTCTGTGCCTCCGCAAGGGCTCCGGCGTGGAGGACGCCAACGCCACGAAGCCGCGAGCGGGCCAGAGCGGCCGGCCGCCGGAGGCGCCGGTGGCCCTGCGCAGCCACGAGGCCAACGGGCTCATGCAGACCAGCAGGCTGTGAGGCCGCGGCCCTCGAGGGGCCGTGCGCAGCCCCGGGGGAGTGGGGCCTGGAGCCGCCACGGAGAAGCGGCCAGACAGCCCCAGCCGAGGGCTGGCTGGCGAGAGGCTCGGGGATGTGTGCAAATGCGGCCTATCCAGCCCCCCACCCACCCATCGCCAGCTCCTCCCGCCCCCGCCCCAGGCCTGGACAGGCCCTGGCGAGGCTCCTGCCAGCCTCGCTGGGAGAGGCCTGTGGGGTCCCAGGTGCCCGGGCTCCTCTGTGAGGCCGGGAGGAGAAGGACCAGGGAGTGGGGGTCGCTCGCCCGCAGGGCCCCCGCCCATCCGAGAGGGCCCTGCCTCCGGGGCTGCCCCCACTCGGGCTTCCGGGGTGCCGACCCCATGAGGGGGCAGGGCGCAGGCAGGGGGAAGGCCGCTCCCCCTGCCTGGTCCCCGGCCCCGACCCTGGACAGAGCCCGAGCCTGGAAACGAGGTCGCGTAATGAGGGCGCTTGTGTTTGACAGCCACTCCCTGAATAAACGAGAGAATAAATGTCTGACTCTCTCCCAGAGCAAATATTGTCCCCGGAGCGGATCGAAGCCGGTGAAAATCAGGGCGAGTGGATCGCACACGCCGGCATGGGGGCAGGCAAAGGCGCGGCGGGACCGAGGATGGCAGTGCGGGGGAGTGAGCACAGCCGGCTGAAGGGAGCCGCGGCACTGGGGCTGCCCAGGAGGTGGGACATGGTTGGGCCCTGGAGGATACAGGGGCGTCTGGTCCTTCCCTGGTCAGTGGGTGCAGGGAGTGGGTGACTCTTTGAGGTCCGTGCCCCCCTCCTGGGCACGTAGGAACCCCGATGCCCCCGGCTGAGTCTCCACCACTCCTGGGCTCCGGTCTGGGGGGTGGGGGCCACCAAGCCTGGTGTCGGAGTCCCCGGGGGCTGGTGACCAAGCCTACCCCTTCCTGGCCCTGGGGATCAGCATCCCAGGGAGCAGTGGGCGCCCTGGGAAAAGCTGAGGCCCATCCAACCAGCCACTCCCACCACACAGTCAGGCCACTCCTGGGTTCGGATGCAAAGTGCATCTGCTCAGAGTGACTTTGGGGAGTGAGCAGATGGCTCGGAAATATCTGCCCAGGTCAATTTCTCCCAATTGATTTGAAATGGCGAGCTCCCTCCCCGGGTGGTGCCAGCCGAAAGCGCCCGTGTGTGGATGGCAGGCGCCAGCAGCGCCCTGACCAGGCCTGCCTGCGAGGGTGTGAGAGCGTGTGTGTGTGTGTGAGCCTGGGTGCACGTGCGTGGGAACGTGTGAGTGTGCCTGTGTGAGTGTGTGCGTCTGGGGCCAGGTGCACCCAGCAGGCAGAGGGGCTGGTGGATGTTTCCGGAGGTTCCAGGCAGCCCGTAGACCCTGGTCTGGGTGGGAACTGGGGACCTGTGTAGACGGTCCCCAAAGCCCTGGGCGGGGGTGGGACACAAAGTGGGAGGAAGTGAGGGTCCTGCTGGGAAACAGGGTCAGGAGTGTCCGGGAGCCGTGGGCGCGGGACGGTGGACCCGGGGCGCAGCCTGGCCTGGCCACTGCCCTCTGCACCCAGCACAGGCTGGCGACAGCTGCGGGGGCCACAGAGGAACAACATTCTGCAGGCCCTGAATAGTGGGGGGGGCCCACAGAGCACTCACCCTCGGGGCTGACCTGTTTTATTGGCTATCTCTCTGCATGGATGGGTTTTATTGGCCTCTGGGCTCCAGCAGCTCCCAGAGTGACCTTGCTCAGGAAATCCGGCCTGCCGGGCAGGGTGAAGCTACCTCTGGGATGGGTGGGGATGAGGGGTGGTCTGCCGGGCTGGGTGGGGTGCAGGGGGGAAGGGCAGCAGGTGTCGCAGCCTCCTGAGGAGGGAAACTGAGGCTGGCCCACGTGGGGCCTGAGCCAACGAGGGGTGCCCTGGGTGGGGCCCCAGGAGGGGTCAGGAAAGGCCACTGTTGCGGGTGTCCTGGGGTGGGAGGGGGATAAAGCAAGGGCAGACCCCAGAAGAGCTGCACGAGAACCGGGGGCTGAGAGCTGGGACGCCCGCTGGGGTGTCAGGAAACTGGTGCTGAAAACAGGGTCTTTGCCGGGCACCCATCTGAGGCTGTGCCGAGGGATTCCTGGGGCTAGGCGGGAGCCCGGGGCTGCTGGCACAGAAGGAGGGGACCCTGCCTGGCCTCTCTCCTCCTCCTGCCACCTGGCTGCAGCCTCCCCAGCCCTCTGGACAGTGGGTCTGTCTGTGTGTCCCCTGGAGCCACACTGCAGGGGCCCACATGCCTGCCCACGGGTGCCCTGAGAGACACACACACTGGCGGTGAGCTGGCGCCCTCGGTGGTGCGGGAGCAGCCACCGGGCCCACAGCCACCTGGTGTCTCCTGCCATCCCGCACGGACAGATCTCCTGTCGTCTCGGGATTTCTTCTTCCAGCTGCCTTCTAAGGATGCCCTGCCTTTGCTGTGCCCAAGGTAGGAGCACTTCACTGTGCCAGGCATTTTGGCTTCAGGGCTGATAGGGAGCAGTATTTCCTATTTTCACAAAGTCGAATCTGTCACTCTTCTGCTTGGGAAATTCATCTACTTTTTGTTTTTTTTTAGTGGCACGCGGCAGTTCCTGGGCCAGGGATTGAACCCGAGCCACAGCAGTGACCCTGGACCGCAGCAGTGGCAACGCCAGATCCTTAACCATTAGGCCACCAGGGAACTCCAAGAGCCGTCATAACTGTCTAAGGTGGGCGCTCAGCGGTGTTAAGCACATTCGTGGTGCTGGATTGTCCTTTTGTGTCTGGCTTATTACTCCACGTGGCGTGCTGTCCTCAGGGTTTTTCCATGGCGTAGTCCGTATCAGAGTGACTGCAACTCCGTTTATCTGTTTGGCAGATAACTCGGGTGCTTTCTACCTGCTGCTGTGGGCAGTGCTGCCGTGCGGTGTGTGCGCTGCACGTGTGTTTAATGGTTGTATTGCCGACAGCTTTTTCCTGCACTGAAATCTGCTTGAGCCCATCAGGGGACCCTTCAATGCAAATGCCCCCTTTTCCCAGCCTAGCTGGTACCGTGGGCTCTCGTCCTCTGGGTGACCAGCCTCTGGGGGTTCCTGTGGTCTGCCTGCTGGCCACTGCATTCAGACCTTAGCTTCGGGGAGTTTCCGTTGTGGCTCAGCAGGTTAAGAACCAACTATTATCCATGAGGATGTGGCTTTTTATCCCTGGCCTCGCTCAATGGGTTAAGGATCCGGCGTTGCCGTGAGCTGTGGTGTAGGTGGCAGACGCAGCTCGGATCTGGCATGGCTGTGGCTGTGGTGTAGGCCGGTGACTGCAGCTCTGATTCAACCCCTAGCCTGGAACTTCCAAATGCCGCAGCTGTGGCCCCCGGCCAAAAAAAAAAAAAAAAAAAAAATCAGACCTTAGCTTCAAACTCGGTGTTCATGTCCCATGGAGCAGGTTTCCATTCGGAACTGAGCTGGTGCCTGCTCCTGTGTCCCTCCAGACTCCCGTCAGCACGATTTTGCAAAGTTAGAGAACAGGCTTTGGAGTTGCTGCTGTGGCGCAGTGGGTCAGGAACCCAGCTGCAGCGACTCTGGGCGCCACGGAGATGCAGGTTCGCTCCCTGGCCCGGCACAGTGGGTTAGGGGTCGGAGATGTCTTCGTGTGGCTCTGATTCGATCCCCCGGCCTGGACCGCCACAGGCCGTGGGTGTGGCCAGGAAAGAGGAGAGGAGAGAAGGGATGAAAAGGGGGTTTGGTCACAGATGCTCACCCTGGCACGGCCCACGACATGGATGGACACGAGAGGCCACAGAGCGTCTGATTCCAGTTATGCCAAGTGTGCAGAAGCAGCAGATCCACAGATAGAAGTGGGCCGCTGGTCCGCAGGACTGGTGGAGGGGTGGGGAGTGAGGCGATGAGAACGTTCTGGAACCCGATAGCAGAGGTGGCTACACGACGCTGTGAAGGAACTAAATGTTGCTGAATGGTTCACTTTCAAATGATTGATTTTAGGGTCAATGAATTTCACCCACGTTTTCAAAATGGACGTATTGTTGAAATTCCACTAAACAGGTAAACGGGCCCCATGTTCTAGTCCTTTCCTGCTTTCTTTCCCCAGGGCAGGCACGTCCTGGTTCCCCCCGAGGCAGTGGGTGCCCAAGGCTGCTGTCCTGACAGGACCGCATCCCCTGTGGCTCCCCAGGGCTGGGGTCGCCCCCCTGTTCTCAGCCGCTGTTTTAAAATACACCTGGGGCAGCGAGGGGTGAGTGGGGGTGGGGGGTGGAGGCACTGGTGCCAGTCCAGGCCCTCTGCGGTATCCCCTGGTGGGTCCCCCAGGGCCCCGAGGCTCTCGCCTGGTGCCTCCTCAGGGCTCCGGAGCATTTATTAGATGCCCTCCGGCCTGACCCACGCTGCTCCCCTCGGGCCGTGGCCGGGAGCAGGGCCTGTCCTGGGAGCCTCAGCCAAGCTGCCCCAGTGCCTCCCGGTCCAGGCACCACGTCCAGAGCGAGACGAGAGGGAGGCGAGCAGCCACCAGGTCTGCCCTCGGCCCTGCACCCTCTGGGCCCCCAGGCCAAGCAGAGCTCAGGTGAGGGAGCGAAGGCCGCGGGGGGCTGGAAAGAGCAGGGGCTTTGTCCGGAGCTGCTGGGCAGGGGCTGCAGGCTGGCCTGCAACACACAGGGGGTCTGCGTCCCAGTCAGGGTGGGAGGGGAGTCCCGGAGCCAGGAGGACAGAGGGAGCCCAGGCCTTTCCAGTCCTGCGCAAAGCCCCACTTCCGTTCGGGCGCCTTTATTCCTTTTCTTTCTTTTTCTTTTTTTTTTTTTTTTGTGCTTTTTAGGACAGCATCTGTGGCATATGCAGGTTCCCAGGCTTGAGGTCTAATCAGAGCTACAGCTGCTGGCCTACACCACAGCCACACAATGCAGGATCCGAGCCGCATCTGCGAGCTACACCACAACTCACGGCAACGCCGGATCCTTAACCCACTGAGCGAGGCCGGGGATCAAACCCTCAACCTCGTGGATCCTAGTCGGATTCGATGGAAACTCCCGGGTGCCTTTATTTCTGCAGCGGACCCCGCCCTGCCTCTGAGGCCCCCATTAGGCTCTGAGTTGGATCCTGGCGCCCTGCCGGTTGCTGAGCACCCTGGGCGTGTCTGGTTATTCCAGCCATAAAAGGGCACAGGCCAGAGGGTCAAAGTGCAGACTGAGGCTCCTCTGCCCAACTCAGCATGGGGTGGAGGGGGGAGCAGGTCCCAGACTGGGGATGGGGGAGGGGTCCCAGAGCTCCCTCCGGCTTCCCTCGGTCCCTTCCAGCCCCCCCCCTCCAGTGGGGCCAGGGCCTCACCAGCCCAGAATGTCCCAGTCCAGCCCAGACCCCTTGACTGGAACAAGCCCTGAGTCCCCCTGCCCTGGCCATATGCCAGGGCTGGGCTTAGTTGGGCCTTGGGGCTCCCTGGGGGCCGAGTCCCTCTGAGCCCCTGATGCTCTGTATCTTGGGGTAGAGGCCCCTGCCTGTGCTGGGGGTTTGGAGTCATGGCCCTGCCCTGGCCTGAGCACAGGGACCCATCCGTGCCCCTGGGTCTTGGCTTCCTTGTGGGCATCCTCGTCGGCAGGAGGGGCTGAGGCAGCACGTGGGGTGCAAGGGCCTCTTACCTGCCAGGAGCCCCTGCCCTCCTGGCCCAGGCTGGCAGGAGGGACACCCACAGCCCTCCAGGGCTAGGTTCGGGGTGGGCACATGTTGGCAGGAGCCCTGGTGGCCCAAAGGGTGTGCCCACTGCTCGGGAGGCTGTGGTCCCAGGCCTTGAGGTGGGCTGCTGGCAGAAAGCCCCTCTCCTTGCAGACAGGGGCACCCCTTCCCCAGGACCGCACAGGAGGTGCCTGTTTGTGAAATGGCTGAGTATCCCCCTGCCACCCCCCACTGCCACATCAGCTGAC
The DNA here is from genome assembly GCF_054392235.1 of Sus scrofa. Lineage (NCBI taxonomy): Eukaryota > Metazoa > Chordata > Mammalia > Artiodactyla > Suidae > Sus > Sus scrofa. The sequence goes on along the minus strand of NC_139385.1, from coordinate 47,171,412 downwards.
CGCTGTCTGGAGAAAGTCTGCCTGGGCCAGGTGGGTGTGGGGCCCCAGCCAGTCAGGGACACAGCTCAGGACAGGATGCCCTCCTGCTCGGAGGGAGTGGGGCTGGAGGGGTGGGACAGGTGTGATGAGGGGACAGGACCAGCCAGGCAGGCGTGCTGTATACCCAGGACTCCCCTGTTTGTCCAGCAGCCGCGAGGCTCTGGCGATTCCAGATGCTGTTCCTGCCAGGGCCCTGCAGCCACACTGCCCCAGAATCTTCAGGAGGAAGGGGGCAGCCACAGAGGGGGTGCCAGGGCCCCGGGGGGAGGCAGGTGATGGGTTCGCAGGGCTGGACAGAAGGCCTCGAGTGGCCAGAGGACACGTGGCAGGACAGGAACAGACTCCGAGTGGACCCAAGGGTGGCGCAGCCTGGTGGCTTCAACCGCGGGGTGGACAGAGGCCTGCTGTGGCGTGGGCGTGGCCAAGCTCCACCCACACCTGTGCACAGGGACAGGGCCAGGCTGCTCAATGCCCCATCACCGCCAGCCCGACTTCGGCCTAAGTAAGAGGTGACACCATGAGGGCCTGGGGCTTCGCCGGCTCAGGCACACATTGAGGCATGAACGCCCCCCTCTTCTAGTCTATTCCGGACAGACAGGGGGGTGCCAGGGGCCCCAGAAAATCAGGCCACCAGAGCTGGGCATATGGTTGCCAAGGACAAGACCCAACCAGGGGGCAGCAGCCCCACCTGCCCCGCCCCACCCAGCTCGTGGCCTCTGCTGCCCTGTGACACGCTTCCAGCCAGCGTCCGGTCTAAGGGGTGCTGGAGCTGACCCCACTCCACCAGCGTGCAGCCCGACACCCAGTAGGTGCTTTGTAAAAATTTCCACGACAGTGGTGCCTGGTGCAGCCTTTATAAGCAGGACCGTAGCTCGACCAGGGTGCGGGGCAAACCCATCGCGTGTGGAGATGCCCACCCAGGCCCCCTCCGCCCCCCGCCCACCACACTCCCAGGACACAGGCCCGCTTCTCAGATTTCTCGGTGTGGACATTTGGCCTGTGTCCGCCCCCGCGGGGCAGGGCCGGGTCCCTCTTGTTCCTGCCACAGCCCTGACGCTCGGCGTCTGCACGCGGTGGGCGCTCGGGCCCTGCAGGTGTCCCTCCTGGGGTGGGGCTCAGGAGCGAGGGCCGCGGAGGGCTGGCCAGGGCATGGGGGCCACTAGAGCTTGGCGTCCGGCTTGACCAGGTGGCCGCTGAAGGTGATGTAGAGGTCGCCGCGCTCCCCGTAGATGGCGTTGTCGCGGTCCCTCTGGAACATGCGCACCCAGACGGCGTCGCCCGCGGCCAGGGGCAGCAGCAGGCTCTGGGTCTGCATCACGCTGCGCTCGTTGGGCTGCGCGTACAGCACGGCCACCGCCTGCCGGTTGCACATGATGTGCAGGTAGGTTTCCTTGTAATTCCAGGTGTGCACGGTGAGGCTCAGGAAGTACACGCCGGGCACGGCACAGAGGAAGCGACCAGAGGCCAGGTCGAAGGTGCTGTCCAGGTTCACCAGCTCCGTGTCGAAGGGCACCGCCTGCAGGGCGTCGGCGCTGTGCAGCCCCTCTCGCCGGCCCACCGAGAAGGCCGCGTAGACGCGCTGGCATGGGGCGCCCGGTGGCCCCGCCTGCCCCTTCTGGCCCTTGCGTCCCTGGAGCCCCCTGGAGCCTGGCGGACCCTCCTTCCCGCTCCTGCCAGAGTGACCTCTGACCCCTGCCTCACCCTTCTCACCTGCGGGGGGCAAGGGGAAGCCACTGGTCAGGCTTGGGATTCAGGATCAGACTCTCTGGCCACATGGCCTTGCCAGCGACCTCACCTATCCCTGCCTCAGTGTCATCTGTCAGGTGGGTGCTGACCGCCCGCTCAGGGGACAGTGAGGTCTTGGCCATCTGGGGCCTGTGTGATTGTCCCCGGGGACGGCGGGGACGATGGGGGTCTGGCAGCTGCTAGAGGAGGGGTCTGAACGGGGCTTTGAAGGACTCGAGGGCTGGGAGATTGATGGCCGAGTCCAAGGTCAGTGCAGCCCCGTCCAGCCCGCAGGCTCGGCCCTCTTGGAGCTCAGCCTCCAGCAGGGGGACACCATGTGGGGGGGCCTCAGAGACCCTGCCCCCGGCCCACCTTCCCTGGGGTGCTGGGCCAGGGAGGGCAGCCTCGGGACGGGGCTGCGGGTGCAGGACAAAAGGGGCCTCGGGCCCCCATTGTTCACGACCCCTCCCCCAGGCCACCTTGCTTCCCATCGCGGGGAGTGGGGAGCAGGCACTTGGGTGCCCCGGCCCGGCCCCAGAGCCAGCCTGGGCCTTTGCCCTGCTCTCCTGCGCCCCCTTCCCCGTGCCCCTCAGGGCAGGTCCCTCTGGGGACAGGGGACGGGGGACGGGGCAGGGCCACCTCTCCAGGGACACCCACCTTTGAGGATGGCGATGTCGATGGTTGGGCGCACGCGGGGCAGCCGCCCCCACTCGTCCCCATCGATCGAGCGGACGTGCGGGCCGGGGGCCGCCGGGGGCCAGGCCGGGCGGCAGCAGTGCATGCAGGGCCGGCGGGGCAGCCCCAGGCCGGGCCAGGCACCCACGGGCAGCACCAGGAGGAGCAGGAGGGCAGGGGCCGCCATCACCTGGTCGGGGGACAGAACAGGAGCCCAAGGGTGGGAGAGGAAGACAGGGGTGGAGGAGGGGCCCCTGGGAAGGAGAGCCCTGCCCCGCCCCCCCCCCACGGCCAGCGCTGTGCCCCCTTCTCCAGGGAAGACAGCAGGCAGATCAGGAGCTGCCTGGGTGGGGCTGGGCAGTGGGACCCCAGACACTCACACTGCCACCCTGACAGATATCCCGAGTGGGTCCCCGCACACCCTCACTGGTGCCCGGATGTGGCCCCAGAACCCTCCCTGTTGCGGCACTTGAGGGACCACTGCCAATAGGAAGGGCGGGCACGGGGATCCTCTCACACCCGCCTCTCCCGAGCCCCAGCAACACCACAGCAGTCCCCACCCCCGGAGGGCTCCAGGCTCCTCAGGGGTGGCCCCTGCCTGGTGCCCGTCCCTCCCAGGCCTCAGTTCTGGGCTGCACCAGGCACCATCACTCCTTGCAGTCAGGGAATCTTGGTCCCCTAAGCCCCGTGCTGGGCACCCCGCAGCTGGCAGGTGCGGGGGTGCTGTGTGGAGCTGGGGGCTCCGAATCAGCCCTCTGAGGCCCCCACCCACCTGGCCCGGCCAGAGCCCTCCAGAAGGGGAAGCACCCTCCACCCCCAGGCTGGGCCCGGGCTCCTGCAGGAGGCACAGTCTCTGCGTCGCTGGGCAGAGGGTGGCACCTGCATCCTGACCTTCTGGGGGAGGGAGGGTGACTTGGCAGGTGACCCCATGTGGCCCCCGCCCATCCGGGGCCTCCTCCCTCCCCGCCTCTCCCCGGCAAGGGCCTGCCGGTCTCCTGGCCCATCCGCCACAGGTGCAACTCCACTCTGTCTCAGCACCGTTGTCGGTGAGCCCGGCACGGCCTGGGCTCAGGTTTCCTGGCCAGTGGGCCCTGCCTGCCTGGTCTCCCCGTGGCTGTGTCCAAGAGGCTCAGCCAGGGTCGGTGTCCTGCAAAGGCAGGCGTGGAGGGCAGGGTCCTCGCTCTTCCTTGTACCAGGGCCATAAAACCCAGGCTTCCTCTTCCAGGAAGCCCTCAGGGGCGACAACCCAGGGTGAGGTCCTCCGTCTTGCGTAGTAGCTCTGAGGCCCACTCCCTGTCTGAGCTCCCCTGGCAGGTGGGAGCCCTTCTCTCCACCATCTCACCCTCAGAACCTAGCAGACCCTCGCTGGCCCCCTTAGCCATGGGGGCCCCCACAAGACCCTTCTGAATTCCTCCGGTGGGGGAACTTGACAGGAGTGAGTGTCTCCTGGGGAGCCCACCCCGCGGGCAGGCTTGTCCCCTTGGAGGTCTGGGGTCCCAGGCGACCTGGCCACGTGGCCCTCTCAGGGTGCTAGGAAGACCCCTGCCCACCCCTACCCCACCCCTGCCCTGTTACCATGTCACGATCGGGTGCTGCCGCCTGCCTGGCCGTCTCCCGCGTCACTGCCCCAGCGGCCCGTGAAAGAGCCCTTTCATGCCCGCCCCAGGCGCCCGTGGCTTCCCAAAACCAATGGGCCATCCAAGACCAACAGGCCTCGGGCCAGCTTCAGAGCTCCTGGGCAGGAGGCTCACGCGGCCCTGCTGCCTGCCACCCAGCCCGCCCCCTGCCCGCCACCTGCCACGACGTCTGTGCAGCCCCACCATGGGGGCTCCAGGTCCCTCTGGCCAGCCCCTGGGCCACGGTGAGGCTCTGGAGGCCTGGGGGCCTGGGAGCTGGCTGCCATCCGTCATCGGGGGTGCAGGGCCTTAGCGGGGAGTCGGGGAGGCTGGAGCTGTGGCCGAGTGCAGCCTGGGTGAGGGAGGCGAGGAGGCTGGAGGTCAAAGTCAGAGGAGACAGACCCCCCCGCCCCCACCTGCACGGAGGCCACCTGGTGATGGCGACGCCTGCCCATCTCTGGCTGGGACGGGAGGTGAGGGCCATGCCTGGCAAGCAGAGCCCAGGAGAGCAGCATCTGGCCAGGCCCGTGGCATCTGCCCCCACTCCCGCTGCACGTCCCAGGGTCACGGTGCCCAGCGGGTCTGGAGGCCTGCTGTGACACCCTGTTGCTGTGACTCCCTGTTGGGGGTTCTTGGCATGACCCATCCTTCCAGTGGATAAGCGCTGTGTCCCTGCAGTGCCAACCCTGGCAGGAGTGACTCACAGGGCCCCCAGGCAGTGGCAGGTGGGGGCTGCACCCGCTGCGAGCGGAAGCTGAGCCCACAGCATGGCCCCAGCCTCATCCTTACTCTGGGCCCGAACAGCTGGATACTGGGCCGGGGGCAAGGCCTGGCACCTCAGCCTGAACCTGGGACCATGTGACTCCCTGCCCCACCAAGCCAGGCTGCCTGGCAGAGGGAGGCGCCAGGCGTGGCCTGGAGAATTGTGCCTGCCTTGCTGGAAGGCGAGCTGTGGGCGGCTGCGGCTGGCTCACTGTCTCGGCCCATCTGGGCACAGCCCTGGGTCTGGCTTGTCCCCCAGTCTCCCCAGGCTGGTCCTCCTCACGGCTGACCAGAGACGGGGCAGGGATGTGGGTGGAGGAGGAGACTGAGGGGCCCCGTCTGGGGGGGCGCTTCTCATGCCAGGTTGAAGGGGAGCCGAGCTGGTGAGGGCTATGGTTGGGAGACCCCGCCAGCTGCATCTGGTTCCCAGACACCCCCCACCCCAGGTGACAGCTCCCCCTCTAGCTGGGCTCGGCACCACCAGGCATCATCAGCAGCACTGCTGATATCTACATGCGGGTCTGGCTCTGAGTGGCCTAGACGGAGGCCTCCCTGTAGGGGCCACCCAGTCTGGGCCCAGGGGCAGTGGCTCCTCTCCGCCCCCCACCCCCGACCATCCCGCTGTCCCCGGGCCTCCCGGGACTCCCAGATAGGCCGGGATGAGCTCTGCTGCCCCTCCCTGCCTCTGAGCCTCAGGTGCCCCACCTGTAAAAGGGACACCATTGGGCTCGGGAGGATCCCTGTGGGGGAGGGAAGGCCACAGGCCTTGGCCACCCTGGTGTCACTTCCGCTGTGCCTCCCCGCTCCTGACTCCTGCATGGGGGGAGAGGCCACCTGTCCCCCTCCAGGCCCCCCCAGAGAGGCTAATCCTCTTGGGAGACACAACCATAGCCTCAGGAATTTGCCGTGGGGCCTGGAGCCACCTGCCCATCAGCTCCAGGCCCTGGTCACATCTCTACGAGGCGACAAAACTTCCAGCCTCCCAGGTGGCCATGAGACGAGGGCACACAGTGAGTGCCAGGCGGGTGCGGCCCCCAGGAACTGCGCCACCCTCCTAGCTATGGAGAAAATGGCCTTTGCACAGCACCCCCACTTAGCTTTCCATCAGTGGCCACCTGGGGGGGCTGGGACTAGGAGGCCCTCAGCGCTGATGGGGACACTGCGAGGCCTGGCCGCCTCAGCCTCAGCCATAATGGGGGTCTGAGTGGCTGGCGTGCATGCGGCTGAGTTATTATCTCCCGCTGATGAGCTGTGCTGGGGAGGGGACGGTGGCCCGGATTCTTCTGCGGGGGCACAGTGAGAGGGGATCGTGGCCACCATGAGCGTGCCTGGCCCACCTGGGGGCTGCAGATCTGCCCAGAGCTGTGGACATAGCATGTGGGTGGCATGGGACCAGGAGGGCATCCCACCCCCCCCCCCCGCCGACTCTGGCAAAGGAGGGGCTGGATGAGGAGCCTGGCCACAGAGGTGACCCAGGTGGCTGGGGGTGGAGGGCCCAACCAGCGCCGACCCTCTACCCCTCAGCTCAGGGACTGTCCCCCAGTGCCCATTCTGTGCCAGGCAGGGATGGCAGGCAGAGCTCCTACTGTTCCCCTGGGAGTTGCCACACAACAGGACGCCACAGGGAAGAGCTGGGCCAGCACCCTGTTCTCACACCTCTGCTCCAGGCTCGTGCCACCTCCCGCTGCCCTGATGAGGGATGTGCCAGCCGGCCTCGGTGACACCACCCATGGCACGTGAGCAAAAAGGAGCAGGGCTCCTGTTGACATCGTCGTGACCAGAGGCTGTGACACATGGTGATGGAAGGCGAAACTCGACACTCGAAAGCATCCAGCAGGTGGCCCAGGGGGGCAAAGAAACCGGGCCTGGACCAGGCCCCCCGTGGGCGGTGGCGAGCAAGGAGGTGGGGCCTCGGCATCCTTGGCTGACGGCCCCTCCCCAGAGCCGTGCTGCAGAGGCTCTGACCCCCGGGGCAAGGGGTCCACAGGCCGCCCCCGCCTGCCCAGGAACACACCCCAAGCGGAAGGAACGTGCTCTTTATTTGAGGGGGGCCGCCCGGTCACTGGTAGCCGGCCAGCTGGAGGACGGTGGGGTAGCAGGCGCGGTGGGTCATGCACTTCTGGCGGTTGATGAAAAGGCTGTTGGTCTTGACCGCGAGGTCTTTCTCTAGGTTCATGCGTGTGTCCTCCAGGTTGCGCAGGGACTGCTCGGCTTCCAGAAGCTTCTCCCTCAGCGTTGCCAGCGACACGTTGAGCTCCTCCACCTCGCTCACCAGCCTGTGGGGGCAGGCGTGGGGGCGGGGGTGGGTTGAGCCGAGGACAGACTAGACAGATAGGGAGGGCTGGGTAGGATGGGACCCATCAAGATTCGAGGGCTGGGAGCCAGGGTTCCTGTCGTGGCGCATTGGAAACGAATCCGACTAGGAACCAAGAGGTTGCGGGTTCGATCCCTGGCCTCGCTCGGTGGGTTAAGGACCCAGCGTTGCCGTGAGCTGTGGTGTAGGTGGCAGACGTGGCTCAGATCTGGCGTTGCTGTGGCTCTGGTGTAGGCTGGCAGCTGTAGCTCCGATTCGACCCCCAGCCTGGGAACCTCCATATGCCGTGGGCGCAGCCCTAGAAAAGACAAAAAAGAAATAAATAATAAAATAAAAAAACAAAGGCTGGGAACCTGGTGGGGGCGTCCTGGCTGAGATGCTTGGCCAAAGAAGGGCCCCTGAAGGCCCAAAGGGAAACTCAGCAGCTGTGCCTGGAGGGGCCGGGCAGGCCCTGTGAGACCCTCTGTTCCTTCGCGTCCTGGCATCTGGAGGTAGGTGGGCACCCCTGCAGCCAGGCGATGCCCCAGCTCCCTGAAGGGCTTGAGGGGCTGGGAAGGAGGGAGGCCCAAGGCAGGATGCTTCTGCTACAAGGGAGATGGGGACAAGCAGAGGGCATGGCCCCAACTACACCTCTAGCTGGGGACGAGTGTCCACTGTGATGAGTGGACTGTCCCCGGCAGGGCGGCCGATGGCCGTGGGCAGGGGAGCTCTGCCTCCCAGACCCCAGGCTCGTCCGTGGGGTGAGGGGGGCCGTGGTCCCTAGCACTCGGAACCAGTGTCCTCCAGTGGGCGTCCAGGTCCCGTTGTGCTGGGGCAGGGGCGCGGACGTGGGAACCCGGTGTGTGTGAGGTGTGCTTGTGTGGGGCTGGTGTCTTTCCTCTTCCTGTTTGCATGGCTGGGGGGGGGGGGTTCAGGGGGTGCAGAGGCTGAGGAAGACCCAGAGAGCGTGGACAGTGCCCGTATGGTGGATGGTCACCAGGCCCAGCCCAGAACAGCCCCGGCAGCGACAGGCACCTGAACTGGGCGGTGTCCCGGCACAGCTCCACGTTGGGCCGGTGCGAACGCTGGTACAGGCGGGTCTGGGCCACCTTCAGAGGCGCCTCCTTGTCCTTGACGGCCTGCTTGAGCACTGAGACATTGTGCTCCTGGTCTGTGATCTCTCGAAGCGTCTGCACACAGGATGGCCGGCATGGGTCTCCCTACCCTCCCCAAACCCTGGGCCACGTCGAGCCGCTGGCTCCAGCAGCGGCATGGAGGCAGGAAAGATGTGGACACCCCCCCCCCGCTCCCCCCCCCCCGACACCGCCAGGCACCCAGAGGCCTGGGGCGGGACAGCAAAGCTGACTGTGCAGTAGCTCTGAGAGCCCCCGGCCCTGTGGTCACCAGTCCCTTAAGCCTGGTAAGGAGCTGGACAGACAAAGGCAGGAAAGGTCACCCTGAGCGCCTAGGGTCAGAGCCCTGCCGGCCAGGCCCAGTCCCTCGGAGCCCCACCAGCAGCTGAGCCCACCACTCCTGCCACCTTCCCTCCTTCTCCATGCAGCCCCTCCTGGTCAGTCCCTCCGGTGGCAATGCCACCACCCCCGAACTTCACTTGGTTTCTCAATCAGCTTAAGGAGGGCCCAGGCAGGAGTAGGGGGTCTGCCTCAGGGGCCCCTCAGGATGGGCAGGGCCGAGGAGGGGCAGAGCCAGGCCACTCGTGACCAGGGCATAGCGGCCAGTGGGGCAGGGGTGGGCTACCCTGACATGGCCTGGTCTTTCTCTGTGGTTACAGGTGACCAGCCCTGCAGGGTGTCCTGGGCGTGGCCTGATAGTGGTCTGGGCGTGGTCTGGCTGCGTGGTGGGCGTGGCCTGGCTGCGTGTGGGCGGGGCCAGAGTGGGCTGCGCTCTGCCACGGAGGCCCCACCTTGCGCAGGTGATACTCCAGCTTGTGGCGCGCATCCTCCAGCTCCTCGCAGCGTCGTCCAAAGGCCAAGTTCACGGCGTCGCACTGCAGCCGCAGGTCCTCGGCCGTGTCCTGAAGGATGCATTCGATGAGCTCCCGCAGGTTGACGGAGGCCAGGCGTTCGCGCTCGGCGCCGTACAGGTTGTCCTGAGTGAACTTGGCCCAGGTCTCAGGTGTGGAGGCACTACGGGCAGGGGGTGGGCCGGCACCGCGATCAGCGGGGACACCTCCCAACGGCTCCAGTGCCCACCAGGCCCTCCCCGCGCCCGTCGCGTCCCATGTCGCCTATGCCCTAGCACAAACGACCCCTCCCAGTCCTAGCGCCCCCCCCCCCCACTCCACGGACCCGCACGCCCCTGCTGGCGCTACCCCTGCCCCCTGCAACCTCCTCTCCTCCCCGTGTCTCCCTTGCCTCTTGCGCCCTCGTGTGGTTCCTGCGCCTCAGTGCCGCCGTTACCCCGGGCCCTGCGCCCCCAGGGCCGCGCTGCGATGGGTGGTGGTCGAGTGCCCTCTGCCGGCCGCATGCGGAACTGCACCCCGCCCGCCTCAGGCCGCCCTCCACTCTGGGTCGCGTCTGCCTCCTCAAACCCCAGGCCCTGTGGTGAACCGTGGGTGCTGGGCACTTGGGCAGGGGTCCCGCTCGGCTGCCCATTCCCAGGAGCAGTGGGAACGGGAGCCCAGGCGACTGGGATCTCGCAGGAGGGGGCCGGGGGGGCGGCTGTTGGCACGGCGGGCCCCACCTCTCCTCGAACTTGGCAGAGTGCGGGTAGAACTGGACGTCGGTGCTCTGGTTGTGGTAGCGGCAGCAGGCCTCGTCGATGTTGTAGGCCTCCACCTTGTCAGACCAGCCCATCTCGCAGGTTTCCTTGTGCTCCCGGTTCAGCCTGGGGATGGCAGGCAGGGCCTGTGTCTGTGGGGGTGGGGAACCTGGCCTCCAGGCAAACCCCCCACCCCCGGAGCGACTGGGAAGCCCATCTGCCCAGAGCGGGCCCAGGGATGCTGGCATGGTCTCTGGACCCCCAGCCCCTCGGCCATGCAGGTATCTGCCATCCCATCTGCCCGGTGCCCCCACCCCCAGCCCTGCCCTCCTGGCTGGGCCTGGGCCGGAGCCCCCAGCTCTCTGCACCTCAGGGCCTGGTCGCCCCCATTTACTGCCGGTAGCTGGACTGAGAGGTAGGGGGCGCCCTGGAGGCCGCCCAGACCCACCGAATCTGGTTCACGGCCTGCATGATGGTCCTTTTCAGGAGCTCCTGAATGTTCCGGATCAGCTCTGCCTCCTGGAGGAGACGCGGATTCTTGTTGAGGATTTGAGCCGGCCGGGCTGCTGTGGCCCGTGGTCAGCCTCCTAGCCGCCCAGGAGGCGCTGAGATTTGGGGCGACACCCAGTGGAACTGGAGGATTGGCCAGCACCTGACCCCTGATGGTGGCCTCAGGTGAATGTCACCTTGCTGACCCCGAACTTTTGGAAATGAAGGATGACCCCACCTTTCTCACTGGATTTGTTCTGGGCTTTTGTGCATCTTGTTGCAGCCAGTACAGTGGCTCTTTCTTCTAGGGGCTTCTGGGAGCAGTGTGGGGGGGGCCATCCTGAGGTGGTCCCCATTTGCTGGGCGCTCAGCACCTCCTGGACTCTGGGGGCTGCCCTTCAGCCTGCCCAGGACCCTGAGGGCACCAGCCTGACTTTTGGCCCCTGGGCAACCTGGTAACAGCCCCTGAGGACCCGGCCACTGGGGACCAGGAGTCCTCCTGGGGTGGCCCTTGGGGCTTTGGGCTCAGGGAGGCCGTACATTACTGACCCTGAGGACACAAGGGCCCCTGTTTCTTCCCACCACCTTAACGGTTACTTTCTCTGAGTAGGAACTGCCTTCTCCCCTTAATTTGAATTTTCACCTCTGTTGGGTTCGAAGCCCTCATGTGACCAGGTCTGACCTGTCTCCCTGTCCTGGCCCAATTGTCGCCTGTGCACTGCTGGGTGATGGGGGGGGCTGCCTGAGGGCAGAGGGGTCGCTCCTGGAGTGTGGAGTGGAGTGGGGGGCAGAGGAAAAGCCTGGGGCCAGAGAGGTGCTGGGCTCCAGCCTGAGCTGGGGGTTTGCAGGGGGTACGCAGTGCCTGGCCTGGCCGACTGGCTCCCCTCATCTCACGAGTGCCCGCTGCTGGCAGCCAGTTCACAGGCCAGGCTTTTCCCTGCCAGTCTAAGGGGCCTGGCATGGGGAGCCCCCGACCCTTTGGGGGCTGCCCCAAGGACAGGTCCTGCCAGGTTCGGAGGGTCAAGGGCTCCTTGTGGGATGGACGTGGCCTCTACACTGTCCACACCTGCACGCTGGTCTGAGGCTTGGTTTCCAACACCCCAGTAGGGTTGGCGGGGGGGCATGCTGGGCTCCACTGCTGCGAACTCAGGGTCCTCAGGCTCAGTCTTAGTTTGCATAAGCCAGGGTGACCAAAGGGCCTGTCAGCAGGTGCTAGGACCCAGGGGTGACTGAAGGACTGTCCCGTGGGTGCAGGCACTCCCAGGACCCGGCAGAGAGGCTCTGCCCTTCCCCACACACGTCCCAAGCCAGGCAGCCGCTCCTGGGGCTCAGCTCAGGCCCTTTGTGGTTTGGGGCATGTGTGAAGGACCATCGGGGCATCATGGAACTGGCCAGGCCCTGCCCTGCCCCAGTGGCCCCCAACTGTCCCATCCTTGGGCAAACGTTCCAACATGCATCCAGGTGTGGATGCTGCCACGGCCTGGGCCCTGCCTCCGCCCCCAGTGTGAGCCGTAGTGGGGGCAGGGGCACAGCAGGAGCCCTGGACCCCCGACCAAGGTGAGGGGACATAGGCCAAGGTCTAGCCCCAGCCCAGGCCCACTCCAGGCCCAGTCCAGCCCCAGCCCAGGCCACAGTGCCACTAGCCTGGCTGGGCCCGCCTTGGAGGGAGCCTGGTTTTGCCCAGCACCCACTGTAAGGCCGGGCTGTGAGAAGGACAGGCCCGGTTTCTGGGGCCAGGGAGGGCACCTCCCTTCTGGACAGCATGAGCCCTGCCCCTGCCCCTGCCCCCTGCCCGGCTGTCCCAGACCTACACGCAGAGCCAGCTTCTGCCCTCTGCCTGCGTGTGTGCTGAGGGCTCAGGCTCCCTGTGCTGTGTGCAGCCACGTGGTACATGGGCACCAAGGCCTCTGCCAGCTGTGTTGTGGGGCACACGCCTTCCCACACTCCCTGGCGAGAGGTGGGGCGGCTGGGCTGGCCGTCCCCGGGACCCAGAGGGACCGAACCTTCAGCAGCTCCATCTCCACCCAGTCGCGCACGAGGTCGGGGTGCTGGCGGCGCTCCTGGCACTGCAGGTTGTCTGTGGCGATGGAGAAGGGCAGGGCTGTGGCGTCCAGGGCACGCTCCAGCCGCTGCTTCTGGGCCAGCAGCAGGTCGGTCTCTGCGACCAGCTCTTCCACGTGGCGCTGTAGCTCTGACTTCCAGCAGTGTGTGTCCTGCAGGTGCTCACCCACCTTCTTCATGGAGTCCTTCTGTGTGCGCTGTGCCAGCGCCTCCGTCTCAGCCACCAGCTGCTGGCTCTCGTGGCGCTGCTGCTCTGACTGGTCACGGTCGGCGAAGGCCTGATGGTAGCGGGCGTAGCAGTTCTGGAACCACTCGTCTGCCAGGTACTTAGCTGTGCGGAAGCCAGCAGTGGCCAGGCCAGAGGATGTGTGGGCGCCCGTGTTTTGGGCCACATCGTACAGCTTGCGGGGTAGCTGGCACGCCAGCACTGTCTGCGGGGCGGGCTGCTTGGTCGTGAGTATGTCCGTCTGTGCCATGGTGCCGCCCAGGCACAGGTAGGAGGGGGAGAGAGAGGAAGGCTGCTTAGCACAGTCAGCAGGGCAGCTCCGGCCACTCTGTCCCCAAGCAGGACGTGGCTCCCGGTCTCCTGGAGACAGGTACACATCAAGCTCTCCTGTTGCTAGGTGATGGGGACAGCAACCCCCCCCCACCGCAAGGCCCTCTTAAAGGACCAGGCAGGCCCCAGCCCTACCTGTCCTGGCCACATCTGTCACATGCCTGGCATACTTGGAGGCCAGCCCTGTCTCCTGCGTCTTAGCTGTCCCAGTGGGGCTTGCCCCCTGGGCACGCAGGAGTCTCTGATGGGGAGTTGGATTCACCTTCCAGTGGATGTGCCTGGAATCAGATGCCCAAATCTTCCCCACATGTAGGAGGCAGGTCTTGTCCTGGAGACAGTGTCTCCAAGGCCACCCAGGGCCTGGGAGTTGGGGTGGTGAGACACATCTCCAAGTACCCTGGGCCTGGGCCGGGAGCCTGAGCCCCTGGGCAGTGCCCAACATGACCAGCAGAGGGCACCATTGGCCACAAAATGCTGTGCCGCACATAGGCGCCAGGGTGCCAGTGGTTCTCTTGCCACAGCCCAGCCTACCATCTGGCCCAGATGACCTCCCCCGCCCCCCGCCCTGGCTCCTCCTGTGGGACACCCCCAGTCTTCACAGCGGGACATCCACATAGTGCCCCCAGCAGAGTCCATGGCCCCTGCCCCTGGGCCTCTCCCACCATGGCTCTGTCCCCTACTTGTGCTGCAGGAGCCCCTGGACCGCCTCAGACCCACCAGCCTGGGCTCGGCCTGGGCCTGGGCCCCCTGCCCTCCTCCCACAGGCGTCACCCTCAGCCAGCACCCCTCACTTGGCTGACGGCATCCATACCAGCCGGCACACAGTAGGTGCTTTATAAATGTAAGTTTTGGGGACAGCAGCCCGAGACCTCCCTAACCCAGAGCCTGTCCTTGGGGCTGACAGCCTGAACGACCTTGAGCCTCTCTGTGCTCGGTTTCCAGGTGGCAGGGGACACACAGAGCCTGCCGGGGTGGGGGCACAGGAGGGGCCACCGCCTAGCTTTTATTAGAACCTGCCCCTCACACACCGTCCTTTCCCTGTGGCCACAGCAGGGCGGAGCTGCCTGGGGTCTGACCCGGGGAAGCAGCCAGAACACGTGGGACCAGGACTGCACTCCCTGGCAGGGCGTGACCCTGGGGCATGGCGGGTGGGCCAGCAGGTGGCGCTCTTGCGTGAGAGTGGAAGTCTGACTCGCCTGAGACAGGCCACGGTCTTCGGGGTGGGCGCTCTGGCCAAACCGGCCCTGGCCCCGGCCAGTGGCAGACCCCTCGGCCTCCTGCCTTTTGTCCAGAGGGGAGTGGTGCTCGTGGGCTGAAGGCTCCCGGGACTCCCGGGTTGGATCTGGCCCTGAATTTTACCATGAGGCTGGACGGGAGGCCCCTGGGGCCTCAGTGTCCCTATTTGGGGAGTGGTGTTACCGGCCACTGCGTGGAGCTGCTGTGGGCAGGGCTCGAGTGGAGGCCGGTGAATGGTCGGCCCAGTGCCCGGTCCTGGAGGGCCAGCTCCTCCTCGGCCCCTCCCTGCCCCATGCAGCACCCCAACCCCCCCTTGTGGGGTCTCTGGCTTGAATCCCCAACCAGGCCCACTGCAGGGGACCCGGGGAGCGAGGCTTGTGAGGGCAGTGGGTGCAGCCGTGCACAGGGGCGGGTGTGTGGCTTTATGAAATGTATTTTCCAAGTGGTATTTGCATCGGGAAAAATGAGTTTTGGGAGCTGCCAGGGCTGCCCAGCACCCTTCTCCCTACAGCACTAAGCCAGCAAGGTGGAGGCCCCAGCGCTCCTCCCAGGCTCCGCGTGCGCACCCTTGGAGGGACCCTCCCTTCCCCCAGGGTAGCCCTGGGGGTACACCCCCCACCCCAGCGCCTCCTTTTGGGGCCAGGCCTCTCGTGAACCCTTCCCAGGACTGCGCCCTGCAGCCTTGATGCTTTAGGGTAAACTGAGACGGGGGGAGAGGATGGCAGGGTAACAACGGCAAGGGTGCTGCACGGTGCCCAGGGGCCTCTTTTAGGGGAGCCACTCTGGACACAGCCACAGGCGGGCAGCACACAGGGAGGCAGGGGCAGAAGACACACCCACGCTGGCTCAGGGCGGACCCGGGACCCGGCAGGGGAGCAGCTCAGAGGACATGCTTCAGGCGTTTGGGAGGAGCCCCCTTGCAGGGAGGGACAAGCACAGGGTCCCCACGGAGGGCACAACCCCTCTGTGCCCCAGGGCTGGACCTTCTGACCCCAGTGTCCCCTTTTCTGGACTCAGAGTCTAATGGGTCGGCTGGGCGCCTAGCAGCTGGGGGCCATGGAGGGCTCTGCCTCGACTGAACCCCCAGGGACGGGACCCAAACCCGGGGAAGGCAGGGCCAAGGTCGCCCCTGCCACAGCTGGCGCTTCTGGCGGGGCATGGGGAACGAGGTACAGCTCCATCAGGAGTGTCCCTGTGACAAGGACGATTAAGAGGACAAGCTTCCCGCGGGTGTCCTGCCGCACCTGGCTCAGGCCATCCCGGGGGCCAACCTCGGCTCTGCAGGAAGATGCCCAGGACACTGGACAGCCCCTCCCCCATCTGCTTATGAAGGGCCTGACCCCAGCCTGACCCACAGGGCTCAGGGACCTGGCTCCACCCGCACGCAGGGCTTATAGAGAGTGGGGTTACTCTGGAATGGCTGTGACCCATGCCATGTCAGTGTACCCGGGTCAGTGGACCGTGGGTCCCCTGTGGGCCCAATAATGGGTGAGCCTTGTGAGAGGGGCCCTCCTGTGTGCCCGGCCGGGCCGGCCTCTGATCCAAGGCCCCTGCTTGCTCTGTCCCCAGCCCAGAAGTGGCCAGAGCAGGAGACGGGAGCCTGTCACTTCTGCTTAGCTTCCCAGCCTGCAGCACACCCCAAGAGGCCAGGTAGCTGTGACAGGCCCAAGGTCACTCAGATGCCAGGGCAGAGACTCAGCCATTTGGCCTCCTTGGACCCCCGCTGCACCCTCACCACCCTCCCACCTGGAATTCCACCTCGCCCATCTGTCCCGGGGCCAGAGAAACATTTTCATAACGGGAAGGTTTGACATGGCTCAGACAGCCCTGAACCTTGGCCACGGCCACAGCAGATGCCAGGAAGCCAGGGGGCAGGAGAGGAGGCTGAGGGCAGGGAGGGCTCAGGAGGGCTTCCTGGAGGAAGTCTCCTCTGCCACCCTAGTCCACATGGGGGCGGGCACCTCCAAGACTGAGGGGCATGACGGTGGTCTGACCGGCAAGGTCTTGCCCAGGGAGGGATGTGGCCCGGCAGAGGCTCTGGCGCTGCAGGATCGGACGAGGTGGCGCTGGACGTGAGTGTGGGCAGGCAGGCTGTGCGGGAGCCTGCAGCCAGAGGCCTGGCCCCCACCTGAGGCGGGCGCTGTGCCATGTCCCTGAGCCAGGCTGCCGGGCAGCTGGAGGGAGGCTGGCAGGCTGAGCACTCAATCCCAACTCCCCGGCCTGGCTCGGCAAGGGGCTGGGCACTGAGGACCGCGGGCGCCGCCTTGGCCACACCTCACCAGGGAGGGCAGCACACGTAGGACCCAGCTCATCCTCCGGGAGGCGTGTCTGCATGTGGCATCTGCGCCCACCCCCCACTTCCCCGCCCCCCGCAGCGGCAGGCACCCGGCCCAGTCACTGGGGAGGCTGCACGGCTGGGAGCCATCATGCGGCTGGGCCTTGGTTTCCCCGACTGTGTATTGAGGGAGCATCAGTCTGTCTCTCTGGTGTTTGAGGGTGGGAGGAGGTGGCTCGGTGGGCCTCTCCTCTGAGTGGCCTGACCCCCAGCCTTGTCCCCACGCTCTGTCCTCAACACACATCCTTCCCGGCAGGGTCTGTGGCTGGGTGTGGAGAGGAGGCTGGGAGGGCCAGCAGCAGGTGATCCTGGGTGCCCACCCACGAGGGGCTGATGGTTGTCTGAGTGGCAGGGGGCTGGGATCCAGACACAAGGTGTTCCTGGGCCAGGGATCAGATCTGAGCTGCTGCTGTAGCAACACTGGATCTTTTAACCCACTGTGCCAGGCCGAGGATCGAACCCTGTCCTAGCGCTACAGAGACGCCACGGATCCCACTGCACCACAGAGGGAACTCCTGCCCCGCCCTGTGGAACTACTGCACATATGTCCAAGCTAAACAGGGTTTTTTTTTTCTTTTTTGGTCTTTTTGTCTTTTCAAGGCCTCACCTGCAGCATATGCAGGTTCCCAGGCTAGAGATCTCATTGGAGCTATAACCACTGCCCTTCGTCACAGCTCACGGCATCGCTGGAACCTTAAACCACTGAGCGAGGCCAGGGATCGAACCCACAACCTCATGGTTCCTGGTCGGATTCGTTTCCACTGCGCCACACAGGAACTCGGAAATGGGTTTTATTTTTATGTATGTGGAAGGTCATGTTGCTCCACCTTGGAGACGTGGCCCTCGGTGTGGTCCTGTTGGTCCCAGGCTGTTCTGACCTGGGTTCCTGGCCTGGGTTCCGCGGGCTGCTGGGCGGAGGGCTTCCTGCTTCTGGTGCCCCCCTGGTGGGGGGGGGGGCTGGGTCCTGCTGGGGGCGTGTCTGCCGGTGGGCGGGGCTCGCCCAGCTCTGGCAGGTGTGGGTGCTAATGACCCAGGCAAGACGTCGCTACCCCTGCGCCCACCACCAGTTTTCCTGAGGCGCAGCGACCCACCGCCGCTCCCGCCCCTCCAGGAGACCCTCCAAGACCCGCAGGTAGGTCTGGCCCAGGCTTTGCCCTGGTTCCAGGACACGTAAAACCTTGTGTGTGTGCCTTCAAGAGCGGCGCCTCTGTTCCCGCAGTCCTGCGCTCGAACCCCGCTGGCCCTCACTCACGCCCACGCTCCTGGGGCTCCTCCTCCTGCCGCCAGACCCCCGGTTTGGAGGGGAGGGTAGCCGGTGGGGCTCAGAGCTCTGGCTCCTGCGGCAACTGTTCTCCAGGTTGTGGGTCACCTGCCCGGGGCATGGGATCTGACTATAGGGCCCGTGCGCCGCCCCCCCGCCGCCCCCCACCGTCTCGTCGTGGTTTCCTCTTGGCCTTTGGATGTAGAATATTTTTTGGGTAGGTTTCGGTCTTTTTTATCTATGGTTGTTCAGTCGTTAGTTGTGAATTTGTTCCGCTGGTGAGATGAGGGGAGCTCAAGCCCTACCGTTGTGGAGCAGAAGTCGGGGCGCCCCGCACACAGTGAGGCCACACAAGCTGAAACACTGGCTTTCAGAGCACAAAGAGGTTTATTGCAGGGCCAGGCAACGAAACCCGGGGAGCTCGTGCTCAAAAGGCCCAATCTTCCCGATGGTTTGGGGGGATACGGATTTATCGGCAGAATTTGGGGTGAGGGCTGCAGGCTGCGTGCCTTCCTTCTGATTGGTTGGTGGAGAGGTCGCGGGGCGGGGCTCCCGGAACCCCGTGCTCTGTCTGAAAGCGCCTGCACCTGGGCGCGGGCCTTGGTGCTGCCGCTGCAAAGCTCAGAGTTGGGTCCCGCGGATCCTTGGAGGAGGAACCAGGACCTTGCCCCAGGCTGCACCCTTGTTTCCTGCCGGCTCCTCCCTGGTCTCTGCGTTCCCTCCCTTCCCCACAGAGCAGCTGTTTAAACCTGCCCTTTGGAGCCGGGGTTGGTCCTGGAGGCTGAAGCCCATTCCCTACAAACAGGAAATGGGGGATACAGACCGGCTTTGTTCCCCGGGAGTCCCCAGGGTCCTGCTGGGTTTCGCTCCTGCTCCTCCACCTGGCCTGCTGTTCTAAACGAGTTTTAGAAGAAATTCCAGAATGGACGAGACAGCGTGGAGACCCACCTGCGTGAGGCACGTGGATGTGGAGTCAGCGGGCACAGGCCGGCTCTTACCTATTTCTCTCTTGTATTTTTAGGGCCGCACCCGTGGCATATGGAGGTTCCCAAGCTAGGGGTCGAATTGGAGCTGCAGCTGCCGGCCTCCGAGCTGCGTCTGTGACCTACACCTCAGCTCACCGAGACGCCGGGTCCTTAACCCACGGAGCGAGGCCAGGGATCGAGCCCTCGTCCTCATGGATGCCCGCCGGGTTGGTTCACCACTGACTGAGCCATGAAGGGAGCTCCATGGCCGTTGTTTATTAAAGCAGCTTCACAAAGAGACCCAGGACTGAGCTGTGTGTGTGTGTGGGGGGGGGCTCCTGCCCACACAGCAGGGGGCCTCGGCTCCTTCCCCAGAGCCCTGGGAGAGCCACCCCTGGCCCTGTCCCCACCTGGAAATCGCAATCACCAGACACCCAGAGGGGTAAGGATGCTGCCGACGCGTTTCTTGCTGTTGTCGCTCCTTTTTGATTGGGCACGACGCAGGCGATTCTCCATCTGATGCTTTTAAGGCGTTCAGATGGGCAGCATTTCTCCTTTCACGAGGTCGCGCAGGCCCCACCATCGTCGGGTTCCAGAACTTTTATGTCACCCCAAAAGGAGGCCCACCCCTTCAGCGCTCCCTCCCCGCTGCCTCCCCTGGCAACCCCCACCTGCGTTCTTTCTCTGGATTTGCCTGTTCTGGACGCTTCAGGCTAAGTGGCATCCTCCTGCGATGCTTGTCCTTTGGCTGCAGGCCCTTCCGCTGCACAAAGCCCTTGTCAGGCTTCCTCCAGCTTGTCGCCTGCGTCCTGGCCTCGCCCCTTTTCATGGCCGGGCTGGGAGATGTTTGGCTTGTTCCCACCTTGGAGCCTTGTGAATAGCTGCTGCGAACATGGGCGTCAGGCTTTTACTAAAACACTGTTTGCAGCCCTTTGGGGTATGTTATTGTTTGGATGATCTGGACACCCCTTGAAAATCATAACCTCCCCCATCAAGCCGGAGGAAATAGCAGAAGTCAGAAACCCAGTGGGGGCGAGGATGCGGGGAACCCGCAACTGGCCCGATGGCTCCACTTTTCTGGAAGCAGTTTGGCAGGTGTCGTGGCGAGCTGTCCCCGCACCTGGCTCGGCAGGTCCAGCCCTTGGGGTCTAGCCCTAGGATGCAGGAAGGATTGCAAATGAGGGAAGCTTGTAAAAGGCGTCGCTTGGACCAGGCTGCACAGCAGTGAGATGTGTCATTGCGCAAAATGGAAGGAGGCAGTGTGTCCAGCAGTCAGGCCGGTGGCGCTGTGGGGAAGATTCAGTTCTGAGGACACGGGGGTCTGGGACATGGACACAGATGAGCGAAGCCCGAGACACGTCCATGAGACCGAGGGCTGAGACGCATGGGGCTCTAGTTACAGCAGGGGCTGCAAGGCTGTGCTTCCCGCGGGGAGTGAGCTCCCTATCCGTGGAGGAGTGCAAGCGGTCATGTGTCAGGATGCGGTGGAGAGCCTGAAACCGGAATAGTTGTCCGTGACGCTGGGGGGGCTCACCCTCCCCAGTGTAAGGACGCAGGCACAGAGCAGGCAAGGGAGCCAGACGGGGCTGGGTTGGGAGGAGAGGCCCTGGCTACAGCAGAGACGAGTCCTGGGGGCCTGCAGCCACGGTCCAGTGGGCCTGGACGCTGTCTGCCTGCCCGCGGAAGGCAGAAGGATCAGGAGGGCTGGGGGACACCAAGCGGCTCACGAAGCAGGCGCTGTCCCTGCCAGGTGGCTCCTCGCCAATGCTCCCGCCACTCACACACAGGCAGCTTGCGGCCCATCCTGCGCACGTGAGCCTTGCTCCTTGGGGGAAGGGGACCAGCCTCAGACGCAGCACTCGCTCCGTTTAGGGAGGCCTTGGGGCAGGAGGGAGTGTCCAGCTCTGTGTCTCTCCAGGGGACTCTGGGCAGCCGTTGTCCCCAGTCCCTGGGCTCTGTCCCATCTGCTCCGCTATGTCCTCTGGAGGGCGCACTGCCAGCCAACATCCGGGATGCCCACCCTTGGGCTCTGACAAATGTCCCTTGAGCATGTTGGCCAGTGGAATTTTCCAGAAGCCTGTGCCTGCCTGTGCCTGCCTGCCCCCATTCCAGGCCCCCAGCGGCCCCGCCCCAGCATCTGCTGGCCATTCACCCTGCGTGTCACTGGGTCCCCATTTACAGATGAGACCAAAGCCCAGAAAGGAGCAGTCACTCAGTCAGGTCCATACAGCAGGGACGTACGCCGAGGACCGGAAGGCTCCAGAACCTTCTCCCAGGATGGCCGCTGGAGCCGGACCCTCCCTGAGGGCAGTGGACCCGCCACTGTCCAGGCTCGGCTGCTGCACGTCGCTTGACCTCTGTCTTCAAGGGCAATGTTAGAACATTTCTGGCAGGAATTTCAAGGCAGATTTTAAATCCTGTCTCTTTCTAGAAAGCTTCCTTCCTGGGGCTGCTAGATTTCTCATGCTCTCTGACCCCGGGGCCAAAGGCCAGGTTCCCAGCAAGGTGTCTCTCCCCCCAGAGCAGGCCCCCACCTGGCATCACTTCCCAGTGGGGGCACCTGCAGGCTCTGAGGTCAGGGGTGGGCCCAGGGTCTGATGGAGGGCACCTGTTCCCTCTGCCCGGGTCCCAGCCCCCAGCCCCACACAGGGACAGGGACAGCAGGGGCCAGACCCCAAGTGGTGCTGTGTCCTCTGTTCAGAAATAGGCTGTGACCCGCCGGGGTCCCCAAAGCCAAGGGAAGCCGTGCACCCCACTCTGGTCGGTGACATGGAGCAGAAGTGGCCCGAGCCACTCGTGGGCAGGCACAGGTCTCCATCTGCCGCACTGGGTACCTTGTGACATGTCCCTGAGTGAGGACGGCATGAGGCAGACCCTGGGCATCCCACCAGGGGCCTGAAACACCTTTGGTGTAGGAAGCCACCAAGACCTCTGTTACTGCAGCAGAACCTGGCCCAGCCAGGACCTGTGTCATCCCAGGCTTCGGCACACCCGCCCTCCCCACATCCACACCCATCCCGGAGTGCCCTCCACCCCCTTCCTGCTAACTCATCCCTCCTCCAGGAAGTCTGCCCTGATTGCATCCTGCAGTCTGAACAGGCTCAAGGCCCCCCTCCTGCCTCTGCCTTCTGTAGCCCAGAGACGGGCACCTCCCAGCATTCACAGACCTTTGGGCGAATGAAAGGAACTCAGACCCAGCTAAGGAAATGCGAGAGGACCCGTTTGAGGTGTATGCACGGGAAAGGTGAGGGAGGGGCTCCAGAGGCGAAGGGAGAACAAAGGGCCTGGGTGGGCAGCTCACAGTCAGATGCCCAACACAGGGCACGCTCTCCGATTTGAGCTGCTGCCCACCCTCTGGCTCAACACCACTCCCGTTACAAAGACAAACCCAACAATAATGAGCAAATCAAACAAAAACTGCCTTCCTCCGGCGGACCTCAGCCACTAAGTTTTAAGGCTGACAAACCAAGTGCGATCTGAGGTTACATTAAGAGAGGTATGCCTTGCCAAATGAAGAAGGTTATCATTCTATGTCACTCCACGCTGTGGGAGACACGTGTGGGAGATGGAAGGACGGTTCTGTGGGGAGGGGTGGGCTAAGGGGGCCATGTTAGGGCAGAGCAGCCGCAAAGCTGGGGACTGACCCTACACCCCCCGGGGGATAGGTCTCTGCGGCACAACTTTGACAAGGGGGTTCAAGGGAAGGCAAAGCAAAACCCCCCCCCCCCCCCGCTCCGCAAGGTAATTCAGCCTCTCCTGCTCTTGCTATACTCGGACCTCTTTCTCCCAGCGCCCAGGGGCCGTTCCGTGGAATCTGACCCCCATGTGTGTCATGCCCACCCCGTGCCTTCATGCCAGTCACACGGGGAGCTTTCTGACCCAGCCATGGACTCTCTTCAGTCCTGCTGGAGGCCCTGTGGGTGCTCCAAGGGGGGCTCCAAATCCGGCCCGGCGCCGCAGGCATCCTGGGCCTGCCTCCCGCCTCCCAGTCCAAGACTTTTCTGCAGGAACGGCCAAATCCCTGGCTTATCAGCTCAGCTTTATCTCCAAAACCTCCTACAATTTCCCAGAGAACAAAATTAAATACAGGATTTAGGAGAGATTTTGCATCTGCCCGAGCAGGGCCCGGAACACGCTGACGTGACGAGGCCACTGAGGGTGGCTGGGTGGGTGGGCAGAGGGTGCCCGGCCAGCCCCCACCTGGCCCTGGAGCTCAGTGGCTGGGAGCCACGTGCAGCGGTCAAGGGCTCTCTGCTCCCCCGCTTCTCTGCCGCCCACCCATCATTTCTGGAGAGCCGTTCAGAGCCCCATGGAGGCCCGGCTGGTGTGGACACAGACACAGCCCTTCCGTGGGGCTGCCTGCCTACCTCCCGACATGCGCATTTACGCCTGGGAAACTGAGGCCCCAAGTGATCAGGGAGCAGTGGGGGCTGCGCTCCAGGCTCAGCTGCTCTGGGCTTAGAGAGGCTCCCATGGGCCCACCTGCAGGGCCCCCCCCAAGTCTCAGCACCCCCAGGAAAAGGAAAAGCCCTGGACTCAGGCTCAGAGGCTCCCCCGGCTGGCACCCCCTGGGTTCTGGCACAGTCTGGGCTGGAGGGCAAGGTGTGCTGGCTCCCCAGAGTCTGTGGCCTGGCCCCTGCCCGTGCCCACCAGTGCCCCATCCCCAGAAAAAACCTGGGAGCATCATGGATCTGTGTCCTGGAGGGTCACTGAGCCTCAGAGTGGCCTCGGGGACATCTGGGCTTGCAGTGGTGTCAGAAGCCAGGGCCTTGGGGACGGTCCCTGACTTTGCAGCCTCTACAGGCTGAGCAGGTAGAAACCGGTGGGCCAGGCGGGGAGCCTGGGGGCGCAGGGAAGGGGCAGAGGGAGGGAGGCTGGAGGACCCAGAGGCCCGGGGTCCTCCCTGAGGGCCCCCTACCTCCTGTGCTGTCTGCCCCGCCTCCATGCACCTCCCCCAGAGGCTGGTGTCCCCCCTGGGGCCCCGCTGGCCTCAGTGGCCCCTGGGCTCTGGTGCCACCGCCTGTCACCCCTCAGCGGGGCTGGGCCTGGTCGACACCCGTGGGAATGACTAAGGATGCTGATCTGAGGGGACGGACCGGCAGCAGCGCATCCATGTCCTGGAGGCCCTGTGCCTGGGGTTGTTGTGGAGGCGCGGGGCTGCCGGGTGTTGGGCCATGAGCGTCTGGGGTCTGCACAGTCCCTCCCCGCCCCTGGGTGACTCTGCCGGAACCGCCTGGTGCCTCCGTGACAGGAAAAATGACACGAGACCCTTACCTGCGTGAGGACAGCGGGGTGATGGCGAGGGGCCTGGGCTCCTGTTACTCTTAGCTGGGTGTGTCCGGGGTGGTGAGGACAGGCCCGATGGGGACAGAGGGGCCATTTGACACTGTTGGTATTTGGGCCTGAGTCCCCCTCTGCCGGGCCAGCCCACACCTGGCCCTGGAGCTCAAGGCCTCGCCCTGGCCGTGCTGGGCGCCCAGATGCTGGAACCCAGTTCTGTAGGTCTCAGCAGCTGCTCACACCACCTCCCCCTCTTATTCCCTGGGGACCCTCGCTGCCTCTGCGGCCCCCGAACAAAAGACCAGAGGGGTCTGGGCACAGCAGTGACACAGCCCTGGCTGGCCCTAAGCTGCAGACATTGGGGGACGGGGCCTGGAAGGGGCACCGGGTCCCCTCCCTCACTGCACGGGGGTGGGGTGGGCCTAGGGCACAGCAGGGATGTCACCCCCCCCCCCACCTAGACCGCAGCCCCTGGGCAGCCGCTCCCCCCACTAATCCGAACCCCCAGCAAGTCGTGGCCCCGTGACCTTGGGCCGTCGCAGCAGCGTGTCAGGAGTGGAGCCACTTCTCATGTTAAGAGGCTCCAGCAACATCCTTTGCAGACGCTCCTGTTGGCAATCGAGCCGATTAGGTGTGTGCGGGCTCCAGATAAGAGCCCGGAGCCACAGTTGGAGGGCAGCAGGGAGACCGGAGAAGGCATCCGCCCCCCCACCCCCCAGCCTCCTGCCGCTGCAGGCTCTGGTCAAAGGCCTGGAGCTGCCTGCAGTCGAGCCCTGCGGGTGAGCCCTCGTCCCGTCTGAGCTCTGGGTGACTTCTGGCACACCCCTCACCTCGCTGGGCCTTGTCTGCAGCCAGGAGCCTTGGTCTACTTCCCTGGGGGCGGGGTGGGGCGTGCCTTGGGCCTGGAGGGCTGCAGGCCACGGGGGGCCAGGCCTCCCATCCTCCAGGCATCCTGGAGCCCAGTGGGGAGATGGATGGAGTCTGACGCGCCCACAGCCCTAGGGGGTCGGGGCCTGATGCCTGCTGGCACGGGGCTGCCCCCTGTTAGACTAGGGGAGTCGGGGTCCCAGCCTCCAAACACCCCACACAGGGGCCGTCACATTGCTGTTCTGTGGCCACGGCCTGGGGACCACCGCAGGCTCTCCCACAGCAGTGTTTCTCAGCTGGGGGTGACTCTGCCCCGGGCACCCCGGGTGATGGCTAGAAGCAGTTTTGTTTGTCACGAGGGCTGGGGAAGGGGCAGAAGCCAGTGACACTGGTCAGCACCTTGCGTTCCTGGGGCCCCTCGGCACTGCGTGGGAGACGCTGCCTTATAAGGGCCAGGGCTCTGTTTCTCTCCAAGACAATGCTTTTCCAGCAGGAAAGAGGAGACGGTACCCCCCACCCCCAGCATCCCTGGCCAAGGGCATTCCAAGTGCATGGGGTGGGGTGGGGGCTGTGGGGGGGGGGGGTCAGGCCCAAGGCGGCGCCAGGACGAAAAAAATAGCCCTGAGTGCAGCCCCTCCTGGGGCCACGGAAGGAGCCTGGGCTCCGCCCAGCACTTAGCCCTAAGAGGCCCTGGAAATAGATAGAGGGAGCTGGCTGGTTGCCACACTGTGCCCCCTAGGGCCCTCGTGGGAGCGGTGGACACGGCGTGGAGCCACTTAGCGGCGTGGAGCCACTTAGCTGAGAACTGAGGCCACTCCATATCCAAAAGGGAGCACGCGGCCCGTTGAGTGCTGGGAGGAGAAGGCAAGGTCACCGCCGGGCCTGCCCAAGTGGCAGCTGCAGCCCTTCCCGCCCGCCTGCCTCTGCTGCCCGGCCTCCGACCTGCCCTGCACCCCCACCCACGGCCCCCCTCCCTGCCTGGTTCTCTCAGCTCAGGGACCTGGGGGCGCTGTCCCAGGAAGTACACACCTGCCTCTTTTGGTCCCTTCATCCCTCTGACCTGCAACTGTAAGTGGACTTGGGTGTAAATTTAGCTCCTGAGTGTTACTGTCCCTCCCTAGGCAGGCAGTCCCAGGGGAGCTGGGAGGCTGGGGTCGCTGGCCAGGCCGGCCAGGTGGGGCTCCAGAGATCAGAGGTCAGTGCAGTGCCTGCCTCATGGCAGGGACAGGAACCCCAGGAGGCAGGCATTCGGTCACTGCCCTCTGAACTCCGATGCTCCCTGAGCTGGGGGGACCGTCCAGGGCACCGTTCTGTAGGGATGGCACCTTCCAGGCTCTGAGCCCCCGGCTCCTGTCTCCCCACAGCACCAATCTGCTGTGCCCGGGTCCCTCTGCCAAGGAGGGTGAGCAGTGGGCTCCAGGGGGGGCCCCTGGCCCTCAGTGATCCCCACCTGCCAATGGCAGGGAGTCATGCAAGTTTTCCCAGACCCTGTGTGGGCCCAGTGTGTGCCGGGAGCTCGAGAGTTAGCTGGGGTGGGGGCTGCCCCCACCAGCCCATCAGAGCCCCAACTTCTGCCTGCCGGGCACCTTGGCACCTGGAGCTGTCGAGCACAGAGCCAGCTAAGATGCACCCTCCGCTCAGGGATCCCCAGGATGAGCAAGAAGGGCCCTGGGAATTGGGGTCTTTGTGGGTAGGTGCAGGTATGGCCCCCCAGGAAAGGGAAAGGCCTCCCCACTGTCTGGGCAGGCCCATGGAGGCTTGCTGGGGTGGGGCAATGCTCTGCTGGTTCCCATCCCCCACTAGCCCCCCCCCGCCCCCCGCAACCTTGGGCAGCTCTGAATAGCCGTCAAGGCATCGACCGCAGCTGCCTTGAGGAAGCCCGGCCACTGGCCAGTGGGATGAGCCCCGCCGGCTCCCCAGCAGTTCCTGTGCTTTGCATTATTGGAAATCTCGCTTTCCTCGGGGCGAGCTGGTAGGGGCTCGGGAGACCCGGCCTCCCTCCAGAAAGGAGCTGGCGCCTCACCCTCACGGACGCCAGTCGCCCCTGACTCACACAACGGTCCTTCCTGGTGGGTCCTGTGTGGCCCCATCCCCCACCTCAAGGGCCCCTGCCAGGCCCCCGGTGCCCCCGGCCCCTCTGCTGCTCAGGCCTACCTCCTGGGTCCTCAGAGCCCAGGGGTTTCTGCCCACTCTGCCTCCCATCTCTCCATCCTCAGGACCAGCCCTGGGCCGCCTCCTCCAGGAAACTCTCAGGCACCCCGTCCCCTCCAGCGCCCTCCAGCCGGGCCTCCGCCGCGGTCCACACCCCTGCCTCCCCCAGCCAGTGGCCCCTGGTAGACGGGCTGACCACGTGGAGGGACCCACTCCACCGAGCCGGCTCTAGGGGACACTGTGACCCCGGCCAGAGGGGCCTCCCGTGAGCATCACCTGCCTCCCCCACTGGCACTGAGGTCCTGGGGGGGGCCGGGAGGCTGTCCTGAGTCTGCAGCGGTTCCTTCGTCCGTTATAAACTGAGGAAAGCCACCCCAGTTGGAAAGATGCCCGCGTTCTCGTTTCACATGCGACGCCGAGCGCCCGTGTCGGAGTCTCACCGTGACCGGTATTGAGGCAGAACGTTAGCTGCCAGGGCTTTCATAATGGGACCCCAAACTGGGGCGCCCCGCGGACCCATCATCTCGCAGCCTGGGGGCCAAAAGTTCTCCTGGGCCTCCCCGTCTTCCTTGGCTTATGGCTAATTCGAGTTCTGAGGTGGGATGGGCCTGGGCTCAGTGTGTCGCTGGCCAGGCGGGGATAGGCGCTGCCGGGCGTGACAGGGGGACAGGGGAGAGGGGCCTGCAGGGTTGGAGTCCCGCATGACGGGAAGCAGGCACAGGTGGGTGTGCGAGCGGGAACTTGCCCCTATTTGTCTCATTACTAGATCCAGGGAGGAGAGGCGACGTGCCCCACCCGGCCAGAGAGGGACACTGACGGCGGTGGGTTACTTTGGGATCCTGGTCTGTTTCTTTGACGACGGGGCCCTCCCGTGGACAATTGCTCACCAGGCCTTGGGAGTGGGGTGAGGGTGGGGGAGCTGAGCCCCCACCCCCAAGCAAGGAGGACGTTCCACTTACTGGGCATCTGGGTGCCCGGGTCCCGGGAGATGGGGGTGGGGATTGTCCAGAGCAAAGCTCCCTGGGCCCCGCCTGGACTCAAGCTCCCCTTGGGAGGGTCTGTCCCTCCCCGGCCACCTAGGGAGACGAGGGACCCACTGGGGGACCAGATTCACATCCCCACCCCCACATCCAAAGTGGCGCCCTGGCACAGTCAGGCACCCAGCAGCCCGCCCTGCACTTGGCCAGGGCATCCGTGATAAAATTGTTCTTTTTAAAGAGTCTCAATGGTGCGTGAGGACCTAATGGGGTTTGCCATCAGCTGATTGTCCCAGATCAATAGGGGTGCCAGGGTTTGCCAGGCCACCAACTGGCAGCCCCCACCTCGGCCCCGCCAACTGTCTGTCACCTGAACTCAGCCCAGAACACTCCAGAAGGTTCCAGAGACTCGGTGGCTGGGAAATCATTTCTGGAAGGATGGAGTTGTGGGGCTGGATGTGGGGAGA
The DNA here is from genome assembly GCF_054392235.1 of Sus scrofa. Classification (NCBI taxonomy): domain Eukaryota; kingdom Metazoa; phylum Chordata; class Mammalia; order Artiodactyla; family Suidae; genus Sus; species Sus scrofa. The sequence goes on along the minus strand of NC_139385.1, from coordinate 47,142,936 downwards.
GCTTGGCTGTGTCCCAGGGTCCACACGAGGGCTGGGGGGCTGAAGCCATGGCCTGCAGCCCCCACCCCACCTATAAGCCATTCCCTTCCTCCTGGAGGGGCAAAGGCCTAAGAGCCCCCCCCCCGGGAGGCGGCCCTCCCCTTGAGGTGCCTGTGGCAGGCGGGCTCTGGGGGCTGCCCGGAGATGTCTCCCAAATGAAATGCGAGGACAAACGCCTGGCGAACACAGGCGGGGACACCAGAAGACTCCAATGGAGCAGGGTGCCCATCTGAGAAAGGAAAGGGGTTGCCAGCCTTGAGGGCAGTTCTCGCTGGACCAGCAGCCGCATCTGCCTCTGAAGGCCCCTCCAGAAGGCCCAGCTCTCAGACCCCAGCCCCAGGGTGCCCCCACTGGTGCTTCCTGGGCCTCGGCCTCGTCAGGGCCCTGCAGGCCTGGTCTCTGGTACCCAGGCTGCTCTGGGGCCAGAACAGGCCCAGCTTAGGCTCCGTCGGCATCTGTCCTATGCGTGCAGAAGCCCAGGCCTTTTGGAGGGATGGTGCTGGGCCGTGGCCCCATTGCAGAGGCCGGGGAGGGCCATCCCCTAGCGCAGGTACCGCGGAGTGGACCCATCCGAGATGCAGGCTGAGAGGGACCGGGAGAGAGGCGGCATCCTGGGCCCAGTGGGGGCTGGCTGGGGGCTTCTCCACAGACACCCCTAGCTCTGAAGGGCATCCGCTGGCTGCCAGCTCTGAGCCAGGCCAAACATCCACTTTGCACTTAAAAATCCTGTGTGTGTGTTTCAAGCCCATTGGAGGGAGGGTCCCTGGTCTGTCTGACTCACGGGTGTGAGGCTGTGGGTTCATGGCTGGCCCACGTCCTGAGCCCACGTCCCCCTGCCAGTTTGGGCTGTGACCTCACAGGCTGGGAGGGCTCTTCCTCCAGGGAGATGCGAGTCCTCGGGCCTCAGGTACCCCTGGACAATGGGGGCTCAGCTGAGGCTGCTGCCTCCGGGGGACCAAGGCCTGGGGTGTCCAGGTGCCCCCATTCCCAGCCAGCCTGAGTCAGCGGGCAGAGGGCTGTGCCTCCAGGGCCCTTGGAGGGAGTGTTTGTTGACTTCTGCCTGACCTGAGCTGAGGGATGCCTCCCGATGCTTGGACCGTCCGCGAGGCCTGAGGGTCCCCCTGATGCGGAGACCCCCACCCCAGGGCCCTGACCTTGACCCTGCCAGGGGGAGTCACGTCACTGCCCCTTCAAGGCCAGCCCCCCCACCCCTGTTCTGACATTTGCCCCTGGGGCATTTCCCAATTCCTGCCTCTCCTTGAAGCTCTGGAGAGTGGGGGGCGGCCGACAGCAGGGCCTGGAGCTTGTGGGGCCTGGGTCAGGCCCCCCGTTGGGCTGGATGCTAAATGTAGGCAGCCAAGAGCCCACAAGCCAGGCCCTGATGGCGCTGCTCCCCTGCTCCTAGGCTGGCCTGCCCAGGCATTCTTGGTCTGCCCGGGGCATCCTCAGACCAGGAGGGCCCTGGTGGCCTGGGCATATGGCCAATCACAGACAGTGCAGGACCTGGGGAGCTTCCAGGGGGGGCAGATCTGGGCTGCCAAACGGCTTACAGGGGGTGGGGCCCACGCGAAGGCGGGCCCAGGCTCTGCCCTGCCTGCAGGTTTCGGGGAGGGGAGGGGGCCCTCTTGCTGGTGCCCATGGAAGGAGAGGGTCCCAGCCAGTAAGACCCTCCCACAAGAGCAGCCCCAGTGGGTCAGCAGGGAACACCCCCACCCCCCCGCTCCCACCCTGGATTGGCAGGAGGCCCAGGGGTAGGGTCAGGGGATGGAACGGGCTCACAAGCTACAGGGAATCCCAGCCACCCAGCAGCGGACTGTCTGGTTCATAGGGCCAAGTGCTGGGGTTGGGCACACAAGGGGTGGACCGGGCTGGAGCCTTGGCGGGCAGTGTCCACACCCTGCTGTTCTCAGCCCTTGGCCCCAGAAAGCCGGGCAGGCACAGTGCCCCAGGGCAGAGCTGGGCCCCCGGGGAGGGGCTATCTCTGGTCCTGCCTCCCCATGACCAGCGCCTTCTCTCCTGGAGCCCGTGGGGTCCCCAGGCCTCTGGTCACACAGAATCCTCCGGGAGCGCCCAGGTCACCCAAGATGCTTATTACACTAATGGAAAAATTGGGGCTCCAGGAGCTTGGGGCCCACACCATGCAGGGCAGGCTCGGCTGGTGAGACGCTTTTTCCTTAGGGTGACCAGGAGCCGTGGGACCCAGCAGGAAAGCCCTGTGCCTGGACTTCCATCTCACGGCCTCCTGGCCCGCAGCTCTAAGCCTCTTGGACAACCTTGGGACCCCTCTCCCGAGAGCAGAGTTGGGGGCTAGGGGCGTAGCACTCTCCCTTCCGGGGACCCAGGTGTGCCCCCCCACCCCCCGCCGTGATGGACACCATTCCCTCCTGCCGCCCCAGCAGGCGGCAGAGCACGGCTATTGAAACCTGGGGCTCCTCCACCCCATGAGCCCAGACACGACCGGATGCATGTGGTGGTTGCCTGGCAACCCGCTGCCAGCGCCGCACCCCGAGCCCACGCAGGCCGGTCCTACCTCCTTCAGCACCTCCAGCTCGGCCAGTCTGAGGGAGGGGACAGTGGCAGGGGACAACCCCAGTGTCTCAGCCCTGGGTGGCCTCTGCAGACAAACCAGACAGCCTCTCCCCTGTCCCCTGGGTGTCTCTGGGATGCAGGGCCCCCAGGGGATGATGGGGGTCCTGGGAGGTTCTGGACCCCCTCTCTGTGCAGATGCGCCTTTTCGGCGGGACGGAGAGATACCCGGCCCCACCCGCCAGGAGCGCCCTGGCCCCCCCTGAACCACCAAACGACCTGGGTGCTCGGGCCTCCGAGCCAGCCCCAGACCTGGAGATGGGAGGCGGGAGGCCGTGCTGGGTCACGGTCTGGGGCTGCTTGGCCCTGATCACAGGCCGGACCTGCTTTTTTGAGAGGTGGAAACCCGATTTTAGGCCAGCGGGCAATGCCTACCCCCATGTGTGAAGTGTGATCTCTGCTCACCTGGTCTGTGTGATGCTCCCAATTAGAGCTGGTGACGTCTTCGGAGCGAGGGGGGAGGGAGGCCCCCACCCCCGTCACACCTGGAGATGGAGACCTCGTGCCCTGCGTCACCTGAGGTCACTGGCTGGGCTGGAGCTGGGATTAGGACCCGGGCCCACCGTGTCTCATGACTCCTGGGATTTGGGGACCAGGGAGCCCCTCCCCGCCCCGATGTTCCCTGGCTGTGGAGGCCGCCTCTGTGCCCTTGGTCTCTGCAGGGTCTCTCCAGCTGCAGGTGCCCAGCTGGGCCCTCGGGTGGCCCTTAGCGTGGAATTTCCAGGAATCCCCCGCTCCTGACAGCCTGATGGGGCTGAGTGGGTGGGGGCTGCCAGCATTGCCAGAGCTGGCCAAGCCCAGCGGTCCCGTTATTCCCACATGACTCTTGGCAGGGCCCTGAGTCGGGGGACAGACTTTTCTGTCCCATCTCACATGGCAGCCCCTCCCCCTCGGCCAGGAGAGTGAGGGCCCACACCTGCTTGCAGGTTTGGACACTTAAACTTGCCTGAGGAGTTCCCACTGTGGCTCAGTGGTTAATGAACCTGACTCGTATCCATGAGGACGCAGGTTCGACCCCTGGCCTCGCTTAGTGGGTTAAGGATCTGGCGTTGCCATGAACTGTGGTGTAGATTGCAGACGTGGCTCAGATCCCACGTTGCTGTGTCTGTGGAGTAGGCTGGTGGCTACAGCTCCAATGTGACCCCTGGCCTGGGAACCTCCATATGCCATGGGTGTGGCCCTAAAAAGACAAACGACAAAAGACAGAAGAAAAAAAAAAAACCCTTGCCTGAGACTCCTCTGGTCTCCTTTGGAGAAAACAGTGACTTTTGGCCGCAGAAACCTCAGCATCACCCCAGAGTCCTCACCTGCAGAGCCTGTGTGCCCGAGTCTGAGGGTTAGTCCACATGCAGCACCTCCCTGTGCTGCCGTGACCGTGACCGTGACCGTGACCGTGGGGAAGGGCTGGAAGGCACAACCCACAGCGCAGCAGCGTGAGCTCAGAGGATCTGGGGCTGAGGTGGAATGGGAACTCAGAAAGGGGGGCCTCCCAGCGGCTCGAGGGCTCAGTTCGAGCCATGCGCCAGCCCCTGGGTCCTGGAGGAGATGGGGGTGGGGCTCAGTCCCCCTCCTGCCTGCCGATCACAGGGCTGTGCCACCCCCACCCCAGCCCCACCCTAACCCCACCCTAGCCCCACCCCAGCACCCCTCCATCCTGAGATCCAGGCAGGTGCCAGTGCTGTCCGGGGGTCCCCCCACATGCCTGCTCGTGACAGCCTCTGGTGGGGGCATCTGGCCAAGATGGACCAGCGAGGTGGGGCTGGTGTGGGCCCCTCCTGAGAGCCTGGGGCTCCTCTGCAGACCCCCTGGGGCCTGAGCTTCCATTTCCTCACCCACAAAATCGGTGGCGGGGGTCCTGCACCCACCTCCAGGCTGTCAGGGGCCTGGCTCTCGGCAGGGCCAGCGGACACTGGTTATCTTGCTGGGAGCGGGCTCAGGACTCCAAGAGCCCAAATGTGACTGTTTATTGGAAACAGAGAAGCAATATTTGCATTTCAAGGCCATCAGCCCTGGAAACCAAATATTTTGTCTGAGGATCTCTCGTAGTGACGAGCAGACGTTTGGGGGAGGAGGTAAGGATGGTCCCCAGGGTCCCTGGTGCCCTGAGTGTCCACTCCGAGGCTGGGAGGAGATACTCCCACCCCCACTGGTAGATGGTGCCCTGTGGCCTTTCCCTGGTCCGCCTCACAGCCGAGCCTCAACGTGTGGGGGGTTGGCTACCCAAACACTTGGGGAATAGCCCTCAACAGCCCTGACAGGGACACTGGGTGTAGCCCCCGCCGTCCACAGGGCTCCTAGAGTCCCCTTTGCGCTGACCCGGCCTCTTTCCCTTCCTGGTCTGCTCTGCCTACAGTCTTCCTGGGAAACGTTCACCTGATTGCTTTTCTCAGGGGGACCCCAAGTCTGAGCCTCAGCTCCCCCCCACCCCGACTGTTCACAGAGCCACCAGAGCAGCATGTGCTAATACAGCCTCCCGAAAGGGACCTCCAGCCTCCACCTCCTGTTGAGGGGAGGGTCCTGCCATCCTGTCCTCAGTTCCCCGTCTGTCCTCGTCACCGAGGTCCCTGGCAGCCGGGCAGCGCCTGACACCCACAGTCGTGCACGCCCTGGTGTGCGTGTGGGTGAACGCGTGCCTTGGAGACCAGCTCCAGGGCGCCCTGGCCGGGGGTCTCTGCTTAGCCCCTGGGAAGCGCAGGTTCGCCTCTGGCCCCGCCCCCTCCCCACTTGCCCCGCCTCCAGTGAGCCCAGCCCCGCCTTCCACCTCAGAGGCCAGCCTTGCCTGCTCGCTGGGTCGCTGGACCGTTCACCCCTGTACACCCGACCCACAGCTTGTTTGCGTGAGGTTTGCGTGAGCCGTGAGGGCGGAGGGTTCTCAGTCCCCGAGGTCTGCAGCAGCCACCGCTGACCATGCACGCTCCCCGGGGACCCCCACGCCCGTATCGCCGGTGCCGGCTGGGACGAGACCTTGGCCTTTGTCAGCCTCCGTGGCCCCTCAGGAGGAGTGGGGGTCCCTTGATCCCGGCGAGAGCCCCCGGGGCGCCCTCTGACTTCTAGGAGCCTTTGGAGCCGCCTGCTCTCTGCGCCTTCGCCCCACCTCTGAGGGCCCGTCGGGCAGGCATGCTTCCTCCCTCACTGGGCGGTCTGTGGTGGCTGAGGATTTGGCAGTGGGGCCTCTGCCCTGCTGCCCCACACTGGATGATGGGCATCCCGGTGGGGCATGTGTGGAACAGCTGGGGGTGGGGGGCTGGCGCTGCTCCTACTTTTGCATCCAAGTGCTGGGCCCGGGGCCACCGGGAGCCCTGTCACCTCCCCTTGATGTGATGTGTGGGTCCCTCCCTAGCAGGTGCTGCTCTGGCAGCTGCAGGGAGCCTCCTGCCCACCCAGCCCTGGATACCGGGGAAGTGGTTTGGGCGGGCCCTGGGTGACTGGTGTTTGAGGCTCTATGGTGACCACAGGGGCAACCAGGCTGAACAATGCCTGGGACCTGTACTGGGCCACACTGGCCCCCTTCCTGCTAGGCTGTGCCTCCTGGGTGGAGGGGTCCTGGGCCCTGCTGGACCACCAGGCTGATGGGGGCAGGGTGCTTGACCAAGGGGCTGAGGGGCTGCATTAGGAGGGGGCCAAGCTCTACCTGCCACCTTCAGCCCCCAGCCCAGAGCCACCCCCCCAACCCTGCAGGCTGCCAGCCAATGCCCCCGAGCTCCAGGCCCCAGGCCCCCACGTGGCCTCTCTCTGGCTGGCTTTCCGCCTCTGGATGGCGTCAGGAGTCCCACAGCCACCCACGCTGGTCACCTGGGGCGTCTCCATGGAGACCACCCCCGCCACCGGCCACTCATGCTCTCCTCCAGGATGGCCAGGGAAGCAGAGATGGACACAGCGGTCTTGAGGGGAGAGGGGGCGGGAGGTGGCACCATGTCCGGGCCGGGTCCCTAAGGTTCCTCAGGACACAGGTCCTGGACCCCAAGGGTAGCCGTCCAGCAGGAAAGCAGGACCCTCCAGCTCTTCTCGGTGGGCACACCCGTGGTGACAGCAGTGCCCTCCCTGCCCCCTCTTGCGGGGGAAGAGTTTTGGCTCATGTTCCTCCTGACAGGTCTCTCCCAGAACCCAAACTGTCCACGACCCCACCCCCATTTAGCTGCAGCCCCCGAGAGAGAGACAGAAGGCACTCCCCACCTTGCTGATTTTTCCAAGGTCTTTATTTCTATTGAGAAATACCTGGGAGTTCCCGTTGTGGTACAGTGGTTAACGAATCCGACTAGGAACCATGAGGTTGCGGGTTCGGTCCCTGCCCTTGCTCAGTGGGTTAACAATCTGGCGTTGCCGTGAGCCGTGGTGTAGGTTGCAGATGTGGCTCGGATCCCACGTTGCTGTGACTCTGGCGTAGGCCGGTGGCTACAGCTCCGATTCGACCCCTAGCCTGGGAACCTCCATATGCCGCGGGAGCGGCCCAAGAAATAGCAAAAAAACAAAAAAACAAAAAAAAAAAAAAAAAAAAAAGAGAGAGAGAGAGAAATACCTGCAGTCAGTGAAAAGCTCAAAATTTAAGCGTAAAGATCTTGTAGGGTTTTGACGATTGAATAGGAGTTCGTTCTGGTGGCCCGAATGAGAATGAACATTCTGGCTAGAGAGAAGGACCAGCAGCAGGTCAGTGTGCTGATGGAAACCAGGAGGGAGCAGTGGTGCCTGTGAGCTGGTTCCGCAATCACTTATCTACCAGAGCCACAGGAGAGAAGAGTACCACCCCAGGATTAGCCAGGATCCCTAGGTCACAGGGTTGTCTAGGGAGACCCAGGAGAAGCTTCAGGGCTCCTCCAGCTGCTCCTGAATCTGTGCTCAGGGGAGCGTGTGTAAGCCGAGGCTGCTCTCAGCCCCTCCAGGTCTCAGCCGGTTACACTCTGGTCACTGCAGGTGGGTGTGAGACTTGCAGACTTTTCTGGTCTTGCTCACGACCCCAAGACTCACAGCTCGTTTCTGAACCAGCTCAACACGGCTCAGCCGAGGGTCAAATGGTGGCCCCAAAAAGACAGGTCTGTGCCCTGATCCTAGAACTGTGACTGTGACCTTGCTTTGCAGATGTCCCTAAGTGAGGGATCTTAGGTGGGTCTCCCTGGATTATCTGGGTGTCCCTAGGTCCAATGACAGTGTCCTTATAGAGAAGACAGGAGAGGCAGGATGTCGAAGGCAGAGGCTGGGGGAACCCCCTGGGGCCCCGAGGGACTGAGGCTCTGCCCACACCTCGGTCTCTGATTTCTGGTTCCAAACTGTGGAGATTAAAAGTCTGTGCCCTGGGCCATGGTCTGCGCAGGAGCCTGGAATCCACCAGATGCCCTCATATCCAATTCAGAGTGAGTTCTTCCAGCCACAGCCACCTGCTAAGGATCCCGTGTGGCCAGGCTGGCATGTGTCTCCAGGTGGGCGGAGGGCTGCCTGCTTCAGAGTGCCCCCCCACCCCACCCCCCGGAGGGTTTGGGTTCCCTCTGGGACACCCCGCCCTGCTCTCTTTCTCCTTCGGCCCTGGTCACGCCCTCGGGTCCAACCCCAGACCTGGACAGCCTCAGGAAGCTCTGGGTCCACCTGGAATGCGGCCGTCACCCCAGCCTGGGGTGTGGGCTCCATCTCTCCCGGTTCCCAGGGTCTGCAACACATCACGAGGGGCCGGCCGCCCTGCTCACTTCCTCCGCGAGGCCCTGACATTCTGCAGATGCAGCTCAGCTGGCCACGTGGGGTGCCGCGTGTGGGGAGCCGCTCCAGGGTGGGAGTGAGCAGGCAGGCTAGGGGCCAAGCTGGACACCTGGTGCCCCTCCAGCCTCGTTCCCACTGCCCACCGGTGCAAGGCCTGCAGCCGCCCTCAGTCCACAGTGCAGGGGTCGCAGGGGCACCCAGGCAGCTGGGTCTCGCTGGCCCCTCGGAATCACGGAGGCCTCCTGGGGTGAGGGCTTCCTTGAGAGCCCTGTGGGGACCCTGGGCCCTGCGGCTGGACGGTTGCCTCCTGTCAGCCACATGGGGACAGTGGGGGCCTGGAGACTGAAGGCCCAGGAGCACAGCCTGAGCCCTTCCACTGTCCAGTGCTCAGCTCACTGACACTTTTGGGGGGAGGCGGGGGTGGGGTGGGGGATGGGGGGAAAACAGTGCAGCCTGGAAATTCTAGAACAGCCCCTCCCATTGTATCAGAGCTTTCTTGGAGGGGCAAAGACCGAACATTCCAGTTTGGAAGGAAGAGTGATGGAGGGTGAGGGGGCGTGGAGGATGGATTTGGAAATCAGTAGTTTTTAGCCTCGCGGGGGAGGGGTTGCAGCCGGCACAGACCGATGTCTGGTCACCTGTAGGTCCCAGGTCTCTCCCCCATGCCCCGCCAGGTCTCAGCTCCACCTGTGGACTCCGACTCAGGAACCGGGACCCCCTGCTCAGCCCCGCCCACCGCCTGCTCAGCCCCGCCCACCACTCAGCTCCAGCTGCTCTTCTGTTTGGAGGGACTGCGCTTGGACACTTGAGGGGTCTGGGGTCACACGCTGTCAGCCCCCCACCTCAGTGCAGGTGACCCCTGGCTAGTGGCTTGCACTGTGGTCCCAAAAGCTAACCATCAGTACCTGGAAAAAGGTCTTTGCAGATGATCAAGTTAAGATGAGGTCACTGGGGGACACTAGTCCCATGGCCAATGTCCTCATCGGAGAACTCTTGGGACTCAGACACACGGGGAGGCCATGTGACGGCAGAGCCAGAGACTAGGTGACGTGGCCACAGGCCAAGGACGCCAGCAGCTCCGGAAGCGGGAAGGGGCAGAAAGGAGCCTCCTTGATCCAGGACTTGTGGCCTCCAGGCTGTGGGAGGGCGAACTTCCGTTGTTTCAGGCCGGTGGCAGCCCCAGGAGGGTCACACGCCCTGTGTACTCCCCCTGCTCCCTGTGATGGGCCCTCCGGCCGCCTGCTCCCAGGCTGCCTCCCCAGCTGGGACAGCGCTGGACACGGGGTGCCACAGCACCCCTGCCCTGACCCCTCCCCACCGCTGGGACTCCAGGCAGGAATCCCTCACTGGCACTGCCCCAGGAGGGCGGGCCTCCCTGGCAGCCCAACGTCCTCCGGCCAGGTCCCGTGCCATGTGCCAGGAGGTGCTCAAAGATGGCTTTGGGTGCCTACTGCATGTGGGTGCTAGCAGTGCCACTGGTGCCTGGGGACGTGCAGGAGGCGACTGTGTGTAACAGGGAACTGGCCCAGGCCAGGCAGTCTTCCTGGAGGAAACGCCTCACAGCCACAGGAGCACTTGCAAGGCTGCCCCAACCCCAGCCCTGCTGGCACAGTTGGCTCTCAATAAACGCCCCCGGGAGGGGGATGGAGAAGGTCTCCGAGAGCCCAGCCGGCGGCCAGCACGACCCGCTCTGGTCGGCCCTGAGAGCTGGGACCAGGTCATCCTCGCCGAGGGAACCCCTTGAGCACCGGCTGTATACCTGGAAGGCGGGTCTGGGTGTCTGAGCCCTGCCCCCATCTTCAGAACCTGTCCCCGCCGTCTCTCTGGGCCCCCGGGCTTCCTGTCAACTCGTCCTGTTTAAATATTTAATCCTGTTAAATATTAAACCTCTTCCAGGCCCCAATTACGATCGGATCGATTCTGAGCTGTGGCTGTGCTGCCAAGCTGGCGCTCTGCCTCCTGGCGCCCACATGGCCTGGGTGTGGGGGGAGAGGGCCGATGCAGGCAGATACTGCCTTCCCCCACCCCCCACCCCCAGGCTCCCTGAGTTCTGTGGGGTTTCCCTATGGCCCAAAGTAGGGACCAGCCCTGAGCTCCAGGAGGTGGGCTCACTGGGCCCACGTGACAGGCCTGCTTTCCTGGCTGTGGCCGGAGGTGGAGACGTTCCAGGAGGTGGGGAGTGGGGATGACCCATCAGGAGGGGTGACTCCAGGAACCCAAAGCGACCTCTTTTAAAACCAGTTTTAGGAGTTCCTGTGGTGGCTCAGCGGAAACCAATCTGATGAGCATCCATGAGGTTGCAGGTTCGATCCCTGGCCTTGCTCAGTGGGTTAGGGATCTGGTGTTGCTGTGGCTGTGGTGGAGGCCAGCATCTACAGCTCCAATTTGACCCCTAGCCTGGGAACCTCCATATGCTGTAGATGTGGCCCTAAAAAGCAAAACCAAAACCAAACAGTTTCGAGTTCCGAGATATTGGCCCGTAACAGCAGTGCTCCTCCGAGACTGAGCACAGACGTGCCTGTGGCTTCAAGGGTTTTTGAAATGCATGTAACTTGCGGCACACCTGTGCATCTGTGCAAGTGGGTGCAGGCTCACCCACGTGTGAGCGTCCCCCGAGCTACGTGGGTGCCTGCTTACGCACACACAGCGGCAGCTTCTCACACTCCGCTGGGACCGCCACACGAGCACAGGGCTGCAGGCCGTGACCATGCAGGCGATGCTTTTTATCGTCAATCCCGTTCAGTGGCTCAGATCTTACGGGACCCCCTCTGTTCACCTGTGTGGCTCTGGACGTGCCCTGAGGCCGCGGGCTGCGTCCCGTCTACCCGGGCGTGTCGCTCAGTCCAGGAGGGGAACCTCTTCGACTCTTTCTCCTCCTGGAACAAATTATATTCATTTAACTGAGGCTTCTTCCAGCTCAGCACCAAATGTAAGCGAGCATGGTTTAGTGTTCACGGGGCTCTTGAATGGATTTGGGAGCGTTTAACCATCGGGTGTATGAGCTGGGCGGTTGGCGGCGGCTCTACAGACACATGCTCAGGCGTGTTTTCCGTGTTTCTGCCCACTGTGCAGGATCCTCATGCGGGGTGGGACTGGGGCTGGGGAACCCCTTTCCAGCTCTCTGTTTTGCCTCCCTCTTCTTATCTAACCCCTGGTGTGGCCATGTCTTCAGTTGGTGATAAATTTTTTTTTTTTTTTTTTTTTTTTTTTTTGCTTTTTAGGGCTGCATCGGTGGCATGTGGAAGTTCCCAGGCTAGAGGTGTAATAGGAGCTGCCGGCCTACACCACAGTCACAGCCACACCGGATCCCCCACACATCCAGGATCAAACCCACATCCTCGTGGACACTAGTCGGGTTCATAACCTGCTGAGCCACAGTGGGAACTCCCATTTGATATCTGGCCAGGGACCCCTTCCTGGCTCTTCTCTCTCTCTGTCTTTCTCTCTGCGTCTTTTTTTTTTTTTTTTTTTTTTTTTTGGCCGCGTCCACAGCATGCAGAATTCCCTGGGCCACTGGGGAACTCCCCTGACTGTTCTCTCGAAGTTGCCTTGGTGGCTCCCGGACCCTTCTTCATCCAGATATGTTTTTGGGTCGGCTTGCCAAGATCCCAGAAACACCTGTTGGGCTTCTGCTGGCCGTCGCTTTGAGTTGACAGTTAATTTTAGGAGAATTGCCTTCTCTGCCATATGGAGTCTTCCCACCCACGGACACCATGGCTCTGCAGTTTTTAGATCTTTTGTACCTTTGAATACTGTTTCTCACTATTGTCCTCATACCGGCCGCCAGCATCTCCCCCCGCCGCCCCCAGAAGTTCCTCCAGCAGAGTCAGGAAGTGGAAGCCCTTTGGTCCAGGTTGTCTGAAGTGTCTTAGCATCTGCCCAGTGCTACTGGTGGCTATGCGGGCCCCTGCTCCCCACATCCCAGCTTTGGGGGTGCTGTTCCGTCATCCAGACAGACCCCCTCTCTTCTTCTTCACCTGGCCCAGCCGGGGTGGGAATTTGCTCCTATTCATTATATTTACTCATTTCAGTTTGGGGTGCCTCGTGTTTTGGAATCCGGGGCTTCCTCGTGTCCCTCAGCTCTGGGGACGTCTCGGCCGAAACGCTTCAGTCCTTGCGACTCCTTCCTTTCAGAGCAGAGATCACAAGTACGTTGGGCTTGGAGTCGTGGCGCAGCGGAAACACATCCGACTCGGAACCATGAAGTCGTGGGTACGATCCCTGGCCTCACTCCGTGGGCTAAGGATCCAGCGTTGCGGTGAGCTCTGGTGTAGGTCACAGACGTGGCTGGGATCCTGCGTTGCTGTGGTTGTGGTGTAGGCCAGCAGCTGTAGCTCTGATTCGACCCCAAGCCTGGGAATGTCCATTTGCCATGGGTGCGGCCCTAAAAAGACAAAAAAAAAAAAAAAAAAAATACGTTTGGCTTCATGGAGTCACAACTGTTTGACTCCAATTTCGGTGCAAAGGCTGCCACAGGCCACATGCAAACTCCTGTGCTTCCAGTAAAAAGACAGGCGGGGGCCCCTCCGTGGGGCACACGGGGTCGTCCCTGTACCTTTTTCTTCAAATTCACTCATTCTCTCCTCAGCTTCACCCAATTGGACGTCCACCACGCATGCACGTTGCACCCCCACAGACCGCCGTCCTCAAGTCTGCGAGGCCCCCTCTGCTCCCCCCACGGGTTTCCCGGGGCTCCTCCTCCCTGAAGTTGCATCATCTCCTGCGCTCTTGGGCTCACGGGGCGGGTTTCCTTGTGAGCTGAGCCCCCAGGAGCTGGTTTCAGGGTTACCCGTTCAGAGGCGCTTGACAGCACAGAGCCTAAGGGCCCAGGGCGTTGATGGCCCAGCCGCTATGCCAATGTTTCAGCTGGATGGCGTCTAGAACCAAAGGGAGTGCAGTTCTGACGGTCTGAGTGAGGCCAGCCTGTGGTTTCAAGACCCAGGACGGCGAGTTGCCTTCATGGCTCAGCAGTTAATGAACCCAACTAGGATCCATGAGGACACAGGTTCGATCCCTGGCCTCACTCAGTGGGTTAAGGATCTGGCGTTGCCGTGTACTGTGGTGTAGGTTGCAGATGCGGCTTGGATCCTGCGCTACTGTGGCTGTGGCATAGACCAGCAGCTGTAGCTCCAATTCAACCCCTAGCCGGGGAACCTCCATGTGCCATGGGTGCGGCCTTAAAAAGCAGAAAAAAAACCCACCCAGGACACACCGCTGTCCTGCCCAGAGGCCAGGTGACATAGGCGGTGCCTGTGGCTGGAGTTTTCCCACCTCCTGGGACCCCGATTCTGACGCTGTCTGGCCTGGACCCAAGGTCTTGCCTCTGTGTAGCAGTTGACACTGCATCCCCTGATTAGACGGGTGCTCATGCTGCTCCAGGCCCCGCGGGTGCAGATTCCGGCCTCGTCACCCTGTTCTTCGTGCATCCCCGGTGCGCTGAGTGTCCACGGTCCCCCACGTCTAGGTGTGGAAACCTGCCCACCAGGGGGACAGTGTGAGGAGGTGAGGTCTCCGGGTGGTGACCTCATCGCGAGGCTCGGCCTCACGGGGGGAAGAGCATCCTTACAAATGAGACCCCACTGAGACCCCTTCAGCCCGTGAGGACACAGGTTGGCCGTCAGTGACCTGCACGGGGCACCCTGGTCCTGGACATCCGGCCTCCAGAAGGGAGAAGTAAATTGCTCTTACTTATCAGCCACCCTGTCCGTGGCGCTCAGTTCCAGCCCCCCGGGCAGATGCCCCTTCATTTATTTCCTTCCTTTCCTGGAGACCAGCTAAGCCCTCAAAACAGTGTCCTGTGGATTACCCAGCGTTTCTAGGTATTTGGGGGGATTTTCAGGTTCCCCTTTTCCCCGACTGCTGCTACCCAAGCCCCCGTGGATTCTGTGCGTCCTTGTGGAGCCCGGAGCCCTCGGCCGGGTCGTGGAGGCCACAGCCTCAAACGGGCTCCCGGCGACCAGTGTTGGCTCTGGGGACACAGAGCAGGCTGTGTCCTTGTCCCAGCGGGGCTGGTAAACACACGCTGTCCTCGTTCCAGCGAAGGAGAAATAAAGGAGAGAGCCCGACGCTTCTGGCAACACCAGGAGGTCCCTGTCCAGGCAGCCGCAGTGGCTGCTCCACTGAGCTAAGGAAGCCACCCTGGGGAGACCCACCGTCAAAGCAGGGCACTCCCTGGGGACATCCCGCCTTCCCCGAGGCCACCACGAGGCTCGTGCGGAGATGGCCGGGTCCAGGGCTCCGGGCATCTGGGCAGAGAAGGCTGGTGAGCGGAAGCGGTGGTGGACACGGTTCTTTCAGGGTCAGGTGCTAGGCAGCCACCCAGGCAGGGGCCTGGGGGAGAGGCCCGTGAGCTGCCCCCCGACCTGGCTGCCCCCCCCCCCGGTTCTTCGGGGTGGGGGCTGCCCACCACCGGGCTCCTCTAGGGGATTGGAAGCCCCCAGAGCGGCTGCACCCACCCCTCCCTGGCCGGGAAGCACCCCCAAGAGTTCTGGGGGCCGCAGGCCCTGGGGCAGAGGAGGCCATTTGCTGCCTTCCTGGGGCTGCCTTCTCAGCTTGCGGGTGAAGGATCAGGCCAGGAAGGAAAAGGCAGGGCTGTGGATGAGAGATGACATGTGTGGCCCGAAATCAAGGCCTCTCCGGCACCGCGGCCACGTGGGCTTCTCCCTACCAGCTTCTCAGCCGCACAGCCTCCCTCCATTCCGGCCTCTGACCGTTTCCAAACCTGGTGGTTTATCATGTTACCTTGAGTGATGGTGCTTCTTCTTCCACCCTGGCCCCGAGTTCTGGCCAGACCCGCCCACGGATCCCGCGCCCAGTCTGCACTGGCCTTTGAGTTTCCCGGTGGCTCTTTTGATGGGCCAGTTTTAATTGATGAAACTTGATTTATCAATTTTTTTCTTTCATAGTTATGTTTTTTATTTTTCTTCAAGAAATATTTGTCCAGGAGTTCTCGTTGTGGCTTAGCAGGTTAAGAACCCGACTAGCATCCGTGAGGACGCAGCTTTGATCCCTGGGCTTGCTCAGTGCGTTAGGGATCCAGTGTTGTCATGAGCTGGGTTGTAGGTCGCAGATGTGGCTCGGATCCTGCGTTGCTGTGGCTGTGGTGTAGGCCGCCGCTGCTCCTCTGATTGAACCCCTAGCCTGGGAACCTCCATATGCTGTGGGTGCGGCCCTGAAAATACAAAAAGAAAAAAGAAATATTTGTCCACATCAAAGTGGCAGAGA
The DNA here is from genome assembly GCF_054392235.1 of Sus scrofa. Classification (NCBI taxonomy): domain Eukaryota; kingdom Metazoa; phylum Chordata; class Mammalia; order Artiodactyla; family Suidae; genus Sus; species Sus scrofa. Next base: position 47,127,405 of record NC_139385.1, on the reverse strand, counting down.
TACGCATCTACAACCTCTCTGGACAGTCGTGGTTTCAGTTTGTGTGCGAGGTCTGTGTTTGCTTCACGTTGCTCTGGCTGTGCCAGGAGGGAGGCTCGGGGTTGTTTTCCTGCTGGGTTTGCCACTTTTCCCAACGCCACTTGCTAGAGAGCTTCCTCTCTCCCGCTGAATCACCTGGCACGTTAGGGCCACGTCTGCCCTCAGCTCCGTGTGGAACGTTGTGGCACTGGTGCCTGGGTGAGTCTCCAGCTGTGCTCTTGTTCTCATGGCGGTTTGGCTGCCGCTATGCGTTGCGTTTCCCTGTGTATCTTGGATTTGGCTGGTTAGGTGCTGCAAAATGGCTTTGGGGTTTCGTTGCGGGGGCGGGGTTACTCTGAATCTCTCGGGGAAACTCGGGGGACAGGTGTGACAGCTTGATGACACCAAGGCTCCCGATCCCCAGTTGTGGATGGAAATGTGTCTCCAGACGTCCAGGTCTTAACTTTCTTGACCCCTCCCTCCAGAGGCCTTGCGCATCTTTTGTTAAATTGAAGTGTACCTATTATTATTATCATTATTATTATTTTTGGTCTTTTTCGGGCCACACCTGCAGCATATGGAGGTTCCCAGGCTAGGGGTTGAATCAGAGCTGTAGCCACTGGCCTCCACCACAGCCACAGAAACACAGGATCTGAGCCGCATCTGCAACCTGCACCACCGCTCACGGCAACACCGGATTCTTAACCCACTGAGCGAGGCCAGGGCTCGAACCCACGTCCTCGTGGTTCCTCATTGGGTTCGTTATTGCTGAGCCTCGACAGGAACCCCCAGTGTGCACCCATTTTGTGTTTCTGTGCTGTTGTGAGTGGGCGTGTACCTCCTCCTGCTTTGAAGCTGCGTGGCGCTGGCTTACCCTTCGGTCAGCGGTCCTGTGCTCCTGCCACGTCCCCGCAGTGGCTCTCGTGGATTGGAGGGACCCCTCAAGAGGGGTCTGAGATCTGTGCGTCAACAGTTTTACTCTTTCCTTCCCAAACTTTCAGCCCTTTGTTTCTGGCTCCTGCCCAATTAAACGAACTGGGCCTCCAGCACCGTGTTGGATGGCAGTGGCTGAGCCGGTGTCCTGTCTGGTCCCTAATCTTAGGGGAAATTTTCCAGCCTTTCACCATCGAGCATGAAGTCCACTGTGGGGTTTCCACAGACGTCTTGTGGCCCCAAGGGGGGCACCTAGGGTCCAGGCTGCTGACCTGAGGCCCCACAGGTCCCGCATGTCAGGGCTGGTCTGCGGGCAGCTTTGCATCCTGAGCAGAGCCTGCCAGTGGCCTCCATCCTTATCTCAGTAATGAAGCCGCAGAAGAGCTCATAAATCCAGGGAAATTAAAGCATCAGCATCTGCCGCCCAGAAGCCCTTCTCCTGGAACAGCTGTCTGGCCAGGCGAGGGGTGGGGGCTGGAGGCGGCACCTGCTGGGTGGGTGGGGGGCTTGGAGAGGCCGAGCGGTCATTGCCCCCTGGCCCCCATAACAACCGTCCAGGACTGGCCTTGGGACCTCCCGCATCTACGGCCCTGTCCCGAGGCCCAGCCTGTGGAGGGGGCCTTGCGGACCAGAGAGGGACCCCAAGGGCTCAGCTGCCAGCACGGGTCCAACACTCAGTCCTGGGCTCGATCACCCACCCACCCATCATGAGCCCAGTTGTGCGAGTGCCCCTTCCCCCAAGGCCCGGGGGGTGAGCTGTGCTCGGCTCAGGGGAATCTCCACGTTACATCGAGAGGCCCCCGGAGACCCCCTCTGGGAGCACTTTGCCCCTGACGCCAGCTGGACCCCTGCACGGCCCAAGCTGAGCCCTCTTCCCCTAAAAGCGTCCCGGGAGGCCTGATTCCACCCGGCCCTGCCACCCAACCTGTGCCCGTGAAACAGGCCCTGCCTGCAGGCCAAGGTGGGTCTCCCCTGGAGCTGGGGCAGCCAGCTCCCCAGACACCAGCCTGCAACCCCCCCAACCCCGCTCTGCTCGGCCCCCACCATCTCTCTAACCCGGAGCCCCTCAATGCCTTTGCCACCATCACCCAACTCTCTGCTCCCCACTGTGGGTGACGGGGAAAGAGGACAGATGAACTTGCAAGCACTGTCAGTGGCCTCTGCCAGCGCTTCCCAGAAGGATGCGGTTTTTGAAGAGTCCAGGTTCCCTGGTGGGTCAGTGGGTTAAGGACCGGGTGTTGTCCCCACCATGGTGAAGGTTCACTGCTGTGGCATGGGTTTGATCCATCAGGGAAAGAAGAGCCCGAGGCAGGCAGGGCTTAACCCAAAGTCAAGTGCTAACGGTACAACTTCCAGGGGGGCTTCCTGATGTTCCTCATGCCCCCCGAGTCCCTCCCTGTGGTGGTCGGGCTGGATCAGCTCAGCAGGGCCCAGGCCACATGCCCCGCAGGCTGCGTGGTGGCAGGCAGAGACGCGGACCCCAGGCTACGGCACCAGGCTGAGCGAGGGACGTGCCGGCCCGATGACAGCTGCCCTCCTTATCGGGATGCTGCCAGGTACACTTGTCATAATGGCAAAAGCTGCTGCTTTCTTCTCCCTTTACCTATTCTGACAAAGTTAGAAGATGATTTACTGACAACAGCAGGAAGGAGAAAAGCCGGAGTTCTCTCCTTGCGGTCTGATCCCAAAGGTGACGGAAGGGCCAGCTGGAGCCACCACTCGGACCGCATCCCCCCACCAAGGGCCCTCAGCGAGGCAGGAGGGCTCCCCTGACACGGTCAGCGGCCTTTCTGTCCTTCCCCCGCCCTGGGCTTGGGGAGTGTATTGGGGAGGAGGGCAGGGGTCCGACAGCCACCCCCGCGGCCCCGGGCTTGGCGGGGCACAGTGCAGGCTCGCAAAATGTTGAGGTCTGCACTGGGACGTCTGAACCCTGGAAGGCTTGGCTGAGCAAGGGCGACACCCAGCTGTACAGGGTCCCCTGGCCCCCCACCCGCAGTAACAGAAGCAAGTGGATACACACCGCCCTCCCTCGCCCCGCAGCAGGTGATGCCAGCCTGTGATGTACCCGATGCTTGGGGTCCCCAGCATGACTGAGGCCTGGCTGCCCTCGGAAAGTCCATCTGCCCAGGAGCAAACCCAGCTCATGGTGGGAGCCAACCTGAGGCAGCACCTATCCCTTACTTTTTGGTCTTTGTAGGGCCCCACCCGCAGCATGTGGAGGTTCCCAGGCTAGGGGGCGAATCAGAGCTGTAGCCATCAGCCTACACCACAGCCACAGCCACGCCAGACTCGAGCTGTGTCTGTGACCTACACCAGAGCTCACGGCAATGCCGGATCCTTAACCCAGTGAGCAAAGCAGGGATTGAACCTGCAACCTCATGATTCTTAGTCACGTTTGTTTCCGGTGCGCCACGATGGGATCTCCGCGAGCCTATCATTTTACGGGACTCATCCTCAGGTCCTTTCAACTCTGAGGCTGCCTCATCCATGTGACACGTCCCTCTCCCGAGCCACGTGGTCTCCATACCTGCCCCAGCCAAGGAGCCACCCCCACCCCTTCACCAAGGCCCTGGGTGCAAGGAGAAGGTGCGTGGTCACCCTCACATCTTGACCGACCCCGCCTCACCCTGGGCCCTAGGGCGGGTTCCCCAGACCAGCGGCGAAGCACGGAAGCTGCAGACACAATGGGAATCGGCTGGGAGTTGGCACTGGTCGGGCAGGTGCAGGCCCACCGTCCACAGTCCAGACGTGGAAGGTCGGGAAATCTCTTGGGGTTGGAATCCTTCTGGCCAGCAGCCTGCCCGCTTTTGCTTCAGGGACTCGGATTTTCAGGAACACGAGATGGGGAATTTAAGGTGTCCCCCTCCCGCCTCCACTTCGGGGCAGGTACGGCCGCGTGGGTCTCTCCTGCACTTCCTGCTCCTGCTTCCTCAGCTCCGCGAGCCCTAATCCATCCGTCCGGGGGGCCGTCCCAGCCCTGCTCTGGCCCACGCGGCCACACCGTGTGCCTCCAGGGGACCCAGGCTGCCCTGAAAGCCTGACATCCCGAGGCGAGGGCCAGACTGCAGCTTGTCTGAAATCTGTGCTCCCAAGTCTGGGTGCTCCCAGGAGCCCGCAGCCTCCGAAACTCTTTCCAGGGGAGGCAGGGGCCCCTGTCCAGGAGGGACGCCGGGCTTGCTGGGTGGTTGAGGCACCGAGGGCCGTGGTGCAGGTGGGCGGGCAGCCTGCTGTCTCCTCGGTTGGGAGCAGCTCCCCCTCCCTGAAAATGTGACCGGCCTGCAATGTCTGCCCACGGGCAGGGGAGAAGCCACTGTTAAGTGGAATCAACATTCAACAAACAGGAACCGTTTACCATGATTTGTGTAAATGCTGTCGGTGCCCGGCCTCTGCGGGCCCCAGTAGTGGCTGGGGTGCGAGGGCACCCCTTCTGCCACCTCCGTTCCCGGCCCTGCAGCCGGGAGGCTCCCCGGCCCGAGTCACGGCTGGGAGGGGCTGTTCACACGCGGCAGTGGACAGCTTGACCCATTTAACCACTAAGGTGGAAACTACCCCGTGTGAATGAGCGCAAGGAAGCAGGACCCCTCAGCCGGGTCCCCAGCATCCCGTGGATGGGTGACCGCCTTCGTCGGTGCGACAGAGAACAGGGGTAACGTCAGGGCAGCCCTGGCTCCCAGGGGACACTTCCCAGGCTTTCCTCTATGTCACCGCCCAGCCCAGGGCTCGCTCAACCCTCCTTCTGATGTAACGCTCCCACCCTCTCTCTGTCCCCGCCCGGGTCCCCTGCTGCTCTGAGGGTCTCTGCCCTGCTGGGTCCCAGCTCCAGTGCTGGCGCATGGGGCTGAGGGCCAGGGAAGAGGCTGGCGTGCAGACCACCCAGTGGGAGGCCTTGTGTGGGTCCCGGGGCAGAGTCACTGATGGCCAAGGCGGGGCAGGTAGGGAGGCTGGCCGAGGAGGAGCCTGGGGTCTGAGGGGCCAGCAGATTCGACTTTTTAGGGGCCTTGCTGAGCCTCGGAAGAGACCTCGTGAGTGAATCTGCCAGCCCCAGGCCTTCCTGCGGGCATGGGGGAGACAGAACTGGGGGCTATGGAGGGAACCCATGTGGAGACGAGGAGGGGCCACATCTGCCTCCAGTCTCCCACTTTCCACGGCCCCTTCATGGTCCTCTGGGAGCACCCGGCTGGCTCCCTGTCCCCTCAGGTCAGCCCCATCCCTCCTGCTGTTGGGGAGCACTCGGCGGCCCGAGCAGGAGGGCCTGTACCCTGGATTCAAAGCTGAGACGCCCCTTCATTGCCGGTCCTGGAGGGCTGCCCCGACTCCTCTGGGCGGTGGCTCAGCTCCCGCATGGGCACCCGCTGAGCCTGACATTGCTGCCAGGTGGCCTTCCAGGGCCCGGTGCCTGAGGCCCCCGAGGACAGTGAGCACCTCGGAGGCCCGGCTCTGGCCCCTCAGGTCCACCCCTCCCAGGGCAGCGCCACTGTCATCACAGGCGTCCCTCCAGCGCTGCTGCCTCTCGGCTTGTGGGGATGTGGTTCCCATGACCGCCAGGGTGCGGGGATTTGGGGATATTTAGAGCTGGGCAGCCACCGCCCCCCAGTCAACTTTTAGAATGTGTTCGGCCCCCCCGAAAAGGACACCCCATCTGTGCTCCCCTCCCCCTGCCCCGTGGCACCCTGTGGTCTCCCCAGTTCTGGGCATCCTGTGGGATCCTGTGCTGCTTGGCCCCGGGTCTGGCTGCTGTCACTTGGCCTCATGGTTTTAAGACTCGGCCACGTGGCAACTGTGTCTCAGTGTCGCTCCTGTCTGGGGCTGAGCTGGACTCCGCTGCACAGAAGGACCACGTTCAGTTTGTCCGCGTGTCTGTCCACACCTGGGTGGTTTCGCCTTGGTCTGAAGTTACGGCCGCTGCTGTGAACATGCATGTGAAGGGCTGGACATGGGTGGGCATGGGACAGCTGGTGGCCTGGTAACTCTGGCCTCAACCACCTGAGAGCAACGGCCAGCTCACTATCGCTTTTCACCTGATGAAGACAATCTAAGACTCAGAGACGTCAAGACACCTGACCAAAACCGTACAGCCAACTTGTGGCAGAGCTGGGATGCGAACCCAGGCCCTGCGGCTGCAGAACCTGAGGAAGGCCCTGAGCTTCCCCCAACCCCCACCCCCTCCTGGTGGACACGGGGCCACCCCCCGCCACAGCGGCACTGCCTGCGCCGCAGCCCCTTGGCAGCCTCCGGGGGGTGGGGCGTGCACGGAGGTGGACACTGAAGCACACGGCGAGGTCCTCCCGTTGCCCCTTCCCCACGAGACCCACTTCCCTGGCCGCTGGGTGGCCCAGATCCCGGTCAGGGCTGGGGAAACACCCCAATGCCCCGGTGAGCTGGGACGCGTGGCCCCCTAGGCCCCGCCGTGGCCTATGTCCCTTTCTCAGGCAGGAAAGTGTCCCCTGGCCAAGAGTCCCATGGCCCCCTGGATTTGGGGAGCAGAGCAGGGCTCAGGCTTCGCGAGTGACAGCCAAGGTGAGAGAGGGCAATTTTCACATATAGCGTGGCGGGAATGTCTAGACGCTTCCAGAAACGGGTGGTTTTTTGGATTTTGTTTGTCTTTTAGGGCTGCACCCGTGGCCTATGGAGGTTCCCAGGCTAGGGGTCCAATCAGAGCTGTTGCTGCCGGCCTACACCACAGCCACAGCAACGCAGGATCCGAGCTGCATCTGCGACATACATCACAGCTCATGGCCACGCCGGATCCTCAAGCCACTGAGCGAGGCCAGGGATCGAACCCATGGCCTCATGGATACTAGTCGGGTTTGTTAACCATTGAGCCACCACAGATACTCCCAGAAACGGGTGTTTTTAACCCAGCGGTGGTGCGGTAGAAGGGTTCTCCACTCGCTGCTGTTAAGGTTCAGGCTCTTCTGGTTGAAACGTAACAAAACTGCCAGTGCTGAGTTAAGACTCCAGACAATGTGTGAGGTCCCCAGGGAAGGGCAGCCCCCTCTGCGAGCTGGGGGCTGGGGGCTGACTATGCGGCAGCCGCCAGGCCCCTGCCCACGGTGGGAGCCACCCCTCCCAGCACAGCTTGGGGCTGAGATTCAAGGTAAGCCCGGGCCCCGCAGCCCCCGGCAGCGCGTGCTCATGTAGCACCTACTGTGTGCCCACAGCAGAGACCCACCTCTTCGGCCCCCCAGAGTCTCGCATCCAAAGCCCCGAGCTGTCACACAATTGGAGAATGAAGGTCTAGAGGCTTCCATGCTCCAGGGTGACCTATGTACTGTCCCCTGCTTTTGGAGTCTGGGGGCTCAAAGGTCACACCCTGGAGCCCCCCCCACCCTTCTGTCCTATGCTGACCAGAGGGAAACTGAGCTGGTTGGCCTGGGGCCCGCCCAGACCCTCTGAGCCTCCGTGGGGAGAGGCAGGAGGTGAGGGCCAGCCTGCAGGGTGCTGGGCACACAGCACCCATGCTCAGATGCCCCTTATCCCTGTTCAATACCCCCCGGGCACCTGCTGTTTCACCCCGGCCCTGCAGTGGATACCTGGCCTGGGCCTGGCCTCCTCCCTCTCTCCCAGCCCTTCACAGAGCCGTCCTGCTGCCCCAGGCAGGGGCACGAGATAAAATACAAAACACACAGCTCAGATACCATTTTTCAGACACCATCTTTTTTTTCTTTTTTTGACTGCCCTGTGGCATATGGATCAGATGCGAGTAGCAGCTGCAGCAATGCCCCATCCCCAGCTCACTGTGCTGGGCCAGGGATCAAACCTACGTCCTGGCTCTCCAGAGACGCCACCCATCCCACTGCGCCACAGTGGGAACGCCCAGACAAATGTTTTAAGTATATCCCAAATATCGCGTGGGATATACTTACACTAAACATGATTCAGTGAATGAAATTCAAAATGAACTAGGAAAACTTTTTTTTCCCTGCTAAGTCAGAGGCTTCTGTGAGCAGTGGACCAGGCTCACTCTGCACTCAGAGACTGGATGGAGGCCTGAGGCCCAGGGCACCCTCTCCTTCCCGTCCCTGGTCTAGCACTGCCCTGTGGGGACTCGGGAGGCAGAGGAGCGGGGGCCGTATGGAGGTGGAGTGGGGGCAGCCGAGTGGCTTGTCTGGGACACTGGCAGAGGCAGAGAGGGCGGATTCTGCGGGGACAGCTTGAAAGATGAACAGGCCACTAAAATGCAGAGGAAACCATTAAGCATTAGAGCAAACGCTGTCTTCTGGGCACCTCCATTGATGGGGGGTGCAAGTTTCGAACGAGACTTTCACTGCTGCTTTGTCTTGGGGGCTGGGAAAGGTGCCACTGCCCAAGACAGCCAGTGGGGCCAGGCAACCCCAAATCTCAGGCGGCCCTTGAGCTGGGGTGACAGCCCGGGATGCTCAGGCCCAGGCAGACATGCATCTGGGAGTGAGGCACCTGTCGCTGGAGGTATCCCAGCTGGTCAGGGGTCTAGGCTTGTGTTGGCCCTTCAGGGCAGGCCGCTGCCTGCAGAGCCTGGCCAGGGCTGGCCTCCAGCCCCACGGACGCTGAAAGGAGCACCTCTGGCCCCCGTTTCTAGGCATCCACGTGTTGCCAGTGATGGTGGCCCATCCAAGAGGCATAAGGTGGGCTCGGGGGTGGGGGCGGGTGGCCGAGGTGGATCACCTCCTGCGCGAGGCCCAGGGCCCCTCCTTTGAGGCATGATCCCTCTGCAGCACCCCTGGGGGAGTGCCCAGGTGGGCTCGGCGTGGCCGGGGTGACGCGGGCTCAGCCTCCACTCCTCTGGACACGCTCGCCTGCTGGGTGACTGGCATCTCATCTCCCACCTTCGTTCAGGTCTCTGCTCCTACAGCTCCTGCACTGCCTACGTGTTTCCTGGCCACCCCCTGGGACAAGGACTTGCCAGGCATCACAGGCACATTAAGTATGACACCATGCTGGCTCGGGAGCGCGGGGCTGGCCTGAAGACGGCAGGAGAGTGCTGTGGGGAGCTGTGTGGGGGCGGAGACGCCCTGGAGTGGGCACTGGTGGTTGAAGGGCTGGCTAAGCGAGGGCCGAGCAGGGGCGTCCCAGCAGTGGGCACTGCAGGGCCAGGGCTGGGGCAGAGAGGGGCCCCTTGGCTGGGGGTCTGTGGACCAAAGGGACAGGGGCAGGCTGGATTTAGCACCCAGAAGCGGGTTGTGCCCGCTTGAGGAGGCTCCACCCAGAGCCCAGAACCAGTGGGGCCTCTGTACGGACGGGGGCGTGTGAGGGGAGGGAAATGGATGGAGAGCAGTTCCTGCCGTGGCGCTGCGGAAGCAAATCTGACTAGCATCCTTGAGGACACAGGTTCGATCCCTGGCCTTGATCAGCGGGTTATCTGGCATTGCCGTGAGCTGTGGTGTAGGTCGCAGAGGCAGCTTGGATCCCGCGTGGCTGAGGCTGTGGTGGAGGCCGGTGGCTACAGCTCCGATTCCACCCCTAGCCTGGGAGCCTCCATATGCCGCGGATGTGGCCCTAAAAAGACAAAAAAGACAGGGTGCATGGACACAGAGCAGCGTGGCTGTGTGGGGGTGGTGACCTGGGCCAGGCACCCACAAGTCTAACAGAGGTGGCCATGCTGCCCACTGCCCTGGGCCCAGCCTGCCAGGGGGGAGGGCCCCAAGGCAGCCTGGAGCCCCCAGGCCAGGAGTGCCACTCCTGGGCCAGTTTCCCTCGGGCTGAACCCACAGGCTGTTCATCCCCACTCCCATCTATGTCAAAAAAAAAGCTTTACCCTTAAAAAAAAAAAAGGAGGAAATAGCAAAAAGCAGAATCAAATTTTCCAGAGACCAAGAGGATTCAAAAAAAAAAAAAAATCTGAACACTCTGTACAGTTTAACGAAATACTTTTAATGCCAATTTCCAAATTGTCCTATGCTTCAGCTCTGCAATGTCCCTTTCCAGCTTCATTGATTCCAACGCCGTTTTCTCTCTTGTATCAACCCCCGACCTCTTCCTCACCTCCTGTCCCCTGCGTGGGGCAGTCCCCCACCTGTGAAGCGCTCAGGCCTGAGCCACGTCACTCTCAGCCCCGCAGCTGAGCCTGCCCTGTGTGGTCGGTGCCATCAGACGCCGCCGTGGACGCAGGGTCAGTGAGGATCAGCTCCGGGGACGCAGAGCCTTGGAGGACAAAGTTCTCGGATGTGCTGGATGGCCCGGGAGGTGCCGGGAAGAGGTCTTCCAAGACTCTGAGGTGGACAAGGCCCTACCATGGTCAGTGTAGCATCACGGGTCTCTGAACGGGCCCTGGGACTCCTGAAGCCTACAGATCTTTGTCAGCTTAGAGATGCTCTTTAAGAAACAATGCCTGCTGAGAAACTCCCTGGCCCTTTCTCTCCGGCAGATGTCTGCAGGGCAGAGTGTGACAGAGGGTGGCAGTCTGTCACATTTAGAATTCCCAGGACCACAGGGCCGTCTCTTATCTCTTTAACCTTAGCACACCCCACTGCTGTGCGGGCAGCCCGGGCTGGCTCTGCTGCTTCCCAGTCTCTGGCTCCCTTCTGTGCCACAAGGCCTTTGCACAGTCTGTTCTCCATGCCGAGAGAACCCCTTGCTTCTCTCCCTTGTCCTCAAACAGACCCTCAGCCCCTATCCTGGCTCTCCACGGCGCTTAGCACAGCTTGTAATTGTTTTCATCCTCTACCCACAGACTTGTCTGTGGCCACCTCGCTGCCAGAATGAAGTCCCAAGGGACAAGGACAGGGTCTGTACTGGTCACTGCCACCGCACCCCAGTTCCATGCAGGACCTGGCACACTGTCAACTCTCAGTAATTTTTGTCCAATGAACCACAGCCCCCAGCAAGAACCAATCTCAAGCTTCGCCTTCACTTTTAATGAGATGAGCCGTGTGAAAAGGACCAGGAGGTCCAGGGCCCTGCGTGAGCCCCTGCTGCGGCTCTCCTGTCTGCCTGCCCTTGCAAGCTTCCTGTGACCTAGTCCTGGGGCTCTCCCAGGCCCCCTCCTAGGCGGCTGGGGCACTAATTGCTCTTTAAGGGCCTTAATTACCGGCCATGGCCCTTCACGGCTAAGTAGCAGCATTAAAATAGAGTAAATGTTTTCCTTTTCTTGAAAAGTTCACATATACAAGAGGAGGTGCTGCTGAGCAGTGATCAGCCCAGTGCAGGACACCTCCTGGGACCTGCGTGGGAGCCACCAGTCTTGCATGCAGCATCGTGTTCACCCCAGGGCCCCACGGTGGAGGGCACAGCGCCTCCTGGGCCCTTTCCTTCTGTCCTTGACAGCGCATCCACCCCAACCTGGTCACACTCTCTGCAGTGCCACCGCACAGATGGGAAAGCCCCGGCTGGCGGTGACCTTGCCAGAGCCTCTTGAGGTCTGGAGGGGGTCTGCACACCAGCCCTCCCACCTGAGCATCTGCTGAGGCCTGAGACCCCTGGAGCGAGCTTGTGTGGACCAGCTGCCCGTTCTCTTGTCCAGAGAAGGTGAGGTCTCTCTTCCACCGGGGAGCGGGCCCCTCCCCGCTGCTCTCCCTGCCCACCCCCCCTGGGCACTCGGAGCCAGAAGACTGTGGTTGTGGGGACCTGCGTGAAGAGCTAGGCAAGAGAGCCCACCTGGGTGGGACCCCGGAGAACAGGCGTCTGAGCTCTGTCCCCCATGCATCTCGGTGTGAGAGCGGGGGGGGGGGGGGTGTTGCGGGAGGGCCTGACCCATCCCCGGGATCCCACAGGTCTCCACCCAAAACCGGGTTGCGCGAGGGACAAGTTCGAAGAAGCTGCCTGAGGTGCGCTTGGGAGTGCGCGCGCGCGTGTTGGGGGATGCGGTTGCACGAGCATCCAGAATCCCACCCACGGATACGGCAGCCCATCACACACGCACGGTCACACCCAGGCCACACATCGGAGGGGGAGGGGCCCGCGGCCAAGGCCGCCACGCACCGCCCACGCCTGCTGGCCCCGCCCCCTCGCCGACCCCCGCCCGCGCCGCGGAGGGGCGGGGGCGCGCGCCGCGGAGGGGAGGGGGGAGGAGGAGGAGGGCCCGCCTCCGCGGCTCCGGCCGCCCCCGCAGCTGGGGGCGGGGAGGACGCCGGCGCCGCTCCCCCTCCCCCGCCAAGGCTCTCCGCGAGCGCCCCCTGGCGCCCCGAGCGCCCGCCCGGGAAGGAGGGTGGGGGCGCGACGGGGGGCGCGGGCCGACCCGGCTCCGCCTTCCCGGGCGGGGGTCGGGGCGACCTCCGCGGTGGGGGAGGGGCGGCGCGCGCGCGCCTCGGGGCGGGAGCGGCCCCTCCGGAGCCCCCCGCCCGGCCCCGCCCCCCGCGCCGGCCCCGCCCCGCCCCCGCCCCGCCCGGGGCTCACTCCGAAGTTTCCTGCGCCGCGAGTGGACCGGCTCTGAGCTCGCTCGCAGCCCCGCCGCCCGGCCCGCGCTCCCCGTGCTCCGCGCTCCGCGCCCCGCGCCCGTCCGCCCCGCGGACCCCTCTGCGCCGGACCGCTGCCGTCGCCGCCGGGCCAGCCGGAGCGGGAGCCGGAGCGGGAGCCGGAGCGGGAGCCAGCGGGCCGGGGGCGCGGGCCGGGGGCGCGGGCTGGGGGCGGCGGCGCTCCAGCCGGGGCCGAGCGCCTGCCGGGTACGCGGTGACCGCGCCACCCGGGCGATGCCCGCGGGGACGCCGCCGGCCGCCGGAGTGAGGTGAGACGCGGCGAGGACGCGCGCCCCACAGCGCGCCGGGACCCTCTTCAACTTGAGGCAGCCGGCGGGGGAGCCCCTCGTGCGCCTGCCCCCGCCCCGGCAGTGGGGGAGGGGCCGCCCAGCCCTCGCCGGAGGGAGGGGGCGGGCGGGGGCGGGGGGTGCCTGTGTCTCTAATGAGAAAAGACAAAGACATCCCGGCGGCCGTGGCTCTTCCCGCGGATCCGCTCCACTCGAGGCAGGCGAGAGTGTCGTTCCCGGGACCCGGTCACTGCCTGTCCCCCGCAGGTGCTGCCCGCCGCCACCATGACCGAGGGCGCGCTAGCGGCCGAAGAGGTCCGAGTGCCCCTGGGCGCGCCAGCCCCAGGCCCTGCGGCGGCGGCATCCCCCGCGAGCCCTGGGGCGCCGGGATCAGAGACGGAGCGGGGGTCGGGGCCCAGTGCGTCGTCCCCCGAGAGCCCAGCGACCGAACGTGGTGCGGAGCTGGGCACCGACGAGGAGCAGCCCGTCCCGTACCCGGCACTGGCGGCCACGGTCTTTTTCTGCCTCGGGCAGACCACGCGGCCGCGCAGCTGGTGTCTCCGGCTGGTCTGTAACCCATATCCTTCCCGGGCCGCCGGGGCGCAGGGATGGGGGGCATGGAGGTCCGGGGCACGGGACCCTCTCCGCGTGTGCCTCCTACGCTCGGGCTGCTTGGACCCAGCATGGGCTTGGTGCGCGGAGGGCGCAGGGCAGGGGCGCGAGGAGGGCAGCCCTCCTCCGAAAGAAGCGGCCCCGGGCCGAGCTTTGCCGGGCAGCGGGGGCGGCTCTCTCCATCCGAATGGGGTGTCCCCGCTCCGGAACCAGCTCAGGACCGGAGGGGCGGGGAGAGAAGCGGCTAGGCCACCGCAGGCTTGCGGTGGAGAGGGGTCGGCAGGGAGAGGAGATCGGAACTCCCTCCGCCCCCATGGGTGCCGGTCGGGACGGTAATTCTCTCTGGGTTTATGGCATGTGTGGTCTGAGGCAGGACCCTCGCCGGGGAAGGGGGGCCGGCGGGACCTCACTAAGGTAGCAAAGTTTTCCTCCGGCGCCTTGCGCTTGGGAGAGCCCGGGAGACCCTGGGGGCTGGGAGGCTGTGCGGTCTCGCTGGTCCTTCTCCGCGGAGGGAGGCGGGGACGTTGGTTGTGAACTCGCCTTTCCCGGCTGAACTCGCTGTTGGGGCTGATTTAAGTCATGCGCAGTGGGGGGTGGGGGGGGCAGGGAGGCAGCTGGCACCGCACAGTGGCACGCTGGTGCCCCTTCCCTTCTCCCAGTGCTTCCCTAGCCAGAGAGGAAGGGGGCCACCCTCTCTGCTCCTGGTGAGAGCGATGCAGACTTTTGGAGAAGGTTCCAGAGCAGAGCTGGTGGGGCAGGGGGCATTTCTGAGATGCTGGTAGCAGGTCTGGTGACCCCCAGCAGGTAGCCTTTGGGGATGGTCAGCGGGCCCTGGCTGGCTGGGTTCCAGCTGGTCCTCCCACTGGTCCGTGGAGCTGGTGGCCAAGTGGCTGAGCTCTGGGCGCTGGGCATTCCCACCCCATGGCCTGAGGGAATCCGGTGCGACAGCGAGGTGCGGTGCTGAGGAGAGGAGGCTGCCAGGCGGGACCTCGCGTGTGAACTTCTGCTGGCGTGGAAGAGGCAGGAGGGAGGAAGGCCTGCGTGTGTGTTTCCTACCTTGTGGGTTTAACTGTGCAGACATCACACCCCAAAGAGGGATTTGTACCAGGAAAGTAACAAGCGCCGAATGTTCCTTCCCTGAAGTCCAGACCTGGGCAGAGTCAGGGGACCTCTGTGGTTGTGAAGAGAGCCATGGTGGCTTGAGGGAGGGGCCAGGGCCCAAGGGCCCCCCACCCCCACCCCCCGGCGTGGCCCAGCCCCTGGTTGGGCTTGACCGCTGCCAGGCTGAGCTTGCAGGGTGGCTGTAGGCTTGTCCTCTGTCCAGATCCCCGCCTGGAGATGGCCAGGCCACCTCGTTTTGGCGGGAAGGCGGCCGGACTGGGGGAGGTGGTGGGTGATGGGGTGGGTGCCCTAAGGCCCTGGGACAGGAGGCTCCCCCCCCCCCCACGTGTAGGTCACTTCCAAGCACTCGTGGGACCAGCTAGGGAGGGGAGCAGGCCTGCAGTTTCTCTCCTGACAGCCCCCGCGTCTGGCTGCTCTGTCCCCATGCGGCCCAGGGAGTCTTCCGAGGCTGACCCTGTGTTCTGGCTGTTCCAGGCAGGCTGCGTCCTTTGGGACGGCTCGCAAGGTTGTTTGTGTTACTCGCGCAGGGGAGGTGGGGCGCTGCCACGCGCAGGTGGGGTGAGGTGAGGGGCTGGGGCGGGGGCTGAGGCTGGCAGGGGTGTGGAGGAGCTCAGGTCCAAGGATCATTTTACCCCTGCCCGCTTGTGGAAATGCTGCATCTGTCGAGTGGGGTGGGCCTGTCAGGCCCCCAGTGTGTGGGGACGGCTGCTGGCCTCCAGCAGATGCCAGGCCCTGGTGTGGAGGTGCCTAAAATAGGCCAGTGAGCCCGGACAGGTGGGGACCAGCCCCTCAGGGAACCCCGTGGCCTCAGCAAGGCTTTCGGAGCCTCTCGTTCCTGGGAGGAGCAGCAGCTTGTGAGAAGCGGGGGCTGTGGTTCTCCAGGGACCCGGTGGCGTCTGTCCTGGGCCGGAGGGTGCTCCTGGGCCTCGGCGTCCCTTCCTGCAGGTGGCTGTCCCATCAGCAGCCCTGCCGTCCTTCCCCGGAGCCTTGCCTGCTGCCCAGGGTAAACTTGCCCAGAGGGACGTGAGACAATGGGGTTTGCTCTGGAACCCACACTCCGTAAAGCAGCTCCTCGCTCCCCGGCGGCTGGCAGAGTCACAGGCGGTCCGCCCAGCCCAGCCCTGAGCCGGGACAAGATCGGCGGTTGGAACAGAGGACAAGGCCTTCCTTAAGGCCCGGACTTTCCAGAACCCCTGCGTGGATGGCCCCCCACACGAGGGAGCACGTGCGTTCCGTCCCTGCCTTGAGGGACACGCGATTCATAGTGAAGGAGCTTCCAAGGACGGCGTTTTCCTTATTGATTTACTTTGCTTCTGGAAAATATAATTGTGCTGGAACTTTTGGGGCGAGCGCTGTTTCTCCTACACAGGCTTATTTATAGAGGAGGGTGGGTGGGATCTGTGTGTTGTAGCTGCTCTGGGTTGTGTTCTGCCTGGGCTCCCCCGGGGTTCCTGACTCCTCGGTGCGGCTGTGATGCAGCTGCCTCCTCCCGGCACCCAGGCCGGGCGGGGCCTCCCAGGGATGCTGGAGGCTGGGAAGGGGGCCCTGTCTCAGTCTCCATGTGAGCCTGGGGACCGGCTGTGGCCCCATTGGGGTGTGTAGGGACTGGGAAGCAGCCACGGGGGCACTTGGGGGTGGTGGGCACCTCCAGGAGGTGTGTCCCAGAGGCTGGGCCCCAAGAGCCCCAGGCGCAGGGCCCAGGGAGGACGCAGGGCGTGGCAAGGTCACAAGGGTAGAGCAGGGTGAGCCCAGCCTGGCTCTTGAGTCTGAGTCTTTGGACCCTCAGGGCTGTGCCGGCAGGGAGCCGAGGGAGGCGAGCCCAGGTCCTTGAAAACGCACCGTGGACATCAGGGCCCCAGACTCATGCCCCAGGCTCGGCGGTTGCTGCCAGCGTCTGGGCCCTCAGCGGGCAAGGGCGTTCTGTCGGGGACATGCGGGGCGTTGACGTGGCAAAGGTCGGGCCCCCATCTGCCCTCGCCGGCCCCCCAGCACCCATCTGGCCCCACTAGGCTGGACATGAGCGGCTGGTCTCGTGTCCTCACCTTCCTGATCCTGTGGCCATGACCCCTGAGCGCTTTGTGGAGCACAGACCCCTCCCCCGACCCCCCCATACCTGTTCTTGCTGCCTCCTCCACCTCCCCTCCACCCCCCACCCCCCACCCCCGATCCTGACACCGGTGTGTTTATTTCTCAGGACCTAGAATCCTCAGGCTGCCCCTGGCCGGTGCATCCGTGTGTCTCACTGGAGTACCTGGCGCTGCCCGGCTTCCTTTGAAAGACAAAGGATGGGGGACAGGGCTCCGAGTGGCCTGCAGCCCCAGGCCTCCCCATCACCTCCTGCTCCGGGGTACGATTTCATGCTGAGCACCGACTGTATGCCCGCGGGAGGGGAGGGGAGGGGAGCCAAGGAAAGACCCTCCCCCACCGTGTGGCAGTGGAGATCAGAGTCCATGGCAGGGGAGCTTCCTGGGGATCAGCAGTGGGTTTCCGGGCAGGAGGCCTGCAGGAGGCAGGCTTGGGGGAGCCTTGTCCCTGGGTGGCTGCCCCTCGGGGTCCCTGGACTTGGGCTTGAGCTCCCATTGGTCCCCAGGTTGAGAGCAGGGCTGTGATGTGTCCTCATTCTGGCTTCTGGGCTCAGGAGGGCTTCCTGGAGGAGGTGTGGCTGGGCTGGGCCATTCGGGTGGATGTGAGAAGGAACAGGAAGACCTTGGGACGGCGGGGGGGCGGGGGGGTTGTAGAAGGGAGAATTCGTGCGAGCTGAGCTGCGTTCGTCTGGGAGAGCCCTGGCTGTGTCTGTGTCACGGTCAGTGCTGTGATGCTGCCCAGGGAGGGGCCTGGCCGAGGTTCCCTCTCCACAGTGGCCTAGGCTTCTAGCCCTGCCTCGTTTCCCACCCAGGAACCTATGGGTACGATCTGGTATCTGAGCAGACAGTTGGTGTCCCTCCAGCTCGGTGGCCTGATTAGTTGGCAGAGGCCAGAAAGCGCTGATTAATGCCCTGTGTGTGGCATGGCAAGGCCAAGTGTGGCCCTGGCCACCACATCTGCTGCCCAGCTGGACCATGGGGACGTTGTGGGGGCGGGGAGAGCCACGTAGAGTGAGACAGGGGCTCCTGCGAGCACTCATTTCAGGGCGGTCTCCCTACACAAACCTTTCCTGGCCTGAGCGCTGTGCTGGGCCCACAAGACTCTCCCAGCAGAGCTTCCAGTGTGTGTCTGGTGAGGCTGGCCTGACCGAGGTGGGGGTGCTCGGGTGGGTGGGATGGGCCACATGGAGGCTTTGGGGTGGTGGTGGGGAGCCAGGGAGACTCTCTGCTTGATGGACACAGGGACCCGTCGGGGGAGGAGACCTGGAGGGGGTGGATGTGGAGCAGCCGTGTCCCAGGCAAAGGAACGGCCTGCGCACAGGCCCCGAGGCTGGTGGAATGTGTCAGTGCAGCTGAAGCAGGTGGGGGCGTGCTGTGAGGGCAAGGGAGGAGCCGTCGGGGGCGGGGGGTGGGGTGGGGGGGGTCTGCCTCAGCTGGGTTGGGGCTTGTTCTCCGAGGGAAGAGCTGTGTTGGGACCAGGCTTGGGGAGAAGTCAAGGAGAGGGTGGAGGGCACCGCAGGGGCAGGGGCCAAGGTGAAGACGTGGCCACGGGTGCCAGCCTTCAAAGGAAACTCTCGGATGCAGCGGGCATCACGTTCTGACCGCCCAGTCTCCATCCTGACTGCGGGACGCTGTGGGCGCCCTCCTTGGCATGACGGGCGCTCAGAGGGCGCCTCCTTGGCATGACGGGCGCTCAGAGGTGGTCTGGGTGCTCCTCGCCCCTTCCTGGGGCAGCAGGCAAGGCGGCGGCTCCCCAGAGCTGCTGGCAGGACTCCCCGTTCCAGGGTCAGGATCAGGATGCGAAGGAATGCGGGGGATGGGCCAGCCTGTCAAACATCCCGGGATGAATCCAAGCAGCCCATCCCGGCTCCAGAGTCTAAACCTTGGCCTTGGCAGTCAAGGTCAGGCGGGAAAGACGTGTTACCTTCATTTATGCGGGTGTCGCGCTGAGACCAGAGACCGCCCAGAAGGGGGTGGCAGCCCTCGCCGCCAAGTTGGGAATATATATTTTTTTCTCTCTCTTCTTGTAAGTGGGTATTTAACCCTGGCACAAAAGACTAGTTGTGCGCTCCCCGCGCTGGTGAGCCGTTGCCTTTGACGGAGCTGGAAACATCTCTGAGCCACGTGTGCCCAAGCAGCGGGCAGTTAAAGCGGTGGCGCCCGCCTGCGGTGGCAGACGCAGAGTGATTTAGGGCCCTGTTCCCCCACCCGGACGGGATGGGTCTCAGAGGGAAGCGGCCCAGCCTAACGCGTTGGCAGCAGGTTCGGGCACTGTCCCCAGAGCACTGCGCCCACCGCAGATGACAGATGGGGGCTGCTCGGCTGCGCTGTCTTCGCAGAGTGAGGAGCGGCTCGGTGTCGTTCTGCTGGGGAGGGGCCCCGCCGTGCACACACCCCCCCACACACTCTCACACCTCTCGAGGCGAGGCTGCCCCGCCCTGCGTGGCCAGACGGCAGGCCGCGAGGACACTGGGGCCCCTGGCCACCAGCACGCTGGCCCCTCTGCTGGGGCGAGCAGGGAGGGCTCCTTGTGGAGGGAGCCTGAGTAGTGGCGATGGTTGGTGAGTGTGTTAAATTGGAGTGTGAGCGAGGGCCCTGCCTCCCCCCCCCACCCCAAAGGCACAGGGGGGGCCACCACCCAGGCTGGGGGACAGTGGCTAGACTCCCCTCCCATGACCAGGAGGTCCTTCCCAGCTGCCCGTGCAGGGCAGGGGCCTCGTGCTGTGAGCCTGCCTCTCCAGGACCCGAGTGGCTCTTGGATGCGAGGGATTTGAGGGGCTCTAGAAGCACCCCCCCGCCAGCATGATGCTGACAAGAACCAAGGCGGGTCCCAGGGCGGCCCTCGCTCAGCCTCACCCATCGCTTCTCTCTCTGCCAGTCAGGCAGGTCCAACAGTGAGAAGACCGAACACCCTCTGTAGGGCTGCCCTGGGGGAGAGGGGACCCCTGCCCCACCGGGTCTTGACGGGTGCAGGGGTACCAGCCCCGTGGTGTCAGCT
The DNA here is from genome assembly GCF_054392235.1 of Sus scrofa. Taxonomy (NCBI): domain Eukaryota; kingdom Metazoa; phylum Chordata; class Mammalia; order Artiodactyla; family Suidae; genus Sus; species Sus scrofa. Next base: position 47,107,982 of record NC_139385.1, on the reverse strand, counting down.
CTTCCTTCTCCTTGGGGCGCAGGCACGTAGGGAGCAGATGTTAACGAAAGCCCTTGTGGTTGGGCCTGGACAGAGTGGGCTGGGTGCTCGGGGCCGGCGTGCAGGCTGGCAGCGCAGGGAGGAGGCCAGTTCTCCTGGGTGGGCATGGCCCCCGTCCCACTGCCTGGAACTGGGCAAAGCCCGACCCAGCATCAGTGCCAAGGCGCCTGGCAGGCGGCTGGCCTATTTGTCACACTGTTCTCTCCTTGTTCTGGGTTCTGCCAGTGCTCCTTCCCGGCTGGCCTCCAGGTGAGGTCGGGGTGCTGGGTCGGGAGGTCAGCACCCCTTTTCTGGGTGGCCATTGTCTCTCTCTCCCCACCTGCCCACATGCACCTGGTGGAGTCCCCGGCAGGAGGCCCTTGTATCTCAGCCCCTCGCTGGCTGGGGGCTGGGCTGGGGGCACCCTGATGCCCCTTTGGGGGGTGCGGCCCCTGGAGTCATTGAGCCCCTCCCACCAGGGGGGCTGGGCAGGACTTCCTGGTCACAGGAGGGGAGTGTGGCTGCTGTCCCCCAGCCTGGGTGGTGGCCCCGCCTGTGCCTTTGTTTTTCATTTGCATCACCTCTTCCAGAGCAGTGGTTAACGAATCTGACTGGGAACCGTGAGGTTGCAGGTTCGGTCCCTGGCCTCGCTCAGTGGGTTGAGGATCCAGTGTTGCTGTGAGCTGTGGTGTAGGTTGCAGATGCGGTTCGGATCCCGCGTTGCTGTGGCTCTGGCGTAGGCCGGTGGCTACGGCTCCGATTAGACCCCTGACCTGAGAATGTCCATATACCGCAGGAGTGGCCCTAGAAAAGGCAAAAAAGGCAAAAAGGCAAAAAAAAAAAAAAAATCACCTTTTCCTTTCCTACCGCTGAGACCAGGTTCCCAAGGTGAAGAGCCCAGTCCAGCTGGCTGGTGAGAGGTCTGTGCAGTGAGGGCTCTGGAGGCCTGTCTGGGACACAGCCCTGGCCCCAGGAGCAGCTCTGAGGGTGCCCGGGCTCCGGCTCTGGCCCCAGCCTGCAGGGGGTGTGTGCAGCATTGGGTGTGTTCACGGGGTGGGGGGAGGCCCAGGGGATCTTCCAGAAGGTGGTGGGGCCTCCGGGATGGACAGAGTGTGTGTCCCTGGAGTCCAGGGCAGTGAGGTGGGGGCTGGCTCTGAGCCCGGGGCCCGGGCCTGCTCCAGGCCCCGTCAGGGTGTCAGAGGCTGAGTCCCTGTTGCACCAAAGGCAGAGGCCACAAGGTCCACCACCCCAAAGCTGAGGGGCCTTGGTAGACAGGTCGCCTTCTGGACCCCAGTGTTCTGATCCGAGGGGCAGGCCTGTGCCCCTCAACCCCTCACGGGCAGCCATCCCCATCCTGCCCAGGGAGATGGGGCAGCTGGGACCATCTGCTGGGCCCTGGGCTGGCAGCCTGGGCTCGTTGGGGAAGGGCTTTGTCAACTCCTCTGGGCCTCCCTTGCAGCGATGGCTCTTGGGCAGTGCCCGTGGAGGGAGCTGCCCCCCAGGTTCTCAAGTGCCAGGCCCAGGCCGCCCACTTGGTGCCACTAGGGTGACCTTTGAGCCCCTCCCAGGCACCCCGGGAGGCCTGGGACCAGATGGGCCCGTTTTGGCCTTGATCTCCGTGCTGCCTGCGTCTGTAAGGAGGGGCCTGCCTGTCGGCGGGTCTGGGCACCCACATCCCCCGGAGCTCCGTGTGCTTGGCACAGAGCGGGCCAGGCCCCTGAAGCCACGCACCTCCCAGGATCTGCTCTTGGTGCTGGCTCCAGGGAGCCCACGAAGGGGACAAAGAAATGGACGTGACAGTGGCAGTGTTGGGGTCTTGGCCCTGCCCTATAGAGGGCATCACTACGCAGAGGGGGTCCTGGCAGGGTGGGCACTCCGGGCAGGCAGGCAGTGTCAGGGGGACCGCACCTGGCTGGGCGTGCAGCGTCCAAGGTGTGGCTCTGCTCGTCGTCCACACAGGCCGGCATGCGTAGGCCAGTGCACTGGCTTGAGGGTGTCCCCAAGTTCACATCCACCCGGACCTCGGAAGGTGACCTCACGTGGAAGTGCGGTCTTTGGGGACACAGGTTGGGATGAGGTCAGCCTGGGCCGGGCCCTCAGTCCAAGAGGAGCAGGTGCAGATACGGGGAGACCGCGGGAGGGTGGGGGCAGACGTGGGCGAGGCGGCCACACCCCAGGACACCCTGGGTTTCCTGCAGCCGCCACGGAGGCCTGCCTGGGACCAGCGCCCTCACGGCCCCAGACAGACCAGACTGCCGACGGGCTCCTGGCCTCCGGACTCGGAGAGGAAGCCTTCCTATAGCCTAAACCCCCGTCCTGTGGTGCCTGGTCTCTCACTCTTGGCCCCTCTCCGTCCCCTGGGAGAGCCAGGCCCTACTGGGGGAAACCATGTCAGGCCTTCCAACGAGGAGCAGGGCCCCTGGGAGACAGAAAACCAACCGTAAAATCGGTCATTTGGAGGCCTGGCCAGACCCCAAGCGGTCGTGTCGCTGGGGATCCTGGGGGCCGTTCTGGAGGAGGTGCCGTGAGGACATTGGGCCTTCGGGTGCCTTCTGGGTGGATGGAGACGGCAGAATCCCCTGTGCAGTGCTGAGCCACTTGCTCAGCGAGTGTTCCCCGTGCCGTTGGCCCTTGGAGGCTTTGCCGCGGCTCCTAGGGGGTCGTTTGACTGCATCAGCCTTAGAGGAAGCCCAGTGTTGGCCGTGCCTGGTGGGACCGAGGGTGTCCTGCAGGATGTAGTCTGGATGGCTGGCGGGTGAGGGGCCGCGTTCCCAGCTGCGGACCCGCTGTGGCAGCAGGGGCTCTGGAGGTGTCTGGATTCAGGCTGCTCCTGTGTCCTCTTCTAGAAGGCACTGCCCGAGGTGGCTGGGGGCGAGGTGGCTCCCCCAGAGGCCTGAAGCCCAGCCCCAGGCGCTCGCAGGTGTGGTGGGCATCCTGCCTCAGGCCCAGCTCTTGGGGCAGGACGGGCAGACAGGGACACCCCAGCCCTGCGGCAGCAGAGGCACTGGTCCCTGTGGACAGTGTCTGGGGCAGGGCTGGGGTGTGAGGCCGAGGGGGTGGGTGTGAGCAGTGTGGCTGCTCCCGGGATGCTGGGGGCGGCTGAGGCCAGGTGGGTGGGCCCTGGGGGGCGGGGGACAGGTGTGGGGACATCTGACAGTAGGTGGGAGGGCCACGGGTGCTGTTCCGAGGAGGGGCGCTGGGAGGGTCCCCTGAGCAGCCTGGGAGCCTGCAGGAAGGTGCGAGGATCCCGTGTCCTGTCCCTTTGTCTTTCAAGTGGTCACCTGGCGGCTGCACTCTGATGAGTCAGCCTGCATTAGCGCCTCATCGAGATGGACGAGGACGTGTCCCCTGGGCTGCTGGCAGGGCAGCCGCCGGCTCCGGCCACAGAGCAGGCCTGCCACGTTGCTGCGATGTCGAGCCGACCGCGTTTGTCCGCGTGCGCTGTGCCCTGGGCATGGCAGGCCTGCTGTTCCGGACCCGCGGCGGTGTCCTTCCAGCGCTGCTCTGAGGGTCGTTCTGGGCTGTGGAGGATGCCACACTGGGCACATGGCGGAGGAGGGGCAGAAGGTGACAATGACCTGCGTGGGGAGGGGGCACAGGGTGGGACACATGAGGGGTGGCGGCAGGTGGACCATCTGGAGTGGGGTCAAGGCGGAAGGAGGCTGGCCGAGCGTGGACACTTGGGGTCCCTGGGAAGGACCCCACCCAGCACCCCCATTCGCTGAGTGCGGCGCTGCTTAGATGCAGGAACAAGAGGTGGGGCCTGAGGAACATTCTAGAAGCAGGGTGGGACTGGTGGCCTGGGGACCTGGGGTACAAAGGATCATGAAGCACATCCCTGGACCATGGACTCCTGGACGTTGGGGTCGGGGAGGGGGTGCCTGGGCCCAGGGTTCGGGGAGCCAGCTCCTCCTGGCTGCGCTCTTGTCCCCACCTGGCTCCCACTTCGCCTGCCGAGGTCTCCCTTCCTTCCTGAGGTCAAGGCTGTACCTGCCCCCTGGGTGTGAGAGCGGCCTCACCTCCTGGGGCGCGAGGGGCTCAGAGCATGCCTTGGGCCGCTCGCGTCACCCACGGCCACAGTCCTCTGCTGCAACCACTCCTCAGCGTCTCACAGGCGCCCAAGGCCGCGTGTCCCGTCCGTGCGACCAGGACCCAGAGGCAGGGAGTCCCTGTGTGGTTTCTCCCTCGGACATCACCAGGTCCTTCCCGGGGTGCCCCTTGGGAGACCATGCTGGGCCCCGGATCACTCTCCTACATGTGGCAGGTGGGAGGGCACCCGGGCACCTCTGACGTCAGGCCAGGGGAACAGTGGTCAAGAGGCTCACCCGTTTGCCATGGGGAGCCCCTTACTCTGTCTCGGCCCTGAGGCAGGCGTCAGCACCGACTTCTGCCTACTGTTGAGAAAACTGAGGGTCAGAGCAGGTCCCTGCAAGGCCCCGGGGCCCGGCGTGCAGGCCGTCCCCCCCAGGAGCCCACTGTCCCCTTTGAGTTTGGCGAGGTGTGACGCGTATCAGCACAGCCCACGCAGAGCGCCTGGGTCCGTGCTCTTTGCTGTAGTTGTGCGCCTGTCACTACAGTCAGCGTTGGGACCTATCCATCAGCCTGAAGGGAGTCCCGTCCCTGTCAGCCGCTAGCCCTCCCCAGCCCCACCCCGGCCCCGGCGCCCCCCGGTCGGCATCCTGTCTCAGGGTGTGCCCGCTCTGGACTTTTCGTAGAAGGGGAGTCCCACGCAAGTGACCCTGTGTGTCGGGTGTCCCTCTGAGCCCAGTGTCCTCAGGGCCCGTCCAGGCCGGAGGACGATGGCGCGTCACTGCTTTTAGGCTGATGTGCTGGACCTCGTGTTCCTTGTTCACTTGGTGGTGGCGGCCATGGCGGGTCACACCTTTCAGCCGCTGTGATGTGTGCTGCCGTGAGTGGTCCGAGTTCTGCTGGGCCTGTGTCCAGGAGCGGAATTGCTGGGCTCTGGGGAAATGCATCCTGTCGTTCGAGATGCCAGAGCCTTTTCCCAGACAGCACCTCCTTCCTGCCTCGTGTGCCCCGAACTCGGGTCTCTGAGCCGGTGGTCTGCAGAGGCCTTGGCGCCAGTCCCTAGGGAGGGACCCCACCCCGCCTGAGCCTGAGCCCCCTGAGCCAGCAGGACCTGCCCACCCATAGATGCTTCCAGGGTGACCACTGGGAGGTGGGCAGAGCTGTCCAGTTGGCTTAGAAAAGGGGCCCTGCCTGGCGGCCTCCTGGGTGGAGTGGCCTTTCTGAACTGAATCCCCCTGGGATGGACTGTCCAGGCAGGGCCGTCAGAGCCATGTGGCCTGCGAGGCACCGCATCCTGGCACCCAGGTGGGTGCGCAGACAGCGCACAGGTGGGGTGGGGCCAAGCCCAGGGCCGGGTGGTGCTGGCCTGGGGGTGGGAGTAGCTGGCGTGTGTTTGCCTGGCATCCATCTCTCCATCAGCCCTCTGGAGAATTTCAACACCCACACGAGGAATAAAAAAAAATTATTAATGAGCTTGGCGCGGTTGCCATGGGAACCTGTTGCTAATGAATCTCTGGGGTCTCCTTTTACCTCTGTGGAGCGGCGCAGCCCGAGCTGTGCTCCCGAAGACGACATGTTTCCGACTAATCAGGTTGCCGTGGCAACGCCTGTCACTAATCCCCAGCCCGGCTCCTGCTTTACCCGCCTGGCCTGGGTTACATAAAGCGCTTTCGTGCATCCAGGGCTGCTCCCGGATTGGAGACCCCCCGGCCCCCCATCCGGAGAGCCTGGGAGTCCTGTCTCCAGGGCATCCCGGCCACTTGCCTCTCCACCCCCTCCACCAGTCACACCTGGGGTTCCCCAGACTCAGAAAGCAGAGGTGCCAGAGTCTGTGGCGTTTTGTTAGGAAAAAAGCGCAGAGGGTGGGATCTTCTCTTGGCCCCCCGTGTGTGTGGTGCTTGGAGGCCTGGCACCAGCAGGTGCTCCCGGAACGCCGGAGGGAGCAGCAGCTGGAGTGGTCACAGCCAGGGATCTGGCTTGTTCCCGGGAGGCCTAGGGCCCCAGGGCCCTAGAGCTGGCTGCTCATTTCCAGGCCAGTGCTCACGCCCGTCTGCCTTGGGCTCCGTGGTGGGGGGGGGACCCAAGAGGTGGACCAGAATCCTGGGGCATGAAGGTGGGAGGTGAGGCTGGTGTCCACCGTGTCCTGTGTTGGGAGGATCCTGCAGGGACCTTCCACACCCTCGGCCCACCCCGAGGAGCCCACGTGTCCGGTCTGCTCTGACGCTAGCCGGGCGCCTGGGCTCGCATGTAGTGGGCATGTGAGGCGGACATCAGTGAGTCTCCCGCTCTGTTGCTCCGGCCCAAGTATCTGAGACGCTCCTGCAGGGCAGGTGCCGGCGTGGGGACGGAAAGCGGACAGATCCTGTCTGCCCCCGGGGTCCAGCTTTAGGACTGGGTCAGCCATGGCTCAGTGCGCTGTGGGCTTCTCCAGTCTGGGCGGAGAAGCCACTGGACTTGGGGTTTTAGCTCTCTCTCCAGCTGCTGCGGGACACCCTGGAGCTGCTGAAATGGGTGCTGGGTAGGAGGCAGGCGGCCCTTCCCTAGTCATCGCGCATAGCTGCAGGCCGGGAGGGCTTCCTGGAGGAGGCGGTCTCCACAGGGCCCTGAGGGCAGAGGGGTGGGAATGGGGGTTCCTGTCAGGGTGATGCCCAGTATATCCGTGGACCCGAGAGCCCCTCTGTGCCCAGCTCAGGGGTTTGCTGGGGGTACCCACCCCTCAGACTGCTGAGCACACCCTCCCCCACCCCTTGCTCAGGGGCTCTTTGTCCTGGGGCCCCTGGGACACCCCGGACCATGCCTTCTGAAGCACCCCGCTCAGGCGGCCGTGGCAGCGCATCGCAGATGGATAGCTTAAACCTCACGAATGTGTTTCTTGCAGTCCTGGGGGCTGGACATCCAGATCGGGGGTGGGCAGTGCTGGTTTCTCCCGGGCCCCTGTTCTCCGCCTGTGGCTCTGCCCTCTGTGCCTGCCCGTCCTGCTCTTGTCTCACTGGGATGTGCTCTGGATCAGGGTCCCGCCCTGTGGCCTCACTTTTCCTCCATCGCCTCTCGAAAGACCCCACCCGCGAATACGACCACATCGGAGTTCCGTGCGGGGGGCTGGGCTGCAACACAGGAGTTTGCAGGGAAGGCCCTGCGGTATCTCCCAGAGCCCCAGCCGCTGGCTGAGCCCTGCCTTTGTCTCTCGGTTCTCTGGTCCCTCGGGGCCCAGTGCGCATCCCACACCCCCCAGCACAAGGCAAGGCCCCTGGGGGAGCTTCCCCCCTCTCCACCTGACAAGCGGTCCCAGGCCCCTGGGTGCCGCCAGCCACATGCCTGGGTGGACCCCTGGCAGCGCCCACTCTGAAACTGCTGGCCTGTGAGGGTCTGAAGCACAGACCTGAAACAAGGCCCTCAGAGCCCTGCTTGTCCTGGTGCCGCCCCTGCGCCTAAATCCCCCACCCCTGGGGTCCCAGTGAAGGGGAGGCCAGCCTGGAGCCCCTATGCCCCTGCCTGTCCCAGGGAGGCTGAGGGGCTTACGTGCCCTGGGCCTGAGGCTCTGCATGTCCACAGGGTTGGGTAGCTGGGGAGATGGAGGGAAGGCAGTAGGTAATTCCAGGTAGCAGAGCCGTCGCCTGGCGGGGGCACAGAGGGCAGGAGTTTGGCCCGGCCCATGGCTGTGTCCCTCTGTCCGGGGACCTCCAGCCTGGACCGGACATTTCTCAGGCTGGGCTGGGGCGGGGCTGGGGGGGCGGCTGTTGTTCTGACAAGAGAGGAGGCTGGGGTCCCTTCCCAAGCACAGAGATGTGGCCTCATGGGGTCTGGGTGGTGGGGGTGGCAGCAGACACCCCAGGAAGCATCTGCTCTTCCTTGCCGAGGGCAGAGCAAGACGGCAGCCGAGCGGGGTGCACGGTACAGAGGGAGGGGCTGGGGGGCACTTCCCCGTCATTGCTAATTTGGCCTTTCCAGCTCTCAGCTCCCAACACGCACCTGCTTCCACTGGTCTTGAGCCCCAGTCACCTCCCCAGACCCCCCCGGGAAGGTGGCACCCTCTGGACTGGCCTCTTGGCCCCGGGCTGAGCCTTGGCAGAGAGGGCAGTCCCTGGGCCTGGTCCTAAGTTGTTGACTGTCTGATGCCTGGAATTCCACCACGGAGCGCACGCTGTCCAGGGCTACACCCTGTTCCAGGCCAGCCCCCCCGCAGCCCCCCTGGGAGCGGGTGAGCAGATGCGCCCTGGAGCTCGGGGCGGGGGTGCTGCCCTGCCCTCCACAGGGCCCGGGCCAAGTCCAGCGCCCTCAAGGCCTCTCCCGGGGCAGGGGCAGGGTGCTCACCGGGCCCAGCACCGCGCGCCCCCACTGACGGCTCCCTTCGCCCACCGTGTGCCAGCCTCCTCCTTGGGCTCACGGGAGCCCTGGACAGGGTGGCATGACTCTGGCCCAGGGAGGCCTGCCCTTCTGTCCGTCTCTCCCAGGCCTGGCGCTGGCCCCAGGGTGAGTGGTTGTGCCTCGTTGGGACCTGTGGTGGTCTGCTCCCTCGACGTGGCGTGACCTTCCAGAACCCCGTGGGGAAGGCGGGGGCTCCAGGCAGGGGCCGGGGTGTTTCCTGCACGTTTGAAATACGGCCGGCCTGTGGCTGGGGGGAGCAGGCAGTGTTTTAATTCCTAATTTAGACTGTTTATCTGCAGAGCTCTGGAGGCTGGGCGGGCAGGCGGGCGGGCGGGGAGAGGCAGTGCCCCCGCCCCCGCCCCCCCAGGCGCCTCCGCCTCCTGCGCGCTCCAGCTGCCCAGTGGGCATGGGTGGGGGGCTCGTCCCTCCCCGCTTCCTGGACGGGGCCTCGCGGCTGCTGCTGATGCTGCTGCCACCGCACCGCTCGGGGGCACCGTCCACTCTCCAGCAGGGGCAGCCCCCTCCCCACACCTCCCGGCCAGGACTGGGAGTTGTGAGGCATCTGGCCCAGACGGAGTTGCGGCCTCGCCCGAGTTTTACTGTACAAGAGAGTAAAAAAGGGCAGAGGGCCCGGGGTACACGGGGCGAGGGAAGGGGGGACCTGGGGTGGGGGGGAAGCCAGCCTGTGTCGCTCCCTGCCCCCGGCTCCCTCCACCTCTCTCGTGACCGCCCCACGGTGGCCTCTCCAGCTTTAATTAGGACGTAGATTTCTTTTTCCAGCCATGATGATCTGGTTGAGGCCGGGCTGGCTTCCCAGTTGCCATGGAAACCGGTGTGCACCCCTTCTTTTGTCCCCTCCCGCAGTCCTCTGCAGAGGGGCTCTGGGCTGGACCCTCCATGGCTGGGAGCCTGTGTTTTCATCTTCTCTGCTTGTGGGCGCCGTGACCTGCTGGCTATGGTAGGAACTCACAGCAGGGGACGGGGGGTGGGGGCAGGGGAGGGGGACAGGTACTGGGCCGAGCGTACCCCTCAGGCCGCAGAAGGCAATGTGTTGTCACCCTGGGGTCTAGAGGCCTGGAGGGGGCTGCGTGGGCCCGTGTAGGGTGTTAGCCATCCAGGAGGGCACCCAGGGTCGGGGTGTGTGGGTGAGGCCCAGACCCAGGGTGCTGGTGACTTGGAAAAGCTACCTGGAGGGTGGGAGCCCGTCCTGGCCCAAGGGAGGCTCTGCAGACCCCACAGACCACGGACGGCGAGCCCCTCTCAGCTCACCTGTTGGGCACAGGCCTGAGGTCCATCCCATCTGGAACCCGCCGCCAGATTCCAAGCCCCCATGCCCCTGCACCTTGGCCTCCTAGAAGCTTCCAGGAATGGGAGAGGGGCTCTGAAACGTGTTTTTAGTGTCCAGGGGCAAAGGCTCTGCTGGCACACACCCCCCCCCCGGCCACTGTCCAAGCCCCCTCCCCCAGCAGGGCCTGCCCACCCCAGGCAGCACGTGCACCAGCGCCAGCGCGTGGGGAGCCCGAGCGTGGGAACAGCAGGTAGCCCTCGGCGGGCAGCGCAGGGATTCCCTAATTAGAGGATTTATTAGGAAAACGCCGGCGTTCTCGGCGCAGGCTTCCTGCAGCCGCAGAGGCACACGTCGGCCTCCAGCCCAGCAGCCTTGTGAGGGCGAGGGTGGGTGGGCTGCAGGGGGTCCCTGCCCCTGGAGAATCCCCCCATGGGGAGGATGGGCTTTGTCCCCCCACAAGGAGCCCGCCGAGCCCTGAGGGGCCCCTTCAGGGCCTTGAAGGGCGGGAGTACATCTGGGACCCACAGGGCCCAGCCAGCCTCATGGTGGGTGACTGGCCGCGGGCAGACGCAGACGCTGGCAGGGGGGGACCTGGGGCAGCTTGGGGTGTGGCCGGAAGCGCTTCCGTCCCTGTGACTGTTGGGGTGAGTGAGGCGTGGTTGTTCCCAGGCGATCAGAGCCCGGGGCAGCCTGTGGAGGGGCTGGGCCCCGTCAGGGGTTCTTGGGAGGGGGCAGGTCCAGGGCCTGGGGCCGTGGTTGGGGGGCTCCCAGCAGGTGACGGGGCGGGTCTGAGCCCCAGGTGGGGAGAGGACATCCTTCAGAGTTGGGTGGCCCTGGCACGAACCAGCTGCCCTGTCCTCTAGCCCCTGAAGCCAAGGTCTCTGAGCTGCAGGGCCTCGCCGTTCGTTGAGGCCCCAGGGAGCTTCTGCCACAGGACTCTATCTTGCTGTTTATCTTCCTGGAATTTAAAACTGAGAAATTTAGAAATTGCTGTTTGGTCATTTAAAACAATAATAAACTCATTATGTGTGAACATAGCATTTCTTTTATGAAAAATGCCTCTGTCTTGCAAGACATAAAAATTTAGCCAGACAAGGGGCGTTTCAGGGTTTTGCAAGTCTGGCGACTGCCCGGCCTGATGCAAGAACCAGAAACAGCAGGACCCCTTCTGCTCTGCGTGCCTGTGGGTGCCAGTGAGGAAGGGTGGGTCCGGGTGGGTTCCACCCCACCAAGGACTGCCAGCCTGAGGCAGCAACGCCCACCCCAGGGAGAGTTCTTCAGGCTCCTTCTGGAAGGTCTCCTCTTGGGGGGTGCCCTTGGGGTCCCCACTGTCCAAGCGAGGGGACGTCCAGCGCTCCCGAGCCCTGGCCGCCTGCTCCAATCCGTTTGCTCCCCCTGTCGTGGCAGTCAGACTGCATGTCGCCCTGGCCTGTGGGAGCCCCACTGTCTCCCTCCTGGAGGGGGTGTCAGCAGCCCGCTCCCCCCTTGAGGACCCGAGTACCTGGCCAGGCAGGCCTCGAATGGGAAGCTGTGATGTGGCCAAGCGGACAGGCCGGTGAGCCCTGGCAGGGAAGACCGTGCCCCGGCCAGGCCGTGGGGGTCCAGCCCGGCCTGTGGGCCCTGCCCCACGGCACCCATGGCCCCCTCCCATGGTGGGGGCACCAGCACCTTTCTGGACCTCTGGTGGCAGCGGCTGCAGCAAGCGTAGACAGCCCACCACGCTGGGGAGGGAGAGGCACCCCATTGTTAGTTTAAAAAAAATGACTCAGACGATTCACAGAAGTCTTCCTTTTCCTGCCAGTTTCCAAGAATTCTCTTCCAGCATAATGGATCGAGTTATTCGGAGATCGATGCAGATGCAGGTGGCTGGAGGGGAGCCAGGATGGGCGAATCCACGAATCCACGCGCCGCACGGCCAGGGCCCTGCTCCGGGGGCTCCGCCGGCTTGGGGGGGGGCAGGGCCACAGGGGACCAGGACCTACTGTGCGCTTGGCCTGTGCGTTTGCCTGTGCACACCTGCAGGTCCTGGCGAGGCCGTCCTTCCTTCGTGACAGAGGTCATGATCCCACCGTGCGCACGGTCTCAGCCCACAGCCCCCCCTGAGTGCAGCCCTACTGTGTGTCCAGACCTAAGTCCAAGCCCCACATAATCTGAGGTCCCGCTGAGCGTGTGAGTCCACTGAGAGTGAAGCCCTGCTGTGTGCAAGGGTCTCCCCAGGGACCGCCCTTCTGTGGGGGGGGTGAGGAGGGTGTGATCCCAGGAGGGCCCCACCCCCAGCAGGTGTGCACCCACCCAGGACACTCCAGCTGTGGGGGTGGGTGAGCAGCGGGTCTCCAGGGGTTGCCTCACTGACTTGGTGTCACAGCCCCGGGCTCATGCTGGGGTGCCCCGGTGGCCAAGAGGCACCCCCCCTGCCCTTGGTCAGGCCTGCCCTTGGTCAGGCCCCTTGCTGCTTTGACATCCTCGCTGGTGCATGTGACTGCTCCACACGTGCCCTGTTCGCTGTCCTCTGCTGGCTCCCTGCAGGCTGCCCTGTCTGTTCACTCGGTCCAAGGACCTAGAGCAGTCCCTGCCCACAGCAGGCGTTCGGTAAACAACTGTGTGGCGGGGGAGCCTTCAGCCTGGGTTTTGAGGGGTGGATAGGAGTTTTCCCAAGTCAGGAAGGTGGATGGGCGTTGCAGGTGAAGGCGTACCGGGCCTGGACTCAGGAGGTTGCATCTCTAGTGTGGTCCTCCAACTGCCCTGGCCTCGGGCTTGCTGTTTCAGGGGCATCCTGGTGGCTGTCCAGGGGCCCATGCCCCTGTGCCTGGGCCGCTGCTCCTCTGGTCACGAGGTGACCCCATTCCCGGCTCCCGTGCGGTGCTTTCCACTTCCCTGCAAATTGGCTGCCGTAATGGCTCAGCTGGGCTCTCAGCTTAAAGAATTGCAGCCCATTAAATGCCAGTGCCAGGTTGCTAGAAATGTTTGTGTGGAGGCAGGGGGTGCCCCCCGATGTTGTAATTAGCTTCCGATGGCGCCTGCATCCCTCACTGTCCTCTCCCTTCTTGTCTAGGGGTTCGGGGCTGAGCACTTTTGCTGATGTTTTGAAACGCCTGGCCCTAGCCCCTGCCTGCCAGTGCTGGGGGCTTTTCTGGACGCTCCGAGGGCCCAGCTGTGTGCCCTCTGCCCAGGTTGGGTCTCTGTTGGGTCTGGGGGCCTATACCTGCAGAGTTGGTGTCTGGCTGCCTATACCTGCAGAGTTGGTGGCCGGCCACTCCTGCCTCCAGCAGCACTGGGAACCTGCCTTTGTGTGTGTGACCCAAGCTGCAGGGACTTATGTGGAGGTGACAGCATGGGCACCTGGGGAGGGAGGCCCCAGGCTGCTGCTGGGGGGCCACGGGTGGGGGGCCCCCACCCATGGCTGGCAGGAAGCCAGACCATCAGGGCCAGCAGCAGCCAAGCCGCGTGTCTGGGGATGGTTCCTAGAGAACCTGGGACAAGGGACACAGGGTTGAGCGTCCACTGGGGCCTGGGGCCAGACGGGCCTGGGTTCTCTGTGACCTGGCAGGGGAAGGGCCCTGAGCCTTGGCTGATCCAGCAGGAAAACTGCCATGCTGGGCGGGCACATGGGAGGGGCCCAGCCTGACAGGGGAGTCCCCACTGTCCATCCAGACACCCCTTCCCCCAGCCAATCCCCCAACCAACAGAACTCACAGGACAGGGCATCAGGGTTGTGCCAGCTCCAGGGATCGCCCAGCTGGGGGTTGAGGCAGGACCGACCAGGGCACAGGGAGCGTCCCCCAAGTATGTGGTGGCACTTGGGGGTGTACTCGTCTGCACTGGGTGGCTGTGACAAAGCACCACACCCAGGGCCACTCAAACAGCAGGCGTGCGTTTCCTCCCCGCTCGGGGCGGGGCCTCCCGAGGCGTCTCCAGGCCTGTCCCCCGTCCTTGTCCTCCAGGGACCTTCCCTCAGTGCTCCCGTGCCCCCCCATCAGCTCTTTCTGTAGGGAGACACTCTGCTGGAGTCTGAAGCACCCGATCTTCTCCCGTCGCCGTCATTACCTCTTTAGTCTCCGGGGACGGTCGCATCCTGCGCTCTTGGGGGTGGGGCTTCTGCGTAAGAATTCCCAGGGGACATAGCACAGCCCGCACCAGGAAGGGCTGAGGCCCAGGGCCCGGAAGGATCTAGACTGAGTTGGAACGGCTCGAGGGGCGGCCGGGCAGGGAAGGTGGCCCTCACGTGTGAGGTGAACGTGAGTGACCTCAAGTCACCGTCAGGACTGTGACACCCCCCCGCCCCCCAGCAACAGGGGACCACGAACCCCTGGCCCTGAACTTCAGGCAGGATTTCCGAGGATGCCAGCGGCAGCTTATAAATGTCAGGGTCACATGCTGGTGGGGGGACAGCAGACCTGGGACGCGGAGCCCAGGTCCAGCCACTCTCACTTTGAAATCGGCGTTCTGAGGGCCTAGGTCCTTGTTAAGTGTCACTGCTGTTAAGTGACACAGACAGGGCTGGGGCGGGATGCCTGGTGTTCCAGCCTCCTTGGCCCGCGGGCCTCGGGGGTGCCCGGGGTCCTGGGGACCCGCTCCGTGTGGGTTGGGCAGGCTGCACAGGGCTTTCCAGAGGCCGGGGTCCTGTGCCCAGCTCCGCGGCGTGGGTACAGAGATGCCCCCGGGAGACAGGGACCCAGTGGGCCTTGGTGTCTCTGCATGACGAGGAGCCAGCTTCTCCTGGGCCTCTGTGTGGTCTGTGAAGGGAGATTGGAACCTCCCTCAAGGACTGGGTCTTTTCAGAGGCTCCGCGCTGCCCCCTGCGTGCGTGGGTCCCGGGCTGACCGTGCGCCCGAGGGCAGGAAGAGCAGAGCTCAGGCAGGCCAAGCCAGTGGTTCCAGAGATGGAATCTGCACCAGGGCTGGGGGCGGGAGGGCAGTGCCCCCGGGGGCTGCTGGGGGCCCTGCCTTAGGCACTGAGGCCCAGAGAGGCGCGGCCTTTCCCCATGTGGCCTGGAAGGTCCCCCGGGAGCCTGGACCAGAACAGATACCTGGAGATAGGGGTGGGGCTGGGGGTTGCCCTTGGATCTAGGGCCCGAGGAAGGTGCTACGGGGCGAGTCTGGACTCCCCCTTCCCCTGTGAAGAGGGTCCTGCCCTGTCCAGGCTCAGGGTGGGGCCCCAGGAGGGCTCCCCATAGGCCCGCAGGGGAGATTCTGGGAGCGAGCTTTCCCCTTGGGCTGTGCGGAAGGCACACCTCCTGCTTCTCAGCCAGCCTCCAAGGCCTTCTCCCCACCTTGCTGCGGTCCCAGGCCTGCAGGTGCCAGGTCAGTGGTGCCCATGCTGTCCGCGCTCCTGGGGCCAGCCTGAGCCCCTGCTCTGCGCAAGCCCTCTCATCACCATGGGAAGTCACTGCTCTGTGGGGCTCTTGGCGACTGCAGCCTCAGCGTCCAGCTTCTGTCTGGTGTTTGTTCTTCCGTGGCCCACCGGGGTCTGGGCTGCTCTGCTCTGGAGGGAGGGAAGGCCACCGTAACTACTGGTACCCACCCCCCACAACCTCATCTGGAAGGTTCTGGATGCTGCCCACCGCATGGGACCTGTTTCCCCTGATAAGCAGCTCCTAGCCTGCAGGAGGGCCCACCACTCCTAGTAGGGTCGCTACTGTGTCCTGGCGCCTGGTGGCAAATGAATGCCGGAGTGTAAAAATGTGTCTGGGCTCCCTGCCGCTGTCCTTATGCTGGGTAGTTGGGGGGTGGGGTTCTATTTTTATCCAGTGTTCACCCATTGGAAAGTTTGGGAAGGTACCCCGAGGCCGCTGGGGAGAGGGTCTGGTCCCATCTGTTGCTGGGGTGGGGGGGGGCAGGGGGCGGCGCTGGACTCAGGGCTCCCTGGCCTCAGCCTCGAGGGACCATTCTCCTGTCCCCATACCCCAGATGGAGGCCTTCGCTGGCCCAGCCCTCAGTTGAGGGGAGCCAGGGGTGGGGAAGCACCGTGCCCCATGGAACAGCAGGCAGGCCCGGCGGGCGCACTGTGACAAGGCCAGGCCCTCCTCCTTCTTAATAAATGCCCAGTTGCCAGGCAACGCTCGTGGGGAAGCCGGATTTGCAGGGAGCCGCCTGCGTGGGGTGGGGCCCAGGAACTGTGCCCCCCGCGGGGCTGCTGGCCCGTGCACCTGCTGTCAGGGTGTCAGGTCCCCACCGTGCAGAAACGTATGTCCGCACGTGGAGCGCGTTCCCATCACCGTCACTGGGGGTCCCAGATGTGAGCTGGGTCTTAACACAGAGACTGAGACCTTGGCGTCACCAGGCAAGGCGCAGAGGCGGGAGGGACGGGCCATGGGGGTCCCGCTTGGAGGGCAGAGCAGGGGAGGCTGTGCTGGGGTGCCGCAGGTCCGCTCACCCGCCTCTCCTGTGGGAAGGTCTTCCTGCAGCCAGCCGTTTGCAGACCCCGGGCCCCCTCTCCAGGGGCAGCCTGCCTGCTGGGGGGCAGGGCACTCCGGGCCGCGTTCCCATGGAAGGAGCGAGCAGTCCCCCGGGGCCGCTAATTCAGGCCACAGGCAGCTGTGCAGTGGCGCTGAGGCAGTTATTTCTGGCCCCGAGAATTCCTGCCCAGAAGCCTGTCCCCACGGCCGGGCGGTCGTCTTCCCCAGGGGCCCCTCCTGGCTCTGGGCCCCCGCCCACACCTTTCCCTTGCGGAGTTTGGGGACCAAGACAGGCGGAGGTGTGGCTGGAAGGAGGCTGTACCTGGCAGGGCTGGTCCCTCCAGGCTTCGGTCCCAGACACAGCCAGCCTGAGAGGGCAGTTCCCGAGGCCTCAGCGGCTCCCAGCAGGAACCACGCCAGAGCCCAGAGCCATGAGGAGGAGCTGTGGCCAGAGAGCTAGAGGAAGGGAGCGAAACGGGGCTGGGGGTCGGCTTCACTTTCAGACAGTGACACCCCTCGGGGAGGCTGCGGGCCCCCAGGGCACTTGTGCATGCTGCCACCAAGTGGCTGATGGGGTCTCCACGAGGCACTGGCTTTCCGAGGCGGTTGCTCGAAGTCACGGTGATGGAGCTGAAGACAGGGCCCTTTTCCCCAGTTGCACCCTGAGAAAACCCCGACTCAAGCTCTTTATTAAAGAGCTAAGCGGAGACGTTAGCACTTTTCCTAATAGCACGGTTTTTAGCAGCGGGCACAATGAGAGGGAGCTGTGGGCATGTGCTCCGGCTCTGCGGCTCTGCGAGCAAGGGAGCGGGGCTCTTCCTCCCTGAGAAATACGACCGCCAGCCCCAAGTCTGAAGGCCACGGCCTTGAAGATGCACACGTGAGTGTACAAGAGCATGTGTGTGTGTGTGCACACGAGGGACAGGCAGCACCCAGATGCACACACGCCCAGCGCACTCGTGCCAGGGGCACGGGCTCGCTCTTGCCGGGGTCTGGCTGCCACGTGCCGTCCCCGCCCCCTGGCCCTGCCTGGCTGGAGTCGAGAGGCTGCCCGCCGTCGCGTCCCTCCCTCCTGTGGCATAGGCTTAGCACAGACATTTGCCTGTGGGGCGTGGCCGTCTGTGCCCCAGCTGTCCAGAACGATGTGGTAATTGAGACCCGGTTCCAGGCACTGGGCTCCACTGCAGCCGGAGACCCAGGCCCTGGACCCCCAGCAGCCCAAGTGCCCAGGGGTCTGGGGCGTGGTGTGCAGACGGGTCAGAGCTGGCTTCCGGTGCGCCTCCGAGCACAGCAGCGGAAGCCTCCCAGGCCGCTGTGCGGGGAGAACAGAGATTTGGTCCTGGAAGAAGAAGGACGTTCTGGCGGCCACGGCTGGCCGCTCGCAGGGTGATGAGGTCCTGTCGCTGGGGCGGGTGGCATGCTCGGGTGGAGAGTGGGCTCGCAGCCCCCCAGCTCCTGGGGGAGGTGCTCTCCCAGGACCAGCCTGGCCCCCGGAGTCCCCCGCCCCCACCCCCGGCCCTCGGGTGACCTCGAGCCGTGGCCAAGAACAAACAGCTCCATGTTTGGCCGGCTCGCCTCGCTCTCCACCCGGCGAGCAGAGCCAGTGAGTCATGAGGCCCAGGCCCTGTGCGCAGGCGGGGGAGACTAGCTCCCTGCAGCAGGGGTCGGGCCAGGGTGGGAGCCCAGAGGGAGTCGGGGTCAGAGCAGAGGGACCATCCTGGAGGGGCCGGGAGATCCCGAAGCTGGGGCCCTCGCCCGCCTCGGTCCCCATATCCTGCCCCTGACTCGAGTGACCACGGAGCAGGAGAGGGGTGGGTGCTGCTGGGCCCCACAGTGGCCAGGCCAGTGGGCAATCCTCTGTCCCCGACGGTGCAGAGGGCCGGGCAGCGTGGAGCTGCCCGCAGAAGACCAGGACCCTTCAGGACAGAGCCACTGTGGGCAGGGAGGAACCTCCCTACAGCCACCGCCCAGCTACACACACGCCCTGCTCCCCGCTGGCCGCTTGGGTCCCCTCCCACCCTTCCCTCTCCCCAAACGCTGTGGGGTCCTCTGGACCCACCCGCTTCCCCAGTTAAAACCCTGCAGTGGCTTTCCATGGGGCAGGAGGGGGAGACTTGAGGCTGATCCACGGGGTCCCGGGCTGGGGGAGCCCCCTCCTTGGCCCTCAGCTGCCCCGGGGTCCTCCTCAGCTGTCAGCAGCTTGTCGTTGTGGCAACAGCCTCAGGGGAAAGAGAGAAACTTCTGTGGCCCTGAGTGCCAGCTTCCCCCTCCCCTTAGAGGCTCTCTTGAGGGACCCCTCTGGCTCTTTCCTGGGACCGGATAGCCGGATAGCTGTGCCCGAGCCCTGCTCTGGGAGCCCCGCGGGCTCCATCTGCTTCCGCATCCTGCTGGGTGTGGTTTGTCACCTCCTCCAGGCAGGCCTGGATGGCGCGGTGGGCTGGAGCCCCAGGCAGCTGGCTTGTCCTGAGACCTTGCTTCCCCCAGGCCCCAGGGTCAGGACCTCTCCAGGTCAAGGGTCACATGCTCTCAGGGGCAGGGGCCGATCTCTTGTCCTCGGCAGGCTGTGGCCTGGATGCCCCCAGGGGAAGGAGACAGCTGGCCCGGCTGCTGATGGGGCTGCAGAGACGTCTGTCAGCTTGGGGGACTCCTGGTGTCAGCCTCCCAGCCTCGGCCACAAGGGCTTGGTCTCCGCCGGCTCCGGTCTGCAGTCCCCGAGGGCCTGGCCTAGGAGAGCCCCACCAGATGCCCCAGCACCAGTGAGCGTGCGCACACGTGTGCCAGGGGGCCCAGCGACCTGTTCTGTCCCGCTGCCTGGAGGCCCCCAAATCTACAGGTAGACATCCCATCCCTGGCTGGGCCCCATCAAGGCTGGAGGGCCCCTAATTAATGAACTACCTCAGTAATGAATTAATTAGCCAGGAGTGCGTGGAAGAGCTTTCTCCAGCCCCGGGGGGAGGTGACCCTGCCTTGGGGCTGCCCTGCTGTTCCGGCCTCATGGGAACAGCAGGGCGGCCCCAAGGCTGGGGGTCTGTCTGCCAGGACCCTCCGGCCACCCCTGGAGGCTGGCAGCAGGAATTGGGTCACAGCCCACCGCGTGCCTCCATGGCCTCATGCACCTGTTGGTTGAAAGGTTTGAGGAGCTGGTCTCTTGACGCAGACACTGCTGCCTGGTGTGAGGTGGTCTCTGGACCTTTGGTAGCTGGGCCTTGGCCTCCGTGGGTCTGGGAACAGCCCGGTTCTGGGTGGACATGTGGACGGAGGGGTCAGTTCCGGAGGCTGTACTGCGCCAGGAGAGGCCGGTTCCGGGGCTCTCTGAGCTTGCTGCCCGGCACCACCCACGTGGGGTATCGGCCGGGCTGTGGTTCAGCCTCAGCGGGTGGGGAGGGGTCAGCGCCCCTCCTCAGTGGCTCACAGGTGGTTCTTCCCCAGGAGGGGCTGGGTTTCCCCCACTGAGGCAGTTCAGGGGGGCGGGGGACACACCGGCAGGGGCGTGCAGGCCTGGGGCGCAGGGGAGGGGCCGCCCCAGGGCGGGGAGGGGTGTGCCCACCAGGGGCCCCCGCGGGTTATGTGTTTGAAGGCAGCCCCAGCGCGTGTGTCCCTGGACCAGCCTGGCATTCAGCCTTCACTGGTCCTCGCATCTCCCTGCCTGTCCAAGCCACTTATCCGCACGGCACAGAACCCGAGGAGGAACACTGGGGTGGGGGCTGGAGGCCAGCCGTCCCAGCCCCCCACCCCCACACGTGAGCCCCTGAGCGCCTCCCATGGGGGGTCTGGCTCGGCCCTGCCTGTCTGCCAGGAGTGGGAGTCACCTGGGCTCACCTCTATCCTCTGAGTCATGGGCTGTGGGGGGAGGACGGAGTGGGGGCTGCTTGGTGCAGGACAGACACAGGGAGCCCGAAAGCTGCTGCCGTCGTCCAGCGTGAGCAGCCTGGCCCGGTCTAGGCAGTGGCCATGGCCGGGCTGAGGAGGGCACGGATGCTGACCTGGGTGTGCGGAGCTGGAGCTCTGGGCCGCCCAGCCCGGGTTCCCTTTTTCCTGCTGTCAGCACCCCTCCGTCCCCCACCACCTGGGCCCAGCGACGCTTACACCAGGCTCTTGGGGGCTTGGTCTGAGCGAGCTGCTGGCCACAGGCAGGCTACTCCGGAGAGCGGCCAGTCGGGCCTTCTCCTTCCCCCCAGACCCTCGCAGCTCTGTCTGGTGATTGCAGGCAGACCCTGTGGGATCAGGGCCTCGTCCCCATACAGCCCTGCATGGGGGCCATTGTGACTGTAGGGGGCCGACTGCAGCCATCCTGGGGACCCTGACCCTCCGTCCTCGAGCTGCTGCGTCCCCGTTGGTTTGTGGCTCTGGGGCCTGGAGCCGTGTCCCCAGGTGGGAGCGTCCCCACTCTGACCTTCACCCCACAGACTCCATCCTGCATCCTCAGCGAGGGAAAGCCAGTGTCCCCTCTCCCTGTGTGTCTGGAGCCAGCCAGGGGGTGGGATTGAGCAGAATGAGGGACAGGGTGGGAGGTTTGGAGCCTGCTGACCACTGTGCAGAGGGGCCTGGGTGAACCTTGGCACCCAAAAAGTAGCTGTTATCACTCCCATTGTACAGGTGGGGACACTGAGGCTAGGGAAGAGGGAAGGGTGGGCGGTGGAAGGATTGGGGGTCAGGTTCTCATCCTCAGACTCTGAGTGAGACTGCAAGGCTGTGAGCCCCTGGGACCTGGAGCCAGTAGGTCTGGGTGGGCTGGGGGTGGCTGTGTGATGATGAGAATCTGGTTCTGGGGTGAGGGTCAGAGAACACCCTTTGGGCCGCACCATCCTGCATCATGTAGGCTTTGGGGACACCTGCCCCATGCCAGGTCCCTGAAGGCCCCCATCCTTGGTGAGAGGCTGTGCCGTGATGTGTCCGTGGCCCTGCTGACGTGGCTGCAGTGGGGGGCTGGCACCCCCTGACGTGTGCTGAGGGGCCCCGAGCCCCTTCTGACTCCAGTTACACTCCCCGCACCCCAGCTCCTGACCTGGTGGCAGCTTCAGTGCAGAGCTGACCTCGGTGGCCCCACTTCCGAGCTGCTGCTCCCAGGCGGGGGGTCTCCCCGTGCCCAGGCCCAGGGTGGGTGCTCTCAGGCCAGCAGCCCTTGTGTGCTGTTCATAACCAGTCAGGAGTCTGGCTGCGAATGAGAAAGCTGTGGAACAGAAAACGCTGGACCGTTTCCAACCACACACAGGCCTGGGAGAGCAGGGCCCCGGGGTGCAGGGCCAGGGCCGCTTCAGCACCATGGACAGCGGCCAGCATCCCCTCGGCCTCCTGGCCCCGGGCCTGGCATCCGGTTTATTTGGGGTGCATTGCTGCCATGATCTGGGGGAGCTCGGAGCCAGCACCAAAGCCTTCAAGACAGGGCTGGGTCTCTGCTCCGCCCCGGTTCTGGGAACCTGGCCCACGGCCATGGCTGCTGGGGTAGGAGCTGGGCCAGCCCTCGCCAAGACCCAGGAGAGTGCGAAGCCGGGACCTCGTCCCTCCCAGGCTGGCCCCACGCTGAGAGGCTTTGAGTTGGAGTGGGGGACATCTGGGGGACATGGCACCTGAGGGGTCCCTGCACAGACAAGACCACTGGCCCACAGCTGTTGGGTCTCCAGCCCAGGGCCCTCTCCAAGCCTCCCTCAGAGCCTGTTTCTCATTATAAGCCCCAGGCCTGGGTGTGGAACAGGCTGCCCGGAGAAAGTCACTCCAGGCCCCACCCTGCCCAGGCCGGACACCGGGGGGCGGGGGGGGGGGCTGGCTGAGGGCCATCCCTGGGGCCTATGGACCCAGGGCCGGGTGGTCAGGGAGCCTGGGTTGGGGGAATCTCTCCCTACGTTCAGCCTCCAGGCCTGGGCAGGGCCTTCCTGGGTATGGGGTCCCGTGGGAGAGACTCATACCTGTGGCCCCTCGGTGGCCCGTGCTGGTGCAGCCGCCTCTTCCTGGCCACAGGGCAGCCTGGCTTCCTTGGACTTGCAGTGGAAATTGACTAATTTGTAGAATTTGGTTCAAGAACTAAAGGATTTTTAATTAAAACCCAGAAAATCCATCTGTGCAATTAAGCCTTGGGAAGTGACTGGCTGTTGTGATGAGAGTCAGGTTTGCACCGCTTGTCCTCAGCTGCCACTAAGGCGTGACCTCAGGATGGCTGTGATGCGTGGGCCAACGTGGCCCCTCTCTGGGCGGGGCGGGGCCCGTGGGACCCTCCCCAGGGCCAGGCGGCTCCTCGTGCTGCTTCTGTGTGCCCTTTGCATGGACAAGGTATGCAGACCCCGGGACCCCATCCTCCCTGGGTGTTTGGGGTGGGGCGTGGGGAGGGGCGATGATGGTAACGGGAGGGAGGGGGCCCAGTCGGCCAGATGAACGCCCCCAGCCGTGCTGACCGGGTTGGTCACTCAGCCACACGGATGGCGCCCCACCTTGTGTGAGCCCGTGCTCCCCCATCCCACGAGGTCACTGTAGCTGTGGTGGATGTCCTGAGCCCCTAGGGTGTGCTTGGGGGAGCAGGGCAGGCAGGGCCGTGGGGCCTGCGGGGTGGGTAGGTGCCCTCAGCTTGTCAGTGGTCTGGGAAAGTGTTGACGTAGGACCCTGACCCAGGACCTCAAGCCAAGCTGTCTTCGTACTTTGCTGGGGGCCTAGGTTGTGGCTCCTGCTGGGGATTGGGCCCCTCCAGCTCCTGATCAAGTAGCTTTCCGTGGCCCAGACAAGCCCAGTGGCTGCAGACACATCTGCGGCCCCGGTGAAAGTCAGGGTCCTTAGCTCTGCCCAATACCAGTTCTGAGGTCTGGGGGTCGTCTTCATGGGTGCAGGCCTGGGAGAAGTCAGGGGGCTGGTGACATCTGTTTGAGATGGGGGGAGGCATGAAGACGAGACAGGCCGGGGGCGCAGGGGTGGGCCGGGCTGGGCTGGAGACCCTGCCGCTACTGGAGCGGGATGTTTGCCGTGCAGGAGGTGGGGGCTGGCCCTGCAGAAGCACACGCAGTTGAAGTGGGGCAAGGAAGGGGGACCCAGGGCCCAGGTCCCCACATCCCCACCGACTGGGTGGGCAAACCAAGGCTGGGGCTGCCCTGTGCTGCCTCCCTGCAGGGTTGGGGGCCACGCATCTGTGAGAGCAGGGTCCAGCCTGATCTGGGAAGCATCTGACCATCGCCCACCCAGGCCGAGCTGTCTGCTCCCTGCTGTGCCATGGCACCATTGCCAGTGGCACTGGGGGGTCCTGGTCCTGCGGGCAGGGGTTCCACAGCTTTTGTGTGAGAACCCACCACCCCTGGAAGGCTTGGAGCGAAGCTGAGCAGCCCCCCCCATCCAGGGGTGTGGTTTACAGCCGTGAAAGACAGGGGGCCCCTCCCAGGGGCTGCAGACGGCAGGTCAGAGGACAACGGGGTGTTGAGGCCTGGCTTCCCTGTGTGGCCTCAGCATTCTGTGATGCAGCCTGGGACCCCTGTCTCCCTCTGGCAAGTCACCAGGGCTCCAGTCTGTGCCGGGGGGCCTGGACTTTGCCTGCCTGTTGGGCTGGCACGCAGTAGGTGCGTGGTGAGTATTTGGTGCAGCTTTCAACTGTGGCTGTTGTCCCCCACCCCACGCTCCAGGACCCTGCCTCCCCCCACGGGGTCTGTCATCCCGCCAGCCCCACTCGGCCACCTCCCGGGGAGCGCACGTGCCTGGCCCCCTGTCACGGGCCCAGGGGGTCAGGCCCTCAGCGCTGTCTTAGCAGGATGCTGATTTCTGTTTTTCTGCAGCCAAATCACGGCCAAGGTGCTTGTTACCGCTGAACCCATTAAGTGTAATTATGGGGCTCTCGGCAGGAACGTGTAATTACCCTGTGCCCAGCGCCGCACTGCACTGCACTGTCCTGGGCCGGGGCTGCAGGGCGGTACCTGTTGGCCCTGCCTCTGCAGGAAGGCAGGGCCAGGGCTGCGAGCAGGGCGGGCTGCTGGGCCCCGCGAAGCAGGGACACGTGCCTGGCCTTCCTCCCGCCCTTGTCCTGGGGCCCGTCCTGAGTGACGTGGAGGCCCCCAGCCTCCCCAGGCCTGTCCCTCCTGATCGGTCACAGCACAGCCTCTGCCGTGTTGTCAGGTGTCCTGGGGGTCAGAGCCTCTTGCAGGCGGGGCGGCTTGGAGCCCCCCGCAATGCCCACACAAGGTAGAACGCGGAGCGGCACCCAGGGCCCTGGGACTGACCCCTGCTTCAGGGAGCATAGCCACGTGCCAGGCAGGGCCCTGCTGCTTTGGTCACCTTGTTGGTCTGTGAGATGCTCCCCGCCTTCCACCCCGGGGACACAGGGGGAGCAGAGGGCCCCCAAGGCTCAAAGTCACACAGCCAGGACATGTGGCAGCCCAGAGTCCTGGCCCATCACCCACCTCTGCCTCCTCGGCACTGGGCCAGCGGTGCAGGAGGCAGGGTCTCAGCTCAAGCTGCCTTCAGTTGTCTGCTGACAAGCTGGACTCACCAATGCCAACTTCTCTGCTTAAGAAAGTCAAAGTCCTCCGTCCACCTGGTACCTGCTCAGGGGAGGCCTCTGGGGGGGGCCTCCTGTCCTCTCACCCTCACTCTCTCCAGCCCCCGGCAGGCCGCAGCCCCCACAAAGAGCTCGCCACAGGGTGGGGGCGGGGCCCGGTGGGAGGGGCTCCTGATGTGAAGGTGGCACTTAGGGTACGAGGAATGCCAACGGGCCCTCCAGTGCGAGGGGCACCTGCCTGCACCCACAGGTTTGCACGAAGCCCCTGCCCCCGGCTGGGGACCCCCACACAGCCTAGCCCCTGTTGGGACCCCTCTTCACCCCTGACAGGGCTAGCCCACCATGGGGCCCCAGGATGTCCTGATGAGCCAGTTGGGGCAGGCGGGGGTGCACCCCTGACAGACAGCTGCAGAGGGGCCACAAACAGTGACGCTACAGCTTTGGCGGAGCCACTGTGCCACCTGGTGGCCACTCCCAGGATGGCTGGGAGTTCTCGCTGCAGTCGTGGGTGGCCCTTCATCCTGAGGGCGGGTGACCCCGTGGGGTGGCCAGGATCATACAGCACATGGGGTGCAGTGCTGCCTGCTGGCCCAGTGCCCCAGGGTCCTGGATGGACACCTCTTCTGGACAGGCCCTTCACGGGCAGGCGGCTCCCCCTCCCAGGGCTGCTCTGGGCTGGGGTTGGCCTCACTCACCAGCCCTTCCTCCAGGCTCTCAGTAGGGCTGCAGGGCCTCCAGGCACTGAGCTGGGGGCTAAGTTCGCATCACATCGCCGTGGTCAGGGCACCCTCTGTTTGCTGGGGTCGTTGGGGGTTTGGGCCACGAGGACCGGGCTCCTGGGCTGTCCTCATGGCCCCCTCGTGGTTGATGAGTGTCTGCAGTCCTTGGAGTCCCGGCTGGGCACCCTTGTGAGACCGCTCCTGTGCAAGTCTGATCTCAGTTTAGGGCACTGGAGCTGGGGGGAGCCTGGCCAAGGGGCAGCTGCTGGCCTCCAGTCTCTGTCCAGGGTCCTGCTGTCCAAGGGGGTGTTGGCAGCAGGGTCCAGAGGCTGGTTGGGGGCGGGGGGGGGGGTCCTGCCCCGCGGGCAGGGTGGGCACAGAGGGGGGTGTTGACGGCCTGGCCCCGGGGCAGCAGCCAGAGGGGCTGGGTGGGGGGGGGGGTGTCCCAGGGCCGCCCTGCCTGCTGCGTGGACCCTTGACTCGGCGCCTGCCCCACGTGGTTCGAGCATGTCAGCATGCTGGTCATCATGCTTAACTGTGTGACCCTGGGCCTGTTCCGGCCCTGCGAGGACGTCGAGTGCCGCTCGGAGCGCTGCAGTATCCTGGAGGTGGGCGTCAGGCGAGGCGGGGGCCCGGGGGACGGGGCGGCCCGGGGGGCGGGGCGGGGCGGGCGGCCCAGGGGGGCGGGGCGGAGGGGCACAGGCGCGGTTCTCAGGCCTCCCTCCCGCAGGCCTTTGACGACTTCATCTTCGCCTTCTTCGCGGCCGAGATGCTCATCAAGATGGTCGCCCTGGGGCTGTTCGGGCAGAAGTGCTACCTGGGCGACACGTGGAACCGGCTGGACTTCTTCATCGTCATGGCGGGGTACGGTCCTCCCCGTACGGGCAGGAGAGCCCGGCCTTCCGCAGACCCCATGGCGGCCCCTGGCGGGGTGCTGTGCCCCCCGAGGCGGGCGGTGGCGCCAGGGGTGTTGGGACAGACAGGGTGCTTGGGGTGGTCTGTGAATGGTGAGAAGCCCCCAGTGGTCGTGCCCCCCCCACCACCACCCCCGCCTCAGGGCTCAGGCTGGTGTGGGCACCAGGCCTCTGCCGTGTGCTCACCTGCTCTGGCCCCTCGGCCTCAGCTAGCAGGGTGCTCTGCAGAGAGCCTTGTGCCTGCTGTCCCGGCTTTGACCCCAGAGCACCTGGCCACCCCCTGAGCCCACTCCCCGCCTCCCCCAGCATGATGGAGTACTCTCTGGATGGACACAACGTGAGCCTCTCGGCCATCCGGACGGTGCGCGTGCTGCGGCCTCTCCGCGCCATCAACCGTGTGCCCAGTAAGTGACTCTCCACCCTGGCCGTGGGACAGATATGTCCCACCAGCCCTGCTGAGAGCGCCGAGGGCCCAGTGGGGCCCAGGACCAGCAGGCCACACTGCTTGAGTGGCTTCTGGGTGCTCGGGCTCCAGTTTAGACCCCGTGCTGGGAGGGGGGCTGGCCTGTCCCCTGCCAAGGCCCCTGAGGATTTGCTGCTGCTTTTGTGGCGAGGACAGAGCACCCCTGGACCAGGTCGGGTGTGGTGGGCAGTCCTGATGCCCTGTGTGTTGCCGAGTGACAGAGGCCACTCAGAACCTCGGACTCCTCATCTGTGCAGCATTCGGGGTCCCGCTCAGGAGCCATGCAGGCCCTGGTGGCTTTCTCCTCCGGCCCAGCTCGTCTGAGCTCTGCCAAGGGGCCTCGTGCTCAGGGAAGCACAGAGCGGCTTCCACGAAGTCATGTGGCTGCTTGTTTGGAAAGTGGTCTGTCCTGTGACCTGGTCATCTGCCCACACAGGGGCCTGTTGGAGAATCTCTGTGGCTTCTGAGCTCAGTGTTGTAACCGAATTCAGCTGTTCATTTTCCTGGGGCCGGGGGCGGGGCACTGCCCAGTAAGGTGTGTGTACACACACGATCGCGTGGGTCTGTGTGTTCCGTGTAGGCGTACACAGCCTGTCTGGGTGCCTGGTCTGGGTCCTGGTGGTCAGGGCTTGGTCTGCAGCGCCCCTGAGAAGGCACACCCCCTGGGCACCCCCTCCCCCTGGGGCTGTCAGCTCCACTGGACGGGAGGCAAGTGAGGTTTGTGCTGCGGGACCCCCGGGCCTGCCTGCAACCTGCCACCTGGCTCTACCCTCAGGGCTCAGAGTTCAGATGCTGTGTGACCCTGGGCAAGTACTATACCCCTCTGAGCCTTGGTTTCCCTAGCTGGGAATGCAGGTCAAGTGGGACTCCTCAAGGTGCTATGTCACAGGTGGTTCTCAGCTCTGTGCCCAGCACCGTCACACACTGGGTCTGCTCCCCTGGGCCCCTTTCAGTGTGTGAAGTGACAGCCTTGTACACAAGACGGGTCTTTGCTTTGCAGGCCAAGTGCCTGCAGTGGCCAGAATTGCCGCCAGCAGCCTGGCATCCCTCTGGGGACATGCCCCATCCCAAACAGGACCATGTGCTCCTCATGCCCAGGGCTGTGTCTCACTCTGAACCCTGGATCGTCTGTGGCCAGTTGCCATCTGGCCAGGGTGGCCTTTGTGCCTGATCAGTCTGACTCCAGGCTGTTTTCGAAACTTCAGTGCCCCTCCCAGCCATGACGCCCCCTGTGACCCCAGGGGCGCATTCTGCCATCCAGCGGCCCCGGGGTACTGTTCTTGAGTCCCTGGCACCTGCCCCCAGCCCTGGGCTCTGTCTGCACCCTTAACCAGGACCTTGCTTATTTGGGGAAACAGGTCTTATTCTTGCTGAGGTGTGGGAGGGGGTGGGCCCAGGACCAAGCGAGGGGTGTGTGGCCTTGGCCGGACCACTCCTGGGGTTAGTATGCATTTATACGGCCCATCACACACCCAGGAATGAGTGCTTCAAAGCTGCCTCTCAAAGGCCGCCTCCTGTCCTGGGGTTACACACAGCCCCACTCTTTAAAGTGCAGGGTTCTTGGAGTTCCCGTCGTGGCGCGGTGGTTAACAAATCCGACTAGGAACCATGAGGTTGCGGGTTCGATCCCTGCCCTTGCTCAGTGGGTTAACGATCCGTTGTTGCCGTGAGCTGTGGTGTAGGTTGCAGACGCAGCTCGGATCCCGCGTTGCTGTGGCTCTGGCATAGGCTGGCAGCTACAGCTCCGATTCAACCCCTAGCTTGGGAACCTCCATATGCCGCGAGAGCAGCCCAAGAAATGGCAAAAAGACAAAAATAAATAAATAAATAAATAAATAAATAAATAAATAAATGCAGGGTTCTGCTCCCTTTGATTCACACACAGAACGGAAGGAAACGGCGGTCCCCAAAGGCTGTACCTGCTGCAAGACCCCCAGGCTCCTGGGTGCAGGAGGCACCCCTGAGCCTGAGCTGCTGGGTCCCCGTGGCTGTTGCTCCCATGCTGGTTCCTGGGGCCATGGGGCTCTCCAGCCAGCCACCCTGGGGGGCCACCTGGACAGGGCATGGTCCTGGCCAGCTTCATGAGGAGTAGGGGCCGCCAACGCTGAGCCCCTTCAGGCTGTGGCCTTGTTCCTCTCTGTGGGTTCTGGCTCACAGGTGTTTGTCCCTTGGGGCCTGCTGGACGTTGAGGGGCCCAGCTCAAGCCCCCAGCAGAGGCACTGATGCCTGTCTGAATGGCAGGAGTCTGGGTCCCCTGGACCCCCTCCCCGGGACACCCCAGGAGAACTCTGCTATGCTGACCTGCTACCCTGCCACCCGCAGGCATGCGGATCCTGGTCACGCTGCTGCTGGACACACTGCCCATGCTCGGGAACGTCCTCCTGCTCTGCTTCTTTGTCTTCTTCATCTTTGGCATCGTGGGTGTCCAGCTTTGGGCTGGCCTGCTGCGAAACCGCTGCTTCCTGGACAGTACCTTCGCCAGGTGCACAGGCCATGCCCACCCAGCAAGCCATGCCCCAACCAGCTTCTCCCAGCGCCCACCTCAGAGGCCCCGGCCTACCCGGAGGCCCCCCCTCCAGGCCCCGCCCTACCCGGAGGCACCGCCCCTCCCTACTCAGAGCCTCTTCTCCAGGCCCCGCCCCTCCCCAGAGGCTCCACCCCTAGCTCATCTCCTCCAGGTATTGCTCCCAAGTGGTTTTTTACGTTTTGTTTCTGCGTCCCTGTTTCTGTGCCTGTGTCCGTCTCCTTCGCCCCAGGAACAGCAACCTCAGCTTCCTGCGGCCGTACTACCAGCCCGAGGAGGGGGAGGAGAACCCCTTCATCTGCTCTTCCCGCCGGGACAACGGCATGCGGAAGTGCTCACACATCCCCAGCCGCCGCGAGCTGCGCGTGGAGTGCACGCTGGGCTGGGAGGCCTACGGGCAGCCACAGGCTGAGGGCGAGGATGGCGCCGGCCGCCACGCCTGCATCAACTGGAACCAGTACTACAACGTGTGCCGCTCGGGCGACTCCAACCCTCACAACGGGGCCGTCAGCTTCGACAACATCGGCTATGCCTGGATTGCCATCTTCCAGGTGGGCGCCCGGTCTCCTCCCGGCCCCGGGCGCCGAGCGGGCGGGGCCTGGAGGGCTGGTGCCAGGCAGGGCTTTCCGGCCCCACCAGCCCCACCGCCTGTCGCCCCGCGCAGGTGATCACGCTGGAGGGCTGGGTGGACATCATGTACTACGTCATGGACGCGCACTCCTTCTACAACTTCATCTACTTCATCCTGCTCATCATCGTGAGTGGGGGCCTGGGGGGGCCTGCACGGTCGGGGTGGGGTGCGAGTGGGTGGAGGCACCTCTGTGTCGTGACAGGCAAGTGCAGATCCCCGAGCTTCCTTGTTATCTGTCTTCCTGCCTCTGAGGTCCAGCACCATGCTGCTTGTGCCCCCGGCTGTGCCACCCTGGCCTTTGCTGGCCCTGCTAGGTCCCTGAGCTGAACGGAGCTATGGAGCGGGGGAGGGGGCCGCAGAGACCCAGGCTGTTCTCTCCAGGACGGGTACCCTTGGTGGAGGGGAGCCTTCTGTCCAGCCCCCAGGGGAGGAAGCAGGCAGAGCTGGGAGGACCGAAGCCTGTGTGCCCCTCAGGGAGGCTCAGGATCACCTCTTGGGGTCACAGTGCACGTGGGCCCCCAAGCATGACCCACCGCAGCGGCCCAGGTGTGGCCCTCACATGATTCTCTCAGTGGCCTTGTGGTGTCCAGGGAGGGTCTGTAAGAACCAGCCGTGAAGTGAATCAAGCAGCTGTCCCTCTTTATCTCAGACCACGTGCACAGGTAGTGTCACCTGGTGATCCTGCCATGGAGGACAGTGAGGGCTGGAGAAGGCCTGACCTGAGCTGAAAGGTCTGGCTGGGGTCAGATCTGAAGGGGGGGGGTCTCCCCACGTAGCCTCCAACTGTCCACAGAGGAGCAAGGAGCACCTGCTGCCCGCCCCCACCCCAAGAGCTGGGCTCAGTGTCGAATGGGCAGGGACTCACCATCACAGGGCACCTGAGGCCACACTCGGGCCGTGTCCACAGCCTAGAACAGGTAGCAGGCAGTAGGCTCAGTGCTTCTCTTGTCCGAGACTATTGTGTAGGAACCACAGCCTCTGCCCTGGCCCCTTGCCCTGCCTGATCCTGCCTCCCAGGGCGGCCCGTGTCTGTGTCGCCACGTCCCCGCCTCCCTCAGGCCCTGGCCAGGTGACGGCCGCCCGGAGTCTCACCCCCGCCCATCGGCCGCAGGTGGGTTCCTTTTTCATGATCAACCTGTGCCTGGTGGTGATCGCCACGCAGTTCTCGGAGACGAAGCAGCGGGAGAACCAGCTGATGCGGGAGCAGCGGTCCCGCTACCTGTCCAACGACAGCACCCTGGCCAGCTTCTCGGAGCCGGGCAGCTGCTATGAGGAGCTCTTGCGTTACGTGGGCCATGTGTGCCGCAAGCTGAAGCGCCGCAGTCTGCGCCTCTACGCCCGCTGGCAGAGCCGCTGGCACAAGAAGGTGGACCCTAGTGCCTCCCTGCATGGCCAGGGCCCCGGGCGGCGGGTGCGGCGGGCGGGCGGGCGCGCCGCCTCCATCCACCACCTGGTGTACCACCATCACCACCACCACCACCACCACTACCACTTCAGCCACAGCAGCCCGCGCCGGCCAGGCCCCGAGCCAGGCGCCAGGGACACCAGGCTGCTGCGGGCCGGAGTGCCGCCCTCGCCCGGGCACGCGCCCCCCGACACCGAGTCGGTACACAGCGTGTACCACGCAGACTGCCACGTGGAGGGGCCTCAGGAGAGGGCCCGGGCAGTGCATGCCGCGGCCACTGCTGCTGCCAGCCTCAAGCTGGCCACCAGCCTGGGTGCCATGAACTACCCCACCATCCTGCCCTCGGCCGCGGGGGACAGCAGAGGTGGCCCCGGGCTCAAGGGGAAGCGGGCTGGCGGGCCGGCGGGAGCCGGGGGACACAGCCCCCTGAGCAGCCCAGACCCTTGTGAGAAGATCCAGCACCTGGTTGGAGAGCATGGTAAGGACCTCACCCTTTGGGGAGCAGTAGGGGGACGGGGATCCTGGGACGTCCCTGCGTGTGGGCGCTCCTGTGAGCCCAGCTTTCTCCTTCGGAGCTCTAAGGGGGCACCTTAGACGGGACAGGGTACCCCACCCCCATGCCTCCATCCACCCTGAAGCCCCGAGCTGCTGACGGCTCAGGTGCACATGTATTTGCCACGTGGAAATGAAAATTCTGAAGTTGGCAAAGAAAATCCCCCCGCCTCCCGCCTCCTGTCTCTGTCACCTTGCCCACACCTGACCATGCGGCAAACTGCCTGTTCATGGCCTGGTCGCTTCCCAGGTGGGGAAACTGAGGC
The DNA here is from genome assembly GCF_054392235.1 of Sus scrofa. Taxonomy (NCBI): domain Eukaryota; kingdom Metazoa; phylum Chordata; class Mammalia; order Artiodactyla; family Suidae; genus Sus; species Sus scrofa. The sequence goes on along the minus strand of NC_139385.1, from coordinate 47,075,953 downwards.
TGGGGCAGGGGGAGGGAAAGCTGAGGCCACAGAGCCCCCACGGCCAAGGAGGGGGGGTGGAGTGCCACCTGCACACCCAGTCCTCCCATCTGGCACAGGCAGGACACTGGGCCCCCAGGCATCTGGGCCTCGAGCACACTGAGGCCCCCAGGTGGTGTGCCCAGGCACAGCCTGCCGTGCCCTTGGCACGGTAGAGGTGTGTGTCCTCAGGCTCTGACCCATGTGTCACAGCACGTGCCCATAGCCCTGTGCTCCCCTCCTGGGGCAGCTTGGCCCTGGGGGCCCCTGGCTGGTGAGTCTGAGCTGCTACAGGTGCAGAGTCACCCAGGACCCAAAGACTCGCCCAGGGAGGCAGCGTGGAGCAGCTGTGGCTCATGTTGTATTGCTATGGATGCCATGGCCCAGGGTGGCTGTGTGTCTCTGCCTCTTTTTATCCCTGTCCCTGCGAGATCAGAAAGCGCTGGTGCAGGGCGTGTGTGGGCACATGTGTGCCCAGGTGCGTACCCAGACAGCTCACCCCACAGCAACCTCTGCGGGAGCCTGGTGTGGCAGCTGAGCCGCCTGAGCCCGCCCGCCTCCTTCTTCCCGCAGGACTGGGCCAGGCCCCCAGCCGCCTGTCGGGCCTGAGCGTGCCCTGCCCTCTGCCCAGCCCCCAGGCGGGCACGCTGACCTGTGAGCTGAGCAGCTGCCCGTACTGCACCAGCGCCCTGGAGGACCCTGAGCTGGAGTTCAGCGGCTCAGACAGCGGAGACTCAGACAGCAACGGGGTCTATGAGTTCACGCAGGACGTGCGCCACGGGGACCGCCGCGACCCCATGCGGTCGCCCCCAGTGGCGGATGCACCGGGTCCGGGCAGCGCGCGGCGGCGGGCACAGCGGCGGGCGGCTGGCGAGCGGGCCGGGCCGGGCCGAGTGTGGGCCTCCTTGAGCAGCAAGCTGCGCCACATCGTGGACAGCAAGTACTTCAACCGCGGCATCATGGTGGCCATTCTCACCAACACGCTGAGTATGGGCGTCGAGTACCACGAGCAGGTGGGCGGCCCTGCGCAGCCCCCGGAGGGGACGCGGGGCTGGCGGCCGGCCCTCGGGCTGAGCCCGGGAGCGCGTCCCTCGTGGGCCTCCTCGCCTGCAGCCCATCTGGCCCGCAGAGGGGCTTGGGGGCTTGGGCAACAGGACACTGGGTTTTGGCTGCTGTGGGACGTTCATCCGTCGCTCGATGCGTGCTCGTTCTTGTCCTGGGGCGGCACCTCTGCCGAGTGGGAACAGAAACCGTGGCTCGCGCCCGGAGGTCCTCCCATCTGGGGTGGGCTTGAGATCACCTCAGACCCCCAGGCAGCCGGGGGCCACGGTTGTTCCACACCACCCCGTGTTCTTCTCGGGGTGGGACCCCCACAGCCCAGCTCCCCCAGAGGCCCCCCTCTGCGAGCTAGACCTTCTGGCTATGCCCACCGACGTCCTCCCGGATGCCCGGGAGAGGCCAGGGGTGTGGAATGGCCCCAGGGAAGGAGCTGGGGGTGTGCCTGGCCCCCAGCAGTCCCCGCCCCAGACTGGAGCCTCGCCAGGGAGGAGCAGTGTCCCTTTAACAACTAAATCCCCTTGCCGACTCCTGCTCTCTGGGCTGCTCAAGTCGCTTAAGCTACGTACATTCTTTCATCCTGGAGCAACTGAGGGAAGAGCCAAGCCGCGTGAGCCTCCAGCTGCCCACTGCGCGGCAGGGGGAGGGTGTCTGTCAAGATGAGACCCCGAGCAGGGACAGCAACAGCCCCTCGAGGGACTCCGTGGCAAGGAAGAGCCTCTGCGTGCACACACGTGCACGTGTGTACCCAGCCACACACATAAACACATGCGGGGTTTCTATGTGCAGGGTGGAACGTGTACAGACATGCACAGTGGGTGGCCATGCACACACAAGTATCTGCGTGGGTGCAATCTTGTGTGTGCACCCGGCAGGCCACCTGCCGGCACACACATGTAGGCCAGCACATCTCCAGTGAGAAGGTGGCCTCTGGATCTTCAGTTGGCAGGGAGGGATGTGTGAGGCCCCCAAGGATCAGGGCGGCTATTGGGAGGCAGCTCCCCTGCACACCCACACGCACCCCAGAAGCCTGGTGCCAATTCTCCAGGCCCTGTTCCCCAGGCCTGTGCTTGCGGGGTCCAGTAGGTCTCCAGAGCCCTGAGACACAGACATGGTGGGGGGAAGGTCAGGCAGGGCCCTGGGGTCCCTGCGCCAGGCGGGGAGGGAGGACCAGGCAGGCTGGGGTCCAGCTGGAGGGGACATCCCTGGGCTCCTGTCTCCTCTAGACAGCAGCCAATGGGGCTTCTGCAAGGCTGCTGCAGCCCTTGACCCCTTGAGGCAGCCTTACCTGCTCCCGATTTAGTGGGCTCCCGATTTAGTGGAGTGGGCCCCTCCCTAGCCGAGGAGCAGTGGGAGATGTGCCCGGGCCCTGACAGCCCCTCTGCTGCCCACAGCCCGACGAGCTGACCAACGCCCTGGAGATCAGCAACATTGTGTTCACGAGCATGTTTGCCCTGGAGATGCTGCTGAAGCTGCTGGCCTGCGGCCCGCTGGGCTACATCCGGAACCCCTATAACATCTTCGATGGCATCATCGTGGTCATCAGGTGGGTGGGCCGTCAGCCAGGGAGGCCCCGGTGTCTGGCACGGCCCCCCACAGACAGCAGAGTCCCAGCCAGCAGGAGAGGCGCTGCTGGCAGCATTTCATGCCAGGCTATGGAGGTGGGATCCCCCTGCAGGCACTGTCGGTACACACGGGTCAGCTGCATCTCAGGTGGAAGTTTCTAGAATCTCGTGGAGCTGTTCCCTGCAGGAGCAGAGTGGGCACTCAGCAGCCCTTCAGCCTCCCGGCTGGACTCCACTTTGGGCTCAGCCCCTGTGAGGAAGGCCAGCTTGCCTGGGGTGGGGGGTGGGGGGGTGGGGGCGGTATCTGCTGCAGCAAAAGCAACACAGAAAGGAACAGAGGAGTCTGGGAACTCTCTCCCCCAGGAGTGAACAGGGTCCTCAGGGGTCAAGGGGTCCCCCACCCTGGCAAGACCAGACAAGACAGGCACAGCTTAAAAGATGCAGGAGTGCCCATCATGGCTCGGCGGAAACAAACCTGACTAGCATCCATGAGGTGCAGGTTTGATCCCGGGCCTCACTCAGTGGATTAAGGATCTGGGGTTGCCGTGAGCTGTGGTGAAGGTCAGACACGGCTTGGATCTGGCGTTGCTGTGGCTGTGGTGTAGGCCACAGCTACAGCTCTGAGTCAACCCCTAGCCTGGGAATCTCTAGATGTCACAGGTGTGGCCCTAAAAAGACAAAGAAAAAGGAAAAAAAAGATTCAGGACTGGGACAGACCCTCAAATTGAGAAGCTGCTGACCAGACAGCTTCTAGGGGTCAGGCAGCCCCCAGGGGTGGCAGCGGATGGGGAGCCTTCAGAGATGTTGGCGCTTTGATACGGCCAAACCTGCTCCCAGAATGGGATTGCGTGGAGGCCACCGTGGTTCCCAGGCTGGCATGTCTGCCTCAGGGAAGAGTCCTGCCAGGGTCCCGCTGGACACAGGGGCACACAGCCAGAGGGAAGGGTCCTGCTGACCCTTGGCCCGCCCGCAGCGTGTGGGAGATCATCGGGCAGGCGGACGGCGGGCTGTCGGTGCTGCGGACCTTCCGGCTACTGCGGGTGCTGAAGCTGGTGCGCTTCATGCCGGCGCTGCGGCGCCAGCTGGTTGTGCTCATGAAAACCATGGACAACGTGGCCACCTTCTGCATGCTGCTCATGCTCTTCATCTTCATCTTCAGGTGGGTCCTCCAGCCCGCGGTGCCAGCTCGCACCTGCCCCTGGGCCAGCCCCCCCCGCCCGTGCCGGCCCTGTGCTCCTTGCATCCGGGCCAGGAGCCTCAAAGGGGCAGCGGAAACGCAGTCGCCGGCTCCTTCCCACAACCCCGACTGGGCATCTCTGTGCGAAGCACCAGCGGGCTGGGCTCGGTGTTCATGGCTCGCAGCTGGCGGGGGGCAGGGATGGGCCAGCCCCAGACAGACGGACGGACAGGGGATTGTGCCCAGAGAAAAGCCGAGACCCACGGGGGGCAGAGAAGGGGCGAGGCAGCCGGGCTGGAGTTCCTTGAGCGCAGCTGCTGTTTGCTGAGCCCCTGACATGGGCCAGCTTGGGGAGGGGGCTCGGGCAGAGGATGGCCCCAGCCGGCTGGGGGAGGCAGGCACCCCCGATCCCACCGCTGCCCGAAGCCAGGTGGCCTCTGGATGCCCCCCCCACCCCAAGCCTTGGTTTTCCCACCTGTGTAATGGACCAGCTCGGCCGCGAGCACTGGGGGGCCCAGCTAGGGAGGTGAAAGGGAGCGGCTGCCGGGAGGGGGTCCCACCACGCCCGCCCTCCATGCACCCCTGCCTGCTGCCCAGCATCCTCGGCATGCACCTCTTTGGCTGCAAGTTCAGCCTGAAGACGGACACCGGAGACACGGTCCCCGACAGAAAGAACTTCGACTCGCTGCTGTGGGCCATCGTCACCGTGTTCCAGGTGAGCCGGCTGGGCGGGCCGCCCCCTGGCATCGACCAAAGTCCCTGCGAGCACGGCCCGGTGGGGCTGCGGCCAGAGCGGTAATGGGGGCGGGGTGTCCATTCTGATCCCCCCGGCCGGACCTGGCCGTGCGTCCAGGGCGCCTTTGGCTCTGCCCCGCCTGCCCTCCCCCCGCCAGATCCTGACCCAGGAGGACTGGAACGTGGTCCTGTACAACGGCATGGCCTCCACCTCGTCCTGGGCCGCCCTCTACTTCGTGGCTCTCATGACCTTTGGCAACTACGTGCTCTTCAACCTGCTGGTGGCCATCCTGGTGGAGGGCTTCCAGGCCGAGGTGAGGGGCTTCCAGGGGACGGGGTGGCCAGGCCTCCACCCTCCACCTGCCCAGCGTCCCTGCCCAGGGAAGCCGCCTCAGGGAGAGCCTCACGTGTGCCCTCTGTTCCGTGGGCACAGGGCGACGCCACCAGGTCCGACACAGACGAGGACAAGATGTCCACCCACTTGGAGGAGGATTTGGACACGTTCAGAGACCTCAGGGCCACAGGTATGCGGGCGCGCAGGGGCGGGGCAGAGGGGCACCGCCCGCCCAGTCCAGGGACAGCCGGGACCCCACAGGCTGGTCCTGGGTGGGCGGACTCTCCTTCCGGGGAGCCCTGCAGACTTGAGCCACCTCCTCCTCTCCCCCCCACCCCCCTGGCCCCAGAGCTGAAGATGTTCTCGCTGGCGGTGACCCCCAACGGGCACCTGCAGGGCCGGGGCAGCCTGCCTCCGCCCCTCATCATGCGCACGGCGGCCACACCCATGCCCACCCCCAAGAGCTTCCCACACCTGGACGCCACCCCTGGCCTCCTGGACTCCCGGCGCGGCAGCAGCAGCTCCGTGGACCCCCAGCTGGGGGACCAGAAGTCTCTGGTAGGGCCCCCCTCCCCCACTGAGGCCTCGGGGCACCTTCAGGCTCCACCCACCAACCCTTAGGGCCTTCCCCAGAGATGAGGGTCCCACACGCCCTCCAGTCAGAGCCCGCAAATCCCTGAGCCATTGCTTCCTTTTCTAGAAATGGAGCCAGACACTGGTGGTTTTTTGTTTTTGTTTTTTTTTTTTGTCTTTTTCTTATGGCCGCACCCACGGGATATGGAAGTTCCCGGGCTAGGAGTCCAATTCGAGCTGTTGCTGCTGGCCTACGCCACAGCCACAGTGCCACCAGATCTGAGCCACATCTATGACCTACACCACAGCTCACAGCAACGCTGGATCCTTAACCCTCTGAATGAGGCCAGGGATCGAACCTGCATCCTCACGGAGGCCAGTCAGATTCGTTTCTGCTGAGCCATGACGGGAACTCCCAAGGCTGCTGTTCTTAGGGGAGCGTATGAACACGCAGATAGAGTATCAGGTGAGAGCCTTATCTTCCAAACTGCAGCCAAAGACAAGGGCTGGTAGAGGCCAGAGCGTCCGTGAGAAGGCAAAACAGAACAGATAAAAGTACAGAAAACTGAGAATGTGAAACAGGTGACGGACGCCTGGCAGAGGGTCTGGTGTCACAACCAACAGCAGCCTGCGGAGTGAAGCCCATGGGGTGTTTCCGCACACTCCCAGGACAGCAGCCTAGCAGACGCAGCCAAAGCCAGTTTCTGGACTTCTCAGAAGGGCCCAGAGCAAACTGCGGAGGGAAAGCAGGGGTGTGAACTTACAGAAAGGCTTGGGACTGAGCCTGGGGTGGGCTGAGGGATGGAGCAACAGGATGCTTCCCAGCCAAGCTGATAGGGATCCTGGCTCAGCTCCCCCTGGACCCGGGAACTGAAAACGGGGAAGGGCAGGCTTGGGGCCCTCCAAAGAGAGCCGGTCAGATGCTCTGTGGCATCTGAGGATGCCTGATCTGCGGCTGGTCCTAGGCCCTCTGATAACCATTCCCCACCCTCTGGTCCTTTTTTGAGTAGGCACCCAATGCCCACCCAGTGCTCTGACACTTGCTGGCTCTGTCTCCAGCTTGTTGTCAAGCCACTGTGTGTCCCAGGCGTCCCCGGAAGGGGCAGTGCTGCTGGCATCTCCCTAGCAGGGCTGTCTGCTCTTTAAAGATGATCTGCGTACCATGGGTGTCACCCATGGGTGTCCGTGGTGACAAACCAGATGGGAAAGCCCCTGGGCCGGGTGCCCCTAAGACCAGGGTGTTTGGGGATAACTTGGGGGATCCCCTGCTCACCCCTGCCCCCTCCCCACAGTCCAGCCTCCGCAGCTCTCCCTGCGCCCACTGGGGCCCCAACAGCGCCTGGAGCAGCCGGCGCTCCAGCTGGAACAGCCTGGGTCGCGCACCCAGCCTCAAGCGCCGGAGCCAGTGCGGCGAGCGGGAGTCGCTGCTGTCCTGCGAGGGCAAGGGCGGCGGCAGCACCGATGAGGAGGCCGAGGACGGCAGACCCCGGCCTGGGGCCTCCCCGACCACGCGTGCCACGCCGCTGCGGCGCACTGAGTCCCTGGACCACCGCAGCACGCTGGACCTGCGGCCCCCACGGCCGGCCACCCTGCTGCCTACCAAGCTCCACGACTGCAATGGGCAGGTGCTGGCCCTGCCCAGCGAGTTCTTCCTGCGCGTTGACAGCCACAAGGAGGACCCAGCGGAGTTTGACGATGACGTGGAGGATGTGAGCAGGGCGAACCCCACGTCTGCCCCTCGCCTTCCTCTGGTTGTGGGCTGGTGTCCCCCAGGTCGGGGGGGGAGCTGCAAAGGGGGAGGGGAGCAGAGCAAGCTGGGCAGGAGCTGACCCAGCTGGTGGGCCCAAAGCTGATCCGTGAGGAACTCCAGATGTGGATTCAGCCCCGCCTCTGGCTGAGCGCTGGTTCTCAGCCAGTGCCGGGATGTCTGTGGGAGGAGGCAGGGCTGCCAGCCCACCTGGGCGGGCTCTAAGTCTGGCCACCCAGCCAGCCCCGGGGGCTCCCAGCTGGGATCCCTCGCTTGGTGTCTGGGTGGGTGCACAGGGCTGGGTGTGAAGGCAGGAGAGGCTGCTGGGCGGGGCCCTGAGGACCTTCTTCCCTGCCCCCAGAGCTGCTGCTCCCGGCTGCAGAAAGTGCTGGAACCCTACAAGCCTGAGTGCTGCCGGAGCCGAGAGCCCTGGGCCCTGTACCTCTTCTCCCCACAGAACAGGTGAGGGGCTCCCTCTGGGTCCGTGTCCCTACCTAGTGGTGAGTGCTGCGCTCCGCCGCGGGACCTCCGGGACGGGCTCCGAGGGCTTGGCCAGGGCTGCCCCGGACCCACCACCCCTGGCCCCCAGGTTCCGCGGCTCCTGCCAGAAGATCATTGCTCACAAGATGTTCGACCACGTCGTCCTGGTCTTCATCTTCCTCAACTGCATCACCATAGCCCTGGAGAGGCCGGACATCGACCCCAGCAGCACCGTGAGGCGCCCTCCTCCCTGGGAGGGGTGGGTCCCGTGGCCGCGGCGGACCCCTCCCACTGTCCTGTCCCTTGCAGGAGCGCCTGTTCCTCAGCGTCTCCAACTACATCTTCACGGCGATCTTCGTGGCCGAAATGACGGTGAAGGTACAGCGGGGCGGGGGCGGGGGCAGCCCAGGGGCCGTTGCTCTGGCCTTGTGGCCCTGCCGCCCGTGCACCACGCCAACCCCTCTTCCGCACCCCCAGGTGGTGGCCCTGGGTCTGGTCTCGGGCGAGCACGCCTACCTGCAGAGCAGCTGGAACGTGCTGGACGGGCTGCTCGTCCTGGTGTCCCTGATCGACATTGTCGTCGCCTTGGCCTCGGCCGGCGGCGCCAAGATCCTGGGTATCCTGCGGGTGCTGCGCCTGCTGCGGACTCTTCGGCCCCTGAGGTGGGCGGGGCCTGGATGGGGCGGAGCCGGGGGATGGGGCTGGAACCAGAGGGTGGGGCGGGGCCTGGGGAAAGATGGGGGCGGGGCCAGGGCCAGAGGCCAGTCGGGGGCGGGGTCTGTGCCGCTTTGGCCCCTCGTTCTGGGGGCTGCCCCCTTGGCCCGGCCCAGCATCGCAGTTCCCTCTGCCACTTGTCCAGAGTCATCAGCCGCGCCCCGGGCCTCAAGCTGGTGGTGGAGACTCTGATCTCGTCACTTAGGCCCATCGGAAACATTGTCCTCATCTGCTGTGCCTTCTTCATTATCTTCGGCATCCTGGGGGTGCAGGTGCGTGGCCCGCTTGTCTCTGGATGTCCTGCCATAGGACAGTGGCCTGTGGTCAGCAGCTTGGCAGTTCTGGGAGGGCCGAGGCCCAAGCAGGCAGGCAGCTGCTCTACCCAGCTGGTCTCTACCCAGCTGCTCGGAGCGGCCCCTTGTGGGCAGGTCCAGAGGGTGGGTGTGTAGGGCCTGCGCCCACCCTCTGGGGAGTGACCGCCCCGCCCTGGTCAGCTCTTCAAGGGGAAGTTTTACTACTGCGAGGGCGCAGACACCAGGAACATCTCCACGAAGGCCGAGTGCCGGGCCGCGCACTACCGCTGGGTGCGACGCAAGTACAACTTCGACAACCTGGGCCAGGTGGGCAGGGCTGGGACTTGGCGGGTGGCTGGGATAGGGGGCAGGCCTGGCGAGGTGATCTCAGCTAGCCTTGCCCCCGCCTGATAGGTGGGAGCGGCCCCCAGCCTTGCGCGTGTGGGCGGGTCTGCAAGGCGTGGGTGGGTCTGTGAGATGTGGGCGGGTCCGAGCAGGGCGTGTGGTCCTTTGCGGGTCTCCCAGGCGAGCCGTAACCCCTGTGCTCTGGCCTCGCAGGCGCTGATGTCCCTGTTCGTGCTCTCATCCAAGGACGGCTGGGTGAACATCATGTACGACGGGCTGGATGCCGTGGGCATAGACCAGCAGGTGCGGTGGGTGGCGGGCAGCCCTGGTCCTCCAAGTGAACTCTTCTTCCTGGGTCCTCTGCTCATCTCAGGGAACCTCTCCCCCGCGCCCCACTCTAGAGGCCTCTTTTGGCTTCTCAGAACTTCTGGAGAGGTCCACGTGGGGCCAGAGCACGGCTGCAGGCGGGGCCGCGCCCGGGAGGGCACCCGGCGGGCAGGCACCCACAAGCCGCTCCTGTGCTGCAGCCGGTGCCCAACCACAACCCCTGGATGCTGCTCTACTTCATCTCCTTCCTGCTCATCGTCAGCTTCTTCGTGCTCAACATGTTCGTGGGCGTCGTGGTCGAGAACTTCCACAAGTGCCGGCAGCACCAGGAGGCGGAGGAGGCGCGGCGGCGGGAGGAGAAGCGGCAGCGGCGCCTGGAGAGGAAACGCAGGAGTAAGGCGCCCCTGGTGCCGGTGACGGTGGCGGTGGCGGGTCGGTACCTGCGCGCCGCCCCAGCCCCCTCCACCCGCCTGAGGCCCCCTTTCGCCTGTGGGAGGGCGGCGGGGGACCCGGGGACCCGCTGAGGGCCGGCTCGGAGACTCGGCGCTGCGGGCCCGATCCCGGGTATCCTTGGCACTCTGGCTGTGAGGCGGGCACCCAGGCAGCTGCTCAGCGGTCGGGCCCCACAGCCCCACTGCCCTTGGCCCCCGGCCTGGCCCCGCCCAGCCGCTCTGCATACCTGCCCTTCTTGTTCTCAGAGGAGGGGCCTGGGCAGGGGGCACGGCTGCAGCCACCCCACCACTGCATGGGCAGGCTCACCCCCGTGAGTTCTCACACCTCGCTGGGGGATGGGGGCGGGAGGGGCGAAGCAAAGCCACTGGAGACAGAGAGAGGGTCTTAGGAAAACCCCACCCAGCTGGGAAGCAAAGAGAGCTTCCTGTGAGCGCCGCCGAGCCTCCCGCCCCCGTGGGATCTCCTGGCCCCGCCCACCGAGGCCAGCTCAGTCTCCTTGTCTTTCCAGGCACTTTCCCCAACCCAGGTACCTGTCCCTGCCCCGCATGCCTTAGCCCCGCTTCTGCCAGCCGCTGCACGGGGCTGCGGACTGGCTCGGTCTCCATCCCTCTGCCACTGCCACTGCCACAGGGAAGGCGGGTCTTTGAAGGCAGGCGCCAAACCCACTGGGCTCCGTCACAGCGTGGGCATGGGATGGCTGGGGTGGCCACCAGGCGCTCAGGGGAGCGAGGCAGGGTTGTGGGCTTGCCTGCCTGGTGTCCATGCTGCTGCCTCCAAGCTTGTGTGTGTCCCTCTGCCCGGCTTGCATGCCCGACTGCTTCTCTGCCGCACTCTGGGGCGCCCGCGGGCTGGGGGCTGCTCCGTGTCTTTGTGCTGGTCTGGCCCGGTTGGCCATTGACTCCTTTGGCTGCAAGAGCTGAGCGGGGCTCTCTAGTGACTGCATGCCAGACCGAGGAGCATGCGGGGCCCAGGGAAGGGTCAGTTGCCACCCCGCCCCTGCTCTCCCTGGTCCCCGCCCACAGGGCTCTGTGGCTGAGGTGGGTCCCCTGTGCAGTGGTGGCAGCTCTGCCCTCATCCAGTGGGAGCTCTGCAGGCGCGATCGGCCCTCAAGGGTTACTGCAGGCCGGGGATCATTTAGTGCAGACAGACCTGCTGGGGGTCGGGGCAGGTGCACCACCCCCACTCCCAGGTCATGCCCATCCACCTCAGGTGGCCCGGAGATCAGGCAGGCCCCAGGGAGTCGGCAGTGGAGTGGCAGCTCATGCCCAGCCTGGGAGGTGGGGAGATGGGTGGGTGTGGTGGGCTGCCCTGCCCTGCCCGCCTTGTCCGCAAAGAAAGCTCCCATCTGCCCACCCTGCATCAGTGAGCTGGCTCTGAACCCTGATGCCTGCCACACAGGCCCTGGCTTGGGAGCTCCTGGCAGGGCCCAGGTGGGGTCTCAGCTTCCAGGCCCGCTCCTGGGGTCTGCCCTGGGGCTGGGGCCCTCACCGTGAGGGAGGTCAGCGGGCAACCTGCCCCTGAGTCTCCCGTCTGAGCCTGGGCCCTCCCTCAGCACCCTGACCCTTCAGCCCCGGGAGGCAGCCCGCCCAGCCCTCACCGGAGCCCTCTCCCCACAGAAGCCCAGCGCCGGCCCTACTATGCTGACTACTCACCCACACGCCGCTCCATCCACTCCCTGTGCACCAGCCACTACCTGGACCTCTTCATCACCTTCATTATCGGGGTCAATGTCATTACCATGTCCATGGAGCACTACAACCAGCCCAAGGTGGGGCTCCTCCCCCCACCCAACTGCCCCCGCCTCTGGGCAGAAGCAGGGAGACACCCCTGGGATGGCTAGGGCTGGGGTCTTGCCCAGTGGAATGGCGCTACCCTGTGAACTTGGGGCCCCAGGTTTGCAGCCATGTCTGAGCCCTCACTCATGTTTATGGGGTACCTGGAAGTGGGGTCGGAACAAAGAGTTCTTCCTTTCAAATGGGCGGAAGTTCCCAGGGCCGGCTGCCCCAAGGGCCTTCCCAGCCCCAAGAGAGGTTCCATCTGGAAATGCTGGCTGGGGAGTGTCTCCGAGTCCAGCTTCCCAGACTGGACTTCACAGTCCAGGGACAGCCAGGCGGAGAGAGGGAGGTTTCCTTCTTGCATCTCCAGCATCTCATTAAAGACGCGGGGCCACACCCCTCCTTCCCAGCATACCAGAGCCTGGGACTCTGGCTGAAGCTGGTGGGCCACCACCCCCCCGCCCCGCCCTGGGCTGTGGGCTGGGGCTGGTCCAGGGAGGGGCAGGAGGTAAATCCAGGCAGCTCCTCCCTGCCCCCCCCGCCTGGCACAGACCTCCACCCAGTGATAGCTGGGCCCCAGGGAGACCTGCCCCTGCCCGCAAGGGACCCGGTCCGCAGAGGAGAGCCAGGGGGCGGGGAGGGGCAGCTGGACAGGGGGCCTGCCTCTCAACAAGCCTGCCCCTCGCCCCCAGTCTCTGGACGAGGCCCTCAAGTACTGCAACTACGTGTTCACCATCGTCTTCATCGTGGAGGCCGCGCTGAAGCTGGTGGCCTTTGGGTTCCGCAGATTCTTCAAGGACAGGTGTGTCGCACAGGCAGGAGAGAGTCGCGGCCCGCTGAGGGGAGGCGCAGGCTGCCCTGTGGTGACAGAGGACCCTCCCAGGGCACAGGGTGGAGACCTCTGGGCTTGAAGGGCTGGGGGGGTGCCGGGGAGGGCACAGTGGCCCCCGCTGAGCCGCGCCTGCCCGCTGGCCAGGTGGAACCAGCTGGACCTGGCCATCGTCCTGCTGTCCATCATGGGCATCACACTGGAGGAGATCGAGATGAACGCGGCCCTGCCCATCAACCCCACCATCATCCGCATCATGCGTGTGCTGCGCATTGCCCGCGGTAGGTGGCCCCGCCCGCCGCGGTCTGGCGCTGTCGGGAGGGTCCAAGGACGGGGCTCTGGGGTCCGCCCCGCTCCCCAGGGACTGTGCTGCAGATGGGGGCTGGGGGCCCTGGGGCCGGGTGGTCTGGGGCTGGCCAGCCTGGGGAGCGTCAGACCAGCCCCAGCCCCCCGCTAATGCTCGGCTCCCGGCCCTAGTGCTGAAGCTGCTCAAGATGGCCACGGGCATGCGGGCCCTGCTGGACACGGTGGTTCAGGCGCTGCCCCAGGTAGGTCTGCAGCTCCGGGGCCTGGCCCGGGTCCGGCTTCCCTGCTCCCACGGTGGACATCACTGAGCCCCCAGGAGGACAGGGCTGCAGGGAGGCCTGGCTCGCTGTCAGCGGGGGGGTGGGGGGTGGGGTGGCCGCCTGCCTTCTGGGCCACAGTCTAGTCTCTGGGAAAGACCCATCACCAGGGCCCATCTCCCCGGGTGCAGCTCTGGACACAGTGGGAAGTGGACAGAGGGCAGCGCCCCGGCTAAGATGGGCCTGTCCGAGTTTGGAAGACCGCACCCAGGGCTCCAGTGTTGGCCATGGCTGCTCCCATTGGGAGCTGCTTCAGGCCCTGTGTGCTCACGTCCCGTGCCCCCCCGTCACCACCACTTTCAGCCTTTGTGGCTCCTCAAGTGACTCATTGCCCCACCTGTGCAGTATCCAGCTCCCCGCCAGTCCACCCAGCAGCCCGGCCCTGTGTCCACCTGTCCGTGGAGCTAACCCTCGGCCAGCCATGTGCCCACCCAGCCACCCTCGCAGTTGTCTGTCCACCCATCCACCACGTGTCTGTCCCCACGTGTCTGTCCATCCTCCATCCAGCCCTCCTGGCCAGCTGTCTATCCACCAGCTCAGCATGTTTCTGTCCGCCCGGCTGCCTCCCACTCAGCCCCAGGCTCTGTGTCCTCCATCTCCAGCCTTCCCTCTGGGCCCCAGCCCTGAGCTGCATTCCTGACACTTTGTCCTACCTGCCCAGTGTCAGAGGGGGAGGTGGGGTAGGGGAGGGTGGGAAACCAGCTGGCCATGCTCCAGTGAGATGCCTCTGGCGGTCTGAGCAGGTGCTGGGGAAGAGGGGGAGCGGCCAGTTCAGGGCCCCAGGAGGTGTGTGTGAAGATGGGGCGCCCCACCCTGGGGTGAGCCTGAGCAGTGCTGGGAGGCTAGGCAGGAGTTGGCAGGAGAACCTCAGCAGGGGCCAGGCCAGGCCTCGCTCAGGCTGCAGAGCGTGCACCTTCGCCCCGCCATGGGCATCCCTGAGGCTGGAGGCGGGCCCTGCCTGGAGCCTACCGGAGCCCCCAGGAGGCCTCCCAGGCCCTGGGCAGTGGAGGAGCTGTAGTCCTGGGCGCAGGAGGGCATGAGGAGCTAAAGAGGGGCAGAGGGCCGCAGAGGGGCCTTGGGCACCAGGCAGGACACGGAGTCCTGGGGGCCACGGGAGCTCCAAGGCCAGGAGGGACGGGTTGGACCCCCTTGCTGGGCTGGAACGTGGGTGCCAGGGGGCTGAGGCCTCTGACCTCGTTCTGCTTCTCTCCTCGTGTAGGTAGGGAACCTGGGTCTGCTTTTCATGCTCCTGTTTTTTATCTATGCTGCCCTGGGCGTGGAGCTGTTTGGGAGGCTTGGTGAGTGCTGCTGCCCCGCCCCCTGGACCCTGGGTCCTGGAAGGTGCAGCTTCCCGCATGCTCACCTGGCCCCAGGACAGTTCAGGCTCTGTCTTTGACTGAGGTGACCACATAGGAGGCACACGCAAAAGCCTGGTGCCAGAATGTGACACACACACGTGTTGGTGGCAGGCCAGGAGGACAGCATGTGCGCACACGCAGGTGTTGACCTGAGCTCCACCTGGCCCCAGGGGATATGCTGCCGCAAGTTCGAATTGTCCCCAGGATTTCCCTGGACCCCCCAGCCTGAGTCTCTGGCCAGTCTGTGCAGCTCTTCCGTGGCAGCCCCCTCCCTTCCCGCTCAGTGTCACTAAAGGCTTAGTGGCTTCCGGCACGCCTACCTGTGCAGTGTTCAGGTGCTGGTCATGGTTTAGGGTCTGCCCTAAACTGGACTGGGCAGCTGGTGTGCCAGACCCTGGGCCTGATGACTGCCGCCCCTGGCCCAGGGCAGCTCGAGCCCGAAGGCATGCTGACCCCAAAGCTGGGCCTGGGGAGCAGAAAGAGCTGTCCACTGGGCTGAGCCAGAGCCCAGCCCTGGGGAAGGGCAGGACCCAGGTGTGCACTGGCCCCAGCCGGGTGCTGACCGGGTCCCTTCTGGCAGAGTGCAGTGAGGACAACCCCTGTGAGGGCCTGAGCAGGCACGCCACCTTCTCCAACTTCGGCATGGCCTTCCTCACGCTGTTCCGCGTGTCCACCGGGGACAACTGGAACGGGATCATGAAGGCACGGCCGCGGGGGGCGGGGCCCGGGGCGGAGGGGGGCGGGACGGGGGGGCGGGCCCGGGACGGCGATGGGTGGGTGGGGCGATGGGGCGGGGCAGGCGGGCGGGACCAGGGCGGCGGGGGGCGGGGCGGAGGGGCGGGCGTCTAGGGGCAGGGGCGGCCTTTCGGACTGAGGTGGAGGCTGCCCTCCGCTGCAGGACACGCTGCGGGAGTGCGCCCGTGAGGACAAGCACTGCCTCAGCTACCTGCCGGCCATCTCGCCCATCTACTTCGTCACGTTTGTGCTGGTGGCCCAGTTCGTGCTGGTCAACGTGGTAGTGGCCGTGCTCATGAAGCACCTTGAGGAGAGCAACAAGGAAGCCCGTGAGGATGCCGAGCTGGACGCCGAGCTCGAGCTGGAGCTGGCGCAGAGGCCGCCCGCCCGCCCCAGTCCCGCGGCCCCGCAGAGCCCGGGCGCGGGGCCGGACCCCTCCAACCTGCTGGTCGTGCGCAAGGTGTCCGTGTCCAGAATGCTGTCGCTGCCCAACGACAGCTACATGTTCCGGCCGGTGGCGCCCGCTGCGGCCGCTCACCCCCACCCGCCGCAGGACGTGGAAATGGAGAGCTACGCGGGCGCCTCAGGTAAGGCCCCTGGCGGCGGGCAGATGTGGGCAGGCAGGGCAGCCGGAGGGGTCGGATGCCCATTTCAGGCCCCTCCTGCCCCAGGCCTGGTCACCTCCATCCACTCGCCACCCGCGGAATCCTGCACCTCCCTCCAGGTCCCGTCGGCTGCATCCTCCCCTGCAAGGGGTGCAGGTCACTCCCCAAGTCTCAGCCGGCTGCTCTGCAGACAGGTAGGAGAACCCCCCCCCCCCGGTTCTCAGCTGAGGCTGGGGGCCCCATGGCTCTCCCCGGCTTTTGAAGGATGAGCAACAGGGACGCTGGGAATATTGGTGGGTTACCCAGAGCCCATGACGACGGCATTTGGCATCCCCAGGCATCCCCAGCAACGGTTCCGGCCAGCCTCGCCTGTACCCACACCACCCCCGCCTGAGGCTTCGGCCTCTTTCCCCTTCTCCTGCCTCTGCGTGCCTCAGTGGGCTGGTGTTGCATGGGGTCAGGTGGTGGCCGAGTCCTCCATGGCAGGTTCCAGAGCAGGGTCTCCAGGGCCCTGTGGCAGGTTCTGCCCACAGGAGGTCAGGCCCCAGCTCTCTGCTCCTCATGGCTTCTCTCCAGTGTGACCAACCCTGGCCATGTGCCCCCATACCAGCATCTCGCAGTCCTGTCTCAGCCTTGGGGTCAGGAGCCCATCCTAGATCAGGGTAGGAACGGGGTCCCTGTGTCCTGGCTGCTGCTTGGGCTCACCTGACCCGTGTCTTTGCAGGAGGCCCTGGCCACCCAGTCCCTGGAGGGGCAGGTTGGCAGCCCCGGGGACAGCAGTCCCAGTTGGGGAGAGCCTGGCAGGAAGACCCCCGGGAGGCAGGCGACCCTGGGGGCCTCCGTGTGCTCCCCACCCCGTTCCCCACGGCCCGCCAGTGTCCGCATCCGCAAGCACACTTTTGGGCAGCACTGCATCTCCAGCCGGCCACCAGCCCCAGGCAGGGAGGAGGCTGAGGCCCCGGACCCGGCCGACGAGGAGGTCAGCCACATCACCAGCTCCGCCCGCGGCCCCGTGGCCTCGCCTGCGGCCTGCGAGCCAGACTTGCACCGGCTCTACAGTGTCGATGCCCAGGGCTTCCTGGACCAGCCGGGCCAGGCGGACGAGCAGAGGCGGCCCTCGGTGGAGCAGGGCTGCGGGGATGGCCTCCCAGAGGCGGGGGTGGTGAAGGCTCGGGCCCCGGAGGCTGAGCTGGCCCTGGGCGCACGCAGGAAGAAGAAGATGAGCCCGCCCTGCATCTCTGTTGAGCCCCCCGCAGAGGACGAGGGCACAGCCCGGCCCCCTGTGGCTGAGGGCAGCAGCACCACCCTCCGGCGAAGAACCCCGTCCTGCGAGGCCGCGCCGCACAGGGACCCCCTGGAGCCCCTGGACAGTGCAGGGCTGGACGCTGCCGCCAAGGGGGAGCGGCGGGGCCAGGCCCCCTGCCGCACAGACCACCTGACCGTCCCGAGCTTTGCCTTTGAGCCACTGGACATGGGGGCTCCTGGTGGGGACCCGTTGTCAGATGGCAGCCATGGGGTCACCCCAGAACCCAGACCCTGTCCTGGTGCCATGGTGCCTCCCGAACCCCAGCAGATGGAGTCCTCAGTGCTCTCGGGAGACCCCCCAGAGGAGGGGGAGAGGCTGCACCTCACAGTCCCGCAGAGCCCCCTGAAGAAAGGGCCCCCCCCAGCCCCCGCTCCAGGCGACGGTGTAGACAAGCCCGTGTAGCTCGGAGTGCAGCGCCCACAGGCCTTGGCACTGGGGTGAGGTGCGCCCAGCGGGGTGGCAGCACCAAGTGGGGCTGTGCGTGGGCCCCAGCTCAGGCCCCCCCGCAGGCAGAGGAGCCGGGAGGACGTCGGCCCAGGGAGACGGGGGCAGATGCTACCCTGGGCGAAGCCTCCATCCCGCGGTTCAGGTTTGGGATTTTCCGAGGTGACCGCCGCGGTCCGAGGCCGTGCCAGGGGCCCGGTCAGCAGTCCGGTAACAAAGCTGCATCCGAGGGACAAGGACCAGAAAATGAGCAGAGGAGGCAGGAGGTCACCCGGTAGAGCCCTACCCTCACATCCACTAAGTTTTTTAGGGAACACGCTTGGGGCCACGTGTGCCCTCTGGGTGGCGGCTCCGTCCCCAAGGCCACAGAGGCCACGCTTCACGTCGCTCACAGTCTGAATTCTCCTCGTCTGTCTCCACCTCCTCTTGTTGCCTCATCTCCCCCCACCCCCCACCGCTCTGCCCCCGTCGGCGTCCCAGACAACGACCCTGACTCTGGTCCCTGGGCCATGGCCAGGCACCAGGGACCAGGCAATAAGACCCCCCCGTGGCCTTTGGGCCTGGGCCGAGAGTTTCAGCGGATGCCCCTGTTTCATGTCATTTCTTTTATAAATTCAGGTGAAATGTTGCAATAATCTGATGTAGAAAATGTGGCTTCTCAAGTCAAGGGGAGGAGAGGGGGCAAAACAGAGCCGAATAAATATTAACTTATTTAAGAAACGTGTTGGATTTCCAGCATCCGACTCGGTCCCCCGCACGGGAGGGCAGCAAGTCTGAGGCGTTGGCGAGGGTTGAGCAGGTGATGGCACCACCACTGCCAGGGCCGAGGGGCTCCACAGAGCCCACCCCCTCCTGCCTGTGCATCCCTGGCTGGGGCGGGTGGCAGGTGGGAAGCCTGCCTCCCATGGCAGCTGGAACCACATGGCATCATTCATGTGCTAGAGAAATGAGGTCTGATCCCACACAGGAAGGAGTTTCTGCCCAGGCTCCCGGGAGGGATGGGAGCCCGCGGAGCAGGGGACAGACTCCCCACCAGGAGAGTGGGCAGCCACCTGGGGCGCCCCCTCCCCATCTCCCTCCCTGAAACCTCTGAGCCTACACCCTCCTCGCATCCTGCTGGCCTCTGCCCCCAGCCCCATTGCACAGACGCCCGGCTCCTTCCTTGTGAGAACAGGTGCAGAAGGGGGCCAGGTCAGAATGAACTTGTTCTTGACCATGGATGGTGGCTGTGGCCTTGGGGGGGTGCTGCACGCACAACAGAGCTGGCTCCAGGATAGGGTCCAGGCCCTTCCCTCCACACAGCAAACAGGCCACCCAACCCACCCCACCCACCTCCAGGCTGATCTAGGTGATGGGAGGGGCTGTCGAGGGCTCTACCTGGCTGAGGCCTGGGCCTGTTTGCTCTGAGCTGGGTGGGCAGCAAGTCCCCAGCTTGGGAGCCTGGGGGCTGCAGCCAGCCCTTCCCCAGCGCTTCTTGGCAGGTGTGGAATGGGGTGCCAGCGCCCCCTCTGGTGGTTATGTGGGGAACTGCGGGACTCCAGAGTCCCAGGTGGCTCTGCCAGATGGGTGTGGGGAGCCCAACTGGACCTGCTGGAGCCCTGGGTCTGCAGGCCCTCCTGCCTGTGACCTTGGCCTCAGTTCTCACAGGGAGAAAACGCTGAGCTGGGCTGGACCCAAGGCTGCTATACTGGTTCTTCCTGCAGACCCAGACTCTGGGCTGCGCCCTCCCTGCCAGGGAGGGGTCATGGGTCTAGGGTCAGAGGGCAGGAGAGCCCGGATGTGGGCCCGCCAGGGTGGCCGCAACCTTCACGCAGCTCACCACACCGGTTGTCAGACCAGAGGCCCTCCGGGTCGTCCTGGGGGCAGAGCGGAGTGAGGACCAGGATGCCAGAGAGCCGGGAGCCCCCATCCTCCGCCTCGCCCACCTGGGCACACCTGGTAGGCATCCCTGGGGCAATTACGGCTACTCCTAGGCCGAGTGGTCCTGCCTGCAGGTCTGCCGGAGGACGGGTCTTGGGTGGGGAACAGGTTGCAGGGAAATAGGGGGACCTGGGGGTGGGCGTCTGTGTTCTGGCTGCGACTTCACTGCGGGGAACCTGGTGCCTCTAGAACCTCTGAATGGTCCATGAACCTTTATCTCTCCCCAAAGCACGATGCCACGCACTGAAAATAAACACAAGCCAGTGCGCTGAAGAGCCGGCCCTGAACACCAGGGGCAGGGCTGGGCCAACCCCACCACAACGCCGGGTGCTCAGGGGTGGGGACCCACCCTGATGGCGGAGGCACCCACTGGCCCTGGACCCCCTCCGTCTCCCTCAGTGACACACGAAACCAGAGACACAGTGACAGCCACCTCTGCTTTCCATGCTCTTTAATGAGTGATCGTGCTGACGGCCCGCTCCCTGGGACGAGACGTGTGGGGGCTCAGGGCAAGGGGGGGGGCTCAGGGCAGGGGGCACTCGGTGGGAGGGGGACTCAGGGTGGGGGGCCAGGCACGGTGCAGGAGGAGCCACCTCGGCAGGAAGCAGTGGTGTGGGGGCAGGAGGTGACTGGCTTTGCAGACCCAGGGACCAGGCTCAGGACTCCCTGGGGATACACTGGTGGATCCAGTCCAAGTAGTGGGTGACGCGGGTGTAGATGCCAGGCCGGTTGGGCAGAGCGCAGCCCTCGCCCCAGCTGACCACGCCCGCCTGCAGCCAGGTGCCATTCACCCTGCAGACCAGGGGCCCCCCGGAGTCACCCTGCAGAGAGGAGGGGAGGGGAGGGGTGAGCGGTGGCTGCCAGGCCCGGGCAGGTGGGGGCTGCGGGGGACATGCGGACCACCTGGCAGGAGTCGTGCCCTTCGCTGCCGGCGCACAGCATGTCGTCGCGGACAATCGGGATGTTGTCCCCTGTGGACAGGCCGAGGTGGTACTGCATGTCGCATTCGCTGTTTTCCACAATGGGGACCCTCACCTGCTTCAGAGGATACGGCGGTGGCAGGGGCCCTGGGGGCGAGAGGCGAGGAAGCTGCAGCGGCGGCGGGAGGGCTGTTCCCCAAAAGGGTGGAGCTGTGAGGTGACCATGTCCCCCTCCGGCTGTCCCCCAAACCCACAACCACTGTGCACGTCGCCCCAGCCTGTCACCCAGCACCGTGTCCCCTTGGGGAAGGTCTCCGAGGCCGGGGGCAGGGTGACCGGCTGGACGTGGCTGGAGAGGTTCACGGGGTCCTCGAGCTCCAGCAGGGCGATGTCCGCTCCGTTGACCTCGTCATAGTAGTTGGGGTGGACGATGATCCGGCTGACCAGCAGCAGCCAGTCCTGGTAATAGAGGTGCTGCTCCCCCAGCTGGACCCTGATGTACAAGGGGTCAGCCTTTTCCCTGGAGAGGGGACACCTCTTCAGGGAGGGACCAGGCTTCGGGAAGCCCAGGGGCTGGGTGGAGCCCCGGGCCCACCCCCACCCCCACCCACCAGGCCCCATGGAGACTCACGGTCCAAAGCAGTGCGCCGCGGTCAGCACCCACTGGGGGTGGATCAGGGAGCCCCCGCAGAAGTGCTTCCAGTATTGGTCGAGGCATCTCAGGCTCACCTGCCAGGGCCACTTGTGCCCAGGGGCTTCCTTTCCGCCCACGATGCCTGCTCGCTCCAGGGCCTGGCCTGGGGCTGGAGCAGGCAGCGCCTTCAGGACAGGACACAGCCTGGCCACGGGCTCAGCCCTCCCTGTTGCCAGCACCACCCCGGGCTTCCCGGAACCCACCCACCCATCGCTGGGCATGTGGGGTGTGGGCTGAGCGGGCAGAGATGGCACGGGCCCGGGGCCAGGACTCACCGGGGGCCGTGTGGACCAGGCTCACCAGGAGGGGCAGCGCCAGCACCAGCAGATTCAGCATCTGGAAGGAGCAGGGCGGGGCAGCAGGAGGTCGGCCGGGGGTCTGCAGGGGGTGGGGTGCAGGTGGGCTCGGGGTCCCCGGGGATCCGTGGGTGCGTCCAGGCTGGACCTGAAGCTTGGCCACCCTGCCCCACAGTGACCCCCAGACCTCACCTTGGCCGGTCCCTGCTGCTACTTCCCCAGCAGGGCTCTCCTCTGCCATTTATCCTCACCGACCCGGACAGGGTCACAAGGGGTGCTCGTCCTCCAATCCAGAGGGGAGGAAGGGCTGACTCAGACCAGGGCCCAAGTCCCTCTGGCCCGGAGGGGCCCCCCCGCCCCGCTCCCCGCCCGGGATGGCAGATCCATCTCTCTCTGGTCTTATCTGAGCAGTTACCTCCGCCATCAGCGGAATCTTGTTATCTGGGGATCTGAGCGCCATTGGCAGAGGGACAGGGAGAAAACGGGGGAGGCCAGCACCAGGCCCCCCTGGACACACACCCGCCCCCCCAGGCCCCACCACCCCTGCCCCCCGTCCTGCAGGGCCAGAGCTCCACCGCTCCGGCCAGTCCATCCCCCCCCCCCCCCCCGCCCCGCCTCTCCCCTGGGCCTGCTGGTCACCCGGGGCCTCCCGCCCATTTACCCACCTCGTGGCCTCCTGGAGCCCTGCTTCCCTCGCTGCCGCCCAGAGGCCCCTTCCTGTGCCCTAGGGGAGCCTTGCCCTGCCCCATCCCGGCCTGGACACCAGCCTGGCTCTGCGCCTCCCCGCCCCCAAGCTCTCTTGCACACTCCAGGTGTACCAAACAGTATTTCCTGGGGTACAGCTCCCCCGGGACTGTCAGGGTCTGTCCCAGCACCATCTCAGGACCCCTTCGAGCGGACTCGGCTCTTCACTTATTCTCTCAACAAAGCGGACCCAGCACCTCCAGGTGCTGCATTGGGACCCCATGCATCAGGCCAACAGTGATGGGACCGTAGAAGCCTAAGGCTGTGGGGACATCCTGGCGCCCCAGCTCACGAGGGGTCAAGGTAGGGCCTCTGGAGCACAGAGGGCCTGTTCTCCAAGGAAGGCTCTGATTGGCTCGGGCCTGGGAGGCAAGCCAATCAGCAGTTGAGATGTGATCGCTCTGATTGGCTAGCATTGAACCAATACCTGGCCGGGCTGCAGCGGGTGGGCGGGGCATGATGATGGAAAGGGGTTACAGACGCCACGTGAGTCCCTGTCCCCCAGCCCCAGGCCTCAGTTAGGAAGGACTACCTCCTCATTCTTGCTGCTCAGTGACAACAAAAAGTTTAAGCCTCTCATAAAATCAGGAATAACCAAATTGTCGAAGAAATGTAAATGGCCATTTGCACATAAAAATATTCTACCTAGTTAATAACAAAAATGCAATATAATTAATTAATTAATTAATTAATTTTTTCTTTTTAGGGCCTCACCCGTGACGTATGGAGGTTCCCAGGCTAGGAGTCCAATCAGAGTTACAGCTGCCGGCCTGCACCACAGCCACAGCAATGCCAGATCCGAGCCATGTTTGCTACCTATACCACAGCTCACAGCAATGCTGGATCCTTAACCCATTGAGCCAGGCGAGGGATCGAACCCGTAACCTCATGGTTCCTAGTCGGATTTGTTTCCACTGCACCACGACAGGAACTTCCAAAAATGCAATATAAACTGGGCAATCATTTTGGGGTTCAAATTTGCCAAGTTTCTAAGATTACGTGGTGTTTCCATGGGTGTGGGAAGAGGCGCTGACAAGGTGGTGTCATCAAGAGCCCCCAAACCAGTGACGTCTTTGAACTCACTGTGGATTCCTAACTGTGGGATGAACTAATGAGTGATGAGGGAAGGCCGGGGCAGCCCCCATGCCCCCCCCCCGCCCCCTGCCACCTGCAACCACAGCAATGCTGGATCCAAGCCACTTGTGGGAACCTACACCATAGCTCACAGCAACACCATTCCTTAACCCACTGAGCAAGGCCAGGGATTGAACCTGTGTCCACACTAGTCAGGTTCGTAACCCACTGAGCCACAACGGGAACTTACAGTTTTTCACCTATTTTTATATTTGGGTTGCCTGCATTGTTGCCGCTGAATTTTGAGAGTTCTTTGTATATCTTTGTATGTATTTTGGATAATAATCCTTTATCCAATATGTGTTTGGCAACGATTTTTTTTCCCACTCTGTGACTTGTCTTTCCATTCTTGCAATAGAGCTGAAGGATGTAATTTTTATGAATTCCAACTGATCCATCTTTTTCTTTTGTAGATTGCACCTTTGGTGTAGTTTCTAAAAATCCATCACTGGAGTTTCCACTGTGGCTCAGCAGGTTAGGGACTGACATTGTGTCCCTGAGGATGCAGGTTTGATCCCTGCCCTTGCTCAGTGGGTTAAGGATCCAGCATTGCCACGAGCTGCAGTGTAGGTCACAGATGTGGCTCAGATCTGCATTGCTGTGGCTGTGGTGCAGGTCAGCAGCTGCAGCTCCGATTGGACCCCTAGCCCGGGAACCTCCGTATGCCTCAGGTGCGGCCCTGAAAGACCAAATAAATAAATAAATATATAAAAACCTCATCACCAAACCCAGGATCATCTAGATTTTTTTCCTGTGCTAACTTCTAGAAGTTTTGTATTTTTTTTCATTTCACGTTTAGGTCTGGGATCCAGTTCCAATTAACTTCTGAGAAAGGTCCACATCCAGTGTCATTTTGGGCGGTGGCCGGGGCCAGCCGCAGCCCCTTTGTCGAAGAGCCTGTCTTTCGCCATTGGACTGCCTTTGCTTCTGTGTCAGAGATCAGGTGGCTCTTCTGTGAGGCTCACTGGGGGGCCGTCTGTCCGGGTGGATTTGTCTGCTTGTCTGCTCTCTTGTCAATATCATCATAGCCTCGCAGGACGTCTTGAGGTCGGGTGGCGCCTGTCCTTTAAGTTTGTTCTCTTGGATGTCACCTTGGCCACTCTGCGTCTTTAGCCTGCCGTTGGTGGCCCTCCTCCGTGCGCAGGAAGCCACTCCCTTTCGCGGGTGAGAAGGATTCCACTGACATGAAGACGTCCTCCGTTTCGTTTTATGAGCTCAACAGTGTCAACAGCCACATGTGACGTAAACCCGTCTCGAATTGATTTCTGTGTGTGATGTAGGTGGGGCCCAGGGTTCACTTCCCCGACATGCTTATCAGCCGAGCATCCTTTATTGAAAAGGCCCCCGTTGCCAGTTCAATAGAGTGACGGGAATTGCAGGGCCCCGTCATCTTCACATCTCTAGCTACCCAGCTCTGCTCCTTTGTCTGTGTGCGCCCTTCCCAGGGCTGCAGCATCTCGGTCGTGCCAGCTCTGGAGTAAGTCTTGAACCTGGAGAGGACCAGTGGGCCATCGTTGTCTTTTTTTTTTTTTTTTTAATTCTTCTTCTTTTTAGGGCTGCACCCAGGGCATACGGAGGTTCCCAGGCTAGGGACTGAATGGGAGCTGCAGCTGCCGGCCTACACCACAGCCACAGCAACACAGGATCTGAGTTGCATGTGCAACCTATGCTGCAGCTTGCAGAAATGCCGGATCCTTAACCCACAGAGGGAGGCCAGGGATCGAACCCTCAACCTCACGGTTCCTGGTTGGATTCGTTTCTGCTGTGCCATGATGGGAACACCTGTGTTGGGTTCTCAGCTCGCTGAGCCACCATGGGAACTCCTATCATGGTCTTTTTCCTCAAAGTTGTCTCGGCTACCCCAGGTCCTTTGCATTTCCCTATTAACTTGAGAATCAGACTCTCAGTTTCTGCAAGAAGTCAGGCTGTGTGGTATCGATTTAATAAGTCCACAGACCACAAATGCTGGAGAGTGTGTGCAGAAAAGGGACCCTTCCTATGCTGTTGGCGGGAATGTAAACTGGTGCAGCCACTGTCGAGGTTTCTTAAAACAGTACAGAGCTTCCTTTAAAAACTAAAAAAAGAGTTGTTATGATCCAGCAATCCCACTCCTGGGCATATATCCAGATAAAACCGTAATTCAAAAAGATACACGCACCTCTGTTTCATTGCAGCACCATTCATAATAGCCAAGACATGGAAACAACCTAAATGTCCATCGAGACAGAGGAATGGATTAAGAAGATGTGGTCCATATACACAATGGAATACGACTCAGCCATGAAAAAGAACAACGTAATGCTGTTTGCAGCAACATAGATGCGACCAGAGACTCTCATACTAAGCAGAGTCGGTCAGACAAAGAGCAACATCATATGATATTACTCATAAGTGGAATCTAAAATACAACATAGATGAACTTATCTCTGAAACAGAAACAGACTCCCGGACACAAAGAACAGACTTGTGGTTGCCAGGGGGGAGGGGGCGCAGGGGTGGGGAGGACCGGGAGTTGGGATCAGCAGGTGCCGACTAGTGTATACAGGATGGATGAACCACAAGGTCCTCCTGACCCATGTTCAGTCTCCTGTGATCAACCACGAAGGAAAAGGACGTGAAAAGGGATATATGTGTATATGCCGCACTGAATCGCTTCACTGTACAGCAGACATTAACAGAATAAATCAGTAAGACCTCAATTAAAAAGTAATGTTTGGAGTTCCCGTTGTGGCGCAGTGGTTAATGAATCTGACTAGGAACCATGAGGTTGCGGGTTCAATCCCTGCCCTTGCTCAGTGGGTTGATGATCCGGTGTTGCCGTGAGCTGCGGTGTAGGTTGCAGACGCGGCTCGGATCCCGCGTGGCTGTGGCTCTGGTGTAGGCCGGCGGCTACAGCTCCGATTAGACCCCTAGCCTGGGAACCTCCATACGCCGCAGAAGCGGCCCAAAGAAATAGCAAAAAAAAAAAAAAAAAAAAAAAAGTAATGTTTGCCGTGCAACTTACAGACATAACAGTATTTTTGCATAGGGTTTTGTGTCCTCACAGCCTCGCTAAACTCACTTCTCTGGAGTTTCTAGGAGACATGGGCTTTTCTGTGTGTGTGATATGGTCACTTGCAAATAAAACCTGCAAATAAAGCAGATTTATTTCTGCCCAAGCCCAGCGCCTTCTGAGTACCACAGCTCCCAAAGGGCCCACCAGAGGGAGCACCCACCCGGCTATGCAAAGCAGAGGCCCTTCAGCAACTGCCGGGGAGAGGGGGGGTGGGAGCTTGACCCCGGGAGGCGGAGGAGGTGGGGCTGGGGGAGGCCGGACAAAGGTGGGGAGGGAGGCACCCTCTGCCTACCCCCTTACCTGCCTGCCTGGTCGTGGCCACAGAGTGGAGGTCTGACGGCACCTGCTGCCCTCCCTGGGACCTCACAGGTGCAGATGGCCCGGCCAGGAGGGCGTGGGGGGCGCAGCTGGACCTGGAGCCCTGGGGTCTACAGACCCTCCTGCCTGTGACCTTGGCCTCAGGTCCCATGGGAAGAAGACGCTGAGCTGGGCTGGACCCAAGGCTGCTGCAATGGTTCTCCCCGCAGGCCCAGACTGTGGTCTGTGCCCTCCCTGCCAGGGAGGGGTCATGGGTCTAGGGTCAGGGGGCAGGAGAGCCCGGATGTGGGCCCGCCAGGGTGGCTGCAGCCCTCACGCAGCTCACCACACCTGCCGTCAGACCAGAGGCCCTCCGGGTCGTCCTGGGGGCAGAGCAGAGTGAGGACCAGGATGCCAGAGAGCCGGGAGCCCCCATCCTCCGCCTCGCCCACCTGGGCACACCTGGTAGGCATCCCTGGGGCAATTGGGGCTGCCCTTAGGCCGGGTGGTCCTGCCCGCAAGTCTGCCCGAGGACGGGCCTTGGGTGGGGGACAGGCTGCAGGGAAATGGGGGGGGGGCAGCAGCCCTGCGCTTTGGACCCCAGGCACCAACGTGCCGTGTGGATCACACACTGAGCCCTCGGTGACTTAATACAAAGCTGCAGGAGTTCCCGTCATGGCTCGGTGGTCAACGAACCCGACTAGCATCCACGAGGACTTGGGTTCGATCCCTGGCCTCGCTCAGTGAGTTAAGGATCCTGCGTTGCCGTGGCTGTGGTGTAGCCGGAGCTGTAGCTCCAATTAGACCCCTAGCCTGGGAACCTCCATACGCCACGGGTGCGACTATAAAAAAAAAACCTGACACTTGGAGTGACAGACACTGTTAAGGAAGTGAAGGTACAGTCCTCCGACTAGAGAGACACGTCCGCAGTCCGGGGGTCCAGTGAGGGCCGTGTACCCAACTTAGAGAGCAAGGAGGCGGGGAGGGAAGGAGGAGCCCCCACGACGCCCTCAGACAACGTCTGACCTGGTTCCAAAGGGTGACAACCTGTGCAGACACTTCTGCCAGGCTGCACAACCATCCAGAAGCCCCTGTCTGCCCATCAGGGGGCAGATGCCACCGCACAACCTCTGATGCGCTGGGACCACAGGGGCTCTGTGCCTCTGAGCCCAGGCTAGGCGGCGTGGGGGTCACCGTGACAGAGAGGAAGCGGGCATGGCCAGCCAGGGCTTGTGCTCAGGGGAGGGTGGGGGCAGGGGAGGTGGTGACACACAGCCACGGAGCAAGCAGGCCGATGAATTAGGGGTGGGAACTAGGTGGTGCGGGACGGGGGCCGCGAGAGCTGGTGGCTTCCGTGTAGATACAGAACGATCTGGTGTGGGCTCCGTGAGGCTGCATGTGCTGGTGTGTGCACGCCTGTGCACACCCCTCTGAGCCCGCGTGTACCCAGGTGTATGTGTAGTGCGTTCTCTGGCTTTTCCCCGGGGAAACCCCAAGAGCCTCGGGGAGACCCATCACCAGCTTTGGTTCCTGGGTACGTCTGCCCCCCAGACGGGCTACGCTCCGGGAGAAAGTGCCTGCAGGGGCCTGCAATCCTCTTGTGCAGGCAAACGTTCAAAGGGAGACAGGCCAGCACAGCGAGACTTCAGCAGCGCCGTCACAGCAGCTTCGTCGATGACGCCCCCAAGAGGCAACAGCCAGGTGCCCAGCACTGGTGCGAGGGTGATGCCCTGAGGTGCGGTCCTGGGGCCAGACCCAAGTGCAGACGAGGCAGGACAACCCACTGTGTCACAGGCGCAGAACCATCTCCCTGGGCACTGGGTGCTACCTGGGTCCCCGCGGGGCTGAGCAGGGACGGGAGACGAAGGCTCAGGGCCGCACACGGCACGCGCTCGGGATGAGGTCACTGCCCCCGGGCCACGGGGAGCCAGTTCTGTTGCCGTCCAGGCTGGACGGGAGGGGGGCCTGTGAGAGGCGGGCTGCTCACTCGGGAGGAGGCTCCGGGTCAGCAGGGGCGGAGGCCGGAGCGACCCCTGTGCTGATGCTTTAGAGGCAGAGACACAGGTCCGAAGGCTGAAGCCGTGCGGAGCCTTGTGTGGAGCCGGAAGGATGCGTGTAAAGATAACCGCGGAGGCACACTGGTTAGACACACACGTCCCGGCTCTGTCGGCCGAGGGGGCCCGTGGGCAGTGACACCCCAGGAGCGTCAAGCACACCCCGTGCCCGGATCTTCTCTGAGTCCTTCTCCAGTAAAAGGAGTCGGCTCCTCGGGGTGGGGCAGTGATTCGGGGCCGAGGCAGGACACACAGGATGGAGCCCTGGAGACGAGACGGTTAAATGTCCCGTGGGGCCTGGACGGGGGCCCAGGGCGCAAAGGGGCACTGGCGGGGAGTGAGGAGACAAACGTGAACGAAGCGAAAAGTCACCCGGAGCTTCCGCCACACACCGGCGTCACGAACGACGGCAACAGCTCCGATTCGACCCCCTGCTTTTGAGCCTCAGCTCCAGGCCGGCTGCTGGCAGAGAGTAGAAAAGCCTGCTTCCCAACTCCTGCCCCTAGAAACCACATCCTGGTGGTTCCTCAGGCAGCCCCGCCTGCCCCCGGGCTTCAGTTTCCCCACACCCAACAGGGGGTCTCCGAGGGACCCACCGGCTGTGCTTTGGAGCTGGTGGGGAAGCAGGCAGGAAAGTCCCAGCCTCTCCCATGCCCTGATCTGCTCAGCCATCAGGCCCTGGGCGGGTAGAGGGCGTTAGGAAGGGGCAGCCCCAGGCTGGGCAACTGGTGCCGTGCCCGTCTGATCTGATCTGTGGTGGAGAGCACGAGACCCGGGCACTGGCAGGCTGGCACAGAGACGAAGTCATGGGGCCCTGAACTATCTCCTCCGGACCCAGGCTGGGCCTCAAACTATGTTCGTTTGTTCGTTTTTTCTTTTTAGCTTTTTAGGGCCACACCTGCGGCATGTGGAGGTTTCCAGGGGTCGAATCAGAGCTGTACCGCAGGCCTACGCCAGAGCCACAGCAACTCAGGATCCGAGCTGCATCTACGACCTACACCGCAGCTCACGGCAACACCGGATCCTTAACCCACTGAGCGAGGCCAGGGATCGAACCCTCGCCCTCATGGATGCTAGTCGGGTTCTTTACTGCTACTCCATGATGGGAACTCCCTCAAACTGTGTTCTGTATTCCTTTTTGTTTTTTAAGTACAATTTTCTAGAGCAGGTTTAGATGTATAGAAACATTTACTCAACTGGCCCCGGCAGTTGTTTCGAGTTTGTTGCCGTCGTTCGTGACGCCGGTGTGTGGCGGAAGCTCCGGGTGACTTTTCGCTTCGTTCACGTTTGTCTCCTCACTCCCCGCCAGTGCCCCTTTGCGCCCTGGGCCCCCGTCCAGGCCCCACGGGACATTTAACCGTCTCGTCTCCAGGGCTCCATCCTGTGTGTCCTGCCTCGGCCCCGAATCACTGCCCCACCCCGAGGAGCCGACTCCTTTTACTGGAGAAGGACTCAGAGAAGATCCGGGCACGGGGTGTGCTTGACGCTCCTGGGGTGTCACTGCCCACGGGCCCCCTCGGCCGACAGAGCCGGGACGTGTGTGTCTAACCAGTGTGCCTCCGCGGTTATCTTTACACGCATCCTTCCGGCTCCACACAAGGCTCCGCACGGCTTCAGCCTTCGGACCTGTGTCTCTGCCTCTAAAGCATCAGCACAGGGGTCGCTCCGGCCTCCGCCCCTGCTGACCCGGAGCCTCCTCCCGAGTGAGCAGCCCGCCTCTCACAGGCCCCCCTCCCGTCCAGCCTGGACGGCAACAGAACTGGCTCCCCGTGGCCCGGGGGCAGTGACCTCATCCCGAGCGCGTGCCGTGTGCGGCCCTGAGCCTTCGTCTCCCGTCCCTGCTCAGCCCCGCGGGGACCCAGGTAGCACCCAGTGCCCAGGGAGATGGTTCTGCGCCTGTGACACAGTGGGTTGTCCTGCCTCGTCTGCACTTGGGTCTGGCCCCAGGACCGCACCTCAGGGCATCACCCTCGCACCAGTGCTGGGCACCTGGCTGTTGCCTCTTGGGGGCGTCATCGACGAAGCTGCTGTGACGGCGCTGCTGAAGTCTCGCTGTGCTGGCCTGTCTCCCTTTGAACGTTTGCCTGCACAAGAGGATTGCAGGCCCCTGCAGGCACTTTCTCCCGGAGCGTAGCCCGTCTGGGGGGCAGACGTACCCAGGAACCAAAGCTGGTGATGGGTCTCCCCGAGGCTCTTGGGGTTTCCCCGGGGAAAAGCCAGAGAACGCACTACACATACACCTGGGTACACGCGGGCTCAGAGGGGTGTGCACAGGCGTGCACACACCAGCACATGCAGCCTCACGGAGCCCACACCAGATCGTTCTGTATCTACACGGAAGCCACCAGCTCTCGCGGCCCCCGTCCCGCACCACCTAGTTCCCACCCCTAATTCATCGGCCTGCTTGCTCCGTGGCTGTGTGTCACCACCTCCCCTGCCCCCACCCTCCCCTGAGCACAAGCCCTGGCTGGCCATGCCCGCTTCCTCTCTGTCACGGTGACCCCCACGCCGCCTAGCCTGGGCTCAGAGGCACAGAGCCCCTGTGGTCCCAGCGCATCAGAGGTTGTGCGGTGGCATCTGCCCCCTGATGGGCAGACAGGGGCTTCTGGATGGTTGTGCAGCCTGGCAGAAGTGTCTGCACAGGTTGTCACCCTTTGGAACCAGGTCAGACGTTGTCTGAGGGCGTCGTGGGGGCTCCTCCTTCCCTCCCCGCCTCCTTGCTCTCTAAGTTGGGTACACGGCCCTCACTGGACCCCCGGACTGCGGACGTGTCTCTCTAGTCGGAGGACTGTACCTTCACTTCCTTAACAGTGTCTGTCACTCCAAGTGTCAGGTTTTTTTTTTATAGTCGCACCCGTGGCGTATGGAGGTTCCCAGGCTAGGGGTCTAATTGGAGCTACAGCTCCGGCTACACCACAGCCACGGCAACGCAGGATCCTTAACTCACTGAGCGAGGCCAGGGATCGAACCCAAGTCCTCGTGGATGCTAGTCGGGTTCGTTGACCACCGAGCCATGACGGGAACTCCTGCAGCTTTGTATTAAGTCACCGAGGGCTCAGTGTGTGATCCACACGGCACGTTGGTGCCTGGGGTCCAAAGCGCAGGGCTGCTGCCCCCCCCCCATTTCCCTGCAGCCTGTCCCCCACCCAAGGCCCGTCCTCGGGCAGACTTGCGGGCAGGACCACCCGGCCTAAGGGCAGCCCCAATTGCCCCAGGGATGCCTACCAGGTGTGCCCAGGTGGGCGAGGCGGAGGATGGGGGCTCCCGGCTCTCTGGCATCCTGGTCCTCACTCTGCTCTGCCCCCAGGACGACCCGGAGGGCCTCTGGTCTGACGGCAGGTGTGGTGAGCTGCGTGAGGGCTGCAGCCACCCTGGCGGGCCCACATCCGGGCTCTCCTGCCCCCTGACCCTAGACCCATGACCCCTCCCTGGCAGGGAGGGCACAGACCACAGTCTGGGCCTGCGGGGAGAACCATTGCAGCAGCCTTGGGTCCAGCCCAGCTCAGCGTCTTCTTCCCATGGGACCTGAGGCCAAGGTCACAGGCAGGAGGGTCTGTAGACCCCAGGGCTCCAGGTCCAGCTGCGCCCCCCACGCCCTCCTGGCCGGGCCATCTGCACCTGTGAGGTCCCAGGGAGGGCAGCAGGTGCCGTCAGACCTCCACTCTGTGGCCACGACCAGGCAGGCAGGTAAGGGGGTAGGCAGAGGGTGCCTCCCTCCCCACCTTTGTCCGGCCTCCCCCAGCCCCACCTCCTCCGCCTCCCGGGGTCAAGCTCCCACCCCCCCTCTCCCCGGCAGTTGCTGAAGGGCCTCTGCTTTGCATAGCCGGGTGGGTGCTCCCTCTGGTGGGCCCTTTGGGAGCTGTGGTACTCAGAAGGCGCTGGGCTTGGGCAGAAATAAATCTGCTTTATTTGCAGGTTTTATTTGCAAGTGACCATATCACACACACAGAAAAGCCCATGTCTCCTAGAAACTCCAGAGAAGTGAGTTTAGCGAGGCTGTGAGGACACAAAACCCTATGCAAAAATACTGTTATGTCTGTAAGTTGCACGGCAAACATTACTTTTTTTTTTTTTTTTTTTTTTTGCTATTTCTTTGGGCCGCTTCTGCGGCGTATGGAGGTTCTCAGGCTAGGGGTCTAATCGGAGCTGTAGCCGCCGGCCTACACCAGAGCCACAGCCACGCGGGATCCGAGCCGCGTCTGCAACCTACACCGCAGCTCACGGCAACACCGGATCATCAACCCACTGAGCAAGGGCAGGGATTGAACCCGCAACCTCATGGTTCCTAGTCAGATTCATTAACCACTGCGCCACAACGGGAACTCCAAACATTACTTTTTAATTGAGGTCTTACTGATTTATTCTGTTAATGTCTGCTGTACAGTGAAGCGATTCAGTGCGGCATATACACATATATCCCTTTTCACGTCCTTTTCCTTCGTGGTTGATCACAGGAGACTGAACATGGGTCAGGAGGACCTTGTGGTTCATCCATCCTGTATACACTAGTCGGCACCTGCTGATCCCAACTCCCGGTCCTCCCCACCCCTGCGCCCCCTCCCCCCTGGCAACCACAAGTCTGTTCTTTGTGTCCGGGAGTCTGTTTCTGTTTCAGAGATAAGTTCATCTATGTTGTATTTTAGATTCCACTTATGAGTAATATCATATGATGTTGCTCTTTGTCTGACCGACTCTGCTTAGTATGAGAGTCTCTGGTCGCATCTATGTTGCTGCAAACAGCATTACGTTGTTCTTTTTCATGGCTGAGTCGTATTCCATTGTGTATATGGACCACATCTTCTTAATCCATTCCTCTGTCTCGATGGACATTTAGGTTGTTTCCATGTCTTGGCTATTATGAATGGTGCTGCAATGAAACAGAGGTGCGTGTATCTTTTTGAATTACGGTTTTATCTGGATATATGCCCAGGAGTGGGATTGCTGGATCATAACAACTCTTTTTTTAGTTTTTAAAGGAAGCTCTGTACTGTTTTAAGAAACCTCGACAGTGGCTGCACCAGTTTACATTCCCGCCAACAGCATAGGAAGGGTCCCTTTTCTGCACACACTCTCCAGCATTTGTGGTCTGTGGACTTATTAAATCGATACCACACAGCCTGACTTCTTGCAGAAACTGAGAGTCTGATTCTCAAGTTAATAGGGAAATGCAAAGGACCTGGGGTAGCCGAGACAACTTTGAGGAAAAAGACCATGATAGGAGTTCCCATGGTGGCTCAGCGAGCTGAGAACCCAACACAGGTGTTCCCATCATGGCACAGCAGAAACGAATCCAACCAGGAACCGTGAGGTTGAGGGTTCGATCCCTGGCCTCCCTCTGTGGGTTAAGGATCCGGCATTTCTGCAAGCTGCAGCATAGGTTGCACATGCAACTCAGATCCTGTGTTGCTGTGGCTGTGGTGTAGGCCGGCAGCTGCAGCTCCCATTCAGTCCCTAGCCTGGGAACCTCCGTATGCCCTGGGTGCAGCCCTAAAAAGAAGAAGAATTAAAAAAAAAAAAAAAAAGACAACGATGGCCCACTGG
Source organism: Sus scrofa (assembly GCF_054392235.1). NCBI lineage: Eukaryota > Metazoa > Chordata > Mammalia > Artiodactyla > Suidae > Sus > Sus scrofa. The sequence goes on along the minus strand of NC_139385.1, from coordinate 47,041,806 downwards.
TCCTCTCCAGGTTCAAGACTTACTCCAGAGCTGGCACGACCGAGATGCTGCAGCCCTGGGAAGGGCGCACACAGACAAAGGAGCAGAGCTGGGTAGCTAGAGATGTGAAGATGACGGGGCCCTGCAATTCCCGTCACTCTATTGAACTGGCAACGGGGGCCTTTTCAATAAAGGATGCTCGGCTGATAAGCATGTCGGGGAAGTGAACCCTGGGCCCCACCTACATCACACACAGAAATCAATTCGAGACGGGTTTACGTCACATGTGGCTGTTGACACTGTTGAGCTCATAAAACGAAACGGAGGACGTCTTCATGTCAGTGGAATCCTTCTCACCCGCGAAAGGGAGTGGCTTCCTGCGCACGGAGGAGGGCCACCAACGGCAGGCTAAAGACGCAGAGTGGCCAAGGTGACATCCAAGAGAACAAACTTAAAGGACAGGCGCCACCCGACCTCAAGACGTCCTGCGAGGCTATGATGATATTGACAAGAGAGCAGACAAGCAGACAAATCCACCCGGACAGACGGCCCCCCAGTGAGCCTCACAGAAGAGCCACCTGATCTCTGACACAGAAGCAAAGGCAGTCCAATGGCGAAAGACAGGCTCTTCGACAAAGGGGCTGCGGCTGGCCCCGGCCACCGCCCAAAATGACACTGGATGTGGACCTTTCTCAGAAGTTAATTGGAACTGGATCCCAGACCTAAACGTGAAATGAAAAAAAATACAAAACTTCTAGAAGTTAGCACAGGAAAAAAATCTAGATGATCCTGGGTTTGGTGATGAGGTTTTTATATATTTATTTATTTATTTGGTCTTTCAGGGCCGCACCTGAGGCATACGGAGGTTCCCGGGCTAGGGGTCCAATCGGAGCTGCAGCTGCTGACCTGCACCACAGCCACAGCAATGCAGATCTGAGCCACATCTGTGACCTACACTGCAGCTCGTGGCAATGCTGGATCCTTAACCCACTGAGCAAGGGCAGGGATCAAACCTGCATCCTCAGGGACACAATGTCAGTCCCTAACCTGCTGAGCCACAGTGGAAACTCCAGTGATGGATTTTTAGAAACTACACCAAAGGTGCAATCTACAAAAGAAAAAGATGGATCAGTTGGAATTCATAAAAATTACATCCTTCAGCTCTATTGCAAGAATGGAAAGACAAGTCACAGAGTGGGAAAAAAAATCGTTGCCAAACACATATTGGATAAAGGATTATTATCCAAAATACATACAAAGATATACAAAGAACTCTCAAAATTCAGCGGCAACAATGCAGGCAACCCAAATATAAAAATAGGTGAAAAACTGTAAGTTCCCGTTGTGGCTCAGTGGGTTACGAACCTGACTAGTGTGGACACAGGTTCAATCCCTGGCCTTGCTCAGTGGGTTAAGGAATGGTGTTGCTGTGAGCTATGGTGTAGGTTCCCACAAGTGGCTTGGATCCAGCATTGCTGTGGTTGCAGGTGGCAGGGGGCGGGGGGGGGCATGGGGGCTGCCCCGGCCTTCCCTCATCACTCATTAGTTCATCCCACAGTTAGGAATCCACAGTGAGTTCAAAGACGTCACTGGTTTGGGGGCTCTTGATGACACCACCTTGTCAGCGCCTCTTCCCACACCCATGGAAACACCACGTAATCTTAGAAACTTGGCAAATTTGAACCCCAAAATGATTGCCCAGTTTATATTGCATTTTTGGAAGTTCCTGTCGTGGTGCAGTGGAAACAAATCCGACTAGGAACCATGAGGTTACGGGTTCGATCCCTCGCCTGGCTCAATGGGTTAAGGATCCAGCATTGCTGTGAGCTGTGGTATAGGTAGCAAACATGGCTCGGATCTGGCATTGCTGTGGCTGTGGTGCAGGCCGGCAGCTGTAACTCTGATTGGACTCCTAGCCTGGGAACCTCCATACGTCACGGGTGAGGCCCTAAAAAGAAAAAATTAATTAATTAATTAATTAATTATATTGCATTTTTGTTATTAACTAGGTAGAATATTTTTATGTGCAAATGGCCATTTACATTTCTTCGACAATTTGGTTATTCCTGATTTTATGAGAGGCTTAAACTTTTTGTTGTCACTGAGCAGCAAGAACGAGGAGGTAGTCCTTCCTAACTGAGGCCTGGGGCTGGGGGACAGGGACTCACGTGGCGTCTGTAACCCCTTTCCATCATCATGCCCCGCCCACCCGCTGCAGCCCGGCCAGGTATTGGTTCAATGCTAGCCAATCAGAGCGATCACATCTCAACTGCTGATTGGCTTGCCTCCCAGGCCCGAGCCAATCAGAGCCTTCCTTGGAGAACAGGCCCTCTGTGCTCCAGAGGCCCTACCTTGACCCCTCGTGAGCTGGGGCGCCAGGATGTCCCCACAGCCTTAGGCTTCTACGGTCCCATCACTGTTGGCCTGATGCATGGGGTCCCAATGCAGCACCTGGAGGTGCTAGGTCCGCTTTGTTGAGAGAATAAGTGAAGAGCCGAGTCCGCTCGAAGGGGTCCTGAGATGGTGCTGGGACAGACCCTGACAGTCCCGGGGGAGCTGTACCCCAGGAAATACTGTTTGGTACACCTGGAGTGTGCAAGAGAGCTTGGGGGCGGGGAGGCGCAGAGCCAGGCTGGTGTCCAGGCCGGGATGGGGCAGGGCAAGGCTCCCCTAGGGCACAGGAAGGGGCCTCTGGGCGGCAGCGAGGGAAGCAGGGCTCCAGGAGGCCACGAGGTGGGTAAATGGGCGGGAGGCCCCGGGTGACCAGCAGGCCCAGGGGAGAGGCGGGGGCGGGGGGGGGGGGGATGGACTGGCCGGAGCGGTGGAGCTCTGGCCCTGCAGGACGGGGGGCAGGGGTGGTGGGGCCTGGGGGGGCGGGTGTGTGTCCAGGGGGGCCTGGTGCTGGCCTCCCCCGTTTTCTCCCTGTCCTTCTGCCAATGGCGCTCAGATCCCCAGATAACAAGATTCCGCTGATGGCGGAGGTAACTGCTCAGATAAGACCAGAGAGAGATGGATCTGCCATCCCGGGCGGGGAGCGGGGCGGGGGGGCCCCTCCGGGCCAGAGGGACTTGGGCCCTGGTCTGAGTCAGCCCTTCCTCCCCTCTGGATTGGAGGACGAGCACCCCTTGTGACCCTGTCCGGGTCGGTGAGGATAAATGGCAGAGGAGAGCCCTGCTGGGGAAGTAGCAGCAGGGACCGGCCAAGGTGAGGTCTGGGGGTCACTGTGGGGCAGGGTGGCCAAGCTTCAGGTCCAGCCTGGACGCACCCACGGATCCCCGGGGACCCCGAGCCCACCTGCACCCCACCCCCTGCAGACCCCCGGCCGACCTCCTGCTGCCCCGCCCTGCTCCTTCCAGATGCTGAATCTGCTGGTGCTGGCGCTGCCCCTCCTGGTGAGCCTGGTCCACACGGCCCCCGGTGAGTCCTGGCCCCGGGCCCGTGCCATCTCTGCCCGCTCAGCCCACACCCCACATGCCCAGCGATGGGTGGGTGGGTTCCGGGAAGCCCGGGGTGGTGCTGGCAACAGGGAGGGCTGAGCCCGTGGCCAGGCTGTGTCCTGTCCTGAAGGCGCTGCCTGCTCCAGCCCCAGGCCAGGCCCTGGAGCGAGCAGGCATCGTGGGCGGAAAGGAAGCCCCTGGGCACAAGTGGCCCTGGCAGGTGAGCCTGAGATGCCTCGACCAATACTGGAAGCACTTCTGCGGGGGCTCCCTGATCCACCCCCAGTGGGTGCTGACCGCGGCGCACTGCTTTGGACCGTGAGTCTCCATGGGGCCTGGTGGGTGGGGGTGGGGGTGGGCCCGGGGCTCCACCCAGCCCCTGGGCTTCCCGAAGCCTGGTCCCTCCCTGAAGAGGTGTCCCCTCTCCAGGGAAAAGGCTGACCCCTTGTACATCAGGGTCCAGCTGGGGGAGCAGCACCTCTATTACCAGGACCGGCTGCTGCTGGTCAGCCGGATCATCGTCCACCCCAACTACTATGACGAGGTCAACGGAGCGGACATCGCCCTGCTGGAGCTCGAGGACCCCGTGAACCTCTCCAGCCACGTCCAGCCGGTCACCCTGCCCCCGGCCTCGGAGACCTTCCCCAAGGGGACACGGTGCTGGGTGACAGGCTGGGGCGACGTGCACAGTGGTTGTGGGTTTGGGGGACAGCCGGAGGGGGACATGGTCACCTCACAGCTCCACCCTTTTGGGGAACAGCCCTCCCGCCGCCGCTGCAGCTTCCTCGCCTCTCGCCCCTAGGGCCCCTGCCACCGCCGTATCCTCTGAAGCAGGTGAGGGTCCCCATTGTGGAAAACAGCGAATGCGACATGCAGTACCACCTCGGCCTGTCCACAGGGGACAACATCCCGATTGTCCGCGACGACATGCTGTGCGCCGGCAGCGAAGGGCACGACTCCTGCCAGGTGGTCCGCATGTCCCCCGCAGCCCCCACCTGCCCGGGCCTGGCAGCCACCGCTCACCCCTCCCCTCCCCTCCTCTCCGCAGGGTGACTCCGGGGGGCCCCTGGTCTGCAGGGTGAATGGCACCTGGCTGCAGGCGGGCGTGGTCAGCTGGGGCGAGGGCTGCGCTCTGCCCAACCGGCCTGGCATCTACACCCGCGTCACCCACTACTTGGACTGGATCCACCAGTGTGTCCCCAGGGAGTCCTGAGCCTGGTCCCTGGGTCTGCAAAGCCAGTCACCTCCTGCCCCCACACCACTGCTTCCTGCCGAGGTGGCTCCTCCTGCACCGTGCCTGGCCCCCCACCCTGAGTCCCCCTCCCACCGAGTGCCCCCTGCCCTGAGCCCCCCCCCTTGCCCTGAGCCCCCACACGTCTCGTCCCAGGGAGCGGGCCGTCAGCACGATCACTCATTAAAGAGCATGGAAAGCAGAGGTGGCTGTCACTGCGTCTCTGGTTTCGTGTGTCACTGAGGGAGACGGAGGGGGTCCAGGGCCAGTGGGTGCCTCCGCCATCAGGGTGGGTCCCCACCCCTGAGCACCCGGCGTTGTGGTGGGGTTGGCCCAGCCCTGCCCCTGGTGTTCAGGGCCAGCTTCTCAGCACACTGGCTTGAGTCATAGAAAACACGTTCTGAAGGGTGAGAGCGGACCCCTGCTATTGTCAGCCCTCAGTCCCCAGAGGGCTGCTCCCGCCCACGTCTGTCCAGGCTCATGTTACAGACAACACCCGCGTCCTTCATCTGCCAACTGTCTTTTATTGACTGTGTGTGCTGTTTCCTGTTGCTGCTTTTGCAGAAGGCTTTCTGTTATCTGTCTCCGTGTTGGAGGCTGTGTCCTGGAGCAGGTTCCCAGAGAGCCACCATGGGTGGCAGTGCTGCATCCTTCCCAGAAAGGCTGTTCCGCTCTCTCCTGCCCCAGTCCAGTCCCACTGTTCCCTTCACCACTGGCCAATGACAAAGATTCTCTGCTTAGAGTTCCTGTCGTGGCACAGGGGAAACGAATCTGACTAGAAACCATGAGGTTGTGGGTTCGGTCCCTGGCCTTGCTCCATGGGTTAAGGATCTGGTGTTGCATTGAGCTGTGGTGCAGGTCGCAGAGGCGGATGGGATCCTACGTTGCTGTGGCTGTGGTGTAGGTCAGCAGTTGGAGCTCTGATTGACCCCTAGCTGGGGAACCTCCATACACCGTGGGTGGGGCCCTAGAAAGAAAAAAAAAAAAAAAAAGATTCTTTGCATGACCACAGTCAGGCTCCTGGGCCCATCTGTGCCCTTCCTGGTTAAACCCAGTTCTACCAAGAACACTGCTAAGTCAGTTAAGCAAGAACCCCCTGCCCTTGGTACCTGATATCTGATCAAAATCCCCCACTTCCCACCCTAGATGTCACCTTCCAGGGCTGTGTTGGTTTAATCAGAATCCCCGGAGACCTGAGGTCTTCTCTTAGAAATTCTCCACCCACCAACCCCTTCCTCCTTGGCGGTAAATCCCCACTAGTTCCTGGTTTATTCAGAATGGGGCTCCATTCTGTCCTGGGGTCTCTTTTGCCCTGTTGCTCTGGTTTTCTTTGATTCCAACACCCTGATGTGATGGGAGATAAACACTGGATACAAATGGGAGAGATACTATCTCAGGACGAAGTGTAATAGTGTAAACATGATAAGATACACAGTAAAATTTACACAGTATATAAGACATCAGGAAATGAATGAATCATATGCTGTGTAGGGAAAAGGAGCGTCTACCTTCAATATCTGAAATTCTCTTAATGAATAGCATCCTTTTGCCGCTTCATTTTGCAAATTGCTTTCATCTCCTTCCTGGAGGAGCCGAACAGTTCCTGTGTTTGGCAAATAAAGCAAAGCATTTCCTCCTGCAGCTCCCCATCTCCCGTCAGGGAGGCTATTAGTTCGAAGTTTCTTTTCGTCCCCTTGAGGTTTTCTGAGAAATGCACGCCTTCATACTTTGTCTCTCCCAGTTGCTGAAAATTGCTTTATTTCCTTTAAAACTGGCGGTGTTTGTGTTTACAGATGGAAGATTTGAATCGTTGCACACAACCCAGACACACACACTCAGGCGTGCATCGACACTAATCCTCTAAAACCCACATCCGTGTCAGGCGAGGCTCTGGAACAACCAAGGCAGGAGACTTCTGGGTCTTTCCAAGGTCTCCCTGGCTCTGCTGAGAGTGGGGCTCAGGGGCCCCGGGGCCAGGGCCCCAGCTCTGCACATTCAGGCTGTCCTTCACCTTCCAACTTGGACTTGAAGCCAGATAACGGAGGAGGGGCTGAGGCTTGCTCGTTTTTCCTCAGTCTAGAATCTTTTTCTTTTCTTTTTTTGCTTTTTAGGGCTGCACTCGCGGCATATGGAGGTCCCCAGCAATCGGAGCTACAGCTGCAGGCCTGCTCACCACAGCCACAGCAATGCCAGGGATTGAACCTGCAACCTCATGGTTCCTAGTAGGAATCATTTCCGCTGCACCACAAAGGGCACTCCTAGAATCATTTTTAATTACAAACATAGCGTGTGCCCACCGTAAACCCTTGAAGGATACGGGCGGGTGAAGAAGAAACCTAGGGGACTGAGTCCCCGACGTGGCTCAGCAGTTAGCGAACCCGGCGAGTATCCATGTCCCTGAAAACCAGATCCGGCTCGGCCCAGATAGGAGAGAGCATGGCTCAGAGTTCCCGTCATGGCGCAGTGGAAACGAATCAGACTAGCATGCATGAGGACACAGGTTCGATCCGTGGCCTCGGTCAGTGGGTTAAGGATCTGGCATTGTCACGAGCTGTGGTGTAGATCACAGACGCTGCTCAGATCTGCGTTGCCCTGGCCTTGGTGTAGGCCACAGGTGCAGCTCCAATTCCACCCCTAGCCTGGGACCCTCCATATGCCACCAGCTCGGCTCTTTAAAAAAAGACAAAAAAAAAAAAAAAAAAAAAAAAAAAAAAGCAGAGGGAGCACGGCTCAGCCTGGAAGGGTCAGGGCCAGAGGGCAGGCTGAACTGGGGGCGGGGGTCCAGTCCTCGACACGGACTGCGGATAAATCCCAGGACTGAGCTAATTCGAAGAACCCTGGAGGAGGAGCTGGGGACAGCCAGGAGCAGAGTCAGACAGACCATCGCGCCCAGACGCCCAGGTTGTAATGAGGCATCTCAGGCTGGAGGGGGGTGGCTGTCAGGGGCTCAGAGCCCATTGCGGGAGCCAGGGGTCCTCAGAATCCATACAGCCCACCACCCAAGTGTCCTCTGGAGAGCGGCCTCGTTCTGGCATCCATTCAGTACCGGTGAATGGATGCCAGCCCTTCCCCGTGCAAGACCAGGCTAGCTGCTCAGCTAATGTGAATCCCGATTGGGCACCACAATTTATGGGTTGGGATAGGGTGCAGGATCCCAGCAGGCTTTCAGCAGTGACCGTGGATTCTTCCAGGGAGCGGAGACGCCTTCCCAGCAGCAACCGCAAGATGATGCAACAGCCGGTCTGCCCTCGGCGGAGGCAGCGGGGGGGAGACCTCGCGGCTCCAGTAGGCGACTCCAAGGCCGCCAGACCCCGCGCCAGCCCCTTTCGGCCTCGTCTGGACCCAGAAGCTGGGGCCCAGCCCAAGCGCCCCCAAGACTGAGAACGTTCGCCCCCGGGCTCCCTCTGCGACCCGGCCGGCCAGCGGGCTTCGGGGGCAAGGCCCGGGGTCCTCCTCGCGGTGGGCCCGGGAGCGGGGCCGAGCGCGCACCGGGAGCCAATCCGGGCGCCCCCTTCCCCGGCGGCCGCGCGGGGGCGGGGCCAGGCCCCGGGGGCGGGTCCGAGAGGCGGTGGCGGCCGCGGCTGGGCGTCTTGGGCGCTGTGAGCCGTGGGAGCTGCAGGTGAGGTGGGGACCTGGGGAGAGCCGGGTGCGCGCAGCCAGGCGGGGTGCGGCCGCGGTGCGCACAGAAGGGTTCGGTTTGGCGAGGGAGGTCCCGGGAGCCGGGCCAACGAGGGCAGCCCTGCTTCTCTGCCGGCCCCGCTGCGCCCTGCGCGGCCGGGTGTGCGCCCGCCCCGCGGTGCCTCCCACCCCCACCCCGTGCCCCTTGGAGCAGAACTTAAATAGCAAAGAAAAAACTCGCGGAGAGACTCCAACAGAGACGGGGGAGAGTTTCCCGCCTTTCAAACAAGGAATCTTCCAATTAGGCCTCTGCTTGGAGACCCAGACTGCCCACCCCCCCACCCCCGTCACTGCTTACACGGCAACCCTGGGGGGGTGTCTCTGCTTAGGACAACTGGTCCTGCCCCACCCCGCCCCCAGACGGTTCAAATGAACAGGCCAGAGGAGCTGGGTACCAAGCGTCTGCTATTGGCAGCCCCCAGCCACCTGAGGCCAGAAAGATGTTACCAGAATCCGGGTTCGAGTTCACACAAAGAATGGACCCTGCGAACACACAGGCAGCAAGCAAGCCAAGTCTTTATTACAGGAAAGCAAATAGCTCCCAGGGCTGCTGGGAGGGGGGAGAAGAACCCCATTGTCCTGTAGGGGTTTTTACCCCTTAAAGATGGGGGTACCAACGTGGGGTCCAGGAAATGTGGTTTTCTCCCATTGGCCTCACCCACTTATCTGTGTCAGTCCTTGTCCAGTAGGGCTTTTAGGGGTGGACATGTCCTGTAAGCTTTATGGCCTTTTTGTCCTTGTCTTCCCTTAGACCGAGTCGCCCTGGAGCGGGTTAGGGATTAAGGTCCACGTGGGGGGAGGCACACCTCCTGCGGTAAGCAGGCCTGTGGGGCATTACTCCCTGGAGCCCTTAAGCCGCACATGTCAATCAATAGCCATATCAAAGAATGCATGGAAGCCCAGGCCCCTCCCCTGACTGCCTGAGTTAATATTCTGCCTCAGACCCACACCCCCTCGCCCCGTCCCCTCCCCGCCCTTCCAGCCTGACCCAGCTCTCGCCCTTACACAAGTGCCAATCAAACGGCCAGCATGCCTTGGCCGTCTCTCTCCTAGAGCCAGGCCATGGGCTGCAGCATCCCCCCGGCCACATGGGGGTCAGGATAGGGGGTGGGAGAGGCACAGGCAGCAAGGCAAGGGGGTGGGGGAGACACCCAGATACAGGCAACTTGGGGGAGTTGGGGCAAGAATGGCCCACCAGACTCCAGAGAGGGGTCAGCCCCTGGGAAGGGGCCTCGGCAGAAGCATGTGGCGCTGGATCCAGGGCTTGTAGGTGGAGACCCTGGTGTACACCCCTGGGAGTCTGGGCTCAGCGCAGCCCCTGCTGAAGCTCACCACTGCCACCTGCACCCAGCACTTGTCCTGGAGCTGACAGACCAGTGGGCCTCCAGAGTCACCCTGAAAGAAGCAAGAACAGCAAACAGGTCCAGTGGGGCTCAGGTCTATGCTGCAGGTGGTGGAAGCTTCAGGGTGAAGCTGAAGTTGGGGAGCATGGGTCCGAGAGGGCTGGATGCTAGGGCAGGAGAGGGTGCTCCGGGCAAGTTCTCAGGGCTCCAGGTAGCCAGGTAAGGTAGACAGGCTGGATCTCCCATCTTTGATGTGTTCCTCCTAGCAGTCCTGTAGGGCAGCTCTCACTGGGTCTTTTTTGGTTCTAATAGTTGAGGACTCTGAGGCTCAGAAAGGTCAAGCAACTTGCGGAAGGTCACACAGGTTGTATACAGCAGAGCTGAGATTCAGTCACTATAATTATTACTCCAAAGCCTGGGTGCCTCCTCCGAGGTGTGCTCGCTCCTGACATGTCTCCCGGCCTCTCTGAGCCTCTGTGTCTTTGCAGCACCCACTCACGTCCCTACGGCAGGCCGAGTTCGAGTTCTCTGCTCTCTGTTGTCAGAATGACTCTGGACTTGTTCTTTTTTTTTTTTTTTTTTTTTTGACTTTTATGTTTTTAGGGCCACTCCCGCGGCATATGGAGGTTCCCAGGCTAGGGGTCGAATCGGAGCTGCAGCCACCAGCCTATAGCACAGCCACAGCAACGCCAGATCTGAGCCGTGTCTGTGACCTACATCACAGAGCGAGGCCAGGGATCAAACCTGTCTCACAGGTTTGCTAGTCAGGTTTGTTAACCGCTCAGCCAAGATGGGAACGCCTCTGGACTCGTTCTTACAATGACTGTTCATCCAGCCCCAGCTCCAAGCTAGACACTGTTCTACCTCGGAGGTGAAATGAGGCCTCTGGCCTCACAAAGTGAGATGCTGAGATGTTGCCTTGGCCCCAAATCCAGGCCCCAGCCTGCCTTGTGGGCTCACTTAGGGTTAGAGAGGGACCAGTTGAGGTCACAGATTCCCCATGCACGGGGCTCTGCTTCCTCAGCCCACTGTATTCCAGGGACACTGAGGCCCACAGGGGCCCAGTGACTCCCCAGGCCCCGTGGAGGATCAGGGCAGGAGCACCGGCCAGAGTGGACTGACCTCCCAGAAGCCCTTGTGACCCTGGAAGTGGCCAGCACGCAGCACGTCCTTGGTGATGGGCTCTGGGTGGTAGAGCCCGCGACAGCTCTGTAGGCTGATGCCTGTGCGGCTCTGGCAGGGCCACTGCGGGCAGAGCGGACAGTCAGGGTGGAGGAGGGGCCCTCGGGGACCACAGGTGGGCTGCAGGGCACGCTTGCTCTCTGGGGATGGCTAGAGGCGGTAGCAGGACGGGAGCCCTCCCCGCAGGCAGTTACGTGGCCGGTGAGCCAGCTGCCTGACCCCAGGTGACTGATGGGGCAGGATGAGGCTCGGGCCAGGGACAGGCTCAGACAGAGGGCTGGGGAGACTTGTCACCCCCTTGATGTGCGTCCTGCTCCACCCAGGGCAGCTCCCTCCAGTCCCAGCCCCTTGCCCCTCACCTACCATTCTGCCTGATGTCCCCCCAGCCCATCACCCAGCAGAGGGTGCCCTCGGCAGGTGGAGCCCGGCGAGGCCAGAAGGACCTGTCTGAGGGTGCTTGAGAAGAGCACAGGTCGTGCCAGCTTCACCAGGGCCATGTCGGCCACCCTCCAGCGCGTTCCCGTTGCAGGAGGGGTGCCGTACGATGCTGACGGCGGCCACGGAGGTGGAGCCCGGGGGATGGGTGTACAGGACAGACTCGCCCAGCTGGACGGTCTGGTCCTGCCGCTTCTCGGGGCTGAAGGAAGCAGGAGGAGGAGGTGGGCTGTGAGTCTGGGGGCCGGCTACCGGGGGAGCGGCATGGGATCTTCGTTCAGTCCCCGCAGGACCCTCTGCTCAACCCTGGCCCATCAGGTCGGGTCCAGGCTGGGGGATCACAGGGCTGGCCACGCCACCCTTGTCCCCGAGGAGCCCAATCTGGCTTGAGGGGGAAAGACCTCAGCATAACATCCAGCCATGTGATGGGACAGCCGTCCTTTCACTGTCCAGAGCCCTCTGAGAAGCCGGGCCTGTGCCACTGGGGCACAGAAGGGTCACAGCTCTGCTCTCCCCAGGCCAGATGGACAGTGAGGGAGGCAGTGCCCAGGTGACAGAGCGCCAGGCCAGCAGTGAGTGGAAGTGGCTCTGCGCTGGGGCGCGCGGGGAGGCCAGCAGGAGCGCAGCGGCTCCACGTGGGGGAGGCTGTTGCACGTGTTGGATCAGCCAGAGCAGGGGCAGCAGTCAGGGGGCTGAGCTATGGAGTCCCTGGAGCAGGTCGAGAGCCCCCTCCCAGCACCTGAGGACAGCTGAGCCCGCAGGAAGTTGGCCTCGGACAGGGATGGGAGGGGGTTCCCGGAAGACAGGAGGGTGCTGGGGTTTCTTGCTAGAAGCGTCTTCTGCATCCCTCCAGGAAGCCGGTCTCTGCCTGCGGCCCTGTGCTGCCTCGCCGGAGCCCTTGCCTTCCCAGAGAGCGAGGTTTCACCCACCCCAGCAGGACTGTTCCTGTTCCGAACGCCTCCTCTCACAGGGCTGGGCTCACTGGGGCTGCGGGGGGACCCACGCCGCCTGAGTCCACAGCCTGCACCTGCCGAATGCCTAATGTATGGCCTCAGGTAGGTTATTCGCTGCCCCTGCCTCAGTTCCCCCATCTGGAAAGTGGGGGTATAGTACGTCCCTCAGGAGGTTTTCGGAGCCAGAAAGTATTCCACAGAGTGTGCTGGAACCATGCCTGCCTTCAGGAAGCCCCAGGCACGGTGGATCACTATTTTCAGGACTGAAGTCTACCAAGAACATTCCAGAAGGGGTCCCAGCACCGAGGGGCAGTGAATGGCTGTTTTCCCCAGAATTACACTGACACCAGCCCAGCAGGGATGCATTACTGCACCAGTCGAGGTTACATGACACCTTCGTTCAGCCTGAAGCGCGACTCTCCGTGGTTCCAAATTATCTGTGTGTGAAATTTCACCCTTGAATTGGCTTTTTGTTGGGGTTTTCATTTTCAAATATGGTCAAAAGAGGATGTTGCCCTTAAAGTTTTTTTCTCCATTCACGCACAGCCAGCCAAGTTCATGGCAGCGTGATGCCCGATCGTCAACCGGGAGAAGTAACCCAAGCGTCCATCAGTGGCTGAATGGATCAAGGACACGTGGTGGCTCCATGAGCTGATGTCTTAATCAGCCTTGGGAGGCAAGGAATTCTAACCTGTGGCTCAATGTGGAAGGACCTAGAGGACCCTGTGCCCAGTGAAACAATCCAGACGCAAAAGCACAAACACTGAAGGACCCCACCTCTGTGAGGTCCCTAGTGGGAGCACGGTCGCTGGGGCCGGGGAGGGTGCTTCATGTTTGATGGGCAGTTTCAGTTTGACAGGATGAAGCGCATTGCGGGGTGGGGACAGCTGTGCAACAACCTGGACGCACCTATTACCACCGAACAGTACCCTTGGTACGCTTAGAAACAGTTGAGGTGTGGAGTTCCCGTCGTGGCACAGTGGTAAACGAACCCGACTAGGATCCATGAGGACACGGGTTCGATCCCTGGCCTCACTCCATGGGTTAAAGGTCCGGCATTGCCATGAGCTGTGGTGTAGGTTGCAGACAAGGGTCGGATCCTGCATTGCTGTGGCTGTGGTGTAAGCCGGTGGCTATAGCTCCGACTGGCCCCCTGGCCTGGGCACCTCCATATGCCGCAGGTGCTTGCCTCCGGATTTGCTGCCGGATCCAGGCCACGTGGCTCTGACACTGGCGGAGAGGGACAGAGTCAGGGAGCAGCTGAGGCCCCGGCCGGCCACACCCACTGGACACAGGTGCCTCTTCCTGCAAGGCTCCTGCGGGGACATGGGACAGTCACATGGCCCGTGGACCCAGGTGTCCAGCCTCAGGAGGCCGAGGCCAGGAGACCCGAGGGGCGGGCCTGGCCTGAGCGTCTTCCCACACGGGGGTGTGTGTGTGGGGGTGTACACCAGCCCACATTCTAAGGATCTTCCCAGCATCCTCTTCCTGTGGGGTCTGCACCTGCTGCAGGCAGGCGGGGGGTGTGGTCCTGGGGGGCGCAGAGGCGTCAGGCTCAGGGCAGGGCCTGGCTGTCTACACTTCAGCCCACTCAGAGCTGGGCAGTGCCTCGGGGCCAGGGGCTCCGGGGCAGAGAACACTCAGAGACCCCAGCCCGGTCCTCCCGTCCTCAGCGGCCTGAGGAGCCGCGTCTGCAGCTTCTCCCCCCGAACCCGGGGACACGGCAGAGAGTGTGCAGGCGGCGGTGGCGGCTCAGGAGGGGTTTCTTCAGCCTCCCGCCTCGCAGATGGCTCAGGAAGCAGAGAAGAGGCTGCACAGAGGCTTCAGCAGGGACTTTTTAAGGTAAATGTCCCTGAAGGAAGCCAGACACAGAAGGCCACCCAGGGTGCGCCTCTGTTTATATGAAATGTTCCGAGGAGAAACCTCCACGGAGACGGAGCGCAGTTGTGGGGGAGGGGGTGACAGCTGGAGGCCCAGCTTCTCCTCTGAGAGCAAGGGCTGTGCCCCGGAACTGGGCAGTGGCCATGGTGGCACCTCCTTAGGAGTTCCCCGGAAGCACTAAATCGTGTGCTTTTAAAGGGCGAGTTTGTGGTGTATGGGTATCTCCTGGAGAGGAGTTCCTGCTGTGGCACAGTGGGGTCCCGAGGTGTCTTGGGAGCACTGGGATGAAGGTTCAATCCCTGCCCCTGCACAGTGGGTTAAGGATCCCACATTGTCACTGCTGTGGCTCAGATCTGATCCCTGGCCTGGGAGCTCCATATGCCGTGGAGTGGCCAAAAAAGAAAAAAAGTGTATAATGTCCTGGAGATTCTGGGCAGCGGGGTGTGCAGGGAACCCACTGTCATGTTCTTTCCGTTTCTCTGTGTCTTTGAAGGTTCTCGTAGTGAAATGGGGTGTGAATTAGAGCGTGCACCGCCTGGATCTGCTTGAGAGCGGGCAAGGGCTGGCATCTTCCCGGGGTTTCTGCAGGCTCCTCTGGGCACGGCCTGCTGGCGTCTGGAGCAAGCAGGGCTTGGCAGGAAGCAAGACCAGGCTCACAGTTAAAGAGGAGGAATGTACAAGTTTGGGGAAATTGGAGTAGGCTGGAAGCAGGGCCCTGGGATCGACCCCTGGGGTGGGGGGAACAGATGCCAGCCTACCCACCAGAGCAGATCTTCCTGCCCAGCCCTTGACCAGGGCCCCAGAAGATTCTCGGTGACGACAAATGATAGCTGCCAGACCCACCCACCCGCCTGGCACACCTGGACGCTGCAGGAAGGCCAGCATGGCCACACCTCAGCAGAGAGAGGTGTGCCTCACTTGTGGCCACCAGATCTCCCTCCGTGCGTGGAGATCACAAACAGAACCCTGGTGGAGAGGAGTCTTGGGACCCATGTGTGTGTTTTTGCTTTTTTTTTTTTTTTTTTTTTTGGAAACTTCCCAGGCCAGGGATCAAACTGAGCTGCAGCTGCAACCTATGACACAGCTGCAGCCACACTGGCTTCTTAACCCACTGTGCAGGGATCAAAGCCACATCACCACAGAGACAACACCTGATCCTTAATCCACATCAGGGACTCCAGAAACTGTGTTTTTAAGGATCCCTCCTCTGCATGACAGGATGGCCCCTTAGGAGACCCTGAGTGATAAGGACACCATTTACCGTTCCCTCCAAAAGACCCTTTGCTTGCTTTCTACCTGGCTGTTGTTTCTTATTGATTTCCGGGAGCTCTTTATATATTGTAGACGCTGAGAGGTTGTTTATAATATCACCTCTAACTATTTGTAAGGTTTTCTTTTTTTTTTTTCTTTGTCTTTACAGGATTTTATTTTATTTTTTTTATTACTCAAATGAATTTATCACATCTGTAGTTGTATAATGATCATAACAATCCGATTTCACAGGATTTCCATCCCACGGCCCAAGCACATCCCCCCACCCCCCAAACTGTCTCCTCCGGAGACCATAAGTTTTTCAATGTCTGTGAGTCAGTATCTGTTCTGCAAAGAAGTTCCGTCTGTCCTGTTTTCAGATTCCACAGGTCAGTGAAAGCATTGGATATTGGTGTGTAAGGTTTTCTTTCTCACTTTAATGTAACAGGGATTTAGGTTTACAGATAGCCTAGGTTTGTGGTCTAATTTTGTTTTCCACACAACTCTTCACCCACCTCTCTGATCCGTAATGCCACCTCTGAGTGCATGCCACCTCTGAGGTGCCAGGATCTCCTGCGCGTAGGCATTTGCCTCTGCGGCCTCTGGTTGTTCCATGGAGTGTTTCTCTATCCCTGGACCAGTAACAAAATAAGTCTCAGCTTCTGGTGAGCAAGGCCTCGCCCTGGTGGGTTTTTTCCCCTCATTCTGCCTTGGCTGCTGTTGGCACGATGCCTTAGGAAGGATGTCTTTGTGTTGTGTTTCAACATATGACAGAATCACTGTATTTCCTTCACTTCCTCATTTGAGTAATTATGCAGCATCAAGAGGCAGTCACTGTGTTCATTCCCATACCTTAGAGGACACACTTTATTTCCAGAGACAAGTACTGTTTGTAACTTTCAGTGAACGAAAATGATTTTCTTTGACAAACATGGGAACAAATGCAATTGTTGAAAACAAGTAGGATTTTTTTTTTTTTTTTTTTTTTTTTTGCTATTTCTTGGGCCGCTCCCGCAGCATATGGAGGTTCCCAGGCTAGGGGTCCAATCGGAGCTGTAGCCACCGGCCTACACCAGAGCCACAGCAACGCAGGATCCGAGCCACGTCTGCAACCTACACCACAGCTAACGGCAACGCCGGATCGTTAACCCACTGAGCAAGGGCAGGGATCGAACCCGCAACCTCATGGTTCCCAGTCGGATTCATTAACCACTGCGCCACGACGGGAACTCCCGAAAACAAGGAGTTTTGAGAGTCACAGAACCTTGAGATGGAATATTACAACCTCGGTAGGATTTACTTATCAAGGATGGCTTTTTTTTTTTTTTTTTTTTTTTTTTTGCTTGAAGGCCATAGGGCAGGCAGGCATTTAATCTTTAACATGGAACGTTCTTTACTTGTGGTCAGTGCAGCCCTCTCTTTAATAATTAAAGCAGAGGCACAATATATGATAGGCTGCCAACAGGCTGTTCTCGGCAGCACAGCGTTCAGGTTAAATCATGTATAAACCAGGAGTCCCCGTTGTGGCTCACTGGTTCACAAACCCAACTCGTATCCATGAGGATGTGGGTTGGATCCCTGGCCTCGCTCAGTGGGTTAAGAATCCAGTGTTGCCATGAGCTGTGCTGTAAGTCGCAGATGCGGTTTGAATCCTGCGTGGCTGTGGCTGTGGGGTAGGCCGGCAGCTCCAGCTCCAGTTTGAACCCTAGCCTGGGAACCTCCATGTGCCATATGACCCTAAAAAGACAGAAAAAAAAAATTGTATATAAACCAGAATGATTTGCCCATCCTCAGTGCGTGAGCACTTTTTCAATCAGGGGTCAGCAAAATGTATTCCCCTCTAGGGTTTTGTTGTGTCCACTGCTCTTGCGTCTTAGAACTCAGCATTCATTCTCTCCCTCTTTTTTTTTTTTTTTTTTTTTTTTTTTTTTTTTTTTGCTTTTTAGGGCCACACCTGCGGTATAGGAAGTTCCCAGATTAGGGGGTCAAACTGGAGCTACAGCTGCTGGCCTACCCCACAGCCACAGCGGCTCCCCAACCCACTGGGTGAAACCTGGGATCGAACCTGCGTCCTCATGGATGCTACTCGGATTCGTTTCCCACATTCATTCTCTTTTTCGTCACTGGTGAGTTGAGTGATAACATTTGATTGCCACAGCCTGTCACCAAAATAAAAATGAGCTTGTCCTGCTGACCTGAAGGTGACAATGGGTAAGATTTCCTCGCACCTGGAACCAGCCTCCCCCATCAGCTCCTTGCATCGTTGCTGCAAGATTTGCAAGTCCTCTGAGCCGGTTTAAGGGGTTTGGCCCTGTTGCTTTCCAGGAACTTGGTTTCAGCTGTGTCTCATTTGGACACAAGCAGGTTAAGACCGGCCAGGACTGCCGGCCTCAAAGTCCACCCCCACAACGAGCCAAGAACCCCCTTTCTGAAGGTGCCACCCCAGAAGAAGCTTGCAGCTTCGTCGCACCTGTTCAGAAAGATGCACCTTGTTCTTATGTCCAGTCACCTTTCTGCCTTGCTCCCCTCTCCCTGGACCACCCCGCTGCTTCTCCAGCAGATACCCCAGCCCCTCGCCCTGTTCCCATCCCCGGGCAGCTTTCTGTGCGGCGAACCCTGGCGTCTCCGCGTTGGGCAGGCTGCCCATCGAGCACATGCACCTGGTTCGGTAAGAAAACTTCCTGGAAGCGTTTTCCGTTTCTGCAGGCACTGCTGTGAGTTTACAAGACTTGACATCTCTATGATGCTGAGTTTGCCACCCAAAGGCTCGGACCTCTGTCCTCTGCGTTTCTCCTCTGGTCCCGTCAGACAGCTTCCTCTCTGTCCTGCGCGTGTTTTGTAGGTTTTCCAGGCGATGCATGGCCGTTCTAGGTCGTGCCGTCTCACGGATGACTCTGCTCATTGATCCAGCAGTGTGGAGAAGCACCGTGGCTTTTTAGCGCACCCATCCTTCCATGATGTCGCAGGAAGCTGCCTGGCACGAACCTTGGGACCTCAACGGAGGGCTCCCTCTGTCCTGGGAATCTGTTCCTTCCCGTCTCACCCGCACACCTTGGGAGGTGAACTGCGCTGGTCCCCCACCCGGCCCTCCCTCACCCGAGGGGGCCTTGGAGGAGATCCTCCTTATCCAGCTGAGAAAGGCTTTCTCACCAAGCCCGCTAGGAGCTATTAGGACCAGAGGCTGCGTTTACCGATCCAAAGAAATCTGGCACATCTTCCTTGGCCACTGAGTTGACCACCTGCCTGTCTGTCCATCTGTACTCTGTCCGCATGGTAAATGGTAGCCCTGGGTCTTTGTGGTGCCAGCCCACCTAAGTGTAGACCCTATTAAGGTTTCGTTGTGTTTTATTTTGTCGTTTTGCCTTTTTTTGTCTTTTTAGGGCCACACCTATGTCCTATGGAGGTTCCCACACTAGAGGTCCCATCGGAGCTGCAGCCACCAGCCTACACCACAGCCACAGCCACGCAGGATCCGTGCCACATCTGTGACCTGCACCTCAGCTCATAAAAGGACCATCTTTTCTGCATTGTCATAGATCAATTGACCATTTCTGGGCTCTTGATTCTATTCCATTGATGTATGTGTCTGTTTCTTGGGCCAGGCTTCTTCACAATAGCTTTGTGGCGACGTCTGAAACTGGGCAGCGTGATATGTCTCGTTCTGTTATTAAGAGTATTTTGGCAATTTGGGGTCTTCTGTGTTTCCATCCAAACTTTTTTTCTTTTTTTTTTTTAGGGCTCTAGCCAGGGCATATGGTAGTTCCCAGTCTAGGGGTCAGATCGGAGCTGCAGCTGCTGGCCCACGCCACAGCCACAGCCGTGCAGCAACCTACACCACAGCTTGCAGCAACGCCGAGTCCTTAACCCACTGAGCGAGGCCAGGGATCGAACCTGCATCCTCGTGGATGCTTGTCAGGTTCATTCCCACTGAGCCGCAGCAGGAACTCCTGCTTTTCTTCTGCAGTTTGTTATCCTTGGGCATCACAGTGCTTAGCAGATGCTGAACTATCCTTGCATCCTTGGGATAAACTCCAAATGATCCTTGTGTCTGAGCCTTTCTGTGCGGTGAATTTGGTTTTGGTTTGCTCAGGTTTTGCTGAGGATTTTTGCACCTTTGTGGATCAGTGATACTGACTTGCCGTTTTCTTTGTTTGTGCTGTCTTTGGTTTTGTCGTGGGTGGTGCTGGCCTTCTAGAGTGAGTTCAGAAGGGTTCCATCTCCTCCTTTTTTTTTGCAGCAGTTGGAGAAGGTTTGGGGTTAACGCTTCTCTAAATGTTTGGGAGCAGTTTACCTGTGAAGCCATCCGGTCCTGCACTTTTGTTTGAGAATTTTTCAAGGACTGATTCAATGTCATTGCTCCTAATTGGTCTGTGCATAGTTTTCTTTTACTTCCTGGTCCAAATGGGATGAGCCTACATTTCTAGGAATTTGTTCATTTCTTCTTAGGTTGTCCGTTTTATTGGCGTATAGCTGTTTGTTGTAGTCTCTCATGATCCTGTGCCCTTCTGTGGTGTCTGTCATAACTTTTCTTTTTTTTTTATTTCTGATGTTATTGATTTGGGCCCTTTTTTTTTCCCTCTTGGTGAGTCTGGCCAAATGTTGATCAATTTTGTCTTTTCAAAGAGCTGCCTCTGAGTTTCATTGGCCTTTTCTATTGTTAGACTCACTTGCCTTTATTTCTGCTCTGATCTTTGTGATTTCTTTGCTCCTTGGGTTTTGTCCCTTCCTGTTCTGGTTCCTCTAAGTTGGTTGAGGGTTTTTTTCCTGGAGCAAGCCTGTAGCGTCATACAAGTCCTCTTAACTCTTTGGGCTGCGTCCCATAGACTTTGAATGATTGCGGTTCCATTTTCCTTTGTTCCCGGGTATTTGGGGGCTTCTGCTTTGCCTGGATCCCCTGGTTGTTGAGAAGCGTATCGTGTAGCCTCCACATGTCTGTGGGGCTTTGCCGTTATTTTCTTGTAGTTGATTTCTAGTCTCATAGCGTTGGGGTCAGAAAAAAATGCTTGATGTGGTTTCAGTTGTCTTAAAATTCGCAAGGCTTATTTTGTGGCAAAGGAGTGTGTTTCCTTTGCGCTTGGAACAAGTCTATCTCCTGCCGCTTTTGGAGGTGATGGGAGAGAGAGAGAGAGAGAGAATTGATCTAATGTGCTGCTCACGGCCCGTGTGTCCTTGTCGAGCTTCCGTCTGGATGACCTGTTGGTGGATGTCGGTGGGGTGGTGGGTCCCTGACCATTATCCTGTCGGGTCAGTGTCCCCGTTATGTCTGCTCATGCTTGCTTTCGATATTCAAGTGCTCTCATGCGGGGTGCATGTGTATTTACAAGCGTTAGCTCTTCTTGGAATAATCCTGTGATCGGGCTGCTCTGTCCTTTTTGTCTCCTGCAACAGTCTTTGTTTTAAAGTCTGCTTTGTATGATGTAAGCATTGCCGCCCTGACGTCTGCCACGTGGGTAGAATGCCTTTCACCGTCACCGCACTTTCCGTTTGTGGGTGTCTTTAGTTCTGAAGTGAATCACCTGCAGGAAGCGGATGTGCAAGTCTTATTTCGGTATCCATTCAGGCATTCTGTCTTTTGATTGGAGCATGTTGTCTCTTTACATTTAAAGCAATTACTGGAGTTCCCATCGTGGCGCAGTGGTTAACGAATCCGACTGGGAACCATGAGGTTGCGGGTTCGGTCCCTGCCCTTGCTCAGTGGGTTAACGATCCAGCGTTGCCGTGAGCTGTGGTGTAGGTTGCAGACGTGGCTCGGATCCCGCGTTGCTGTGGCTCTGGTGTAGGCCAGTGGCTACAGCTCCGATTCGACCCCTAGCCTGGGAACCTCCATATGCCGCAGGATCGGCCCAAAGAAATAGCAAAAAGACAAAAAAATAAATAAATAAATAAAGCAATTACTAAGGAGTTTCCATGGTGGCTCAGGGGTTAAGAACCCAATGAGCATCCGTGAGGATTCAGGTTTGGTCCCTGGCCATGCTCATTGGGTTAAGGATCTGGTGTTAAGGATGGGAGGGTCCGGGCATCATGACCCAGTGCTCGGTCCTGAGCCCTGGGACGTCAGGGCCAAGGGAGCGGGAGGACACCACGGACACCAGGAGCTGCCCCCCCACAACTGCTGCTGGGACCAGCATGGCTGCTGACCACACGGCAGGGCGGCCAGCACCACCCAGATCCCTCCGTGGCGCTTCCCCAGACTCGCAAGGGCTGGGCACTGGGGCCCAAGGTGACTGAGCCTGAGGGGCTCCTGTGGGCCTGGTGGCTGTGCCTTTGGACACCCCGTCCCAGGCCGTGAACACAGGGGTCTCTGTGCAGCTGCAAGTTGGTCGTGGAAATGAGAGCTGTGGGATCGTTCTTTTTTGTCAGTTTGCTTTTCAGGGGGTTTTAAAGAGCTTTATTGAGCTGGAGGTTCCATTCTACACACTTCACCCGTTGCCAGCGTATGAGGCAGTGGAGCAAAGGGCACAGGTGTGCCACCATTGCCGTTTACAGCGTTTTCACCCCCTTGAAAAGAAGTCCTTTCACCATCACCCTGACCCCATCACCACGGCCAGAGAGCCCCCGGCAACCACCCAGGGACTTCTGTCTCCACAGGAACCTGTTCTGGACTCTCTGCCAGTGAGTGGTAGGCTCTGTGGCCCTGTGACCAGCCTCCCTCGACAGGTCTGGAAAGGGGGTCCTTTCCTGCCTGTCGCCACCCCATTCTGGAAGCTGCTGGACCCCTGGGAACCTGAGAGTCAGCAGAGGTGGCCTGGGGGACACCTCCAGCCATCAGGGCACCTATGGGGTGGGTCACAGCTGCCAACAGTGGGCAGAGGATGGGGGTGGGTCTGTGGCACTTCAGGGAGGGCCCGTGGCTGAGAGAGGAGGCTGGGGGCTCCCAAGGGCATCTCGGGAAGGTGTGGATGGACTGAAGCCTGCAGGTGGTGGTGGGGGGTGGCAGGGAATGTCTAAGCAACAGATTCATGTTCCCCCAGTCCCCCCCCCCCACATCAGGGTGAGGGGCAGCCAGGTGCCTCCTGATCTGGAATTTCCTCTCTGCTCAGGCCCATGACAATGACGGGGCCCTTGGGAGCACTGACCTGGGACCCCCCCACCGCCCTGGTCCCTCCTCTGGGCTCTGTGCTCGGAGGCCTTGGGCCTTGCCCGGCCCCCAGGCCACACCAGGAGGGTGACCCAGGGCCCCACGGGGGACAGAGACCACATTCCTTTCCACAGAGTGGGTTCTTCATGTGGTTCCTGGGGGGCTGGGCCAGGTGGGGGGCAGCTCCAGGCAGAGCAGCTTGAAAGTCAGGGGCCTAGACTCTCCTGTCCCCCCCAGGGCCCCACCGCCCCAGGTGTCTCCTCCACAGACCCAAGGCCCCACAGCCACCTCCTCCAGTGTCACTGGAACTCACCTCCGCACACCTGAGGCCACGTGTCCAAGGCGACCCACAGAACGCAACCCATAACAAAGAGCCAGAGAAGCCAGACGCGCCCATGGGGCCCTTCCCTAGTGAGTTGTTGGGTCAGGGAGGGCAGCCTGGGACTGAGGCCCCAGCAGTCTCAGCAAAGCTGCGGATGCTGGGGGAGGAGCCGAGAGCATCTGACCCTGGAAGGTGGGGCCCTCCCCTCCCTTCCCCTCATCTCCTCTCCGGCCCAAGGACCCCTCCCAACCCCCGCTCGGTGGTCCAAGCACACAGGCAGCCTTAGTGCCACTTCCACACTGTTTAATGACAGGATCTGGGGTGCCCTGCCCTGCCCAGCTCCAGCCCTGCTGGCAGGTGCGGAGAGACGGAGATTGGGGGTCTGCCGCTCCAGTAGCGGTCACCTGGCCCCAGCTAGGGCCCCGGGGACCGAGGGACATACTGGTAGATCCAGGACACATAGCTCATCACTCGGATGTACACCCCCGGGAAGTTGTGAAGGCCACACCCTCTGCCCCAGCTCACGATCCCCACCTGGACCCAGGTGCCATTCCAGCTGCACATCAGGGGGCCCCCGGAGTCACCCTGTGGGGAAAGGCGGCCCTCAGCAAGCGCTTCCCACGGGCCCTGCAATGGGGTGTCCAGGCAGGGCGGAGATGGAGGCCGGGGCATGTCTGGGGTCCCACCTGGCAGGAGTCCAGGCCCTTGCTCCCCGCACACAGCATGTCGGCCTTGATGGGTTTGCTGTTTGGACCTGTCCTGTAGTGCTTGTTACAGACCTTGTTCGCCACAATGGGCACCTCCACCTCCTGCAGGTGGTAGGGCGGGGGCAGCGACACTGTGGGGGGTGGGCTGGGTGAGGGCAGGTCCTCGGTCCGCTCTCCAGGTGGGGCTCCCGTGCCATCAGTGGAGGGGATGGGGCCCCACCACCAGCCCTGACCCCAGGACTCAGCTTCCCCAGGGCCTCTGCCCTCAGGATCAGACCACAGGACCTCTCTGGTCTAGATGCCTCTCCAGCCTTAGGATGCAGGACTCTGTCGGCCGGAGCCTGGGCTCCACATGCCTGGGGACAGGGGGGCTGAGGACAGCAGGTCAGGACTCACGGGCTCTCCACACAGAGTCTGCTTCAGCAACAGAGGAGCCTGGGACCTGGGCAGGTCACCCAAACTCAGTGACCCTGGACTCCTCCCCGCATCCTGTGTGCTCCGGCTGTGGGGGTCAGAGCCCAAGGCGGCTGCAGCCGAGGCTGGGCCCCAGCCCAGGGTTGGAGCCCGGGTCCTGAGGCCTGTCTCAGGAGCCTCCTGCCCGAACCCGGGCAGCACATCCCCCCAGGGGCCAAAGGGTCCATGGGGGAGCCACTCTCTGGAAAGACCCCTCCCCACCCCAGCCCCAAGCACCTACAGTTGTGTTTGATGTTACCCCAGCCGGTCACCGAGCACCTCTTCCCCTTGGGGACCTTCAGCGTGGCAGACGGGGTGCCGACCACGTTGACGCGAGCAGACAGTGTCAGGGGCGCCTCCAGCTGCAGCAGGGCGATGTCCGCGCCACCCTTGGCAAACCCGAGGTACTTGGGGTGGCGGATGATCTGCTTCACCTTCGTCAGCTGGTCACCGTCATACAGTTTCAGCTGCCCCACTTGCACCCTGACATCTTGGGGCTTCAGGTTGTGCCTGGAGGTGGGGGGCCGGGGGTTCGGGGGCCGAAGAAACCCATAGCAGCCACCCCCCGCCAGGCCCTCTGCCCCGCTCGCAGCCAGCCCTGGGGATGGGCGAGCACTACTCACGAGTCGACGCAGTGGGCGGCCGTCAGCACCCACTGGGGGTGGACGAGGGACCCCCCACAGTGGTGCATCCACCGGCCGAGTTTCGCCCTGTAGCTCCTCAGGCTGACCTGCCAGGGGTACTTCCAGGTTGAGACGTCATGCCCCCCCACGATGCCCACCAGCTCATGTCTGGGGCCACGGCCTGGGAAGCACAGGACGGGGCTGTAAGGGACCCCGACAAAGACGTTTCTGGAGCTCAGGGGCTGGGGAAGCTTCTCAGAAGAGGGTGGCCCCTCCCTGCAGGGGGCTGGCCCTGGGAGCAGGACGGTCCGGGAGCCTTAGGGCACTGATGGGGGCAAGACTCACCTGGGGTCACAGGCACGGAGCCCCCCAGGCAGGGGAGGGTCAGGAACAGCAGCCACAGCATCCTTGGGGGGCCTGGCGGGGAAGCTTGGACTCCCAGCACCAGCTTCTGGGAAGGATGGGTGGCTGGAGGCGCAGGCTGCCTTTGCGGGGGAGCAGGGTCCCCTTCTGTGCGGGCCCGCATGGCTCTGCCCTCCTTCTGTCCCCCAGGACCTGCATTTATCCTTCTGACACAGGAAGTGGGTACGGGGCTGTGGTCTGTGCCCAGAGAGGTGCACGCCTTTGGGGGGGCCAGGGGCACGGATGCCTGTCTAGCAACGCTCACCAGGCAGGCCAACGGGTACCTGGGCAGAAGCAGAAGGAAGCAGCCCGGGGCCTCCCTGCAGGGATGGGTCCCTCTGGGAAAGCCATGGCCATGAGCTCAGGCTGTGGAGAGAGAGAGAAATCAAGGAAGGAAGGGGACTCCCGCAGTGGAAACGGGCGGCTGGTATTTCAGGGCGGCTGTCTACGCAGAGGTGGGGCTGAACTGTGAGCAGCTGCCCTTCAGCCCTGAGCTCATAGTCCTGCTCTTCTGGACCCCAGGCACCCATGGACACACTGTGGGCCTGGGGCACAGCCCCCAGGTCCCCTCCACAGCCCAGAGGCCTCCCAGTTACCCGCATAGAGCCAGAGGCTACAAGTCCTGGCCCAGTGCTGGGTGTGCGCCCTGGGCTGTCAGGGGCTCACAGGAACACGTAACCCGTGACCACAGCCTGCAGCAGAGGATGGGTCTGGGAGCCAGTGGGGTTTGGGTGGGGTCGCCAAGGGCCTGTGGGGCCTACCCTGTCCCGCACGTGGGGGTCATGGGGCCTGTACTGAGGCTGTGGGGTGGGGAAAGCATCAGGGGAGGGAGGTCTGTGGGATCTGCCCAGCCCCGCCCCGCCCTGCTCCCTGCTCCCTGCTCCGTCCTCTGCCTGTTGCCTGGACCCCAGCTGCCAGCCTTCCTCTAACAGAGCCTGGAGGCCAGAGGGCTTGCTACATGTGCCCAGGGAGGTGGTGCCCTTGAGGAAAGACAGCCAGATTCAGGACAGACAGAGGGATTTCTCCCAACTCCCCAGGGAGGGGAGTTCAGCCAGGAGGTGCGCCCCTGAGCTTCCCGAGGGAAGCCCCAGGCCTGCATCCCTCAGGGCTCAGGGAGGAAGACCCAGAAGCGGGGGAGGGCTGGGCTGCTCTGAGGCCCTGAGGCTCCTTCATGCATCTCTGGCCACAGTTCCCAGCCGCCCCATGGTCACCCCAGGGAGGGAAGTTGTACCTGAGACCCTCCAGGCCCCTGGCTCCACTGGGCCGCCCACGCCCCCCCCCCCCACACATGGGGTTACAAGGAGAGACGTGGTGGGAATGCAGGGCACCGCCCAGCTCCTGTCTCTGGCCCCCGGCCCCCCGTCAGCCTGGGGTGCCTCACAGCTGAGCCAGGGTGCCCATCCCAGAAAGGAGGGGATGCTGAGAGGCCCATGCTGGGGCTGGCTGCTCTGTCCACACTGGTCTCAGGCAGGGCCAGGGTGGGGGGGCAGGGAGCTCCCCAGTCTCAGTCATCCTCAGGCCTGACCCTCGGTGCCCCTGGTGTCCCGTAGCCAGGCCTCACAGCCGGACGTGCTGCACAAGGCCCCTGGAATCTGGCAGGAGGCCAGAGCGGGCCTGGGTCCAGTGCCCGCAGGTGCCCCGTGGGGCCTGTCTCAGGTGCAGTCGCACACATCCTGGAGGCATAAACAGGGTCTCCCCATGATGACAGCCTTTGAAGGGGAGACCTGGCAGCTGGGGACAGGCCGCCCAGGACAGACTGCTGGGAGGTGTCTCCACTTGGAGCCCCAGGGACGTGTGATGACTCGGCGTGAAATCTGAAGGAAGGCAGCTGTCAGGACCCCGTGTTGTGGGTGGTCTCCCCTGGGTACCTGAGTGCACTCCTGGCCCCTCTGAAGGCTGAGGGGGACCGGGGCTATTGACAATGAATGCACCCGTGTGGGTACGCACACACACCCAGGACACACAGATACCCGCACATGACACGCCAGTGGGCATAAAGTTGCAGGTGGGGGCTGTGTCTGTAGCTGGGCAGCTCTGCTTGGGGGGGCGGGGATGGTGGGGTCCTGCTCAGCTGGCTGCCCCTCCACTGCACCTGGGGCCCCTGAGGGCAACCCCACAGGCCTCTGCCTGGACAGCAGATCCCTTTACCCTCCTGGTTCCATGTTGATGGGCAACTGGGCTCCACGTGGTGTCTCCGGGGCACTGGGACGGCACCATCTGATGGAGAAAGAAGGCCTCCTTCCTGCTTCCAGAAAGAACTGTCTCATCCACTGTGAAGCCTCAAGGCCCATGACTGCTGGTGGCCTGACCACCTCTAGGACCCCAGGGCTCAGGGACAGCAGGGAGCCCCTTCCCATCTCTGAGAAGGCTGAGGCGCCCCATCCTGGACATAGGGCTGAGTCAGACCCCAAGGGCACCTGCCACTTGGAACCCCAGCCTGGGAGCTTCACATGCCCAGAAACAGCTTCTCAGGAGCGGAGAAGCGCCTGCACATCTGCCCACTTCCTGCTGAAATTTTCAAAGGGCCCCAGGACCTGAGAGCAGGTGGAGAGGGGGGCGGGGCAGCTTTCCTGCTGAACCTGCGGTTCCGGTTCCGGGGAGGGAGACGGGCAGACAGATCTGGGCCAGCAGATCCCAGCAGCTCACAGGCTCTCCGGGTAAGAGGATCTCACAGCTCGGTGGTTGCACACACACTCCCCTGGGCTCCCCTGGGAACCAGGTGAAGCTGTGTCTGCCCGTTGGCTTTCTCCAGACCAAAAGCAGCCTCCTCCCCATGACAGGAAGTAGCGTTACCCAGCTCAGGTTCAGCGCTTGCTGCTTAGGAATCCAGTGCCGACGGAGTTCCCATCGTGACTCAGTGGAAACGCATCTGACTAGTAACCGTGAGGACGCAGCTTCGATCCCTGGCTTCACTCGAGGAGTTAAGGATCCAGCGTTGCTGTGGCTGTGGTGTAGGCCGCAGACTCGGCTCAGATCCCACATTGCTGTGGCTGTGGTGTAGGCCGGCAGCTGCAACTCTGATTCGACCCCTAGCCTGGGAACCTTCTTATGTCTTGGGTGTGCTTTCCCCCCCCACCCCGCAAGAAAAAAAAAATCCACTGCTGAGAGGCCAGTGATTGAACCCCAAACCTCACGGTTTCTAGTCAGATTCCTTTCCCCTGTGCCACAACGGGAACTCCCACATATTTGTTTTCTATGTCTGTGGGTCTGGTTCAGTTTTGTAAATCAGTTCTTTTGTCCTATTTTCTTTAGATGTCCCCATCTAAGTGACATAATATGGATGCTTGTCTTTTGCTGACTGACTTCGCTTATTATGAGAATCTCTAGTTCTATCTATGTTGCTGGGAATGGCCTTTGTTCATTCTTTTTGCTGACTGCGTAATATTCCATTGTGTCTGTGTAGCAGATCTTCTTTCTCCGTCAGTGGCTGGACATTGAGATGCGTTCCATGGCTTGTTTATTGTGAATTTTGCTGCTTTGAACATTCAGGTGCGGTTTTCTCAGGCTCTCTGCCTGGGAGCGGGACCGTTGGAGCATCTGGCCGTTCCAGTTTTAGTTTTGCAAGGTGCTCCCATGCTGTTCTGCATAATGGCTGCACCAGTTTACATTCCCACCACCAGCGTAGGAGGGGTCCCTTTTCTCCACACCCTCTCCAGTGACTCTTGATGGTGGACCGTTTGATGACTGCCGTCTGAGCCAGTGTCTTCACTCCATGTGTGCTGCGGGGAGGCAGCTTGGTGTCTCCAGGGGTGCGGTGGCCTCCAGGGGCTCCCGCGCGTCCCACGCTTGCACGTGTCGTGGGGAGACCAGTCTTGCCGCTTCCACGTTTGCTGGATGGTGACAGGGAGGTCCCCACCCCGGTTATTCCTTTCAAGCTGGTGAGGTTTCTGGTTGGGTCCACCTTCTTGCCACCACCAACCTTAACAGAGCGCTTCCATTTAAATCTGACATTGCCAGGCCTGCTTGCCCGCCTCACCCTCACGGGACGGGAGGCCTGGCTTGGGAGCCACACACCCTCCAGCGCCACCGACCAGACACCTCCCTGCGTCGGCCTGAGGGCTTCTGGGTCCCTGGTCCTCCCACCTCCAGGTAGGAGCTTCTCAGCTTTGCCCAGCGCAGGTGCAAAACGGCCCCTCTGGATGTTTTTCCAGAGCACAGCCCAGGGACGAAGGAGTCGGGAACCAGGGTTCCGAGCTTGCCGGGTGTCCCACCGCTTCCTCTGGGAAGCCCCTGGGTATCTGCTGTCCACGTCTCGGGGATGAGACCAGTTGGGGCAGCACGTGGCCTGCGCTTGGGCCCCCACCCCGCCCCCACAGCCACGGCCTCCCTCTGTGCTCAGCCTGAAAGGACCTCAGGTCCCGTCCTCCCCCGAAATCCCGTCCTGGCGACAGGCACCAGCTCGGAACTCAGCTCTCGCCAAACGTGCCGGCTGAGACCAGGAGGAGCTGGTGGCCTTCCTCCTCCCCCCATCCTCAAGGGCACGGCCCCCCCGTAAGCCAGGCCCCCCGGGCGGGACGCAGAGATCCTCGCCCCCTGAGTCCTGCCCCGGGCGCCGTCGCCTTGCCGGCCAGCATTTCTGTCCCTCTGCAGGCTCTGCTCTCCTCTGGCTCAGGGCCTGGGCCTTGGGCAGCGCCCCACAGAGGGGCTGGTGAGGAAACTCCCCGCAGCTCCCTAGTCCCTCGGGAGGGAAGCCGAGTCCCACTGGCTCCAGAGGCGCCTCCGCAGAAAAGCTCCCGACACCCACGTGGGGACTAGTTCCATCCAGATGGCCGGCTGCCGCCTCCTCCCGCCCACAGCTCCCTTCGCTTCCCCACAGTGCCTCCCCCGAATTCCCAACTCATGGCAGCCGGTGGCATCCTGCAGGGCAAGGCCGGGCAGGTGAGCCCGGCAGGTGAGCCTGGCAGGTGGAACTGGATCCTGACCGGGTCTCACATTCCCAGAGGTCACAGATCTTTTGGAAAAAAAAACCCAAATGGGGTGTTGTATCAGAGGATGCAACAGCAGCAGCAGAGGCAGGCTGACCTTTAAGGAACCTCTTGAAGGGGAGGGGGGATGGTTGAGAACCAAGCCAACGGCCGGGGAGGATGAGAGCCGCGTCAGCGTGTTCTCAGAAACACCACATCCCAACCCTGTGAACCGTTTGAGATCAAGCTCTAATAGAGGGCAAATGTTGCGAGAGATAAATTCGGCAAAGGAAGTGAAAGAGCACAATCAAGCCGACTGTTATCTTTGGCAGAGAGATAGCACCCCAAAAGGGAGATCTAGGCACCCAAATGCAGAATTCACAGTCTAGATGAGATCAAGATGACAGATGCAGGGCGAGGGGAGCCCAGGAGGAAGGCCAGGCAGATAACCGTCTTGTGGAGGCAGCCAACGATGCCTAGCTGTCCTAGGAGAAAGGGGAGGAGCAGAAGGAGGCGAGCAATGGAAACTAGTAACCTCAGGCAGTGGACACCAGTTTGAGAGTATTCACAATTGCATACGTGGGAAGGGGGTGGCCTCACCAGCGAAAATACCCGTATCAAGGGCAGTATAAGACACACATCTGGAAATGTGAGTTGACAGGAGAGAAGCCAATGTAGACAGGGAAAGGATGAAACAAAGATTTCACGGGAGCTACTCGCCAAAATATAGCATGATTTTTTTTTTTTAATTGTGACGCATTGGGTTTCATCACAATGAAAACCCTCCGTTCCTCAAAAAACACTTGGAAGGAAATGGAGCAAAGAGTCCCAGGACGAGAAGAGCTGCATGGGATAAAACGTGTGTATCCGGAACGTATAAAGAATTTTCCAAATACCATCATGAGACAACAAAACCCCATGAGAGAGATCATTCAACAGATGCAACCATTTTGGGAGGGACAGGGCCAGCCTGGGTGTGCCGGCGAAGAGAAGGCCGGTCGGTTGAAAGGACCCCGGCTCAGGAAGAAGAGGAACACAGCCTCTGGCCCGTTCTTGGCTTTCTGGGGCCTGGGGTTTGGTTTGCTCTCCTGAGACGTCCCGTCTTCGTTAATGATGTGCTCGTTCTTTGCATCCCTGCGTGTGGTTTTAAGAGCGGCCTTAAAGGCGTTGCTTGATGGTCGAGGCACCTGCAGCCTCGGCGACATCTGTCCACATCCTGGACCCAGGCCTCCGAGCCCCAGCCCAGACGTGTGGACGGCGGCCCCTCCCACTCCCAGAGGGGCCAGGGGTTCATTCTCACGGGAATGACGGGTCCCCGCGTGGTTTTGCAGAGAACAGCCAGCACCCCGGCCTGAAGGTTGCAGGGTGTCTGAGTCCCACATGAGGTGGCGCCAGCACACGGACCCACTTTGCAGGTTAGGAGGTAGGAGAGGGGGGCCCACGGCCCAGCACCTGCTGGTCACACTCAAGAGACGCAGGTCATGTCTCGGCCAGGACGTCCTCCAGGACCGAGTCCAGTCCTTGTCTTGGAGCTGTGTCCCCAGCAGAGGAATCAGGGCGTGAAGGCCGTGGAGGGGGCCAGGGCCGCCCACTGTCACTCTCAGTGGGGGACCTGTGCTCCAGGTGCCCTTTGCTCTGGACTCTGCAGGGGGGAGCCCAGTCCCTCAAAGGCGCTCACGTTCACAGAGTTGCAGCTGACATGCTGGCCGTGCTGCAGTTTTGTGTCCAGAGGCCAGGGCGCAAAAAGAAGTGTCATTCTCTTGGTAGGGACAATGACATGGACCCCCAGGAGGAGAGGGCTGTTGTGTCGCCAGGGGGGCCAGGGGAGATGAGGGACGTCCTTGCTGCCCCCCCATCAAGTGGGATGGCAGGTGGACAGGGCAGCCACCCTGCCTGAGAGTCCACGTCACCAGACGGAGCTCAGACCCGCAGGGATAGGGGGTGGGGGTTGTGCCACCAGGTGAGTCCCAGGGTCCACGGGTGTAACTGAGGGGGTCCATATGAACTGTGGAGGGGCCCTGGCTGCCCATCATGGTGGTAGCAGCTGTCACCTGCACCTTGAGCCTCTGTTCTGGGCTGTCACTCTGGGCTGTCCCCAAGCACAGGGCCACCAGGTGGGCTGTGCTGGGCACGATGAGCCACCCGGCCCCCCAGCGGGGAGGCACTTGCTAACTGGTGACAGAGGTGGGGGGCTGCTCCTTCGTGGCCACCTCAGCCCCATCAGTGGCTTCCTAACCAATCCAGGATGGAGGGCGGGGGCGAAGGGCGGGGGCGGAGGAGGGCAGAGGTCAGGGGTCGGAGGGCGGGGTCGGAGGAGGGCAGGGGCTGCCGGTCGGAGGGTAGGGGCCTGAGGACGGAGTGCAGAGGGCAGGGGCCGGAGGGCAGGGGGCGGGGGGCGGAGGGAGAAGGACAGGGGATGGGGGCGTTGCAGGACAGGGGGCGCGGTCGTAGGGGGTCAGGGGGCGGAGGGCGGGGTCGGACGAAGGCGGAGGGCGGGCAGGAGGGGCCGGAGGGCAGGGGGCGGGGATGGAAGGCGGGGTCGGAGGGGGGCTGACGGCGGGGGCGGTGTCAGAAGGGGCGGAGTAGGAGGACTGAGGGCACAGGGGCAGGAGGGCAGGGGCCTGGGGGCGAAGGATGACGGGCCGGGGGTGGAGGGCAGAGCGCGGGGCCGTAGGGGAGCGGGGGGGCGGCGGAGGGCAGGGGTTGGAGGAAGGCGGAGATCGCAGGGCGGAGGGCAGATGACGGAGAGCAGGGGCGGGGATGGAAGACGGGGTCGAGGTGGGCAGGGGGTGGGGGGGCTGGCTCAGAGGAGGGCGGGGTCGCAGGACGGAGGGCAGGGGGCGGGGTCTAGGGGCCGAGCTGGGCTGCAGTTTAATCGGCGGTTTGGGAGCAGCGAGACCTCGGTGTGGGGAGTTGTATCCCCCAGCGTGGTCCCTCATGGGGACACGGACGCACAGGAGCGCCCCGGCCTTGGTGAACCGGGTGCCCTGGGAGGGGTCCCCACAACTTAGCTCTCGGCTCCATTTCCATGCACTGCGGCCACTCTCCAGCCGTCCCCCCAAAGCTGTCCAGAGAGTCCTTGGGGGCAGGGCCGTGTCCCAGGTTTGTCTCGGGCCCCCTAGGGCGTGGGGGACAGGTGCTGGGCACAGAGGGCACACTCAGTTCGTGCCCCCCGGACCCCAAGCGAAACCTACCAGGGGAGGGCGTCCGGCCGGCGGGACGTGGCCACCAGGGGGCAGCAAAGAGCAAAGGCAGCTGCTCCCCGGGGTCCTGACCCCCGCCTCCCTTCTGCACATTTTGTCTAAATTTGTTCACATGTTGAATGAATGCTGGAATGTGATTAATTACACTGCTGTCAGAAACGAGAGCGAGGCGGGGGTGGGGGTGGGGTCCTGAAGGCGGACTCTGCCCTTCCAGAAGCTTCTGCAGGGAGTTCTTGTGGTCTCCTCATGGGGAGGGGCTGGACCCCCACACGGCCTAAAGGGCAGCCTTTTCAACCAGCCGCTCATCCGGACTTGTCAGGTTGGAACCTGATCCGCGAAAAGCATCCTGGGTGCTCCAGGGTCAGACAGGGCCCGGCGGGGGGTGAGTGCAGGGACCGTCCAGGGAAGGCGCCAGGTCGGGGAGGGTACACGTCGTCCAGCCTTTGTCAGACCCATGGAGCAGGATACGGAGCCAGCCTGGTGTAGGCTGTGGGCTCAGCCAGCAAGATTGTGTCTGTGTCCCGCCAGCCTGCAGGAAGCAGCGGGTCACCACGTGTCCACAGGTAGGCGTGCAGGGATGGTATGGATCAGAAGTTTCCTGTCTGAGAGTAACCTAGGGAGCCAGGCTGATTTGCAGGATGGGGGTTGGGGGGACAGGTCCCTTACTGGCCCTGCCCATGTGCCACCCTGCATCACGCCCATGTCAAATCCTTGGCCACACCTCCTGCTGGTTGGGTCAGTGACACCCAGAGTGCCATCCTCAGACACCACCTTCGGCCGAATCAAGCAGAAGAGCATTTCAGGAAAGGCTGAAGCTTTCTCTTCCCGGGAACTAGGTCCCCCCAAAATCGTGTCCAACCTCAAAATGGGACCTTATTCAAAAATAGTCTTTGGGGAGCTCCTGCCGTGGCTCAGCCGAAATGAATCTGACTAGCATCTGTGAGAATGTAGATTCGATCCCTGGCCACACTCAGTGGGTTAAGGATCCGGCACTGCCTTGAGCTGTGGTGTAGGTCACAGACACAGCTCGGATCTGTCATAGCTGTGGCTGTGGTGTAGGCTGGTGGCTACAGCTCCGATTGGACCCCTAGCCTGGAAACCTCCATATGCTGTGGGTGCGGAACTAAAAACAAAACAAAACATAACAAAAAAACCACCCAACCATGGAAAATAAAAAGTGGTGGGTGAAGGAGTTCCTGTGGTGGTGCAGCGGCAACGAATCCGACTAAGAACCATGAGGTTGCAGGTTCGATCCCTGGCCTCGTTCAGTGGATTAAGGGTCCGTCGTTGCCGTGAGCTGCAGTGTAGGTCACAGACGAGGCTTGGATCTCCTGTTTCTGTGGCTGTGGTGCAGGCCGGCGGCTACAGCCCTGATTAGACCTCTAGCCTGGGAACCTCGATATGCCGCGGGTGTGGCCCTAAAAAGCTAAAAAGACAAAAAAAAAAAAAAAAGAAGAAGAAGAAGAAGAAGAAAGAAGAAAGTGGTGGGTGGAGTTCACAGCTCCCCCGGGCGGCTCAGCGCGAAGTCGCCACCCGCTCAGGCGCCGGGTGTTAGGAGACGGGTCCCACCCGCAGGCCCGCTTGGCCACTCCCCTCCTGCCGGCCCGGGCGCCCCCGTGTGGCTACGAAGAGTAACTGCAGGCCCTTCATTTTAAGCAGCTTAACGGGGTCCCGAACTTCCGGCCGAAGCTTGCCCGCGTATCCCACCCACCTGCAAGCGCGGCTCCGGGCTCAGGCCCCGGCGCCCTGGGAAAGGCCCCCACAGCTCAGCGCTGAGCGCAGGCCGGGAGGGGGGTGTGAGGGGGCAGCTGGCCCCTCTCCGGTTGTTCCCCCAAAGCACCAGCCGTCCAGGGAGCCCTTGGGGATTGGCTTCTTCCCAGTCCCCATCAGCCACGAGGACAGAAGGCCTTACCTGGGGAGCACGTCTGGCCCCCAGGCATCCCTAAAAGCACCCCCTGGTCCACTACATCGATGACCTCATGACAGGACTCAGCAAGACCCGCCTGCCGGAGGCCTGGATCAAGGACAAGGGGCTGAGGGCACGGTACTTTGGGGCCTCTAGATGATCCCTTCCGAGAAAAAGGACGCCTTTCCTGCCCCCGACAAAGCAGCACAGTGCTCAGTGGCACCTCCGGCTTCTGGAGGTGGGATCAGCAAGAAGCGCCTGCCACGTCTGCAGGAAAGGGCCCTGCAGCAGATCCAGGTGAGCCCAAGTGGCCCTACGGCCTGGGCCACATGACACGGTGCTGTGAAGGCATGACCTTCCCAGGGTCTCCCAGGGCAGAGCTGGCACTAGCACTCTGTGCCCCACGGCTTGTGGTCTACCCAGACCCCCTGAGCATTCAGCATGCAGGACTGGGGCTGGGGCACAGGCTGGGCCTTCTCCACCTCACAAGCCCCATGCTCCACTCCACACACACCCACTGCTGCCAGGAGGCCCCCCCATGCCCTGCTGTTCCGCAGGATCTGGCAGGTCCAGAATACTCCTGCCCCCTTCTCCCGGTTCCTTCCCGCAAGGCCTCGGGAACACAGCTTCTGGGCTCCTAGGGCTCTGAGCTCCCCTTTCTGAGCCCCCCCCCCCACCATTCCTTTGTTCCTTCATGGATTCACTCAGCACCCTCTCCCTGCCTGCTTGGCCTGTGGAGGATGTGCCTGAAGAAAACACTCCCCTGGGAGCTCCCGCTGTGGCGCAGCAGAAACGAATCCGACTAGGAACCATGAGGTCGTGGGTTCGATCCCTGGCCTCGCTCGGTGGGTGAAGGACCCGGTGTTGCCATGAGCTGTGGTGTAGCCCGCAGACACAGCTCGGATCTGGCGTTGCTGTGGCTGTGGTGTAGGCTGGCAGGTGCAGCTCCCATTCGACCCCTGGCCCTGGGAAGCTTCATATACCGCAGGTGTGGCTCTAAAAAGCAAATAAATAAATAAATAAAACAAAGAGAAAGTCTCCCCTTTGGGCCCCTGTGGTTCCTCCAACCCCTCTCCCAGTCTAGGTACCGCCCCCGCCCCGCCCCTTCACAAGTCAGGACAGGTGAGGTGAGAATCAGGGCAGGTACCACAATCAGGCTTCAAATTCCGAGCATGCTCAGCTTGCCCTTCTTCTGTGGGAGCAAAGCATAAGGACAGCCCCTACCCAGCTGCGATGGGAAGTCTCCTCTCAGCAGCTTCTTCACCTGCTAAGCGAGCCAACGGGGGTCGCGGGGCGGGGCGGCGGCTCTTTGCTGCCACCTGGCGGCCGCGCGCGCCGGGCGGGGAGGCGCCGCTGTCCCTGCGGGAGAAGCCGAGCCCAGGTAAGCGTCTTGCCCTCATTTGTCCTCCAGGCACTTTCAAAACTCCTTCCGCCACCTGGTCGCAGGCTGGGAGGCAGACCCCCAACCCGAGGGTTGAAGCTCGCGGGGGGCCAAGGCCATCCAGCGCTGGGAGGAGGCAGGGCGTGGGCTGGGGTTTGGAACAGGTAGGAAGGGCAGGTGGGAGGGGGCCCCGTGGCTGCCGGGTTGGGGAACGGGAGAGAAGGGGTGGCCGGCGGAGGGGACCGCGAGCAGAGGCCCGGCGGCAGGAGTGGCGCAGGTGTGCGGGAGCAGCTCTGGGCCTCAACCGCGGCGTTTGCGCTGGGAGACCGAGAGGAGGAGACCCGACCGGCCCAGATGGGCGAGGACGGGCGAGGCGGCGGCTGCAGGGTCCTCAGAAAGCCTCTGGAGATGTGGGGGGCCTAGTCCGATGGGGCGCCGGGGGGAGATGCTGAACCAAGACTGGGGCTGAAAGGAGGGCTCTGGCGAGGCCTCCATGAGTGTGTGCACCTGCCGCGGTGGGCGCCAGGTACCTCCCTACACCGGGTGCCCAGCGAGGGCGTGCGCGCTAGGTTGCTCTCTCTCTTGCTCTCGCTCTCTCCCTCCCTCCTTACCGCCCCCCCCCCCTTTCTCACTGTCCTGCATTAGCAAATGTTTTCCCGTCTTGCAAAGAGAGAAAACCAAACAACTCCTTGGTCCCAGGCTCAGTGAACCGGCAGGGAGAGTGAATGAGGGTAAGAGCAGGTGGGAAGCCACCTGGGGAGAGAAGGCTGCCCCCATCCTCCGCCTCTGCTCCACTGCCTCCTCCACCTGTTTCACGGGGTTTGGGGGCCAAGCTCTGGTAGTGCCAGGGTGTTTCTGCGCAGTGGTGAGGGGGACGTCCCTGCTGCCCCAGGCGACCTTTACTCTCCAGTCTCAGAAATGCTCGTGGCGACCAGATATTTCTCACCCTGGCGGCTCAGCTCTCTGCTGGCCAGGTCCGACCAGAAATAGAGACCCACCCTCTCCTGGTCCCATCGCCCGGGCACTGGGAGCGGCGCACTGCAGAATGTCTCTGCCCACTGCCTGGTTCCGAGCACCCAGCCTCTTTCTTTGGCAACGGTGATTTGGTGACTGGCAGTATTAGGCTTCCTCTGACCACCTTCCCTCTCATCCGGGGCCCAGGAAAGCAGTCACACCGGCCAGTCACCGCGCTGGCACACAGAGACAGTCCCAGACTTTGCTCCTCTCTGTTCTAAATTACAAAACCATCCAGTGGACCAGGGGCAGGCAAGCTTGGGGACCCTGAACAGGTGCACTGATGGGGGACCCCTTCCCGCGGCCCCAGCGTCCCAGCTTGGGAACTCCCACTAGAAAGTACCCTCTGCTTCCCGCAGGGCCAGTCGGTCTCTGAGGGGTGCTCAGGCCCTTTGGGGGTCAGAGGGTTCCCTCGGGGAGCTTGCAAGGGGAGCCCCTGGAAAAGGGAGCAGGAGGACCTGTCACAGCTAGACCACTGCTACTTAGGGATATCTTGGGAAGCTTGGATTGGCTGAGCTACAGCCAGGGAGACCCTCGGAGACTCAGGGGTGTCCTTAGTGCAGCTGGACAGCCCAGCAGCGGCAGGGGCGGGGGTGGGAGCCTCTGGAGGAGGAAGCCAAGGGCACCAGAGCTGGGTTAGAGGAGATGGAGCACCCATCCACTGCCTCCCCAGCACCCCCTGCAAAGATGGGGCTCCTCATCCTCCAAGGTCCTTCATCCAGGGAGACTGCCCTTTCCAAGCCCCAGGCCCTCCCACCTTCCAGATCTTTCCACAGCAAATGCGCCATTTTACCAGCAATGCACAGGGCTTCCAAATTCTCCGCCTTCCAGCCAATGCTCGTTATTTCCTGCTTGTTTTTTTTTAATGATTTTTATTTTTTCATTATAGTTGGTTTAGTGTTCTGTCAGTCTTCTACTGCACAGCAAAGCGACCCAGTCACACATACACACATATATACGTACACATTCTTTTTCTCACATTATCCTCCATCAGGCTCCATCACAAGTGAGTAGATAGAGCTCCCAGTGCCACACAGCAGCACCTCATTGCTTATCCACTCCAGATGCCATAGTTTGCATCTCTTAACCCCAGATTCCCAGTCCCTCCCCTCCCCCCCCCCTTGGCAACCACAAGTCTGTTCTCCAAGTCCATGAGGTTCTTTTCTATGGAAAGGTTCATTTGTGCCATATATTAGATTCCAGATATGTGATATCATATGATATTTGTCTTTCTCTTTCTGACTTACTTCACTTAGTATGAGAATCTCTGGTTCCATCCAGGTTGTTGCAAATGGCATTATTTTCTTCTTTTTGATGGCTGAGTAGTATTCCATTGTGTATATGTACCACATCTTCTTAATCCAATCATCTGTAAATGGACATTTGGGTTGATTCCATGTCTTGGCTATTGTGAACAGAGCTGAAATGAACAGATAGGTGCATGTGTCTTTTTCAAGGAAAGTTTTGTCTGGATATATGCCCAGGAGTGGGATTGCTGGGTCATATGGTAGTTCCATATTTAGTTTGCTGAGGAATCTCCACACTGTTCTCCAGGGTGGTTGTACCAATTTACATTCCCACCAAGAGTGCGGGAGGGTTCCCTTTTCTCCACACCCCCTCCAGCATCTGTTATTTGCGGATTTCCTGATGATGGCTATTCTGGCAGGTGTGAGGTGGTACCTCATGGTAGTTTTGATGTTTGTTTTTATAATAAACATCTAATGGGTGTGAGGCCATGTATCAAGGTGGTTTGGTTTGCATTTCTTTCGTGCCTGGGGCCAAGCCGCTTACTACGTGCATTTGTATGTCTGGAGAAATGTCTCTTCAGACCTTTTGACCGTTTTTAAGCAGGTTAGTTTTGCTGATGTTGGGTTGTAGTGGTTCTTGGGATACTCTGAATATTAACCCCCATCAGGTGTGTAACTTAAAGATATTTTCTCCTATTCTGTGGGTTGTGTTTTTACTATTAATAATGATTTTGGATGCACAAAGTCGTTTTGGTTTTTGGGGGATTTTTTTTTTTTTTTTGGCTTTTTAGGGCCACACCCACGGCATATGGAGGTTCCCAGGCTAGGGGTCGAATCGGAGCTGCAGCTGCCAACCTACACCACAGCCACAGCAACGTCAGATCCAAGCCATGTCTGCGACCTACACCAGAGCTCCCGGCAACACTGGATCCTTAACCCCCTGAGCGAAGCCAGGGATTGAACCTGCAACTTCATGGTTCCTAGTCGGATTCATTTCTGCTGTGCCACAACGGGAGCTCCCACAAAGTTTTAAATTACATTTTTCCTTTAACTGCCTGTGCTTTTGGTATCACATTCAAGAAATTATCGCCACGTCTGGTGTCACAAAGGCTTTCCCCTGTTTTCTTCTGAGAGTTTTATAGTTTTAGCTCCATGTCTGGGTCTTCGAGTTAGTTCTACATGTGGTGCGGGGTAGGGGTCCAACTTCATGGTTTTGTGTGTGGATTTTCCTCTTTTTTACGCAGCCCCTGGAACAGTAGCCTCTGCACACAAACCTCCCACCTGCCCATGGCGTGACCCTCAGCAGGCACCCAGGGGCACTCAAGCTCGGGCGCTGCCTCATCCAGGCACCTCCCCATCACACCGCCCCTACCCTCACGGTGGGCACAGGACCTGGTGCAGCCAGAACCCAACCCCAGGGCTTCACATCCACTGACCTTGCACAAAGCCCGCCCCTTCTCCAGGGAGCTGGACCCAATCAAACCCTGGCCTCTCGGGAGTTCCCGTCATGGCGCAGGTGAAATGAAACCGACTAGGAACCAAGAGGTTGTGGGTTCGATCCCTGGCCTTGCTCAGTGGGTTAAGGATCTGGCGTGGCTGTGGCTGTGGTGTAGACTGGCAGTCGTAGCTTCGATTAGGCCCCAGGCCTGGGAACCTCCATATGCTGTGGGTGTGGCCCTAAAAAAGAAAAAAGAAATCCCCCCCCAACACAGGAACTGTTGCATTTGAGGCACAGCAAACTCCCCAGCACAGCAGAAATATCAGTGATCCCAACTGCCTGTCCTACTCCACTGGTCTTGCCCCTCCTCCCCGCCCCACTCACTCTCACTGCCCCAGCCACACTGGCCTTTCCCTACTCACCCCACCTCCCACCCCTCCTGCTGGGAAAGCTTTTCTGCCCCCCACCCCCATCCTCCCCACAGGTCTGTTTGTAAGTCCTTCCTCAGAGACCTCCCCGTCTAAACCAGGTGCATCCGTCAGCTAATGCTGTGTAACAAGTCACCACAAACTCAGTGGCTTTAAATAAGGCACCGTTTCTTTTGGCTGCACCGTAAACATGCAAAGTTCCCTGGCCAGGGATCCCACAGCAGTGACCTGAGCCGCAGCAGGGACAATGCTGGATCCTTAACCCACTGGGCCACCAGGGAACTCCAGCAAGGCACCTTGTTTATCTCAGGGTCTGTGCTTCAGGAGCCTTGGCTTGGAAGCCCTGCTCAGGTTCTCAGAAGGCTAGGGTGGCCTTCTCCTGTCCTCATCCAAGGCTCGGGTCTCCTACAGGCCCCCTGGCTGTTGGTGGCAGTCAGGCGTAGGGTCCCTGCTTTCTTGTTGGTTGTCAGTGGGGGGCCTTCTCACCTTCTGGCCATCACCCCTTGTTCCCTGCCATGCGGGCCCATCGACAGCAGGCAGTGTGCTTTCTCAAGGACAGGCAATGCTGGAGAAGTATTTGTGCAGGACTGAGGAGGGGGTCCTGGGTGTGGGGGTGCAGGCTGCTCACAGAAGTCTTCTGGGCTGAAGATTCCAGATGCTGCCCACCCCCAGCCTCCCTCCTCCCTCCCCAAATCCCTGTGTTCTCCTCCTCGGATGGTGAGGACCTCAAGCCACCTTCTGCCAGGACGGGAGTTCTCTCTGCTGCCTGGAACTCAGCAACCGGGGCTAAGGGCCACGTCTCCCCATCACCCGGTAGCCTCTAGCCGCACGCGAGCACAGCACCAGGACCCTGCCTGGCATCTTCTGCTCCACAACCTTCCATGGCTCCCCAGGGCCCACAGGATCAGGCCCAGGTCCTCCACGGCCACATGCCATATCCAGTCTGCCTCCTCCGACGACACCCTCCTCACCCCTCTGGGTCACTACCCTGCCACCCCTGCCTATACAGGCCCTGGCTCTCCTCTCCTTCATCCAGCAACAGCCACCCCATTTCACTGGCCACTGCTGCTTGGTAGAGCACCTTCCCTGCGCAGCCCTGTGCAAACCTCCTGGGAACTTCATGAGAAACATGGCACGGGGACCCCAGGCTCACGCTCCTGGGGTTTCTCAAAGTGCAGCTCAAGGGCCAGGAGCTGTGTGGCCGGCCCACCTGAGCACCTGTTCCAATGCACATTTCCAGGACCCCTCAGAGCTGGCAAGCCAGGGCTGGGAGCCCAGAGAACAGGTGTCCCCGACAAGCCCCCAAGCCCAGCAGCTGCCAGGGCAGATGGGTAAAGGGATGAAGTGTCCCAAACCAGGCCCATGGTGCATCAATGCGCGGACCCCGGAGTGGGCAGTCCCCCTGGAGGGAGCCTAGGAGAGACCTGGGAGCCTGGCCCTCCCACCTTCATACCTGGGACCCCAGAACCTATGACCGGGCCTGCTCTCTGGGCCTCTGCTGACCAGGAGATTCCCTCGGTAGACCCCCTCCCCAGCCCAGCAGGAGAGACCCCATCTCAGGGCTTGTGGCTGTCTTCACTGTACTCCCAGGAGCACAGCCTGGCTGCGAACACATGGAATTCATCCCCTGAGCACCTGCTGAGAGCTTTGGGCCAGATGTGGGCCAAAGGACATCAGCCCCAGGGTCCCAGCCCCAGGTCACCCCGCAGTATCTGCCAGAAAGGGGTGGAGGCCATGGAGTAAATGGAGGGAGGAAGAGAGATGGGGGGAGACCGAGGGGGGAGGAGAGGGGAATGAATGGACCCCCCCCCGCCCCCGCTGTCCAGGGACCAAGGAGCCCTCTCTGGAGGTGCTGCCCAGATCGTGAGCCTGGGACACCTCCCACCACCAGGTCCCAAAGCGAGCCGGATTCAGGAAGGTTGACCTTGGAAAGCGCCCTCTCCCACCCTGAGCTGGGGGAGGGGGGGAGGGGGCGCAGAAGCCACAGGGCGGGGAGGCGCCCAGCGAGTCTGGGATGGACCCGCGTTCATACACGGGTCAGAGCGGACCCGAGACCCAGAAGGCAGCGAGGGGCGGGGATTGCCCCCACCCTCTGGCAGCTCCCACGCCCCGCGAGACACCCAGCGGCCCTGGGAGGGGAGGACTCAGCTCTCTTACCCGGCCGGCCTGGGGAAGATCGCTCTCCAGAACCCAGGCCCCGAACAGGGGCTGCTACAGGCTTTTACAGGCCAGTTCTTCTGGGTCCACGCTTGGAGGGGTGGACCGGAGTGGGAACTGGAGGAGCCGGCGGCAGGGAATGTTCCAGCTTTAGGTGTGGGTCTGTTAGTGGTCACATGATCATGGGGGGGCGCTGAGCAAGCGGGGCTTACAGAAGCAGAACTTGCAGTTGGAGAGGTTTTCCATTAGTAATGTCAGGTTTTCCCTTACATTCCCCGCTTTTGATGTTTTTTCAACCTGGGAATGAGCATAGGTCTTTTGGGAGATTCCCCTGCACCTGCTGCGTTTAAGGGACTATAGTGACCTGAGTCTGTGGGGCTCGGGGGACGCAGCGATCCCGGCCTGTCGTCTGCAGCCTCACTGTCTCTGCACGTGCGGTGGCCACCCCGCGGCTGCACCGGCAACACAGGGTCCGAACAGCAGGGCCAACGGGGCCATCATGACGGTCCTACTATGGGCAGGACCCTGGTCCAGAGGGACCCAAATGCAGACAGTAAAGCCCCAACCAACCTCCCTTTCCTATTTGTGTTGGGTTTTTTCTTTCTTTTTTTTTTTGTCTTTTCATTTTAGGGCCACGCCCACAGCATATGGAGGTTCCCAGGCCAGGGGTCTAATTGGAGCTATAGCTACTGGCCTCCACCAGAGCCACAGCCACACGGGATCCAAGCCACGTCTGCCACCTACACCACAGCTCATGGCACCGCCGGATCCTCAACCCACTGAGTGAAGCCAGGGATCAAACCCACGTCCTCGTGGATGCTAGTCGGGTTTGCTAACTGCTGAGCCACAGCGGGAGCTCCTCCTATTTGTGTTTTATGTTATCTATTATTTTAATTTGTTTCTGAGGGTAGTCAGATTTTCTTCTACCTGCGATGTTGCATTTATATAAAAGCAGAAGGATTCATTTAACACAGCACAGAGTCCCCCTTGCTGGGCAGTAAGGCCATCCAGCCCTCGTCCGTTCTGTAACACCACTGTGCCAAGGAGTCGAGTCCTTGTTGTTGGGCTTCTATGGCCACTACAGTGGCCTTCCACGATTCTTGAGGCATTATAGTCACGTTAAGCACAGATCTTTCTAACAGGGGTTTTCCAGCAAACCGAAATCATCCTCTAAAGATGGAACATCAGAGTTCCCGTCGTGGCTCAGTGGTTGACGAATCCGATGCGGAACCAGGAGGTTGCAGCTTCGATCCCGGGCCTCGCTCAGTGGGTTAAGGATCCGGCGTTGCCGTGAGCTGTGGTGTAGGTCGCAGACATGGCTCGGATCCCGCGTTGCTGTGGCTGTGGTGTAGGCCAGTGGCTACAGCTCCAATTAGACCCCTAGCCTGGGAACCTCCATATGCCATGGGAACAGCCTAGAAAAGGCAAAAAGACAAAAAAAAAAAAAAAAAAAGAAAGAAAAGAAGAAAAAAGAAAAAAAAAGAATGTCCTGCCCCTGGGCTTTCTAGAAGGTGCTGCCGTGACCGTGTCCCCCTCCACTGTGTCCATTCATCTCCAGCCAGGTAGGACCTTTTATTTCAGGGGTTTGCACTGGCTGGGGAAGAATGAGCCCACTCCAAGAAGGATCCCAAATTAAGAATGCTT
Organism: Sus scrofa; assembly: GCF_054392235.1. Taxonomy (NCBI): domain Eukaryota; kingdom Metazoa; phylum Chordata; class Mammalia; order Artiodactyla; family Suidae; genus Sus; species Sus scrofa. Next base: position 46,997,529 of record NC_139385.1, on the reverse strand, counting down.
CCTGGAGTTCCCGTCATGGCTCAGCAGTTAATGAACCCGGCTAGCATCCATGAGGTTGTGGGTTCCATCCCTGGCATCACTCAGTGGGTTAAGGATCTGGCGTTGCCGTGAGCTGTGGTGTAGGTTGCAGACGCGACTCAGAACCCACATGGCTGTGGCTGTGGCTGTGGCTGTGGCGTAGGCCAGCAGTTACAGCTCCGAATGGACCCCAGCCTGGGAACCTCCATACGCTGCGGGTGCAGCCCTAAAAGATAGAAAGACAAAAAACCCAAAAAACCAATGCTTCCTGAGGCCACCATTTGTGTTGGACTTTTAAGTTGTAACTCTGGCAGGGCGAAAACTATGCTGCATCTTCCCCTCCACCTGCGGGGTAAGCTCTCCTACAGCCTGTTCCCGCAGAGGAGACAGAATCCCGTTCCCTTTAAGACACCCCGGTTGTGGACCCTCGCACCCGTGCTCTTGAATGTGATATGAGCACATCTCTTGGGTGGATGAACGGGTCCCAAGGTTCATCCCACTTTAGGCTCTGTGGCCTTCACCCTGAGACGTACTTGTCTACACAGAGTGGGCTGTACTGGGGATCCATCTGCTTGTGTGCATGGAGGAGGTTTTGGCAAACCGGATTCCGGAATATGAGCTGTGTGACCGCGTGGTGTTGGGCGTGGTCTGTATCACTTGCGCTTGGGGGTCGGAGGGACCCTGTTTGTCGGCCGGCGCCGTGACCTCCTGGCTGGTCCCTGTCTTTGCACTGCCTGGGGCCGGAAAGCCTCGTCCGGCCGTTTGGTTGCATTCTGGGTGCTGCCGCCCCGCGTGAACTGGCACCTTCGCCTTCGCCATCTCTCCCCTGGTAACAGACATCGTGCCGCCATCTCCATTCCAAGACGCCCACCCGGGTTCGCTGTAGAAACTGCCGTTTTCGGAAGCCTCCCTTCCCCTCCTTTGGCCTCCAGGTGCTGAAAACACACAGGCAGCTTCCCCATCACTCTGGTGGCAAAACCCTAACACGTCCCTGTGTCTGCGGACCTGCTTCCTCGGTCATCCCGGGGCGGGAGGGGCTCTTCCAGCTCCCGTGCTCTTGGTCTCATTGCGGAAGGTCACCGAGAATCCGCTCACGGATGGGCTTAGGGACCTCATATCTCCCAGCGAGGCCGGTGCGCCTGGAGGGGGGCAGTGGATATACTATACTTGGTCATCTTTTTTTTTCTTTTTTTTTGCCTTTTCTTGGGTTGCTCCCGCAGCATGTGGAGGTTCCCAGGCGAGGGGTCTCATCGGACCTGTAGCCACCTGCCTGCACCACAGCCACAGCCACGCGAGATCCGAGCTGCATCTGCAACCTACACCACAGCTCACGGCAACACCGGATCCTCAACCCACGGAGCAAGGCCAGGGATCAAACCCGCCACCTCATGGTTCCTCGTTGGATTCATTAACCACTGCGCCACGATGGGAACTCCACCCTTGGTCTTCTGATAGGCAGGCCCAGCACCCCGGCTCGTTTGCCAAGGCTGCCATTTGGGAAACTACGGCCCGCCAAGGACGAGCGGCCTTCCCGTGGCTGGCGATGACCAGAAGGGCGGCCATCCACAGAACTGTCCCCACACTCGTTACTCCTTTTGGCCCACAAGGAGGACAGTTCCCAACAGACCTGCAGACAGGAAATACGCCCACAGAGGAGTGGCCGGGGACCATGGCCCCATCGTGAGGGTTACAGCATAAAGCCCACCCCTGAGCAGGAGGGTGAGGTACCCCAGTGGTTAGCGTTCCCCACCGGAGCACGGGTCTCCTTCGGGTCCCGCGTGGAAAGTTCTCAAGCTTCCACCGCACACAGACTGACCAGCTTCCGGGGGTGGCCAGAGCAGGGTGGACGTTCTCTGGTGACGGTGACGGGTACCTCTGGAACTCGATCTTGAGGGGATCCTCGGGGGGCCGGGCGGTCACCCAGATGTCTGTGTCGGCCGTGGGTGCAGCCCCCTTGACTCTGCTGTGATGGACCCACGGGGTGAGGCCTGCACCTTTGGTGGCAGGTGGAGGTGCCCAAATCGCCATGTGGGCGCCTGTCCAGACTGGCTGGAGCAGCTCTGTCTTGCAGTCTTTGACCCACCCCACTGCCCGGGGCTGCTGAGGACACACCCCGTTTCCTACAGGGTGGGTGCTCTCTCTAGGGTTTCTCCAGGGATGTGTCCGAGTACCCTTCCCAAGCTGTGGCTGTGCCGGGTCGGTTCCAGACCCCCTATCTGCTGGAGACCCCCTCTTAATGACCAGGGGAGGCCTCCCATACAGGATCTCTAACGGGGAATAACAAAGGGTCTCGGGCTGCCTCGGGCTCGGAACAACACGTCTATGCAGGGCAGTCGCATCTCCTGGTGGAGCGTGGCTCGGGTCTCGAGGGTCCGGTTCCTTTGCTCCACTTTCCCTCGACTCTGTGCTCTGTATGTGACATGGAGTTTCCACCTTACCCCCAAGGTCTTTGTTTGGATTCGGGCCACTTCTGCCACAAAGGCAGGTCCAATGTTGGATCCAACGGGGAGGGGCGGTCCGTATCTAGGGTTTGTTTCTCGCCTCAGGGCCCTGACTCCCTCGGTCGGAGTGGGGACGGCTGCCACCCATCCTGAGTAGATGCCAACCGGCACAAGTACGTACCCGTAGCCCCGGCAGTGCTGACCTGGGTGAAGTCCACCTCTCTGGGTCTTCAGAGGGTGCCGTACCTCTGGCTTGTGTTCCTGGGTTAAGCCTGGGTCCTTGACTTGTGTTGTTTTGGGCGCAAGTGGTACGCCTGTGGCTGATTTGAGCACAGAGTGCAGGGAGTCCGGGGATAAAGGTGCATCGGCTCGGCAGCCCTTCCAGGGCTGTCTTTCCCAGGTGGGTCGCCTCATGGTCCTGGGTCACCATCTGTGTTGCCCCTGAGCTGGGAGCGAAGAGTCGCTGGTCTGGCAGTTTTCCCCAGCCTTCCTTTGCCTGAATCCCCCCTTCATTTGGGGCCCAGTGGTCCTCCTCCTGGTGATATTTTGGGGAAGTGGGCAGCTCTGGGGCTAGCAGGACTTTGGAGGTTTGGGTCCAAGCGGGAGGCTGGGTCAATGGGCGGCTGCTCTGGCAGCCTGGTCGGCCAGTCAGTTTCCTCTCCTGACAGGATCAGCCCCTCTCTGGGGTCCCCAACAGTGTAGGACAGCCACCTGTGAAGGTCCCAGCCCGCCTCCAGTAACTGGAGGATGGATTCCTGGCTTTAATTTCCTCTCCCCAGCTGTCAGCAGTCCCCTTTCTTTGGAGGCAGCCCCGTGTACGTGCCAGGTAGCGAAGGCACACCTGGAGTCGGTGTAGATGCAGGTTGGCTTTCCCCGCGCACACACCCCAATGCCTGGACACGCCCACGGTCCTGCTCTCTGCTGACCGACCTTGGGGCGAGGGCTTCGCCTCTGTGCTGCTGTCAGCGTCGTCACGGCCTAGCCTGCTCTCCATCGTCCCTCCTGAATGAAGCTCCTTCCATCCGTGAACAGTTCCAGGTTGGGGCATCTTCGGTCCAGTCTGGTCGGCGTGAGTAGACTTTGTCCATTATCTCTTCGCAGTCATGATGGGGTTGGCCGGGCTTGGCGCGCAGAAGGAAAGCTGACTTTATTGTCCGTTCTGTTTCCAAGGGGACCCTGAGGTTTTCACAGAGTAGGCCCTGGCTGTATTTCTCAAGTGGGTCACCCACGTGTGTCCTTGGCTGTTCATCAGAGCGGTGACGGAGTGTGGGACCTCGCTGGGACATCACTGTTTTGTCCCAGGGTGAGCTTGGCCACCTCCCTTGCCAGAGCCACTGTGGCTGCCAGCGCCCGCAAGCAGGGTGGCCATCCTGACGCCACTGGATCCAACCCTTGGACAGATGTGCCACTGGCCGTTGCCGTGGCCCCAGAGTCTGTGTGAGCACCCCGTGCAGTGCGGTGTTTCTCATGGATGAACAAACTGAACTCCCGTGTTACATCTGGCAGCCCCTCCACCTCCTCGGAGGCCTCTTCCTGCTCCTTGTTCCACCTCAAGGGTTCCTCACCCGAGCCTGCGGCAGCCTCACACAGCGGCTTAGCTCTGCTAGGGAACCTGGGGGTCCAAATTCGGCAGAATCTCGCGGCCCCGAGGAGTTCTCTGACCTCTCCCTCGGTAGACGGTGGAGGCACGGAGCCGGTGGTTTGTTTGCCCTCTCGCCCGAGGGCTCGATGTCCTTTTGAGGTGATGAACCCGAGGTACTTAACTGTCTGTCTGCAGGTCTGTGCCTTTTTCCAGGACGCCTCCTCGCCTGTGGTAGACGGCAGAGCTAGCAGGGTTCGTGTTTCCTCCCAGCAATCCTTCTGGGGAATGCTTGCCAGTAGCAGATCCATGACACACTAGACGAGGGTACAGTTCATGGCCCCGCTGGGAAAGGCAGCTAGATCTCGGGCTGGTGCTTCCCCAGACAGAGTGGGTGAATTTTTGAAGCCCTGTGGTAGCCGTGTCCGGTTAGTTGGACCTTTCTACCTGTCTGGGGAGCCTCCCTTTCGAAGGCAGACAGTGGCTGCCTGACAGGTGCTAGTCCAAGGCAGAAGAAGGCATCCTTGCGGTCTAGGCAGGTGAACCAGCTTGCTTGAGCGGGCAGCAGCCCCAAGAGAGGACAGGGGTTTGGCACCACGGGTGGGTGGTGATGGCTGCAGGCTAACCGGGCCCAAGTCCCGCACTGGTCGGTAATCATACCCTTTGGCCATCTTGACAGGTAGGAGGAGGGATTCCATGGAGACTGGCACTCTACCAGGATTCCGGCGTCTCGCAATCACCGAATGTGTTCTTGGATCCCGGATGTGCCTCTCGTGTTAGAGGGTACTGTTGCTGTTTGCTGGGGGTGGTGCCAGGCTTTAAGTCCACCACAACGAGCGCATGATTCTTGGCCATCGCAGGGGGCCCTTTCTCGGCCCAGAGCAGGGGGAATTCTCCCAGGAGGGCCGTGGGACTTATCCCGCTTTCCTTTGAGCAATAGAGTCGCCATCTGTCCCCGCGTGGTAGAGTTACTGCCATCGGCAGGGCCCCCTCTTTGCCCAGCATGAGACTCACCGGCTTCCCAGGGGCAAGTGTTATCTGGGCCCCCAGTTTGGTCAGGCAATCTCTTCCCAGGAGGGGATGGGGCACTCGGTATGCACAGGAACTCGGGAGTCACTGGGTGGCCCCCCAGCTGGCAGGTCTGGGCCCACAAAACGGGCAAGCGGCCTGCATTCCAGTGGCCCCAACAATGGTCGTTTGTCACTGAGTAAGAGGAGCCACGGTTTGGTCACTACTGAGTGTCCAGCACCAGTGTCCACCATGAATGTCACCGGTTGGTCCCCCGTCATCACTTCAACCGCGGGCTCCCAGGGACCCAGGAGCAAGGAGTCCAGGGTCCCCTGATCTGACTGTTCCAGGTCCCTTCCATCAGGAAGCCTGCAGCAGGCCCCCACAAGGGGGACAGATGCCAGAAGCAAGAGAGGCAACAACTCTATTATCTGTAAAAAGGTCACACCAAAAACCTATAGAAATGAGAAGACAGAGAACTATAACTCAGACGAGGGAGAAAGGAAAAACCCCCAGAAAATCAGTTAAGTGATCAGGAGATTCTCAGCCTCCAGGAAAAAGACTTGAGACTGTTGATGCTGAAGATGATGCAAGACACTGGAGATAAACTGAAGGCAAAGACGGATTGTGCGCGGACTTGGTTCCAGCCCAGGCCGCTGAGGCCGTGCCCAATCGGTTCTGCTCAGCACCTTCCTCCACTGGACGAGGCTCCTTTTCTCAGGGGGCCCCCCTTTTGCTGCGGGCGTTTGCTTTTCCAGTGTCCCATCTCCTTTACAACATGCACGTTGCCCTCGTCTCAAGGGCGGCTCCTTCCTGCTCCCTTCTGCCTGGTGGCCGAGGCCACCTGCTGGGCTCGGGGTTGCCTGGTGCGGCCGCCCTCAGGGACACCTTTCGTTTCATCTGCCTTCCGGCTTCCCGCAGGGCTTGCCATCTTGGCTCACAAAAACCTTCCCTGCTGTTTCTAGCAACTGTGACGCGTTCATCCCAGCTAAGCCGTCCAACTTGTGTCTTACAAGCATGTGGCTGGAAGACGGGGCCACAAAGGCTGCATTAACCATTCGCTGATGCCCAGGTGCCTCAGGATCCAAGGGAGGGAAGGTCTGCAAGGCCTCACACAACCTCTCGTAGAAGTCCGTCGGTGTCTCGTCGGATTTCTGGATCAGCACGGTCGTCGTCTTTGTCACATGGGTGGCTTTTGGCTCCGGCCCGCAGCCGTGAAGGAGAGCATTCCGACGGCACCCCAGGGCGCCCACCCGGCCTGAGTGTTGAAGCCCCAGTCAGGTCTGTTTTCTGGAGCTGCCCTCTGTGCCCACCCCTCAAGGTCAAGGGTGCCTGCAGGAGGCTGTCCGTGGAGCCACTTGCAGACCCCTCCTTGGTGCTGGCGCAGGTAGGGAGGAGTTGACGGGTGTCGCCCCAGGTTGGCTGGTGGGCTTGGAAGATGGATTTTCGGAGTGAGCTGGGTGAGGCGCCTCCAGTTCAGGGGGTCGGTTGTGCTGAAGGGCTGGTAATAGAGAACGGGAGGGCCCAGCGCCATCACCATTTGCTTGTTGGGGGCCCCACATCTCCCACAGGGGAGCTTGGAAGGCTGCAGTCATTTGTGCGGACTGCTGAGCCCAGCGGAGTCGTCTTCCCTTTGGCGCTGGACTTGGGGCCCATGGCGGTTGTGGGACTGGTGGAGACACAGAGGGAGGTGGACTGTTTGGCAACTGTTGGGGTGGTGGTTGCACAAGAAAGGGTGGAGCCGTGGGAAGACAGGGCGGAGGCGGCGGGGCTGGAGGGGTGTCGTCTCCTGGGTCTCCTTGTAGGAAAGGTTTAGCCGGTCCTTCTTTTTTTTCCGAGGGCGCTTGGGCCACAAGGATCCTACATTGTCCCTGGCCATTGGTGCAGAACCGGACCCAGGGAGGCAAAGTCCTATGTATGGGAACTGATCGGGGTGTCCTGGGGTGTCGGTGACCACCCGAGAGGCCGCCCTTCCTGTGGGCATGTCTGGCGTGCCCTCTGAAGGCCATCCCACTCCAAAGGAGGGCCACTTTGGCTCACACGGGGTGTGGCGTTGTCCAGGGTTCATTCCGACGCCATAGTCCCCCCAAAAGCCCTTCTTGAAATTCTTGATCATGCAGTTTAAGCCGTGGGCTTAGATTTAGGTGCCCCCGTGGTGTTAGGTCCTGATCTACTGCCCACAGCTAGGAGCCTGCTTCAGTTTCCGTGGCGGATGTCCCTTTTACTGTTGCCTCCTCCACTCCCCAAAGCAGAGCGACCCCCGCTCCGCCCACTCTATGGCGGGGGAGGGGTGCCGGGGGGCAAGCACTTGCTTTGCCACTAAGGATGCTAACCACTCCGGGTCTTGGCCCTTGGGGCGAGTTCTTGGGAATATTCTAAGGCTTCAATGAAACTCAAGGGTCTTTGGATGCAGTCTTCCCTGAATCTGGAGCTAACGTAACACGATCTCAGGATGGTGGGTGGACGACAAAGCAGGTGGACTAGAAGGGGGATCTCCTAGTGTGGCTGCAACCAAAAATCCCCTTTACTCAGCTCCTGGGGTTCTGAGAGCAGGCAGAATGAACAATCCCGAGGTCCACCCAGGATTCGGGCCAAGATTCCTGGATTTCTGGGGATAAGGTCAAATTCAAGATTTCTTTGAAGAACCTCTCCTTTGTAATCGCCGAGGGCAAAGGGGTCTTCGACTCATGTGAGGGTGGTCTCGAAGGGCTAATATCCCACCTGGGTTTCCCCCTGCAAGGCTGTGGCAAGCAAGACAAGGAGGGGATGCCCCTTCATGGAGCACACATTCAGATGTCTGCCTGGCCACCTCTCTCTAGGGAGTTTAGGTGCCTCTTAGCAATTGGCTGGTTCGTATAAACCCCGAACCTGGATCCAACTCGCAGGGAGGTTAGAGAATCCTCAGAGTCCCACGCAGCTGTAAACCGTATGAGGTTACCATGGAACCGCAGGTTAGGACCCACTGGGACCCCGTAGTGGAAACAGTGGAGCCACACAACTGAACCTGAGATGCAATCGTATCAGGCCACAGTCACTCATGCATTCACTCAGCCGTCACAGACCTCCCCCTTGGGAGGTCCCTTCCTGGGGTCGTCAGACTGGAAGACGTAGGTCTCCTCTTCTGCCAGTAGGCAGGACCTGACGGGGACTGGCCTCGGGGCCTTACCTTATTCCGGAGCTTTAACTAGTCTTGCTTGGGAGTTGGTCCGTCTCTCCACCGAGTCCGGTTGGGGTTCGGCCATTGGGAGGACTGGAGCACCGCCACGAAGGAGGACCCGAAATACCGTCGGGTGGAGCACCGCCTCGTTCGCCTCCGGAGCTCCCCAGCCTTCCTGCAGCTTCACCGCAGCCCCGGTGGCTCAAAGGGCCAGAACGGTTGGGGTCTCGCTGGGGCCTCCAGAAATGTTACAGCTCCACGTGCAGCACCGACCAGCGAGAAACCAAGCGACACTGGGAGAGGAGGAGAATTTAGCTCTCATACCCGGCCGGCCTGGGGAAGATTGCTCTCCAGAACCCAGGCCCCGAACAGGGGTGCTACAGGCTTTTACAGGCCAGTTCTTCTGGGTCCACGCTTGGAGGGGTGGACCGGAGTGGGAACTGGAGGAGCCGGCGGCAGGGAATGTTCCAGCTTTAGGTGTGGGTCTGTTAGTGGTCACATGATCATGGGGGGGCGCTGAGCAAGCGGGGCTTACAGAAGCAGAACTTGCAGTTGGAGAGGTTTTCCATTAGTAATGTCAGGTTTTCCCTTTCATTCCCCCAGGGCCAGCCCTGGGTTAGGGAGCGTCCGCTCTTCTCCTCCCATCGGTCGGGCAGCCACGCTACCTTTTGTACGGGGTCAGCTCATTGGGCAGATTCGGCAGACGCCCCGCCCTGAGCCCCGAACTGGCCAATTGCAAGGAGTTTCACGGCCTGCCGCGCGCGAGGGGTTGTCACCGTGCTGCGACGCTTCGGGGATCCCTAGGCCTCAATGATCTTTGCTCCCCGGCCCCGGGCCCTAGCCCCAAGGAGACCTCCAGGACCCGTGCCCGGGGAGGTGCCCGCGGGGCATCCGGGGGGCCCTTGGAGATCTCGGCCTCCTGGTTGCCCCGCCGCACGCCGGCGTGTCCTCGGATAGACGCGGGCCCCGCGAAGGGGAGTTTGCAGACGCTCCCTCACATAAGGGACGCGGCTCCTTTAAGGGCACAGGTGTCCAGGGCGCCGCCTGACTGGAAAGCCGCCCCCGGGGCTGGGCTCCCAGGCCTGGCCCGGGGCGCGGGCGCCCGGCGGCGGGGCACGGGCGGCGGGCGGCGCACAGCGACGTGGACGGCGCGGGGCGTGCGGCGGCAGCGGCGGGGCGCGGGGCAGGCGCGCGGCGGGCAGACTCCGCAGGCCCCGCCCCGCCCCGCCCGCGCCGGGGTCCTCGAGCGCTCGGGCTGCGCGCGGAGCGGGCTCGGGAGGGAAGTCCCGAGACAAAGGAGCGCCGCCGCCGCCGCCGCCGCCGCCGCCGCCGCCTCGTCCGCCTCACTCGCCGGGCCGCGGCCGCCCGAGGTGAGCGCGGCGAGACGGGCGGGCCGGGGACCGGGCCTTGTCGGGCTGGGGCCTCCGCCGCCGTCGGGCCCGGCCAGGCGGGCTCCCTCCACCCGCGGCCCGGCCGGGCCCGCTCCCGGGAACCGGCCTGCCCCGGTGTGTTGACGCCGCGGCGTGGGCCGGCCCGCTGGGCTCCGCGGCCCCAGACGGCGGGGGCGTCCACTCGGGCGCGCGCTCGGGGCGGGTCGCATCGCGGCCGGGCCGCAGACGGCGCCCGCCGCTCGGGCTGCGCTGACAGGAGCGCGAGCGGGCGCCGAGCCCTCCGCCGAGGCGGAGCGTTTCCGGGGTCACGGTCTGCGCGCGAACCTGTGGCGTGTGCCAGCCCTGGAGACGACGCATCGCACAAAGAGCGCAAAGCCTCGCGCTGCGGCAGCGCCGGCCCGTTTGGGGGTGGTGTGTGGTGTCTGTAAATCAAAACAAGTCCGAGTTCTTGCGCCTCCGGAGCCTCGGCCGCAGTTGGTGGGACCCTGGGCACCCGCGCTTCCTTTGACGGGGAATTTTCCTCCTGGGACTGCTTTGTACCAAGTGCACGGAGGCTGGAAGTGGTAGTTGAGCCAGGAGCAGGAAGGCCAGAGAATGATTAGCTGGGCTCGCGGTAACGGCCTGCACCTGCCTCTCAATCACAGAATTCACTGGTTTGGTTTGTGTGGTTTGAAAACAAGCTTAGTTCCTCGGGTTGCAAAGTTGTTGTTCTGTGTTTGCAGAGTTGGTGCCCTTTCCAGACCCCTAACCTCAAACGTTTCTTGCTACTAAGGAAAACTTTTTGGGTTGGAAGTCTTCCCACCAGAAGAGGGGAGTGGATCCCAAGTTTTCCCTGACTTGCTCATGGCCCGCCGGGTGGTTTAGGGGGTGAACTCTGCATCTTGTTGCGATAGTCTTGCTCGGGATTTGGGGCCTGGCTGCAGAAACGGGCAAGAACAGGGCGTGCACCTGGGCTGGAGAGTCTCCCGAGTGCAGGGTGCCTGCATCAGGTGAAGCAAATGCCTTCCCCCTGGGAAGCTGATGTTTGGGTGGGAAGGGCCCATCCTGGGCTGCTGATCCTTGCTCACTTTCACCCTGGGCCAACCCGTGAGTTCACAGTGCTGTGGCTTATCGCACAGCTGAGAAGGCTGAGGCTGGGAGAGAGAAGCATCTCGCCCGCATGTGCAGCCAGTTAGTGGCTCTGCAGGCTTTGCTGTCAAATCGCAGCGTGTGATCTAAGAAGAGGGGATTCAGGCACAGCTCACTCTGGAGGAAGGTGGCGTGGAGACTTCCAGAATCTGCCTGGACATCCCAGCTGCTGTCCTGCAGGCTAGCGGTTCGTGGGTATTTCATCCTTGCATCCTAACAATGTCCATCTCTGGAGTGTCTGCTAACATTCAGCTGCTTCGGGTGACTCTTGGTTGGGGAAGGCAGATTTAATTTTAAGTGGGATTCTGAAGGAGTAGCTCCCCTTGTCATTAAAATGTAACAAATTGGGTGCTTTCTCCCGGATAAGGGAAGGCCAGGCCTCTCTGCCTGGGCCTGTGGCTCTTCACCCTTTTGTTGCCTGGTCTGGTCCCCTGGCACCCCTGAGGAAGGGGAGGCAGGAGTTCCTGTGGGACCCCCCCCATTACCTTTGGCGCAGCCACAGCTGGGCTCTGGGACAGCCTGCAGAGGCAACTTTGTCCCTTGTCAGCAGAAGAGGTGGCCTGTGGCCGGGTGCTGGCGCACGGTCAGCAGGCAGGCAGCACTCAGGATGGCCCCCCTGGCCTGGTCTGCATCCTGGACAAGCCGTGACCCCTGCCCTCCTCCCCGAGCAGCCTCAGTTGCCCATTTAGTATCCATGGCTCCTCAGTGTCCACAGTGGTGCCCTGGGCCTTCATGACCCATGGTCAGCGCCTGGCCAGGTGCAGACTCACGGGGAGCAGCCGCTTGCTGGACTCCTGCCTCCGTTAATTCAGACGTGTCCGCCTGCTGCCGCCTTTGCCCTGGCTGCCCAGGGGCTGCAGAGACCCTCCAGATTCCTCAAGCCCTGCGGGAGGGGCAGCCCCACTAGCTGCTGGAGTGGGTGGGGCAGGGTTCTGTTTAGAAGTGAAGGGTTGGGGAGTTCCCGTCCCGGCTCAGAGGTTAACAAACCCGACTAGTATCCCGGAGGATGCAGGTTCGGTCCCCGGCCCGGCTCAGTGGGTTAAGGAGCTGGCGTTGCTGAGCTGTGGTGTCGGCCAGCGGCTACAGCTCCAATTTAACCCCTAGCTTGGGAACCTCCATATGCCACAGGTGCAGCTCTAAAAAAAGACCAAAAAAAGTGAAGGGTTGGAGGCAGTCAAGGGAAGGAAAGCTTTTCAGACTCGGGGTCACTGCCCCCGCCTCCCTTGGGCGGTCCCTGGCCCTCGCAGCCAGTGACCCTCCTGGCTCTTCTTTCTGTTCCTGGTGAGCCCGCCTGGAACAGTCCCTTGCATTGCTGCAGCTTGTGCCCACGCGGGCACCTGACCCTGTAGGACCGGGTGCCTCCCTGCCATCGTCCTGCTTCCTGTGTCCTGGCACCTAGCACTTCCCAGCACACGTCTTCCTCCTGCGTGGGCCTTCTGCACAGCCACAACTCTGTCTCTCCTCAGTTTGTGTTGTGTGAACAGACAGATCCCAGGCGGGGAGTTCCCATTGTGGCTCAGTGGTAACAAACCCGACTAGTGTCCATAAGGACGTAGGTTTGAGCCCTGGCCTCGCTCGGTGATCCAGCCTTGCTGTGAGCTGCAGCGTAGGTCACAGATGTGATTTGGATCCTGCATTGCTGTGGCTGTGTCGTAGGCCAGCAGCCGTAGGTCTGATTGAATCCCTAGCCTGGGAAGTTCTGTAGGCCGCAGGTGCCGCCCTAAAAAGACCAAAAAAAAAAAAAGCTGTTCTGTTTTGGGTGCAGGACTGGTGTTACTTGTCTGGGACTTAATCTTGAAGCCTGGCGGGGTGAGAGCCTGTGGAAGGTGTGCTCAGAGTGCTGGGGTGGAGCTGCACCTGTTCCCATGCCTCCTGAGTGGCAGGGGCTTCAAGTTTTGACCGTCTCTGTTCCTCATGGTGGCACGAGCACACCTGCTTGTGGACAGTGCACCACATGCAGTTGGTCCGGTGGTCTGCACTAACTCACCCTGCTTCCGAGACCCGGGCTCCTGTGTCGTGCTGGAGGCTGCCACGGTGATCCCCAAAGGACACCCAGAGTTCCCGGCTCCATGGGGCCCCTGGGCCTGGGGCCCGTCCGTGTCATAAACACCCACTGAGGCTGCCATCCCGGCCTCGCCGACCTGCTGGTCTGCGGTTGAATGGTTGCCGCAGCCCCACCCTCCTGCACAGACAGGGGTGTGTTTGTGTTGGGGGCCTGGCGACAGAGCAGCCAAGGAGCAGATGTGGGGTCAAGGTGTGATTTGTGCTGCTGGAGCAGCTGGGGCCAAAAGGGGTGTGGGGTTGGGCGCGCCAAGTGATTAGGGGGCCGGGGCTGCTGTGAGCAGCAGGCGGCGGGCGGACCCCCTGTGTTTGAGGTGTGCCCCCCCTCGGCGGCGGGGTACTTTCTGGATCCTCCCTTCTCAGGCTTGGTAGTCGGCAGTGCTGTGCTGAGGCTGGGGTCCTGGGTCTGGGACAGGGCTGGCAGGGCTGGTTTCCGGTGCCGTCTGTAGCAGGAGTTTGGCCTTGACTGGTTGAGTGCCACGTTGTGGCCGCATCCGCTGCCCATGTGCTTCCAGGATGCCCCCCCCAGGTCCCCCGCCGACTTGTCAAAGCCTTGCGTAGCGGAAGCACTTGACCTGAGGATCCTTAACATTGTCAAAGACACTGAGGAGCACTGGACACAATGAGGGTCAAGTTCTCCAGCAAGTTCTGTGTCCCCTAAGGGCTGCGTCCTCAGGGACAGCAGGGGTTACAGTCGAGCGCCCTGTGCCTGGCCTGCGTGATGCGGAAGCGGCGGGCACCAAGCCTGGAGGGTCTGTGGTCCGGAGGTGCAGGGGGAGCCCCACACGAGGAATGAGCAGGCTTTCCAGCAGCCCCCCTCCAGTGGGCCTGCTCCCCTTTTTGTCGTCTTTCCTAAAGCAAATGGGAGGCAGTCTTGGTTTGCTCTTGGCAGCGGAAGTGGCAGTGATCCTGGGGTGGGGCCAGTGAAGACGCTCAGGCCTGGCGACAGTCGCAGCGGGGTGCTGGCCTTGCCCTCCTTAAGCTGCCCTCTGTCCGGGGAGCTTTCCTCTGCTTCCCTTCCTCCCGGCGGGGCCTGAGCCTAGATTCCGAGCCCCCGATTCTGTGCTGGTGGCCTGACAGCACCCCAGCTGCAGCAAAGGATGCGGCCCCGCCCCTGGCTTCCCAGGGCTCAGGGGCTCGACACCTCCTGTCTTGTCCTTGCCCCTCGTGTGGGGTCTGGTGGTGAAAGTGGGGTCCCTTTCATTCCGGCAGGCGGCACAGCCGGAGAGGCAGGACTGTCGTGCAGGTGGCTGCTGGGAGCACACGGTGTCCCCTCCCTGTGCGGCCTCTAGCAGCCGTGACCTGGGCCCGGGGTCTTGTCTCTGCCCCTCCGGGGGTGGGAGGTTGACCCGGTAGGTACCTGCACAGGCCGGGACCCAGGGGCGCGAGCGTCTAGCCGGCGGGCAGGGCAGCGTGCGGGGCGGCGGCGCGTGGGGCCGGGTGGGGCCCTTTGGGGGCCTGCTCCTTGGACGTGAGCCTGCTAGGCCGGGCCGCCCTGGCTCACCGCTCACCCCGCACGTCTCTTGCAGGGACTGGAGATGTCGGGGATCGCCCTCAGCAGACTCGCCCAGGAGAGGAAGGCCTGGAGGAAAGACCACCCCTTTGTAAGGAAAGCTTTGCTTCGGCGGGGGGCGGGGGGCGCGGGCCGGTTCCCCGGAGACCCTCGTGCCCACGGGCCGGCCCTTTGGCCCCTGCAGCGCAGCCAGAGGGCTTGTTCTGGGAGTGGGGGGGCCACTGCCGCGGCGCTGACGGGCCTGTGTGGTTTCTCGCAGGGGTTCGTGGCTGTCCCCACAAAAAACCCCGACGGCACAATGAACCTCATGAACTGGGAGTGCGCCATTCCCGGGAAGAAGGGGGTAAGAGGGGGCCCCCGAGAGGGCTCGGGTTCAGGTGTACGGGACGCTGGGGACGGTCACGTGAGCCCTGGTCCTGTCCCTGGTGGGGGGGGGGGCACCTCAAAGACAGGATGACAGGTGGTCCCTGGGCATGTCCTGAATCAGGTAGGACCTGGGCTGTGGCAGATGGGGAGGGAGGCGCCGCGCGGCCGGGGGCCAGGGAGGTGCCCAGGCTGAGGCAGCCTGGCCGGGGTGACGCTCCCTGGGACGCCTGCCTGCCCCTGGGTGTGGAGGCCGGGCGTCGGCCACCGAGCTGGCTGTGTGGGGCCCAGCGTGCCCTTCATGCCTGGCCACGGGGCTGCCCCTCGGCCCATCTGAGTGTGCCCGGGTCTCTTCGGACCGGCACATGGCAAGCATTTGGGAGGAAGAGTGCGGTGACCCAGGAGGAAGGAGGCGCCCCCTTCTGTGCTGGGTGATGAGAGGCTCCGTGGCCTCCATCCGTGGCCTCGACGCGCAGGAGGGGGACCCGGGGGCCTGAGGGAAGGCCCTTGGCACCTCTTCCTGGGGCCCACGGAGGCCCTGACGGTGCGCGGGGTGGGTCGGCGGGGTTCTCTCGGTCCGGGGCACGGCGGGAGCAAGCGCAGCCCCTGCTGGGCCAGACCGGCCGCGGAGACCCCTGCTCACCTAACAGAGTGTTGCCTCCCCGCAGACGCCGTGGGAGGGAGGCTTGTTTAAACTGCGGATGCTGTTCAAAGACGACTACCCGTCCTCACCGCCGAAATGTGAGTAGAGCCGAGTCCTCCCAGATCCCTCAGCGTCGGCCGCATTCCTCTGGGACCGAGGTCCTCAGAGAGCTTGGGCCTGTGGGGCCTCAGGTATGTGCCCTGCTCCCCGCAGCTCCATGGGCGCCCGGGGAACTCAGAACAGGCCCAGCTCCCACCCCGGGGGCCTCCTGGGCCCTTCCCGCCGGCGGATGAGCTCCCGCCCTGGGCCGGCGTGCGCGCTGAAGGACCGCGGACCAGAGCCGCCCCCCAAGGGGACTTCCTCGCTGGTTGGGGTTTCAGGCCCAAGCTGCCTGTGCAGACGGCAGAGCGGGCGGCGGGAAGAGAGGCCGAGGCTGCGCCTGCGGTTCTGCTGTGGTGGACGCAGTAACCCGTTTACTTAGCGAAACTCGGGAGGGTTCTGTCGCTGGAGATCCGCACTGGCTGGTGAATGGAGTGCCCTGGTACCTGCCCTGGCGTGTGGAGGGTGCCTGGCAGGCTGTGAGAGCCTTGACTCGGCTGGCTGGAGAGAAGTGTGCTGTCTTTTAACGGCACAAGCAGACTTTCTGAGACTCACCGCCTTGGAGTGGGGACCGACTTCATTTCAGGGGGTTCTTTGCTGTTCAGGGCTTTTTGCCACGTGCACGTCTTAGCTTACAGAACGTCTCTGTTTAAGAGATGAAACGTGGACTTCCCATTGTGGCTCATTAGATTAAGAGCCCAGCAGTTGCCACAGGGATGCCGGTACAGCCCCACCCATTGGGTGAAGGATCTGGCTTGTGGTGAGCTGCGGTGTGAGTTGCTGATGCGGCTTGGAACTGGCATGGCTGCGGCTCTGGCTGGGGTGGAGGCCCAGCAGCTGCAGCTCTGAGTCGACCCCTAGCCTGGGACCCTCCATGTGCCACAGGCACGGCCCTAAAGAGACCAAAAGGAAGAAGGGATACACATGGTAGCTGCTCTCATCACTCCCGCTCCACATTGTGGGGAATGGCAGGCCCACACAGCCGGGCAAGACAACGAAATCCCCGCAGCACAAGTGGAAGGAAGACGGGACTGCAAACCATCTTCCTCCGAGTCTGTCCTAGGGGTGCTGAATAAAAGACGAATTTGCAAAAATCTATTCATGTAACTGCAGCAGATGCAAGCTCCTAAACGCCACCATTTAAAGCAGCGTCAAACAGCGTGGATGACATCCAGCAAGAGACTCTCGAGACTGCTGTGCTGAAGACGAGGCGTCTGCGAGGGCCAGGGGCTGCCTGGGTGCCTGGTGGGTCGGGCCACTGTGCACACGCCCGTTCTCTGGGGCTCTTCTGCAGGTCCAGCCTGACCCTGGTCGCCGTGCCAGCAGCCCTTGGGAACCGTCAGGCAGACTGAGAAGCAGGAAGTGCCCAGAAGAGCCAGGGCTCTGGAGATGAGGGGGCGGAGCTGGGGCTCAGGCTGCTGCCCGCCCAGTGAGGGGACCCAGGCCGGCCCTGCTCTGGGGACACAGCGACTGAGACACAGTCTGCGCAGCAGAGCCCAGAAAGGCCATCTGCGTCCGGGGCCTGCAGGTGGCAGGTGGGGCTGCGGGCACGGGGAGGGCGGGCTGGCCCTGACGAGGAGAACGGCTCTTGCGTGGCATCTCAGTGCCCGGTGGGAAGTACAGCATCAGGGCTGAGCTGCTGGCCCAGCAGGTTAAAGACCTGGCCTCGCTGCTGTGGCGCAGGTTTGTCCTTGGCCCTGGAACCTTCACATGGCTGCAGGTGCAGCCGCAGGTGCCCCACTGCCGCCGCAGCCAAAAGAGTACAGCTTCGGAGCAAGTGGGGGAACCTCTTGCTCATGTTCGCGGCTGGGCGTTTAACCGGGGAAGCACCTGGAGCACCCCCACTCCCCCGCCGTCACCCCCTTGGGGACAGTGATGAGCTGACCGAACTGAAATCAAGACCACCTCGACCGGGAGTCGCCAGCAAGAGTGGAGGGGGCAGCACGCGCTCGTCAGTGAGTTCTCTCCGGTCTGTCCCTGGCATCGCCTGTCGGGCGGCACACAGCCAGGAGGGGAGGGTGCTGCACCTGGCTCCCGGCCCCATTTGCGGCCGGAGTGGGAGGGCCCGGCTCAGGGCTCACGTCGGTTCCGAACTCTCCCCCGGAAGTCTCTGGCTCGTCTGCTGCGGCCACCCTGGGACCCGGTGCTCATGGAGGAGCCCAGGTGTCGTGCCGAATGGACAGGTCAGCAGCGGACCATCTGCGGCACAGGCGAGAGGCTCTGAAGTGTCCCCCAGATGCTGAGGCGCTCACGCGGGGCGTCGGCAGGCCAAGCAACGACGGGCAGTGTTGGGAGTCGAGAGGTGACTTCCTGGCGCGCCCACCCCTCCCGAGCTGGGGGTGGGGTGGGGCGGTGCCGCTGCCCATCCAGCACCTTCTCTGGGTGGGGACAAGAATGATGTCTCAGGTTATATTTGGGTTGGGAACTGGTGTTCACGGAAAGGCACCAGAGGTTTCACCAAAAGTGAAAGAAAAAGATGAACTCTGTGTAGGAGAAGGCGTTTGGGAGGCAGATAACTGACAACGGACCTGCGTCCCGCGTGTGTAAGGAGTGTCGACAAGAAAAGCATGCAAGGTTTGAGCAAGGAAGCAGTCACCGCATCGCAGGGAGTGAAAGAGGATCCAGAAAACGCAAAGCAGAACCGCAAGAGTGGCCGAATGCCATGACTGAACCACGGGTGCTGGCAGCATCTTGGCGCTGTACACTGGCACAGCCGTTGGAAAGCAGTGGTGTCTGCAGGTTCAGCAGAGACACCGTGCAAGCCAGTGTCTTCCCGTAGAAGTGCGCACACACTGGCATTCCCGTCATGGCTCACTAGAGACAAATCTGATGAGTATCCATGAGGACACCGGTTTGATCCCTGGCCTTACTTAGTGGGTTAAGGATCTGACGTTGCTGTGAGCTGTTGAGTGGGTCGCAGACACAGTTCAGATCCGTGTGGCTGTGGTGTAGGCTGGCAGCTAAAACTCTGATTCAACCCCTAGCCTGGGAACCTCCATACGCCATGGGTGCGGCCCTTAAAAAAAAAAAAAAAAATGCGCACACATCAGGATTTGCCTCGAGGGACGTGCACAGCTTTGTTGTGGCTCAGATGCGCCCCTGCGGCGGGCGCTGTGGGCAAGTCCTCGGCACAGCTTCCCCCAACAAGGCCCGCACAGCACGGGTGTGGGAACTGCACACATGACCCTGAGAGCCAGGAGTCCTCGGGGGGTTGCGAGCTGGGGTGACAGGACAGGCAGGGTGGTGTGTGATGGGGGGAGTTTTCTTGAAGCTGCTGGTGTGAGCAGGTGAGTTTGTTTTTGTCAGTCCATCAAGCTGTGCTACACCTGCTGCACTAAAGTGACAAGGGGAAGGTGCCCCAGATGGGAACAAGGAAGCCTGAGCCGAGTCAGTGTCCGTGAGAGAGAACACGGGGTCCTTACCGCCTCTGTCGCGACGCAGGATGATCTGCCTTGAAAACAACCGCTCGCTTCGAAGGGCCTCTGAGCCTCTGCCTGGAGGCCCCCAGGACGCTCGCCTCGGCCCCTTCCCATCCTCCCGAGTCGAAGACTGCCTGCCGCGTCCCGGGAGGACAGGTCCCTCCGAGCCCCCCGGGGAGGCACGGGCCCACCCCTCCCGCCTCGGGGCCAGCTTCCTCCCCGAGGAGTCCTCCACAGAAGGCCCCGGGACCAGCCAGGTGCCCCCGCCCCCCTGACCGCTTGTGCTTCCTTCCCTGTGCCCCAGGCAAGTTCGAGCCGCCGTTATTCCACCCGAACGTGTACCCTTCGGGCACGGTGTGCCTGTCCATCCTGGAGGAGGACAAGGACTGGAGGCCGGCCATCACGATTAAGCAGGTACACAGCGCGCGCCCGCCTCTGGTCTCCGGGACCGAGGCCGCTGTCCTAGGCAGGTTTGCCGTTCAAAGCGCTAGCCTCCCACTGGGCTGTTTGTTTTGTCTCTTACGCAGATCTTGTTAGGAATACAGGAACTTCTAAATGAACCAAATATCCAAGATCCAGCTCAAGCAGAGGCCTACACGATCTACTGGTTAGTAGCGCTCCGGCCCCACCTGGTGCAGCCTCGCATTGGCCGCCTGGAGTCTCTGCTCTAGGCCGGCGGGGGCGGGGGGCGGCGTTCGGGTGTTGGCCGCTTTGTGTCGGAGGTGAGGTCTTAACAGCCCTGGTCCAGCTCAGGGAATGACCCCCTGGGCCTGGGCCCTGAAAAAGGGGCGTCCCGCAGCCCAGCTCAGCCAGGGACCCAGACTTGCCCCCCTTGGCGCTCCTGCCACACGCTGGTCCAGCCTGGGTGTGGTGCCTCCCGTGCTCCCATGGGGCAGGGATTCAGGCCACTCTTGGCCACCCAGCTGCTCTGATGTCCCCTCCGTGCCCAGGCCTTCCCTGCGTCCACCATCCACGCTGACGGAGGAGGCCTGTGACTCATTGGGGGCGAGCAGTGGTTAAACCTGGAGCCCCGGGCTTGGCTCTGGTTCTCCTCAGAGCTGGGCTGGACGGGCCCTAGGCAGGCCGGAGGCTCTGAGCCCCACTGTCCCATCTGCCCACGGGACAGCGCGAGTTTCCCGACGACACTCCCCAGGTGCCTCAGCGGCCTGGGACCCGAGGGGCTGGCCTCCGGGACAGGCCGGGCAGGTGCCTGTTCCTGGAGTGGGTCGGGGGAGGGAGGGAAGCTGGGGCTGCGACTGTCCTCGGGACGCGCCAAGCAGCCAGCACCCCAGGGTCCTGACCCGGGGTTGACCCAGGGGGCCAGGTCCCAATCCGGGGGAGGGGCTCCCCCCAGGGGATTCTAGCGGGGAGCTGATTCAGGGACCCTAGTGGAGCTCAGGTTCGTTATGGGCGCACAGATAGCTTGAGCCAGGGCCGCGTGGTGTCTCTACAGCCTCCCATCCGCTCTTTGTACACGAGGCGCTGGGTGTGCATTTGGGCCGAGCCCCTGCGGCCGAGAAGGCCCACACGGAGAGCTGGGGCGTGGCACCCAGGCTGACAGCAGCGCCCGTGTAGACAGCAGGTGGCCACAGTGCTGTGGGCACTGGTCCACGCTGTCAGGCACCGAGGCTGGGCGGTTGGCGCTCACCAGGGCTAGCGGCCTTTTCCTGGGTACCCTGGACATGTGACCTGACCGATGCTGTTATCCCTTCACTCCCAGAAGGTGACAGGACGTGTCCTTGCCTGGCAGGTGCCTGCAGCCCCATCCCAGCCTCGCTTGGTAAACGGCAGAGCTGGACTTGGCAGTCCCTGCTTCTCCCAGCCTGCTGCCTCTGCCCAGGGCCAGGGTCCGCGCAGACCACTGCAGAGGCTGATCCTGTGGCCTCGCTCCCCAGCTCCGCCTCTCCTGGCGCTGGCACTGCCAACCCTTCCCCAGAGAGCTGCAGGGTGGGGCTCAGGGCCTGTGTGCTGTGGCACAGCTGGGGAGCTACAGGCAACCACACTGCCAGGGGCCGTGCCTGCAGAGCTCGGAAGGACCCTCAGCTTTCTCAACTAGGGTGTCAGGCATGCAGGAGCCCCATCTGTCCTTGTTGTCATGTCCTCGGCCCTTTTCTCAGCAGGGGTTCTCACTCTGGAGCCCAGCCCAGGTCCTACCCGGCCCGCGTAAGCTGCCACAAGTTTCCCCGGGGCCCTGAGCTGAGGGCAGGCCTGGTGCTGAGACACCTTCCCCGTCTGGCCCTTCCAGTGACGCTGTGACAGGCGCTGCTTCACAGAGAGAAGGAAGCTGCCGGTCACTGCAGGCGTGACCCCGCGGGGCCGCCCTGTCCCCCCGCTTTGCCCTGGCACCGGTGCCCCGAGACCGCGCCTTCTAACCCGTCTCTCTCTTGACCTCCTCAGCCAAAACAGAGTGGAATACGAGAAAAGGGTTCGAGCACAAGCCAAGAAGTTTGCTCCCTCATAAGCAGCGACCTTGTGGCATCATGAAAAGGAAGGGATTGGTTTGGCAAGAACTTGTTTACAGCATTTGGCGAATCTCACGTTGCTCTCTGCAATCCTGGTCACCCGGGGAGGGTTGGGCGGGCGCCATTGCCATTTCCGCCACGGGCACAGTCTCGACTCGCAGAATCGCCCCGTTTTTCATACAGGGTCTCTTCCTTCAGTCTTTTGTATTTTTGATTGTTATGTAAAACTTGCTTTTATTTTAATATTGATGTCAGTATTTCAACTGCTGTAAAATTATAAACTTTTATACTTGGATGAGTCCCGAGGAGCTAGTCCCCTTTGCTCGCGGATGCAGGCATGCTTCACACCGTCTAGAGCTGCACTTAGCCTCCAGCTGGCTGCACGACAGAAAATCAGACCTGCCCCCGCCGCCGCCGCCCTCCCAGAGCCTGGCTTGTGTTGCTTACGAGCCTCGGATCCAGTCAGCCAGCGTCGCGTCTCCGCATCACTTCCTTTGTGTTTATATGGCGTTTGTCTGTGTTGCTGTTTAGAGTAAATAAACTGTTTATATAAAGGTTTTTGTGGCATTATCATCATTAAGAGTAAGGAGGTGGCCTCAGTGTGCCCAGCGCCCCAGGCTCGGCCCCGCCCTCTGTAAATAGTCCTGGGTACCCCCTTCCCATGTGGCTCCTGGCGGCGGAGCACCCGCCGGAGCGTCCAGGTCTGGTCAGGTTGGAACTGGCGGCGAGACCCTCCCGCAGCCTGCACGCCAGGGAGGACTGCCGCACAAGCAGCTCGCTCCCTTGGTGGCTGCCCCAGCGATGGAGCCCAGCCTGTGGGGGCTCGTGGCCTCCTGTCCAGCAGCGACAGAGCCTCTGCTTAGTGCCGTGCCCCACCTTGCTCGCGCATCAGCGTCCCCGCCGGGCGCAGGCAGTCCTGGCAGCAGGACGACACCCCCTTACGCTCTAGAAGCATCTGGACTTGGTCCGCCCGAGTGGCGCTCTCAGAAGACACCGCGGAACCTGAGCCTGCTGCCCAGGGTCCTGGCTCAGCGGGAGGTGGCAGAGAGGGCTGGGCTGGTGCCCTGCGTCTGTCCCTGCTGAGATGGGGCCCAGCCTCTCTGCCTGGACTGGAGGCCCGGAGCCCGTCTGCCCCAGCTGGCCTCCCACTCCCACCCTGAGGACCCTCGGAGCCCTGCACCCGTGGCTTCAGCCCCCATGTGGCGGGGTGGGGTGATCCCCACGGGGGCTCAAGGACTGGTCATCTGGGCCCTGATGAGGAGCGCCTGGCGGCGGCAGGGTCACAAGGAAAGCTGGGAGCGAGCCCGAGGGCCCCAAGGCTCTGGGGCCCCAGCACCTTGCTGGCTCACGGAGCGGGGACTGGTCGAGTCACTGAGCTCGCGGCTGGAGGTCTGTGATGCGTTTGGCCTTAGGGGCGTCCGGCGGCTGGTGTTTGGGTAGCCTCTCCCAGGACGTCTTATTTTGTGACAACTGAGCTGCTCTTAGTCATAGTTACACGTGTATATGGTTAATATATATGGAAATTCAATATATTTTCTAGTTAAAGCATTCTAAAGTAACCAATGTTTCTAGCACATTGTCGTGTGACTTCAGTTAATGAAATGTCCTTTTGTGCCACAGGCCTTGGCTTAGCAAAGGTGTGACTCTTGTAACCCGAGAAATGAGCTGTGGTCATGCTACTTCTGCCGTGAGGGAAGGGGGTGCCCTCGGCCTGGGGCGTCGGGTAGTGAGGAATTGTGGGCCTTAGATGAACCACTGTATCTAAACATCCTCTAATTAAAACATTTCCACTAACTGCTGCCTGTTCTTTTCCTGCCCCATCTGCTCAGTGCCACCTGCCCAGGGGCTGCTGACGCCACCTTCCGCCTAGGCCTCCAGCACGGGACACTCAGTGGCCTGCAAGTGGCAGGTGGCGACAATCCCCAGAGCCAAGGTGGAGTCCCCCCTCCTCCCCCGTAAAGCCCAGGCGTGGGCGGCCGAGACGGTGCGCGTCCTGCTCTGCTCCCTGAGCCCCTGGGGCGGCTCTCGCCGCCAGGGTGGACCTCCCTGGGAAGCCGGGAAGTTGCCCTCACGGTGCCAAGGTGCACGTGCGCCCTTGGCTCAGACCCTGGCCGGGCCCCTGGGACAGTGAGTCCAGGACTGGCTTCTGCCAGGCTGTTAACGCAGGTGCGGAGGGGGAACCTGGCCAGAAGCCAGGCGGGAGCCTCCTCTCCCCAGGAGGCTCTCTGCTGGAGCCCACTGGGCTCCTGGCTGGACTCTGGGGCCCTGCGAGTCCCCCCTGGCCTCCCAACACCGTGCGTGGCCTCACACTTGTCTGCACCCACAAGGCTGCCTCAGTCCCTGACTCCGCAGCCCAGGGCCCTCCTACCTCACTCAGATCAGGCCCGGCCGATGGGCAGCCTCCGGTTTGAGGTTGCCATGACGACGCGTTGCCAGGTTAGAGGGTCTGACTTGGGCCGGCTCGAACCAGTCTAAGCCAACTCCAGCAGGGAGGGGCCCAAGGAGCACTGGTCTGGATCTGTCCCCAGACGACCCTGGTGTTGAGCCCGGGGCTGTCCTGCCCCACAGGGGCCCAGCAGGCTCATCTGGAGGCCTCCAGACAACTGTCCCCTCACTGCGGAGCCCGCAGGACTGACGGAGGGGCTGGAGCCCTGCGTCCCTCCACCTAAAGTTCCCCAGACCTGACGGGCTTGGCACTGGGCCCAGAGGCTCTGGCATCAGTCAGGAAAGTTTTACCTGAGCTCCAAGAGCGAAATAACAAGGGTGCAGCAAGAGAAAGTCCCGGGGCCCCTCCAGGGTCCTTCCTTCCCTAGACTTCTGCTCTCATAGAGGTGACCTGCCTGAGGGAGTTTTCTTGACTTAGAGGGAAGCATCTGGAGCCGCACAGAGCCAGTGCCTCGGCCTCCAGTGTGCAGAGGGACACACACAGGAGCCAGGCTCTCAGCCCACTCCCCGCCTGCAGCACCCAAGCTGGGCTGCTGCTCGGTCCTCACCCCCAGCCGCATGCAAACCTCAAGCCTGGGCAGGTGCTGGCAGCAGGACCCCACTGGGCTTCTGGTGGGTGCACCCCAGGAAGCCAGGCGCCAGGCTGGAAGCCAAACCTGCACCAGCCCCCTCCCACCAGGAACCGCCCCCGACTGGCAGAACCACCGCGGATAACAGATAACACAGGCAAGGGAACAGCTTGCTACCATCCTCAGGCCGGGGCAACAAGGACCCTGCCCAGGTCCCCGGGCTGGGCGCCCACGAGCTCCCTGTGGTCCACCTCCCTTCCCCCTCCACCAGCACCCTACCCCTGCCCCGCCATCATCCTCCTGAGGCAGGAGATAGGTGGGCCCCGGGATAAACATTTGCAACCGGCCACCTACCTCTGCTAACAACAGGCACAAGGCAAATAGCGGGCACTTGTCTTCTGTGCACTTGTTAAACAGCAGTGATGACAGGATCAGAAAAGGGGCTGAAGACAGAAGAACAAAGAGGTCACATCCTCCCCCTCCTCAGGATCCGGGAGACCCCCAACTAACTACACATGCGCAGAGAGACCCCTCCGGGTCAGGAAGGGAGGGGATGCCTGGCCATGATCAGTCTACATAACCTTCCCGCCATGCTCTGCTTTGGACTCCATCTTGGCCAAGAGATGCGCACACAGATCAGGGAGGGCCCTGGGCCTGGTCAGGTGTGAAAGATAAAACAACTTAATCGGCTAAAGGAAGACAAAGACCTGGACGAACTACCCCACCTCAGTGGTTTACGTTCCCTCTCTGGTGCACTGCTCGCGGAACAGTCCAGAGTCTGGTCTGCTCTCCGCTCGCTGGCTGTACTGTGTTTCCAACAATAAAATTTATTTTTACACTTTGTCTCCTTGAAACAGTCTTGCTTTCAACCGGGGGCAAAAACCAGGGCAATTTTGCTTTTGGCCTCTAGCTATGCCAGTGGCTGGGATTCCTGGTTTTCATGCAGGCTGCCCAGGTTCAATTCTTGAGCAGAGAATTAAGATCTGGCTTCAAACTGTCACCCCCGGCTCTCTCCCCACAGGCGCTATGGGGGTGGGAGCGCCGTGGGAGGAGCCTGACCACGTGGAGGCTGTGCCTGCAATTCCGGCGACTGCCACCAGAGGGGGTGAGTACCTGCGTTTTTAAAAGAAACGGCCGCGCCCGGGACTCACCCGCTGCCCCTCATCTCTGCGGCCTCATCTCGGTGCCGAGGAGCAGGCACCCGGAGTGTTTATCCAGAGCCTGGTGCTTCTCTCCTGGCCCTAAGGAGGACAAGCCACTCTGCAGCCTGCCAGACTCTTTACAGCCCGAAGCCTGACCCCCAGAGGCAGGGCCCTAGTTCCCATGCCCCTTACTGCCCCTCCAGCTCAGAACCGCTGTGGGGGACCTGGGGCAAGCGCCAGGGTTAATCCTTAGCGCAAGGTCTGGGGCACAGGCACGGGGCGAGGGGGCCCCTCTCTCCGAGCTTACACCTCCAATCTGCAGAGGCGAAAACTGAGTCCCTGAAGCAAAGAGCCCCTCCCCAGGCCACTAGAGGGTCTGGGGCGTCAGTGGTGGCAGTTCCCATCCCCCAGGACAGCTAACGCTGACCAGCACTGGCTTCGCGCGGACCCCGCCCCGGCCTCCCGCTGAGCAGTGGGCTCTGCGGCTGTTTGCTCTGCTTTACCAGCAAGGGAGACTGAGGCCCAAGGCAGAGCTGCAGGGAAGGAGGACCTGCCTCCCTCCAGGAGGTTGAGGGAGAAGGGGGCCTTCACAGCTTCCTCGGGAAGTGTTTATGAGGGAAGGGCCCTGGGGATTACGCTTTCCCGGGGAAACTGAGGCCCAGGGCTGGGCTTAGGACCCACCCTGCTGCTGTGTGGCCCTGGACAAGCCTCTGGTTCTGTACAAGCCAGAGCGAGCAGCTGGTCCCAAGCCCCCTGCCTCCCCTCGGCGCCTGGGATGGGGTTTGAGCAGGTGCTCCCTCCCCTGGCCGCTGCCCCTCCTAACTTCCTGTTTACAGCAGCTGCGGACTCTCTTCTCTTCACCCCAAGCCATTATGGTCACCATGGCAACCAGGCTGTGTTCCAACAGGTTAGCAGAACCTGCCAATGACGCGAGACTGCAGGCTTTGGGGGGGCATCAGCTCCAAGATCCTGGCTCAGGACCTGCCAAATCCCCAGGGAAGGACATTGGCTGTCCCTCCCCTGGTCCCCAAACCTGCAGAAGGGCATCGGGGGCTGCTGGTGCATGGGGTCCGGGTCTCCCTCCCTGCTCGCCTGACTCATCTTCCCAGCCCTTGTGTTTTTCCTGAGCACACCCCCCCCCCACCCCCAGCCTCCGCCACATCTGCCTGGCTGTACAGGGTCAGGATGGAAGCAGGGCCTGGCGCCAGAGTTTCTAGAAGGAGAATTCACCCCGCAGGGCTGTCCCCCCAACCTGCAGGGCTGTTTCCTCAATGGCTCTGTGTCCTGTTTTGCACAGACAGGAATTGGCAGCGTGGCTGTGAGTCTGGATCTGGAAGCTGAGACAGGTGCTCGCCCCATCAGAGCAGTGTCCACCCCCACCTGTGGCTGGAGGGGGGCACCGGGTCCTCTCTGGGCTGGGGATGAAGAAGGTACAGCCACAGTTATTCACAGTGGGCTGCCCCCTGCATGCAGCTGGAACCCTGTCCCCTCCTCAGCCCAGCTGACGGAAGACCCCTGGCCAACCCAGAGCCAGCTGTCCTTGCCTCTGGAACTGAGCTGAAGTTGCTTCCAGGTTTGCCTGTTCCCCACCCGGCCAGGAGTCCTGCCATTAGAGATGAGATCCTTTGGGGTGAAAACTTCTCCAAACCAGTCTGACCCTCCGAGTACGAGTTTCTCAGAGGGTCCAGCAGGGCTGGGATCCAGGGGCCCTGTGCACCTCAGCCAAGTTCAGAACCTCTAAGCGGCCCCAGGGCTGGCCAAGTGCAGTGGGGCGGCGGGGGGGGGGGGGAGCGTCCCATAGCAGGGCCTCCACCCGGCAGATCTGGGGCAGGCCCAGCAAGCTGTATTTACAGGCTCTCCAGGTGCCCACGGTGCATGGGAGGGGCGCCGAGGGTGGGGCGGGTTTCCGACCGGCTGGGTGACCCAGCGTGTGGCCCCACCTCGGCTGATCACCAACAGGTGATGCGAATTGCTGTGGGTGTCCGGGGATGATGCCTGCACGACCCCCTCGCTCGAGGGGCAGAGTCCCCCCTGAGAAAAGGAGCCGTTAAGCCCGCGGTGGCGGAGTCCCCAGACCCAGCCCCGCTCCCGATTGGTACTGGGGACAGCGCTGGGCTAGGAGGGCGACTTCAGAGATGACTGCGCAGCTCTTCTAGAAAAGTCTGCGCTGCGGACCCAAGCATGCCGTGCCGGTTTTCCGCGACTCTGGCTTCCCTGGGGCCCTCGGGAGGGGGTCCTGCCGCAGAGCCGGGCCAGCTCCTCGGCCGCACCCACCTGTGGGTTGACGGACAGCCCGAGGCCACGCCCCCTGGGGAGGGGGCTGCCCGGCGCGCCCCTGGGCCGTCTGCGTCCAGCTGCGGGCCCTTGCGGCGGGGGCGGGGCGGGGGCGGGGCGAACAGACCCGGCCCCGCCCCCGGCCCCTGCAGCCTCCGCGCTGGGCCCCGCGGATCGCAGTCGTCGGCGCGGGCGGCTGCGAGCAGCGTCGCGTCCCGGGCGTCTCCAGAGCCGGGGCCGAGCGCCGCGCCCGCAGGAGCCCGTTCCCCTCGCCTCCGCCGCCCGGCGCACGGTGAGTGCCGCGGGCTTCCGCCCGGACGTCGAAGCTCGGCGCGGAGCCCCACGACGGACACGGGCGCAGCCTGTCCGACTCCCGCGCCGCGCTCGTCGCCACCCCGGGGGTGCCGGGAGGTCGGCAGGACGAGCCGTCGGCCCCGGGGAGACGGAGGCCGGAGCACGCTTAGCGAAGCCGGGCTCGGACTTGGCTCTTGCGCCCCTAGGAGCGCGAGAGCCGGACCGGGAGGGAGTGGGGTGCGCACTGCGGAAGGGCCAAGGGGCCAGACCTCCCTTCCCGGGGGGCCGCGGTTCGCCAGGACCACCGCGCCCCACCGGCTCCCGTGCTGCGCAAGGAGACCCAGCTCCCACCCGGAGCGCAATCCCGCGGGGAGACCGCAGGTGGGGCGGGGCCCAGGACCCCAGAGAGGCTTCGCGGGGTTTCCCAGGCGACCCTCCAGGGAGGAAGGTGCCCCCAGCGCCCTGTCCCTTCCCCCTGACACCAATATTGGCAGGACCCCTTGTTTCTCCAAACCCCCCCCCCCCAGGGGTCTGGATGGATCAAAAAAAAAAAAAAAAAAAACCGCCCTTACAAGGCTTCCAAACTGCCCCTGGACCAACCACCAATGAAACACCCCGACAGAATTAAGGGGGGGCCCGAGGTTGCCAAGGGGAGCACCCGGGAAAGGGGGGAAGGGGGGGCGAGAGAGGATGTCACTGAGAGAAGTGGGAGGGAGGACCGCTGCATGGACAGGTGAGTAAATTCAGGTAGGAGGGGGCGGGGCTGGGTGGGTGGGTGGGGACCTCAGAGGAAGAACGAATGGGACATTTTATTTTAAATGCGTTCATTCTGGGAGTGTTGAGCTAGCTTTTCACAGCTGGTCTCAGGCTTCAGAGCTGGTTGAAATGCAGATTCCCAGGCCCCCTCCCCAGGGATTGGGCGGGCACGAGACCCCAGGGAGCAGCACCAGATGACCTGCATCAGGGCACTGCCACCTTGCTGTGTGCAGGGGAGCCCCAGGGGGTGTCACTGAGGCCTGGGAGAGATGGGAGCAGGAAATCCTGCAGGCAGAGAGAAGGCTCCAGGTGGAGGCTGGGCTGGGAAGAGGAGACCAAGAGTTCGGAGTAGGGAGAGCCATCTGGTGGGGGCAGACACCGTGCCACCCCTCTACACACCGGGGGCAGCCTCAGGGGACCCCCTCCCACTAAGTCTCTGGGGACCCAATTCAGTAAGAAGGCCCCAGCGCCCTGAAGGTGTTATTCCCTCCAAAGGTGGCCAGCTGGCCACCGGGAACTCTAACTAGGGAGACAGAGCCGGCTCTCCCGCTCAGCTTATCTGCCCCCGACCTATCTGCCTCCATGCCACCCCAGCCCCCAAGTGGGCTAACAGGTGACAGACAGCTTGGCTTCCAGTCCTGGGCTTGAGCCCCGGACTGTGAAATGGGACAGTGACATCCCCGTTGCAGCGCCATCATTTCCCACTCAACTCTGGGCCTTGGGCACAGCCTGGGAACAGGGAGGCCTATCCCTTTTGACTGGGCCCTGGCATCCGTGTGCCATTCACCTCCTTGGCCAGCCTCACTTTCGTCCTTGGACAGTTGGGAGTTGGTGACCAGGCACGAGCCGGGATGGAGACACAAGGAACTCGGGGAGGAGTCCCAGAGGGCCTTTCGGATAGCTGGGGCCCCCCTGCAGCACTGTCCCCAGCTCACTCTGCCCCATACAGGCTGAGGGCCCCTGGAGCCAGTGTGCTTCCTGGGGGTCGGCCCCCGGCCCGCTGTTGATGGCAGCTCTGGGGAGGTGCCAGCTCCCAGGGCCCCCGGCTGGTGGGAGCAGTGAGGTCATCGCGGCTCAGGCCCGGGGTCTCCAGGGCAACAGAGGGAGTTTCTGAGCACCCTGGATGAGCCGTCTCTCCTGGACACCTGCACCCAGACACCACCATTGTCCCTCTCCTGGCAACGGGCTGAGGAAGGGAGCAGGGAGGGGCTCAGCAGAGGGGGGGCCAGCTCCCTTGGACCCCAACCAGGATGAGCCCAGAGCCCAGCCTTTGGACACCAGAGCCAGGGAGACGTCCTCTCCATCCCGGGCCTGGTTCCCAGCCCTGGGCCTCAGTTTCCTCATCGACGTGAGGGGCCAGGGCAGCGCCCCGTCTGCAGAGCCAGTCTGAGGATTAGCAGGGAAGGGGCCCCTACCCCTGGAAGGGGCCCCCACCCCCGAGTTTGAATGTTTGGCTCTCATGGAGACAGCCCCCCACCTGCAGCTCAGGCTGCTTGGCTCCTGCGTCATCTTTGTCTCCGGGACCATGAGCCCTGGAGCCCCTGTCACACGCAGACTCGGCTGGTGGTTGCCCCGGCAACAGCTCAGGCAGTGGCTCTCCCTGGCTTTGGGGGGCTGATGGGGAGAAGAAGGGGGCCTGTGACACCCAGTCCCCTGGGGACCTCGCGTCTGGCTCTTGGGAAGCGAGTGCCCAGGAGGACTCCCTGGGGAGACTCCCTGGGGAGGCCCCGCCAGGTGTGAGGGATGAGCCTGGAGCACTGCCCTCCCTGTCCCCAGCACTTAGGTCTGGCCAGATGAGACCTTCAGGGCCCCACAGGCCCAGGGTTGGAGGAGCGGGAGCAGGGCGAGATGCTGTCTGAGAGCTGGAGGGGGTCACTGACCAGGGACAGCAGCCTGGACCACCCAGACACAGACCCGGCTTGCTCAGGAAGCCTGAGCCACAGCTCTGCCAGCCAGCGCAGGAGTCTGAGGAAGATGCAGCGCTGTGACACGGAGACTCGTGCAAACACGCGCGTGGTCCCTGAGCAGTGGGCACACGGGGCAGGGGAGGGGGGGTGCACGGTCTGTGCCCCTGAGATGGGGTAAGAAGCCTGGGATCTGGCCGGGCCCCCATTTCCTATTTTGTCTGATGAAAATGACAGCGCCCCCCTCAGACTGACGTGCCTGACCTGGGGGCCCTCAGTGGTGGACAAGGAGGGGACCCAGACAGTGGGAAGGCCCCACGTGGGCCAAGGGGAGCATCTTGTGTCCTATACGTGGAGGCTAGCCAGCCTGGGCAGGAAGCCTGAACGGTGGCACCGAGTGGCAGAGGTGGCCCTGCAAGGGACCTTTGCTTTGCCTGGATGTTTGTCCGCAGGGGGACAGAGGACCAGCCTGGGGTCCGGGGCCCCAGGACAGAGGGTTGCTGCCTGACCCAGGGGAGAGGCGGGTGCCTGAGCGGGGCCGTACGGTGAAAGAGGGAGGCTCCAGGGCCCTGGGCGGCTTAGCTCTCATGCTGCCTTTCCTGTCGGGGTCTGCAGGGACCTTGAGCTGCAGAGGAGTGCGGTGTAACAGCGAAGGCTGGGGGGCCGCTCACCCCTCAGGGGCATCCCAGGGCCTGGTCACCCTGCTACTCCAGGTGCCCTTTTGCTCAGTCCCCAGCCCCACCCCGGTTCTGGCTACACAGACCGGAAGGATTAGGACCAAGGTGGCTTCAGAGGGCACGCGGGCAGGGGGTGCCAGGCCCAGGCCCCATTCCTCACTTGATGAAGGATCCCTCTTGGTCCCAGTGTGACAGCTGGGCTGCTCCAAGCAGGACGCTGCCTGGTGGCTCGGTTGCCATGGCAATGTGAGTACTTGGAACTGGACAGGAGAGGGAGCAGGGGCTGTGGCCCCCCAGCCCACACTTCCCAGAAGGGTGTAGGCTCTGCCCCCGGGGGCGGGAAGGTCCTGGGCACAGTGACCACAGCTCCAGTGGCCGTGGCACCGGGCTCCTCTGCAGGATGGGGACTGTGGGGATCCTGCGAGAGTTGGAGAGTTGAGCCTCCTGTGGGGCCTTTGCCTACTTGGCCCCAGGGTGGGCCATGGTGGCTGGGTGAGCTGGGCACCGCCCCCATCTCCGTCTCCCCAGCACAGCTCTCAGGGGAGCCGGGCACCTGCTGTCATGCTGTCCTAGGACCCCAGGGGAGCAGCCGGGGTCCCAGCTTTGGATGGGTGGGGAAT
The DNA here is from genome assembly GCF_054392235.1 of Sus scrofa. Lineage (NCBI taxonomy): Eukaryota > Metazoa > Chordata > Mammalia > Artiodactyla > Suidae > Sus > Sus scrofa. The sequence goes on along the minus strand of NC_139385.1, from coordinate 46,965,566 downwards.
GAGAGTGTGGCAGAACCCCTGCCACCCAGCAGCTCCCAGTGATGGAGCATGGACTCTGCCTGGCACTGCCCTCACCTCCTATTGCCCTGCCACGTCCTCAAGCCACCCTGCAGTGGATCACCTCTGTGCAGGGGACACAAAGCCTTAGACCCAGCGACTTGCCTCAGGTCGCCCAGCAGGAGCACATGTACCCCCTTGGTGCCCAGCATAGTCCATGGCCTCTTCCTTCCCACACCCAGGCCTTGAGTGCCCTCTGCCAGCCACTGTTCCCCCAGCAGTACCACCTTGTCCCCCCACACCCCCGAGGGCCAGTCAGGACTCTGTTTCCAGTGGCAGCCAGGAGCACGGCTTCTGTTGGGTTTTGTCTCATTCGTTACTTGCTCAAGGTGGCATCTGATGGGATTACAGGGGACAGTATGGCAATGCCAGTGAGCGAACAAGTGGCCTGACGGAGGCCGGGGCTGTGCTCTCTGCCCACAGGCTGCCCACCATGTCCACCCTTCTGGAGATCAAGAGCAGCGTGCTCAGGCAGGTACAGGTGTGCCCTTCCTTCCGCCGGAGGACCGAGGGGGAGCCGGGGAGCAGCGGCGCCGAAGCACGGGAGCCCACCACTGGGGCCTGGTGGGTGCCCCCCAGCCCGTGCCCTCCTTTCCTTGGCTGGACCTCACACACCAGCTGCCCACCATGGCTTCTGGGGGAGCCCAGCAGGTGCACTGTGCAGGGACCTGGTGGGTCCCCTTGGCACGTGCTGTGAGCTGCAGGTTTGGGGAGGGTCTGCTGACCCCAGGCTGGCCTTTCTTGGCAGGAAACCGGGAGATGGCGTGGAGTTCTTTGCCCAGATGCGCCTCATCCTGAAGAAGGGGGAAGGCCGACAGGGCCTGCCAGGCCCCGAGGTGTGGACAGGGCACGGTGCTGCCGCCCAGCGTGGGGCGTCGTGCCAGGCCCCACTCCAACCCCCTCCCTCCCCAGAGCACTCCCCGCAGAGCTGGCCTGGGGGTCACAAGGAGCTGCAGAGGCCTCCCCCTTGCGCCCCTCACAGGTCCTCTTGCGCAGCAGCTCACCAGCCCCCGCAGAGCCCGTGGACGCCAGCCGTGGCCTAAGAGCCCTGACCCAGGAGGAGGTAAAGGACATGGGGGTTTGGCCCCAGGGAGGGGCTGTAAGCCTCCGTGTGCTGGGCCCCAGTCCCGGGGTGGGTGGGCCAGGCCTCCCCAAGGAAGCGAGCAGAGGTCGGGGTGAGCAGGAACCCCCTGTTCAGGCGGTAGGTGCAAAGGCCCAGAGGCAGGGTGCGGGCTGAGCTGGGGGCGGGGCACGCGGGTTGACGGGAGGAGCCCGAGCTCCCCTGTGGCCAGGACTCAGCAGCCTGCCCCACCTGCAGGTGGAGCTGCTCTACGAGGAAGCCTTGTACACGGTCCTTTACCGCGCAGGGACCATGGGCCCCGACCAGGTGGATGACCAGGAGGTCCTCCTGAGCTACCTTCAACAGGTGAGACGCTCCCCCCACCCGCTGATGTCACTATCACCGGAAACAGACAGATTTGCCCCATGTCACCAGCACATGCACACGGGGGTGAAGACACACATGCAGGCTGACAGCAGGCCTGGAAAGATGGAGTGACGGACAGACACACAAACACACTCAAACAGAAGGCCACAGACACAGAGACACACACGGAGAACATGAGAAAGGACAGACAGACAAACGGAGGACACACACAGCAAGGGGCAGAAACGGGAGAAAAGACAAACCAGCAGAGGGCCAAGCGTGCCTTTCTTCCTGACCCTTCCGTGCTCCTCCTACCCTGGGAGGCCCCCCGGACGATGGTCAGCCCCACTTCAGGGGTTCCTGGGCCCTCACACCGGCCCGCTATGCGCAGGTGTTCGGCACCAGCCCTGAGGAGCATGCCGAGGCCGTGGAGCGCGTGCGGAAGGCCAAGGTGAGGCTGCCACCTTCCCCGGGCAGACGCCGACCAGCACAGTGCGCGTGCGCAGGGACCGGGGGGCGGGGGCGCAGGGCGGGGCCGTGTCAGGTCCCCGCTGAGCCCCAAGAGGCCCTCAGCAGCCCCCCCACCCGCAGGCCCCCACCTACGCCCTGAAAGTCTCCGTCATGCGTGCCAAGAACCTGCTGGCCAAAGACCCCAATGGTAAGTGGGACCAGCGGGGGGACCTTGGCTGCCCCCGCTTTGAGGGCCGTGAGGGGGCGGGGTGCCTGGGGTCCGGGGCTGAGGCACTCTCTGTGTCCCAGGCTTCAGTGACCCGTACTGCATGCTGGGCATCCTGCCGGCCTCGGACACCCTGCGGGAAGCGGGCGCACACAAGGAGCAGCGTTTCAGCTTCCGCAAGGGCAGCAAGCGGGGGGGCCCGCTGCCAGCCAAGTGCATCCAGGTCACCGAGGTCAAGAGCAGCACCCTGAACCCCGTGTGGAAGGAGCACTTCCTCTTGTAAGGCCCCCTGTGTGGCTGGGTGGCCGCACGGCTGGGCAGGGTCTGCTGCAGTGCCAGGCCAGGCCTGGGGATGCATGTGGCAGCTGTGACCACTTGTGGTTTCCGTGCCCCGCCCCCAGAGAACCAGGGGGCTGGGCACATGGCTGCGTTCCAGAGGAGGAGATGGAGCCTCAGGAGCTGCCCCAGCCCTGGGCCGGGGATGGCCCTGGCCGCTCACGGGCCTGCTCTCTGCTCTCCTTGCAGTGAGATCAAGGATGTCAACCTGGACCAGCTGCACCTGGACATCTGGTACAGGCCCCTGTGCCCTGCGGGGCAGGGGGGCATGCACGCCTCTGCTCTGGGGGGAGTGGGAGGGGACAGTTGGGGCCAGGCTGGGCTCGGGACAAGCCAGACACCCTCCCCCCGCCCCCAGGGATCACGACGACGACGTGTCCCTAGTGGAAGCGTGCAGGAAGCTGAATGAAGTCATTGGGCTGAAGGGGATGAGCAGGTAGGGCAGGTGGGACCCTTGTGTTCCCAGACACTGCGAAGCTCAGCCGCAGGGCCAGGGGTGTGGCTCCTCGGGGACCACAGGTGTGAGGCCTCCCCTGCTGTGCCCAGGTATTTCAAACAGATTGTCAAGTCCGCCCGCGCAAATGGAACAGCAGGGCCCACGGAGGACCACACGGATGACTTCCTGGGGTGCCTCAACATACCTGTCCGGGTGAGTGGGCGTGGGGGCTTCACTCATGCAACAGCTGCACACACCTGCTCACCTTCCTGGAAGACAGTTGGTGGCTATGTCCTGTGATCCCTCAAGGGTTTCCCATCCTTCTTGGGCTGCTGGGGGGGAGGGCACCATGCTGGGGGGAGCGGGAGAGGGACAGCCTCCTGGCTGTGTCCAGGCACTCCCAAGCGCTCCCTGTGCTGGTCCCCATTGTTCAGGGGAAGCAGAGGCCTCTGTCCTCCCTATGGTCCCACAGACAGTCTGTGGGAGGAAGAGGGAGGCAGAATAACCATTTTGAACCCCCTTCCCCCAGGAGGTGCCAGTGGCTGGCGAGGACCGCTGGTTCAAACTGGAGCCGCGCTCCAGTGCCTCCCGCGTGCAGGGAGACTGCCAGCTGGTCCTCAAGCTGATCACCACACAGGTAGGGCGCCAAGGAAGACCCCCTCCCTCAGCCCTGCGCCCCAGCCCGTGGGCTCAGGCAGGGCTGGTGACCGGCAGGCCCTGCGTTCCAGAGGGACACGAGCATGAGCCAGCGCGGGCGGTCGGGCTTCCAGTCCTACTTGCTGCTGTTCAGCCGACTGCTGCAGTTCGAGCACCGAACTGAGGAGGTAGCGCCACCCTGGGGATCCGGGGGCAGCCAGGCGCGGCCTGGGGAAGGCGAGCGGGGGAGGCTGGAAACTGGGGCCGAGAGGGGATGGGGGTCTCCGGCCTCCACCAGTGCCCGGCCTGTCCCCCAGCCCAACTCGAGCAGCTGGCGCGGCGAGCTCAGCGGACCTGCGGCCACGGTCCTCTGCCTGCACGGCGCGCAGAGCAACCTGTCGGCGCTGCAGCTGGCGGTGCTGTGAGTGGGCGGGGCCGCGCCGCGAGGGGCGGGGCTTCGACGGCGACGTTGCGCCGCGGGGGCAGGGCCCGGAGAGGGGCTGTTCTGTGAGTTGCAGGGTCGCGGGTTCTCTGGGCTGCCGGGCCCTGAGCTGGGCCGGGTCCCCCCAGGCACTGGCAGGTCAGCAGCCGCCACCATCAGACCCGCACCCTGGACTACGGCTACCTGCTGGGGCTGCTGGAGGACATGCAGGCGCACTGGGAGGAGGCGGCCTCCCTGCCCCAGGAGCAGGTGGGCTCGGTCAAGTGGGCTGAAAATACGGCTCCTGGAGAGTGTGCTGTGGGGCTGTTCGGGCCGGGGCGGGCAGGGACGGCCAGCGTCCTGCCCTCGTGGGGTGCACAGCCTGCGGGGTGGGGGGGGGGGTAAGGGAGGACCCAGGAGAAGGCAAGCGCAGACCGGGGTGGAGTCCTGGGGGAGGGAGGCCGTGCTGCTTCAGCCCCTCGAGCGGCAGACGGAGATGGGGCAGAAGGCACACCTGGCGGTGCAAAGGCGCTCTGTGCATCTGTGCCTCCAGGGGGAGCTGTGGAGGCTGGAATTGGAGAGGCCAGAGTGTGAGGCCTGTGGGGTTGGGGGCCCGGGAAGGGAGGGTTCTCCATAGGGCAGAGCCTTGCGCGTCAGCTGGCCCCACCCGCCTTAGAGAGGGCGCTCTGGAGTCCGTTCTGAAGGGTGCTGTGCCCCCAGGAGGAAGGCCTGGCTGACAGCTTCTCTGCCTTCTCTGAGTTCGGGCTTCAGCTGCTGCACCAGCTCCGAAGTTACTTCCCCGCCACCAACAGCACAGCCGTCTACCGTCTAGAGCTGCTGCTGAAGTGGGTACAGACCTGGCGCGAGGGCTGGGAGTAGGGGACTGGGTGGGGAGCCCCCAGTCAGCTGGCGGCCCCTCGCCCAGGTGTCTTGGCAAGCTACAGCTCTTCCGGCCTGCCTTTGAGATCTGCCCCTTTGAGACAGAGCTAAACATGGACATTGCCGCTGCCCTGAAGGTGCGTCTGGTGGCTTTGTCTGGGCTAATTGCTCAGTCCCTGCCCTGCACCCCACAGCCGCCCTGGCTGTGCCCCTACCCCCGGCCTGGACCTACTGTACCAAACACTTCCCTGCCCGCCTTGCCCCCGCTCACTGCGCTGCCTCGGTGGCCTCCTTTGCAGAGAGGCAACCGTGAGTGGTACGAGGAGCTCCTGAACACCCTGAGTCCTCGCGAGCAGGTGCGGCCCAGGGAGGGCATGTCTGCGGGGGGTGGCGGGCGGCAGAGGGTGGGTGCAGGCCGAAAGGTCAGTGTGCTGGGCTTCCTTGCAGCCGGGGCCACAGCGCCTTGCCGGGCTGGTCAAGCTGGCCGACACTGTCTACGAGGACCTGCAGTCCTGCTACGGCATCTACGCCAGCCTCTTCCACAGGTGGGGCCAGGGCCCTGCCCGCTGCCCCTGCCCCTGCCCCGGGCCAGCAGCGGGCGAGCAGCCGTCTGAGGCGTGTCTTTTGCAGCATCATCCGGGTCGACATCTTCACCCTCACTTTCCGGCAGCTGGAGCGTCTGGTGAGGAGGGGGCTGGAGGGGGGAAGGGGCCTGGGCTTCCTGGCTGCTGGCAGCCTGACCCCACCACCCTGGAGCAGGTGGCTGAAGAGGCGTGGGTGCTGACGGAGGAGCTGGGCCCCAAGATGAGCCTCGAGGTGGCCTCGGGGCTCTTTGAGCTCTATCTGACCCTGGCAGACATCCAGCGCTTCTGGAGCAGCATCCCAGGCCGGTGGGTCCCCCGCCCCTCCTGCCCCGCCATCTCCTCTAAGAGGGCTCTGGGAGAGAAGCCCAGGGGCTCCGGCCCTGCGGCCACCTTAGGCGGGGAGCCTGGGTGTGCTGGCTCCAGGGGTGTGGGTCGGGTGAGCTCTGACTGGCCCCCCCTGCAGGGACAGCCGCTCCCTGGCCCTGGCTGGCATCCACACCCCATTCCTGCCCGCCGTGAAGCTTTGGCTGCAGGTGCTGCGGGACCAAGCCAAGTGGAGGCTGCAGGAAGCTGTGGATGTGGACACGGTGAGCCAGTCCCCAGGCCTGAGGGCCCTGGGCTCATGTGGGGCACCCCCACGACTCCGGCCTCCTCTCGCTTCCTAGCTGGAGCCCATGGATGCCTCCTCCAAGCACAGCAGCTCCGCAGCCACCGCCAGCCTCTGTTTCAGCCACATCCAGGAGCTGTGGGCCCGCCTGGCCTGGCCAGACCCTGCCCAAGCCCAGGCGCTGGGCACCCAACTCAGTCAGGTGGGGACTGCGGCCCAGGAGGAGGCCCGTGCACTCCTCCACTTCTGGGGAGCAGCAGGGCAGAGGCACATGGCCTCTAGCCCCGAGCTCCGTCTCCTCCCCCAGGACCTGTGTGAAGCTGCTGTCTTCTACAGTGAGCTGCTGCGGAAGAAGGTGGACGCGCAGCCCGGGGCCGCGGGCGAGGCAGTGAGCGAGCCAGTGAGCCGGCGGCCCGTTGGCGGAGGCTGGGGGTGGGGGCAGGAGGCCAGGCGGGGTCCCCCCCCCCCCGCCACTGCAGCTGGCACACCTCCCCAGCTCTGCACGGTCCTTAACGACGTGGAGCTCCTGCGCAAGACGGCTGGCCAGGCGCTGCGAGGCTTGGTGTGGCCGGAGGGGGCGGCGGGGTCCGACGGCGTGCTCCCGCGGCCTCTGCTCAGCTGCACGCAGGCCCTGGAGGAGGACCTGCAGCGCGAGGCCCGCACCGTGACGGCACACCTGACCTCCAAGGTGGGCAGGGGCTGTGGGGCGGGGACCTGGCTGCCCCCTCCGCTCAGCGCCCCTGGTGCTGAGCGCCCCCCTCCCTCAGATGGTGAGCGACATCAGGAAGTACGTGCAGCACGTCAGCCTGTCTCCCGACTCCATCCAGAACGACGAGGTGAGCGGCCGGCCAGCTGAGGGCTGGGGCACGGTGGGGAATGGACGGCGGGGTGCAGCCCAGACTCGCGGTCCTGCCTGCAGGCCGTGGCCCCGCTCTTGAAGTACCTGGATGAGAAGTTGGCTCTGCTGAATGCCTCCCTGGTGAAGGAGAACCTGAGCAGGTACGGCTGGGGGCAGGTGGAGGAGGGCTGGCCTCAGGTCGGGTCACCGATGCTGAGTGTCCCTGCAGGGTGCTGGAGGCGCTCTGGGAGCTGCTCCTGCAGGCCATTCTGCAGGCCCTGGGCGCAAACCAAGACGTGTCTGCCGACTTCTACGGGCGCTTCCACTTCACCCTGGAGGTAGGGCTGCATGGAGGAGCCCTTCCTGTGGGAGCTCCCGGTCCTCCCTGACCCACACTGGCCCAGGGTGACAAGGCTGCTGATCCTTCCCAGCTGCCCCACGGTCCCCTGCCAGGCCTTCCCAGCCTGGACTGCTCCTCCCGCCACCCAGGGCGGCACTTCCTCCCCCAGGCCACCTGTTTTGAGGGCTGGCTGGCCGGCCTCAGGCACCAGCATCTCCCAGGCTTCCTGGGGGCTTCTGATGCACCCGCCCCAGGTGTGAGTGGCTCTGTCCTGGGTGCTCATGCTGCTCCGGGCTCCATCTGTTCCACGCTTGGTCCCCAGCTCTCACCGGGCCCCCCCTGACAGCTCTCCCTTCTCGCCCCACCACAGGCCCTGGTCAATTTTTTCCACGCTGAGGGCCAGGGTTTGCCCCTGGAGAGCCTGAGGGACGGAAGCTATAAGGTGAGGTTTGATCTGGGGACCTCCGACAGGGGCAGGGGAGGTGCGCAGCCAGAGATCCAAGTTTGAGTTCAGCCCCGCCCCGCGCTGCAGTGGGGCCCGGCGCTCAGCTGCCCATATCACCAGGCGCCTGCCTCCTTCCTGCAGAGGCTGGAGGAGGAGCTGCGGCTGCACCAGTGCTCCACTCGGGAGTGCATCGAGCAGTACTACCTGGACAAGCTCAAGCAGGTAGTGCGGCCCGGCAGCCCGCACGAGGTCCCGCCCCCGGAAGCCCGCGAGCTGCGCTCACAGGCCCCCGGCCTTTCCACAGAGGTCCCTGGAGCACAACCGGTTTGGGCGCCTGAGCGTCCGCTGCCACTACGAGGCGGCCGAGCAGCGGCTGGCGGTGGAGGTGCTGCACGCTGCTGACCTGCTCCCCCTGGACGCCAACGGTGCGGGGCAGGGGTGCGGCGGGGCGGGGCGGGGCGGTGGGAGGGGGGTCGCATCCCGCTCACAGCCTTGTCCCCAGGCCTGAGTGACCCCTTTGTGATCGTGGAGCTGGGCCCGCCGCACCTCTTCCCACTGGTCCGCAGCCAGAGGACCCAGGTCAAGAGCCGGACGCTGCACCCCGTGTACGACGAGCTCTTCCACTTGTGAGTGGCCCTGCCCGCCCGCCCGCCGGGAGAAGGGAGCGGGGCCCCAGGTGACTCCCCTGCCCCCCGCAGCTCCGTGCCAGCAGAGGCGTGCCGCCGCCGCGGCGCCTGTGTGCTCTTCACTGTCATGGACCACGACTGGCTGTCCACCAACGACTTCGCAGGGGAGGCGGCCCTGGGCCTGGGCAGCGTCGGGGGCGTCGCCAGGCCCCTGGTGGGCGGGAGCGCGAGGGCGGGGCAGCCAGTCACCCTGCACCTGCGCAGGCCCAGAGCCCAGGGTGAGTGAGCTGCTGGGCGGGGCGGGGCGGGGCGGGGCGGGGCGGGGCGGGGCGGGGGCTCACGCTGGCTCCGCCCTCCCGCCTGCCGGCAGTGAGGTCTGCGCTTAGGATGCTGGAGGGCCGCACCAACAAAGAGGCGCAGGAGTTTGTCAAGAGACTCAAGGAGCTGGAGAAGTACATGGAGGCGGACCCCTGAATCCCTGGGCCGTGGGCCAGGCCCTCCCCAGGCCCCCGTGGTCAGCTTTGTGCAGCCAGGGCTTGTGCGGCCCCTCCCGTTTCACGTGTGCATGCTGTGGCCGACTCCCTGGCTCCCATCTGCCCTGGCCATGTCCATGTGGTGTGTGTTGTGAACCCTCTGTGCCCGGTAAGCCCCACCCTACTGGATCTGGGCGGCGGCCTCAGCGGGGCCCACCAGCAGCTGCCCCTTCAGAGCAGAGAGCACAGGCCTGGCCACCAGGTGAGCTGCCCCACCTTCCTCTGGTTCCACCCCCACAGGGCCACAGGGCACCAGTCTCAGGGAAGGGTTCTCAGGGGGGCGGCCCTGCCCTCTGGGGACATTAGGCGGTACCAGCCACAACCTGGGAGTGGGTGAAGGCAGAGGCCAGGGATGTTGCTTGACAGCCTGCCGAGAACACCCCCCAGACGTCACCCGTGCCCACGGGGGAGAGCCCTGTCCTAAAAGCAGCTCTGGCCTCCGTCTGTCTGGGTCCAGGGCAAGGCCTCATTAGGTGGAGAGGCAGGCAGCCTGGGTTTTCAATTTGGATAGCCCAGGCTTTGAAGGAGTGTGTGACCATCAGCAGTGTCCCTATCCTCTTTGGGGACCCTCCACCCCAGGGGGCATGTGGAGGGGGATGTTCTTGAGAGCTGCACAGGCCCCCAGACCCTACCCAGCTCACAGGCCCAGGAGAGGGTCCCCTGGGGTCACCATGGGAGGCTGGGGGGGGCAGTTAAGGGGCTCCATGCCAACTGTCTGGTGTAAGCACAGACCCCAGCCCCATGCCCAGGCTGCTGGCAGGCAAGGTCTGCCTTACTGGAGGCTGAGAGCCCGCCCAAATCCCCAGGGCAAGCGCAGCAAAGGAGTCTCCTTGGCTTACAGCTTCATTGGGAGGTCTCTGCGGCAGGACCCAGAGCAAGATTGTGTGAGAAGCGCTGGGAGAACAAACAAGAGTCCGGTCCTCTGACAGCTGCAAGGGGCTGAGGCTGCCAGGCCCGTGTGTGTGTTCCCACAAGTCCCGCTGTCATCTCTAGAGCTTCTTGTCACTCGGCCTCCAAAAATATACGTCTGCAGCTTTCACTCTCTCTGCCGTTTCTTGATTCCTTTCCAAATCTCTGTGGGGACCCTGGCCTCAGCCCCTTGATGTGGCAGCTCTTCCTCTTCAGGGCAGCTGCTATTGCCACTTCCCCCGTCCTCAGGGTCAGGCCCGAGTTCCTCAGACTCACCTTCACTCTTGCTGTCCGCCCTGTCCACGGGCAGCCTGGGGGATGGGGGGAAGGGTGTGTTCTTACTGGCCAGGCCCAGGCGACCCCCTGGGGCCCACTCACTCCTCAGAGCTCCTGAGCTGAGGACAGAGGCCTCAAGCCTGTACTCTCTAAGCCCAAACCTCTGCAGCAGGACATGCCACCCTTCCTTTTCCAGAGACAGAAAAGCAGCCCGGGGCGGGGGCGGGGAGGGATGTTTAGCCCCCCGCCCCACACGCCACAGCAAGAGGGGCTGAGGCCAGAGGCAGAGAGAAGCCCTGGGTCTCAGGTGCCACCAAGCTAGGAATCCCAAGGACCTACCGGGTGCCAGCCACGGGCCTGTTGGGATTTGCAAACTCTCGCCCTGAATCCACGTCAAAGGGATCTGAACCAAGGAATCAAAGAGGAAAGTGACTTGTAGGTGAGCCTGGCTCAGAGCCAAGTGTCCCACAGCCTGGCAGGAAGGTCCCTCAGTCCCCAGGCTTCTCGAAGGAAGTGGCAGGCCTGGAGGGTCCTGGCTCCCACCCGGGAGGGCTTGTGTCTATGCCATGCCTCACCGACTTCCTCCTCCTCTGGGTGCTCCTTGGCGAGGGCCAGGAACTCCTGCTCTGCCTGCAACACCTCCTCTGGGCCACTGCAGGCTGCATACTTGTCCAGGAGCTCGCGGTTCAGATCTAGGAAGCCCTTGCCCCACTTGAACTTCCGCAGCAAAAGGACAGCAAGGTCTGAGAAGCCTGTCGGTGCCAGAAGCAGGAATTCCAAGGATGTGCACAGCCCTTCTCCCGTCACCCATGCTGCTGGCTCCTGCTGTCCTAGGAACTACAAGTCCCGCCCACACCATCCCATGGTCCAGACAGCCCATGCCCACTCACCAGCCTCTGCCTCTGTAGCCCACTAACTCCTTCTCCACAGGGAGGCTCATGGGCTGCCCATCTGGGCCTCCACATGGACCATAAATTCTCTGGGGACGAGTCGGGGTAACAAAGGGCTCCCAGGGCGGTGGTGAGACTTGCAGGCCAGCTGTTTGTTCTCCTGCTACCTTAACCCCACAGGGCAAGGACTTAAAGGCCCTGACACTCACCCAGGATGCAGAAGGTGGCAGCGAAGGCCTCCACACAGGACAGCCTGCAGGGCCGGCCATAGTTCACAGGGTTGGCGGCTACCAGGTGGGGTAGGAGCCGCAGGTGGCTCCCCCGCATCTTCCCAAACGGTGTCTCATTCAGTCTGGCCCAGGAGCAGTCGATGACAGCGACCCCAGACTGTGCTACCAACTGTCTGCCAGAAGCAGCATAGGGGTGAACGTGATTCTGGCCCCAGGTAAGGTATGTCCTTGGAGACTGGCCTCCCTGGCGACTCAGGGGCATCATTCCCTCACCCCAGACACCTCCAAAAACCTTCACGAGCCAGGCTTTTGAGGCAGTTAGGGGTAGGTGTTCCTTGAGAAAGCTCATTTATTTACTCAACAAACGGTTATTGAAGTGCGCTACATTTTGGGCTCTGCACTAAGCAATGAGGTAAGCCAAACAGATCAATAGGAATAGGTGAGCCTTGAAAGGAAGGATGCGCCACAGTCAGGGGCTTATTAAAACGAAGGAAACAAAACAACAAAACGAAGGAGTCCGGGGAGGCACCCTGCCCAATCCCTGCTCCCACACCCCCTCCTCTCGCGCCTACCTGTCTGCAGGAGACACGTACTGGGAGCCCACGGGGCTGAGTACGAGGCCGCCAAACCTTTGGCCCAGGCGCAGGCAACGCACCAGTCCCAGGCGGGCCAGCTTGCGGCCAGTGCAGCGCCGGGGGTCGCAGTGGCCTAGCTCCCACATGGCCAGCGCGCAAGGCAGCCGCGCCGGGCCCGGGCTGCCCTCGTCCTCGGCCGCCTCTGGCTCCACGGACGCTGCACGGGTCAGAGAAGCGGACATGGTCTCAGGCACTGCTCCACAGTCTGGCCCTGGGCTTCCGACCCTCTCCCGATCGCGCCGCACTCACCACGCAGCGCGGCGCCCACCTCCTCGGCGAAGGCCTCCAGGGAGCGGCCCGCGGGGCGTCGAGCGTGGCCGTCTTCGGCCCCCGGCCCGCGAGCTGCCCTCCGGCGGCCCATGGCGAGCAGCGGGGTCCTGGGCTCGCGGGCTCACAGCTCCGCGGGCAGCCGGGCCTCGCGCCTGCGCAAGAGCCGGGCGCCACTTCCGGTTCCGTGCTCACGTGACCCGGGCGCCCACGTGATCACGCGCGGCCGCGGTGCCATGGCTGCGAGGATGGCGGCTTTTGTGCTGCTGCTAGGGCTCGCGGAACGCGGTTAGTGTGTCCGGACTGCCTGCGCATCCCGCCGCTGCCTAGTACCCTGCTCCCCGGAGCCCTCTTCCCGTCCCCGCGTCCCTGCCCCGCGCTGCCCGCCCGCGTCCTCACCACCTGTTCTCTGCAGGGCCCGCGCGCTCAGGTGCCGCCAAGATGAAGGTGGTGGAGGAGCCCAACACGTTCGGGTGAGCGGCCTCTCGGCGTGCGGCGGGGCGGGGCGGGGCGGCCTAGACCCGGTTCTCCCTGACCCTCCTGCTTCCTCCAGCCTCAACAACCCGTTCATGCCCCAGACCAGTCGCCTCCAGCCCAAGAGGGATCCTTCGCCCGTGTCTGGTGAGTTCGGGGGCCCGGAGGGAGCAGGGAGCCGGCCTGGCTTCCCCACCAGGCGGGCGGCGTCAACTCTCGGGGGCCTGCTCCAGGGAAGCGGGAGAGGGAAGGGAAGCCTGGGATGAGGGGCCCTGAAGGCTAAGGCCTGGAGGCTCATGCACTCTGTCGGCCTTCTAAAACCATGTCAGGTGAGCGCCAACGTTCGAGAACGTTATTGTACCAAGTCGAGGAGTTACCCTAGACTTAACCCTTAATTTTTTTTTTTTAGAGGTGAAGTCTGTTAACAGTTTGGTGTTTGTTCTCCCAGACGTTTTTTATGCTTTTACATGCATAAGTTTACAAGTAAAAAAAAAAAGTGTAGTAATTTCTGATCGTTGCCTTCCCCTTTTGAGCGGTACATGTTTTCTCGTTTGCTATCCTCGCTTCACTGTGCGTCTTCCTGGTAGATGTGGGTCTTCACTCTTTGCTCTTGGTGCCCAGTGTTTCATAACTCGGCTCTGCATCCTTTTCTTGTCCAGCGGGGTGGTGTTTAGGGTTTTCGGCCGTTAGAAACAGTGCTGAGGAGCACATCCCCCCTGGGGGCTGCCTCTTTCTACACTCAGGTGAATGATCTCCTTAGGCCCATGGCAGAAGTGCAATTGGTAGGTCGTTAAATGATTAGTAAATACAGGAATCCAGGAGTTTCTTCTGTCATGCGGTGGGTTAAGAACCCGACTGCAACCTCTCAGGTCACCTTGTCGCCAGGTTCCATCCCTGGTGGAGCATGGTGGGTTAAAGGATCCCGGGTTGCCGCCGCTTCAGTGGAGGTCACAGCTGTGGCTCGGATTCACTCCCTGGCCCAGGAATTTCCAGGTGCTGTGGGTGCTGCCATTTAAAAAAAAAAGAAATCAACTGTAATAGAAAAAATAAAAATCACTATTTAAAAAAAGAAAAACCAAATCCAAATTTCTTTTGTTTTGGCTTTTTTTTTTTTTTTTTGATTAGGGCCATATCTATGGCATATGGAGGTTCCCAGGCTAGTGGTCAAATTGGAGCTGTAGCCGCCAGCCTACGCCACAGCCACAGCCACGCCAGATCCGAGCCGAGTTTGCGACCTACACCATGGCTCACGGCAACGCTGGATCCTTAACTTTCTGAGTGAGACCAGGGATCGAACCAGAAACCTCACGGTTCCTAGTCAGATTCGTTTCTGCTGCGCCATGTACTCTTTTTTTTTTTTTTTTTTTCTTTTGGCTTTTTAGGGCAGCACCTGCGGCCTGTGGAAGTCCTCGGGCTAGGGATTGAATCGGAGCTGCAGCTGCTGGCCTACACCACAGCCACAGCAACGCGAGATCTGAGCCGATTCTGTGATCCTCACCACAGCTCATGGCAGTGCCGTATACCTAACCCACTGGGGGAGGCTCTGGGATTGAACCCTCATCCTCATGGATCCTAGTTGGTTCGTTACCCCTGACCCATAACGGGAACTCCAAGACTCCAAATACTCTTTTTTTTTTTTTTTTTTTTTGGAGCCGCACCCATGGCATATGGATGCCAGGCTAGGGGTCCAATTGGAGTTGTAGCCGCCAGCCTACACCACCACAGCAATGCAGTATCCAAGCTGTATCTGCAACCTACACCACAGCTCATGGCATTGAGAGATCCTTAACCCACTGCGCGAGGCCAGGGATCGACCCTGTATCCTCATGGATGCTGGTCAGATTCGTTAACTGCTGAGCCACGACAGGAACTCCTTTTTTTTAGTTATTATTATTCTTTTTTTTTGCAGGGTTGCCATTTTATTTTTTTATTTTTTTTAATTTTTTTTTAATTTTCCCACTGTACAGCAAGGGGGTCAGGTTATCCTTACATGTATACATTGCAATTACAGTTTTTTCCCCCACCAGGGTTGCCATTTTAAATGGGGGGGGGGTTTCAGGAAAAGATTAAATGAATTTAGCCTAGAAGCTGAAGTGGAAGGGGACGAAGGCATGTGGCTCTTAGCACTGGGCTTGGGGAAAGAGGGGTTCTGCAAAGCAGTGGCCAGATAAGGCCTTGAGCAAGGCACTGTGGGGGCCGGAGGGACTGGCCGCAGGGGCGCCGTGAGATCAGAGAGAACCGGCACAGTTGTGAGCGCCCAGTCTAAACAAACCTGGACTCGCTTTTACTCTGAAAAACATCTGATAGAAAAGCAAAGAAATGGGGAGAAAGGTGGTGCAGTGGGTTAAAGATCCAGCGTGCCTCTGTGGAGGCACCAGTTCAGTCCCCAGCCCAGTGCGGTGGGTTAAGGATTGGGTGTTGCTGCAGCTGTGGCATAGGTCACAGCCCCACCTCGGATTCAGTCCCTAGCCTGGGGACTTCTATAGGCTGTGGGTGCTCACTGCCCCCCCCCCCCCGCCAGAAGGAAAAGCAGAGAGATGGGAGTTCCCTGGTGGCTCAGCAGGTTGAGGATCCAGCATTGTCACTGCTGTGTCTGGGCTTGGTCCCTGGCCTGGTGCTGCAGTGGGTTAAGGGATTTGGTGTTGCGACAGTTGTGGTGTAGGTTACAGCTGTGGTTGCAGGGATTCAATCCCTGGCCTAGGAATTTCCACATGCCCTGGCTGTGGCCATAAAAATAACAGTGAGAAGAGTGTTTCTTTGCCTTCTTTCTGTGTTTTGAACATCACTGGCTTAGATTTGAAGCCTGTTTTTATCGCGAGGTAGTTGACATGGGGTTTAGAAACCAGGAGCACGTCTCTGTCGTCTCCGCCCCCAAGACAAGGCCAAGAACATTCCCATCGCCCACAAGAGTGCAGTGTCCCCTTCTAACGCCCCCTCCCCCCAGCACTCTCTGGCTTCCATTGCTGTGTGTGTGTGTCTGTCTGCTTTTTTAGGGCTGCACCCGCAGCATATAGAAATTTCCAGGCAAGGGCTGGAATTGGAGCTGTAGACACCAGTGTACACCACAGCCACAGCCACTCAGGGTCCAAGCTGTGTCTCTGACCTACACCACCGCTCCCAGCAGCAGTGCTGGATCCCTCATGCACCAAGCGAGGCCAGGGATCGAACCCACGTCCTCGTGGCCGCTGGCCGGGTTCGTTACCACTGAGCCACAACAGGAGCTCCTCACTGGTGTGCATTAGTCTCCTCTGCGCTTGGATGTCAGTTAGATGGAGTCGCGAGTACACACACCTGGCGTGTTTCTCAGCAGCATGTTTTTGGGCTTCATCTGTCTTGTTGCACGTATCAATCGTGAGTTTTTCCTCATTGTTGAAAACACGTCAAAACTGTCAGGAGGCATTCCTGTCGTGGCTCAGCGGAAACAAATCAGACTAGTATCCATGAGGACTTGATTCTGTCCCTGGCCTCGCTCAGTGGGTTAAGGTTCCGGTGTTGCTGTGAGCTGTGGTGTAGGTCGCAGGTGCGGCTCGGATCCCGGGTTGCTGTGGCTCTGGCGTAGGCCGGTGGCTCCAGCTCCGATTCGACCCCTAGCCTGGGAACCTCCATATGGATGCTGCGGGTGTGGCCCTAAACAAATAAACAAAAGGGTGTGTTTGGGACAATTTCAGGCACACCCCAAATTGGAGGAGGTATGTGAGCACCCGCACCCAGCCCAGCCCTCGCCCTTCTTTCTCTCCTGCCACCCTGCTTACTGGAAACAAATTTCTCACCGCTTACTTCCTTTGCAACATTTTAGTCTGTGTCTCTGTCAAGGGCAGAGCCCCAGGGTCGATGTTGTGAGTATCTCCCATGTCGTCTCATAAGGGCCTGATCCGTGGCCGGTCCGTCTGAGTCGGGGCCGAAGGTCGGTGTTGTGTGTCTTTGACGTGGACCCGCGTGTACCTTGGGTCCCCCACCCTGTTTCTCTGCCATTTGTTTGCTTTTTTTATTTTTATTTTTTATTTTCCCACTGTATAGCAAGGGGATCCAGTCATCCTTACATGTATACATTACAATTACATTTTCTCCCCACCCTTTGTTCTGTTGAAACGTGAGTATCTAGACAAAGTTCTCAGTGCTACTCAGCAGGATCTCCTTGTAAATCTACTCTAAGTTGTGTCTGATAAGCCCAAGCTCCTGATCCCTCCCACCAGGCAGCCACAAGTCTATTCTCCAAGTCCATGATTTTCTTTTCTGAGGAGATGTTCATTTGTGCTGGAGATTAGATTCCAGTTATAAGTGATATCATATGGTATTTGTCTTTGTCTTTCTGGCTCATTTCACTCAGTATGAGAGTCGCTAGTTCCATCCATTGTTGCTGCAAATGGCATTATGTCATTCTTTTTTATGGCTGAGTAGTATTCCATTGTGTATATATACGACCTCTTCCGAATCCAGTCATCTGTGGATGGACCTTTGGGTTGTTTCCATGTCCTGGCTATTGTGAATAGTGCTGCAATGAACATGTGGGTACATGTGTCTCTTTTGTCCGGATAGATGCCCAAGAGTGGGATTGCGGGGTCATATGGAAGTTCTATGTATAGATTTCTAAAGTATCTCCATAGTGGCTGTACCAGTTTACGTTCCCACCAGCAGTGCAGGAGGCTTCCCTTTTCTCCACAGCCCCTCCAGCACTTGTGATTTGTGGACTTATGAATGATGGCCATTCTGACGGGTGTGAGGTGGTATCTCATGGTAGTTTGGATTTGCATTTCTCTTACAATCAGCGATGTTGAGCATTTTTTCATGTGTTTGCTGGCCATCTGTATATCTTCTTTGGAGAAATGTCTATTCAGCTCTTTTGCCCATTTTTCCATTGATTGATTGGCTTTTTTGCTGTTGGGTTGTATAAGTTGTTTATATATTCTAGAGATTAAGCCCTTGTCGGTTGCATCATTTGAAACTATTTTCTCCCCTTCTGAAAGCTGTCTTTTTGTTTTCTTTTGGGTTTGCTTTGCTGTGCAAAAGCTTTTCAGTTTGATTAGGTCCCATGGGTTTATTTTTGCTCTAGTTTTTATTGCTTTGGGAGACTGACCTGAGAAAATATTCATGAGGTTGATGTCAGAGAGTGTTTTGCCTGTGTTCTCTTCTAGGAGTTTGATGGTGTCCTGTCATATATTTAAGTCTTTCAGCCATTTGGAGTTTATTTTTGTGCATGGTGTGAGGGTGTGTTCTAGTTTCATTGCTTTGCATGCAGCTGTCCAGGTTTCCCAGCAAAGAGGGTGGAACAAGGAACAAAACATCCAGAGGCGGCACTTTCAGCACAAGCTTTATAAAGAACAGAACACGGGAGTTCCCGTCGTGGCGCAGTGGTTAACGAATCCGACTAGGAACCATGAGGTTGCGGGTTCGATCCCTGCCCTTGCTCAGTGGGTTAACGATCCGGCGTTGCCGTGAGCTGTGGTGTAGGTTGCAGACACGGCTCGGATCCCGCGTTGCTGTGGCTCTGGCGTAGGCCGGTGGCTACAGCTCCGATTCAACCCCTAGCCTGGGAACCTCCATATGCCGCGGGAGCGGCCCAAGAAATAGCAACAATAACAACAACAACAACAACAACAAAAAGAAAGACAAAAGACAAAAAAAAAAAAAAAAAAAGAACAGAACACGTTTCTCCACATTGTGCTCAGTCCAGCAGAGTCCTGGCGCTGGGGCTTTGGCTCTTAATCCTTAGTGGAGGCTTCAGGCTCTGCCGCTTAGCACATTCTCCAGGGTTCTGGTTACCTGATCAGCACTGAAGTTGTTCAAAGAGACATTCTTCTCTTGGCCAAACGCGTAGCGAGCCCAGAGCTTGGGCTGCACATCAGAGCACTCGCGGATGAGGATGGGCAGGTCGGGGTTCGCCTTCTTCAGCTCCACAGTGTTTCTCGATGAAGTCCTGACGCCCTGGCTGCCAGGAGAGTGCTGACATACATGGATGCAAATCTCACGCAGGCCCAATTTGGCGCGGATCCCTCGACTCGCTGCGGCTGCTGCCATCTCCCCTAGAACCCAATCAACCAGCAGAGACCCTGTTTGCTTTTTTGTTGGCCGCCCTGTGGCGCATGGAGCCCCTGGGCCAGGGATCAGATCCGAGCCACAGGTGTGACCTATGCTGCAGCTGAGGCAATGCCAGGTCCCTGCCCCTGTCACTGTGCTGCCCAGCTTCCAGAGATGCTGCCACAGCGGGAAACCTCGGTGATTTAGTGTTTCCCCGCTCCTGGGGTTTGTCTGTTGCATTCCCGCGGCGTCTAACATTTCTTCCTCCTCTATTAGTGGAACGTGGGCGGTTTTTTGTGTGTGTGCTTTTTAGGGCTGCAAATGCCGCATGTGGAGGTTCCCAGGGGAGGCTCCCAGGCAAGGGGTCTCATTGGAGCTGCAGCTGCCAGCCTACACCACAGCCCCAGCAATGCGGGATCCGAGCCGCATCTGCGACCTACACCACGGCTCCCGGCAACGCCGGATCCTTAACCCACTGAGCAAGGCCAGGGATTGAACCCACATCCTCACGGATACAAATCGGGTTCATTACTGCTGAGCCACGACAGGAACTCCTTGTTGTTTTTTCCTGTCTTTTTGCCATTTTCTTGGGCCGCTCCCGTGGCATATGGAGGTTCCCAGGCTAGGGGTCCAATCGGAGCTGTAGCCACTGGCCTACGCCAGAGCCACAGCAACGCGGGATCCGAGCCGCATCTCTGACCTACACCACAGTCCACGGCAATGCCGGATCCTTAACCCACTGAGCAAAGCCAGGGATCGAACCTGCCACCTCATGGTTCGTAGTCGGATTGATTAACCACTGAGCCTTGACGGGAACTCCAAGGAACTCTGTACATTTTTGTATTCTTTCCCACCATGGTTTAGTCCAGGGGATTGCACATAGTTCCCTGTGCTGTCCAGGGCGACCTCGTTGTTTATCTGTTCTCAGTGTGATAGTTCGCATCTGCTGACCCCCGAGTCCCAGCCCCTCCCCTTGGCAGCCACGAGTCTATTCTCCAAGTCCATGAGTTTCTCTTCTGTGGAAGGGTTCGTTTGTGCCCTGCACTGGATTCCAGATATAAGTGAAATCATATGGTGTTTATCTTTCTCTTTCTGACCAACTTCACTTGGTGTGAGAGTCTCTAGTTCCGTCCGTGTTGCTGCAGGTGCGTTATTTCATTCGTTCTCATGGCTGCGCAGTGTATTCCATTGTCTGTAAGTACAGCTTCTTAATCCGCTCATCTCTTGATGGACGTTTAGGTTGTTTCCGTGTCGTGGCTGTCGTGAATGGTGCTGCCATGAACATACAGGTGCACGTGTCTTTTTGAGTTATGGTTTTGTTGAGATACGCTTCCAGGAGGGGGATTGCGGGATCACACGGCACTTCTGGATGTAGTTTTTGGAGGACCCTCCATACTGTCTTCCGTAGTGGTTGTACCAGTTAATATTCCCACCAGCAGAATAGGAAGGTTCCCTTTTCTCCACACCCTCTCCAGCATTTGTTATTCGCAGACCCTTAAACGATGGCCGTTCTGGCGGGTGTGCGGTGGTACCTCACTGTAATTTTGACTTGCGCTTCTCTAGTAATTAGTGATGCCGAGCGTCTTTGTCGGTGCCGACTGGCCATCGATGTGTCTTCTTTGAAGAAATGTTTAGTCTTCTGCTCCGCTTTTGATTAGGTTGTCTAATATTTTGTTGTTGAGTTCTGTGAGTTTGTATATTTTGGCTATGAAGCCTTTGTTGGTTGCATCCTTTGCAAATATTTTCTCCCATTCTCCAGGTTCTTTTTCCTTTTTTTTTTTTTAATGGCCACACCTGCAGCATATGGAAATTCCTGGGCTAGGGGTTGAATTGGAGCTGTAGCCAGCAGCGTGTGCCACAGCCATGCTAGGTCTGAGCTGTGTCTGCAACCTGCACCACAGCGCACAGCAGCGCCGGATCCTTAGCCCACAAGGCAAGGCCAGGGATGGGACCTGCATCTTCTTGGTTACCAGTCAGATTCTTTTTGGCTGAGCCATGACGGGAACTCACCATTTTAACAGTATTAGTTCTTCCAGTTCAGGAGCGTATGGTATCTTTCCATTTCTTTGAATTCTCCTTATTTTATTTTATTTTCTGGATTTATTTCTGCTGCACCACATGGGAACTCCCTGAATCATCCTTAATTTCTTTTATCATTCTCAGTGTATAAATCTTTTACATCCTTCATCAGGTTTATTCCTAGGTTTGGGGGCACTTTTTTTGTTTTGGTGTAATTTTAAAAGGTTTTTTTTTTTTTTTTTTTTTGTCTTTTGTTTTATATTCTCTTTCTGAGACTTCATTGTTAGTACAGTGAGATGCAGCCAATTTCTGAATGTTGATCTTGTGTTCTGCAGCTCTGCTGAATTCTGTTGTCAGATCTTGTGGTTTTTGTGTGGAGCCTTTAGGGTTTTCTGTAGATACTATCATATCTACATAGAATGATAAATTTTACCTCTTCCCTTCTAATTTGGATACTTTTTTATGTGAGTGCTGTAGCAAGGACTTCCGATACTATTTGAATAGAAGTGGTGGTGAGAGTGGGCATCCTTATTTTGTTTCAGATTTTAGTGGGAAGTCTTTCAGCTTTTTTCCATTAAGTATTATACTGGCTGTGGGTTTGTCACAAATAGCTTTTATCATGGTGAGGTATGTTCCGTCCACACCCACTTGAGTAACAGGGTTTGTTTTAGTGAACTTTATATTTGCACAACTTAATCATTACAACCTGATTTTCAACATTTCCATCCCAAAGCCCCAGCCCATCCCCCCCAACCTCATTTCAAGTCTACGAGTCTGTTCCTGTTCTGCAAAGAAGTTCATTGTATCCTTTTTTTAGATTCCACATGTAAGTGATAGTATATGATATTTGTGTCTCACTGACTTCACTTGGCGTGATAATTTCTAGGTCCATCCATGTTGCTGCAAATTTCATTCCTGTTTATGGCTGAGTAATATTCCACATGTACATGCATCACATCTTCTTGATCCCGTCCTCTGTCATGGACATTTAGGTTATTTCCATGTCTTGGCTATTGTATGTAGTGCTGCAGTGAACATTGGGGTAGATGTATCCTTTTGAGTCATGGTTTTCTCTGGATAGACGCCCAGGAGTGGGGTTGCTGGATCATGTGGTCATTCTAGCTTCTTGAGGAATCTCCATACTGTTTTCCATAGTAGCTGCACCAATTTACATTCCCACCAAGTGTAAGAGGGTTTCTTTTACTCCACACCCTCTGCAGCATTTATTGTTTGTAGACTTTTGGATGACAGCCATTCTGGCTGGTGTAAGGTAGTACCTCATAGTAGTTTTAATTTGTAATTCTCTAGTAATTAGTGATCTTGAGTATATTTTCATGTGTTTTTTGGCCATCTGTATATCTTCTTTGGAGAACTGTCTGTTTAGATCTTCTGCCCATTTTTGATGGGGTTGTTTTTTTGGTATTGAGCTGCAGGAGGTGTTTAATATTTTGGAGATTCATCCCTAGTCAGTCGCTTCATTCGAAAGTATTTTCTCCCATTCTGTGGGTTGTCTTTCCATTTTGTTTAGGGTTTTCCTTTGCTGTGCAGAAACTTTTAAGGTAATAGGTCCATTTGTTTATTTCCTTATTTTATTGTCCTTACTCAAGGAGGTGGATCTGAGAAGATAATTGCCGTGGTTCATGTCAGAGTGTTCGGCCTATGTTTTCCTCTAAGGGTTTTGTAGTATCTTGTATTGGGGTCTTTAATCCATTTTGAATTTACGTTTGTGTATGGTGTTAGGGTGTATTCTAATTTCATTCTTTTACATGTAGCTGTCATTTTCCTCTGCACCACTTTATTGAAGGGGCTGTCTTATCTCCATTTTATATTCTTGTTTCCTTTGTCATAGATTAGTTGACTGTAGGGGCATGGGTTTAATTCTGGGCTTTCTGTCCTCTTCCACTGATCTGTATTTCTGGGTGTTTTTTTGCCAGTACTGTACTGTTTTGATGATTGTAGCTTCGTAATATAGTCTGAATTCAGGGAGCCTGATTCCTCCAGCTCAGTTTTTCTTTCTCAGGATTGCTTTTGCTATTCTGAGTCTTTTGTGTTTCCAAAACAAACTTTAAAATATTTCATTCTAGTTCTGTGAACAATGCCCTTGTTAATTTGATAGAGATGGCATTGACTCTGTAGATTGCCTTGGGTAATATAGTCATTTTGACAATTTTTTTTTTTTTTTTTTTTTTGTCTTTTTGCTATTTCTTGGGCCGC
The DNA here is from genome assembly GCF_054392235.1 of Sus scrofa. Classification (NCBI taxonomy): domain Eukaryota; kingdom Metazoa; phylum Chordata; class Mammalia; order Artiodactyla; family Suidae; genus Sus; species Sus scrofa. The sequence goes on along the minus strand of NC_139385.1, from coordinate 46,942,797 downwards.
TCCCGCGGCATATGGAGGTTCCCAGGCTAGGGGTCAAATCGGAGCTGTAGCCACCGGCCTACGCCAGAGCCACAGCAACGCAGGATCCGAGCCGTGTCTGCAACCTACACCACAGCTCACGGCAACGCCGGATCGTTAACCCACTGAGCAAGGGCAGGGACTGAACCCGCAACCTCATGGTTCCTAGTCGGATTCGTTAACCACTGTGCCACGATGGGAACTCCCATTTTGACAATATTGATTCTTCCAATCCAGGAGCATGGTATAGCTTTCCCTCTGTGTCATTTTTAATTTCTTTCATCAGTGTCTTATAGTTTTCAGAGTACGGGTCTTTTGTCTCTCTAGGAAGGTTTGTTCCTGGGTATTTTCTTCTTTTGGATGCAATGGTAAATGGGATTGTTTCCCTAATTTCTCTTTCTGATCTTTCATTGTTAGTTTTATGGAAATGCAGTTGATTTCTGTGTATTGATTTTATATCCTGTAACTTTACCAGATTCATTGATGAGCCCTAACGGTTTTCTGGTGGCGTCTTTAGGATTTTGTAAGTATAATGTTATGACATCTGCAGGTAGTGTTAGTTTTACTTCTTCCTTTAAAATTTGGGTTCCTTTTATTTCTTTTTCTTCTCTGATTGCCGTGGCTAGGATTTCCAAAACTATGTTATATGTAGTGGTGGCATCCTCTTTTAATACTGATCTTAGTGCAGTTCTTTCAGCTTTTCACCATTGAAAATGTTAGCTGTGGGTTTGTCATATATTGCTTTTATTACGTTGAGTTAGGTTCCTTCCATGCCCACTTTCTGGAGGTTTTTTTTTTTTTTTTTAAATCAGAAATGGGTGTTGAGGAGTTCCTGTCGTGGCTTAGTGGTTATCATATCTGACTGGGAACCATGAGGTTGTGGGTTCTATCCCTGGCCTCACTTGGTTGAAGATCCGGTGTTGCCATGACCTGTGGTGTATGTTGCAGACGTGGCTTGGGTCTCACGTTGCTGTGGCTGTGGTGTAGGCCAGCAGCTACAACTCCGATTGGACCCCTAGCCCAGGAACCTCCATATGCCGTGGGTGCAGCCCTAGAAAAGACAAAAAAAGAAAGAAAGAAATGGGTGTTGGATTTTGTCAAAAGCTTTTTTTTTTTTTTTTGTCTTTTTGCCATTTCTTGGGCCGCTCCTGCGGCATATGGAGGTTCCCAGTCTAGGGGTCTAATCGGAGCTGTAGCCGCCAGCCTACACCACAGCCACAGCAACGTGAGATCCAAGCCACGTCTGCAACGTACACCACAACTCACGGCAATGCTGGATCCTTAACCCACTGAGCAAGGGCAGGGATGGAACCCGCAACCTCATGGTTCCTAGTTGGATTCGTTAACCACTGCGTCACGATGGGAACTCCGATTTTGTCAAAAGCTATTTCTGCACCTATTGAGAGGCTCATATGGTTTTTATTCTTCAGTTTGTTATGTGGTGTATCACGCTGACTGATTTGCAGATATTCAAAAGTCCTTGTATCCCTGAGGTAAATCCTACTTGATCAGGTGTGTACCATCCTTTTACTGCATTGCTGGGTTTGGTTTGCCAGTATTGTGGTGAAGATTTTTGCATTTGTGTTCATCAGTGATATTGTCCTATCATTTTCTTTTTTGTGGTATCTTTGTCTGGTTTTGGTATGAGGGTGATGGTGGCGTCATAGAATGAGTTTGGAGGTGTTCCTTCCCCTGCAATTTTTTGGAGTAGTTTCAGGGGGATAGGTGTTAAATTTTGGATAGAATTCACCTGGGAAGCCATCCGGTCCTGGACTTCTGTTTGTTGGAAGTTGGGGGATTTTGTTTGTTTGTTTGTTTTGCTTTTTAGGGTCACGCCTGCGGCATGTGGGGGTTCCCAGGGTAGGGGTCCAATCGAGCTACAGCTGCTGGCCTCCAGCACAGCCACAGCAATGCCAGAGCCTAATCCACTGAGCGAGGCCAGGGATCGAACTTGCAACCTCATGGTTCCTAGTTGGATTCGCTTCCTCTGCCCCCATGCGGGAGCTCCTTGTTGGAAGTTTTTAATCACGGTTTTAAGGTCAGTTCTTGGAATTAATCCATTCGTCTTTTCTCTTGGGATTGGGTTTTCTGTTGTGATGTCTGGTTTGCTGGCAGTTAGTGCCTTTACTGTATGTGTGCCTTTCCTGGGGAGCCTTGTCACTTGTGACACTGTTTCGAGTTGCGGCCTTTTCTTTTCCACCTGGAGAAGTTCCTTTAGTACTTGTTGTGGAGCTGGTTTAGGGGTGCTCAATTCTCTCAGCTTTTACTCGGCTCTGAAGCTTTGGATTTCTCCTTCGAATCTGAATGAGAGCCTTGCTGGGTAAAGGAATCTTGGTTGGAGGTGTTTTTCTTTCATCCCTTTCAGTACATTGTGCTGCTCCCTTCTGGCTGCCGAGTTTCTGCTGAAAAAGCAGCCAAGAACCCTACTGGGGTTCCCTCGTGTGCTATTTGGTTCTTTTCCGGACTGCTTTACCGTGTCTGCGGTTTTGTTCGCCCAGATCACTGCACATCCCAGGTGCCCCTTGCTGGTTTGTATGTACCCGTCGTGCTTCCTGGGTCTGGATGGGGGATCCTTTCCCGCGTCAGGGCGTTTCCGGCCCTCTCCTCAGACGTTCTCTCCGGCTTGGCCTCTCCCCCACCTCCGCCCTGGAACACAGGTGTTGGTGCGTTCATGTCGTCCCAGGGCCTCTCAGAACATCTCTTCTCTTCAGGCTGCTTTGTCTTTTCTGTCCCGGGTCAGCGATTCCCACGAGTCTCCTTCGACCTCACCTATTCCTTCTTCTGCCTCCTGTGTGCTGCTGTTGGTTGCTTCTCGTGAATTTTTTATTTCAGTTACTGTATTCTGTATCTCTGCTTTGCCTAATCTTTAAATCTTCTCTTGGCTCAGTGTTTCTTTTAACTTATCACTCTCTGCTTCCAGTTTATTTCCAAGCTCTTGAATCATCTTTACTATCCTTAGTCTAAAGTCCTTTTTCATGGAGGTTCGTAATCTCTAGATCGATTAGCTGGTTTTCTAGTTTTGGTTCTCCTTGTTCCCTTAGCTCAGGCACAGTTCTCTGCCTTGTCACTGTGTATAGATTTTGGGTGCGCTCTCCTTTTGGGGTTGTCACCTCTCTTGCTTCTGGTGTCTGCCCCCTGCCGTGTGGCTGACGTGGGTGGGGGGGGGCTTGCCGCAGGCTTCCTGAAGGGAGGGGCTGCCGCCTGCCCCCTGGTGGGTGGCTCCCATTCCTGTCCCTCTGGTGGGTGGGGCTCTGGCTCCGGCTGGGATTAGAGGTGGCTGTGTGATGGCGATGGATGGCGGGATTGATGGCGGGATTGCAGCGGGTCCTTGGGTGGGGCTGGTGGGTTCCCACCTGGTTTGTTGTCTGGCCTGGGGTTTCTCGCCCATAAATGGGTGGGGGTAGACTTTTCCAAAACGGCCCCCTCTAGAGGAGGTCACACTGATGACTGTGCCCGCGACCTTAGACCTTCCCCCACGGTAAGCCACGGTCGCCCCGTTTCCCAGGAGATCCTCCAGGGACCTCAGGCAGGTCTGACCCGGATTCCTGGGGCGTCTCTCCTTGGCCCTGGGACCCAGTGCCCAGGAAGGCCTGTGTGGGCCTTTCCAGCATGGAGTCTCCGTGTCCCCCAGTCCCGGGGGAGCTCCTGCACACACGCCCTGCTGCCCCTCCACACCCAATGCCCCGGGGGCTCCTCCTCCCGCCCGCCAGGTCCCTGGGCGTGGGAACCTGGCGTGGGGCTCAGAACTCTGGCTCCTGTGGGTGAGCCTGTGGGATACACTTCCTTTCCAGTCTGTGGGCTTGCCCGCCTGGGGGGTATGGGGTTGTTTCTATGATGTAATTGCTCCTTCTACCGTCTTGATATGGCCTCCTCTTTGTCTTCCGGCATCGATATCTTTTTTGGTAGTTGGCAGTCTATTTTGTTGAAGGTTGTTCAGCAGTTGGTTGGAATTTGGTTGTTTTCCTGAGAGAAGGTGCGCAGCCGTCCTTCTACTCCACCGTCTTAATCCCGTCTCAGTGCTGGATTCTTGACTTTGCTTAAGAGTTTCTATCATAACGGATGCTGGATTTTGTCAGTGGCTTTCTCCGCATTATGGTGATAACCCCGTGGCTTTCAGTTGTGTTATTAAGGTGGTGTATCACATTGCTTGATGGGCATTTGCTGAGCCAGTCTAGTGCTCCTGGGGTGAATCCCACATGGTTGTGCACAGTATAATCATCTTCTTCTTATCATTGCTTTAAAGTCCCCGCCTGCGTCATATGGAAGTTCCCAGTCTAGGGGACAAATCCGAGCTGCACCTGTTGGCCTACACCACAGCAGCTCGGATTTGACCCACATCTGGGACCTACACCACAGCTTGCAACCACGCTGGATTCTTAACCTCCTGAGCCACAGTGGGAGTTGGTATGGTCTTTTTTAGGTGTTGCTGGATTTAGTTTTGTTAAGAATTTTCACATCTGTATTCATCAAACATGTTGACTTAAAATTTTCTTTTCTTGGTGGTACCTGGTTTTGGCATTAGGGTGATAGTGGCTTCACAGAGTGTCTTTGGAAGTGTTCCCTCCTTTTCAATTTTTTGGAATAGTTTAAGAAGGATCGGTTAAGTTCTAATTTGTACATTTGGTAGAATTTGCCTGTGAAGCCATCTGGTCCTGGACTTATAGGGAGGTTTTTTTAAAAAAAATTACAGATCCTGTTTCACTTCTAGTGAGTGGCCTGTTGAAGTTATGTTTCTTCTTGATTCAGCTTTGGTGGCTACTTGTTTCTACAAAGTTGTACCTTTCTTCTAGGCTGTCAGACGTGTTGGCGTATAACTGTTCATGGTATTCTCTTACGACTTTTTATATTTCTGGGGTATCACTTGAGATTCCTTCTTTTTCATTTCTTATCTCATTTATGTGAGTTCTCTCTTCTTGGTGAGCCTCGCCAGAGGTTTGTCAAAGAGCCAGTTCTTGGTTTATTGATTTTCTTCCATTTAAAAAAAAACCTCTTTTATTTATTTTCTCTCTAATCTTTATTTTTTCCTTCCTTCTGCTGACTTTAGGTTTTGTTTCTTCTTTCTCTAATTCTCTAATGTGGTGGGTTAGGTTATTTGAGAATTTTCTTGGGTTTGTTTTTTTCCCTTTTGTGGCTACAGTTGTGGCCTACGGAAGTTCCTGGGCCAGGGACCAAATCTGAGCTACAGCTGCAACCTGCGCCAGCGGGAAGGCCCTTTCTTGGTGTTAAGGAAGGCCTGTGCACTACGGATGTTCCTCCAAGAACTGCTTTTGCTGCCTCGTTTAGATGTTTTGTTTGCAGTGTTGTTTGTCTCAAGGTGTTATGACTACTGCTGCTGCTTTCTGGGGCTGCACCTCCAGCATGTGGAGATTCCCAGGCTAGAGGTTGCACCAGAGCCACAGCAGTGCCAGATCTGAGCAGTGTCTGCAACCGGCAACACAGCTCATGGCAATGCTGAATCCGTAACCCACTGAGCAGAGCCAGGTCTCAAACCCGTGTCATTGTGGGTACTAGTCAGGTTCATTACCACTGAGTCACAACAGGAACTCCTCAAGGTATTTACATTTTTAAAAAATTTCCTTGTTTACCCATTGGTTTTTTTTAGGTAGCATGTTGTTTATTCTCCATACAGTCATTTTTTTTCTCATTTCTTTTCCTGTGGTTGATTTCTAGTTTGATGCTGTTGTAGGCAGAAAAGATGCTGGAAATAATTCCCTCCCATTTCTTGAGGGTAGTTTTGTGCCCTGTTGTTGGTCCGTGTGCACCTGAGAACAGCGCATTTCTGGTCATTTTGGATGTGATGTCGTGGAAACACTGAGTCCGGCTGTTGCAGTGTGTCGTGTGGGAGCTCCGCTGCCTTGTTGCTTTCATTCAGAGAGCTTTTCATTCATGGGAATGGTGTCTTAAGGTCCACTGCCACTGCGTCCCCATCCGTTTCTCGCTTTATGTCTGTTCGTGTTTGCTCTCTGTATTTGGGTGCTTCTGTATTGCGGCATATATGTATGAGTGTAATAGCCTCTTGGTGAAGTCATCTCTTTATCATTATACAGTGTCCATTTTTTCTCTTTACGGACTTAGTTTAATGTCTGTGTTTGTCTAATACGAGCATTTCAGCTCTTTCCATTTGCATGAAGTACCTTTTTGCCATCCCCTTTTAATCTATGTGTGTCCTTTGCCCTAAAGGGGGTCTCCTATAGGCAGCATATTGTAGGCTTTCTTTGTGTGTGTGGTGTGTGTGTGTGTGTTGTGTGTGTGCTTTCTAGGGACGCACCCGCAGCATATGGAGGTTCCCAGGCTAGGGGTCCAGTCGGAGCTGCAGCCGCCAACCTACACCAGAGCCACAGCAACGCCAGATCCAAGCCGTGTCTGCGGCCTACACCACAGCTCATGGCTATGCTGAATCCTTAACCCACTGATCGAGGCCAGGGATGGAACCCACAACCTCATGGTTCCTAGTCAGATTCATTTCCGAGTGCCACGATGGGAACTCCTTTTTAAATTGAGTCTGCCACTCTCTGTTTTGATTGGAGCCTTCAGTCCATTGACATTTAAGGTAATTATTGATGCATGTGTATGTATTACCATTTTAAACCTTGTTTTCAAGTTCATTGTGTTTCTCCTTTGTCCTTTTTTCTTGGGGGGGTGATTTGCTTTTATCTTATGCTTGTGTCCTCTTTTTGGTTTTTGTGAATGTGTTGTTTGGATTTGATTTGTAGTTGCCTGGTTTTTCAAGTCTGTGAACCCTTTTTCCTAAATCCACTTGCTTTAGACTGATAGTCACATAGCCTCCAACAGATTCTGAAAAAGATTTTACATTTTCTCACGCTCCTTCCCCACACTTTGTGATTTTGATCGTTTTTACATCTTCGCATTTACTCTTTTGCTGTTTCTTGTGTTTGTCATTGGTGTCAAAATTTTTTTTCTTCTGTATAGTGGCTCAGTCATTGCTTTCCAGTTGTGACCTCCACCTTCGTATGTGTTCTTGATTCTTTTTAGAGGAGAGATCCTTCAGTATTTCCTTTAGGATAGATTTAATATTGCTGTGTTATTTTAGTTTTTGCTCGTCTGAGAAATTATTTATTTCTGCTCCTATTCTAAGTTATATTCTTGCTGGCGAGAGTGTTCTAGGTGGCAGATTTTTCTCTCTCAGAACTTGGAGTATATCTTGCCATTGCTTTCTGGCCTGCAGTGTCTCTGTAGAGAAATCAGCTGAAAGCCTTAGGGGGTTCCCTTGTAATTCACTCTTTTTCTCTTGCTGCCTTGAGAGTCTTATCATCTTTAACGTTTACCATTTTAATAGGCATGTCTCGGTGTAGGTCTTTTTGTGGCATAATTGTTTGGGATTCTGTGCTTCTGGTATCTGGATATTTGTTTCCTTCTTTCCCTCGATTTGGCAAGTTTTCAGCCATAATTTCTTCAAATACATTTTCAGTCCCCCTTTCTCTTTCTTCTCCTTCTGGGACCCCATTACATATAAATTGGCACCTTTATATTATCCCAGAAATCTCTTTACCTTGCTTTTTTTTTTTTTTGTCTTTTTAGGGCTGTGCCCTTGGCATATGGAAATTCCCAGGCTAGGGGTCGAATCAGAGATGCAGCTGCTGGCCTACGCCACAGCCACACAGGGTCTGAGCCACGTCTGTGACCTATGCCAAAGCGTGCAGCAACACCAGATCCTTCACCTGCTGAGTAAGGCCAGGGATCGAAGCTGCATCCTCATGGATGCTAGTGGGGCTTGTAACTTGCTGAACCACAAGAGGGACGCCTCACTTTCCTTTGTTAAATCTGCCTTCAGTCTGCTGTCCTGATTGGAAGATTTCCATTATTTTATCTTCCAAGTCACTCACTTGCTGTTTCTGCACTATTTATTCTGCTTATCGTCTGCAGCTCAGCTTTCACTTTGGTTAATGAATCTTCTAATTTTTTCTTGGCTTTCCTTTTATCAAACTGCCATCTTGGTCCAATACTTGCATCTGCCTTTGAAACCCTATAGATCTGCAGATCAGAATCACAGCACTGCTCTAGCATTTTCCCCTGTCTCTGCCTTTACTGCAGGTGACTGCCAGGATGCCAGGGCAGGCCTGGAAATGAAAGCCCTCAGCGTTTATCTTATCTTTGCCCTCATTTTTGGATCATAGTTTCCCGTATGTAGGCTCCTCAGTGGGCAGTTTTTTCTCTTACCCCACTGCTCTCTGGCCTCTGAGGTGTAGCAGAGAAACGGGCTGATGACCTTAAGGACCTTTTGATGAGACAGGTCACTTCTTGCTGCTTTAGACTTGGGTTTTGACATTTTTCTTCTTGGTGTGGTGTGGGTCTCCTTGGGTTTATTGTTCTTGGAGTTCGGGGTGCTCCTTGGATTTGTAGGTTCATGTCTTCTATCAAACTGGGAAAGTCATTTCCTCAGACAGTCTTTGCCCTTCTCCCCCAGCGTGCCCTGCTGTCTCCTCGCCACGTCTCTCTCGTGGATCGATGACAGTTGTATTCCTCAGCTCCAGGTTTTGTGGGTTCCCTTCTGTGCTGTTCACGTCTCTGCCCCCGTATCATTTCCCTGATATTCTTGAGTTCCTTGTTTTTCTCTCCAGCTACTTAATCACATAGAAGACACTTGTGTAACAGTCTTTAGTCACTCCCGTGTCTGGGCTTTCCTCTGAAGAGGCCATGGTTCCTTTGTGATGTTTTGTTGAAAACTGTCGGCCTTGGCAGCCTGGCCCTGTGAGAGGCAGCCTTCACCACTAGGCTGGGCATGCTCGGAGCCAGGGGGCGGGAGGGCAGCCATGTGTGCACGGCTGCTCTGGGAGTTTCACCCCAGCTTCTCCTTGGGCCCTGCATGGCCTGTTGTGGGTGTCTCCCTGTAACCCTGCCTCCTGCAGCCCTCCTGGCAGCCCCCTGCTGGCTGGGACATTGCACAGGTCAGCCTGGGGCAGCAGCATGAGGGCCAGTGAACAGGCCCCGGGACTCGTCCTTCCGCCTGGCGGAGGCATGGTTGTGCCCTGCTCAGCTGGTTGCTGCAGATGTTTCTCAGAACCACCGGGGGGTGAGCTCAGCTGGTTTCTGGGGGTTCTCTCGATGCTTCTGAGGGATGGGACCTTGGAGCTTCCCAGCCTGTACTTGGCTGGTGTCACCCATGCTCTCTGGCTCCAGCATTAACGTGCAAGCACCGGAGCTTTTCCTGGATAGCCCTGGTTCTGTGGGTGCCTCGGGCCTGCTCTCTGCACTCTGCACAGCAAATCCTGCTCTCCCTTCCAGGGCCCGGGCATCTCTCCAGACTCTCCGGCAAGTGCTTCAGCCTGGTGGAGGCCACGTGAGTGAGGGGAGGGGTGGGTGTGGCATGGGGTTGGGACCCCCCTGACAGCGGCTGTGCCCCCAGGTACAAGTATGAGTTCTGCCCATTCCACAACGTGACCCAGCATGAGCAGACCTTCCGCTGGAACGCCTACAGCGGGATCCTCGGGTGAGTGGGGGCCTGGGCGGGTGGCTGCAGCCCCTTCTCGCCCTCTCCCCCCTACCCCCAGCTCACGCGCCCTGCCTCTCCCCAGCATCTGGCACGAGTGGGAAATAGCCAACAACACCTTCAGGGGCATGTGGATGAGAGACGGCGACTCCTGCCACTCCCAGAGCCGGCAGAGCAAGGTGGGCTGTGGGGGGGGGGGGGGCGGAGGCAGCCCCTGGCTCCTCCCACCCACCCACTCACTGGGTGTCGCCCCCACCCCCAGGTGGAGCTTACCTGCGGCAAGAGCAACCGGTTGGCCCATGTGTCCGAGCCACACACCTGTGTCTACGCGCTGACCTTTGAGACGCCCCTTGTGTGCCACCCCCACTCCTTGCTAGGTGGGCACCAGGGCTGGCCAGGGGCGTTGGGGTGCAGAGGGGCTCAACTCAGTCTGGTTTCTCTTGGCTCCTCAGTGTACCCCACCCTGCCTGCGGCCCTGCAGCACAGGTGGGAGCAGGTGGAGCAGGATCTGGCGGACGGGCTGATCACATCCCAGGTGAAGGGCTAGGGTGGGTGCCCCCCCGCTGAGTGGTCCCCCTATCCCGGGCTGGGTGCTCCCTCTTCATCCTCCACCTTTAGGGCTATGAGAAGTTGCTCAGGTCGATCTTTGAGGATGCTGGCTATTTAAAGGCCCCAGAACAAAGCGAGCAGGCGCAGCAGGACAGGGGTGCCAAGGGCCTGGTGTTTGAGACGCTGGAGAGCTGCCATGAGGTACCGGCGGGGCCTCCCTGGGGCTGGACGGCCTCCTGCCAAGGGCCTGACTTCTCCCTGGAACTCACGCTCTAGGCACATAAAGCCCTGTCAGCGGAGCTGGAGAGGCTGCGGAGCGTGCTGACCCAGCACGGCATCCCCTACACGCAGCCTGCAGGTCAGTGGTGCCTGGGGTGGTGCCCAGCCCGCCTTGGGACCTGCCACCTGCGAGGCATTGCCTTCCTCTTGCCACTTGGTGTTTTGGCAGAAACTTACATCTCTGAGCACCTGGGCCCCAAGACACCCACAGACCCCACGGCAGAGCACCTGCGCGGCGACCCGGGGCTGCGAGCCAACAACCTGTGATCAGGCTGCGAGGCGCAATGTGGGGAGTCCCCACCAGAGGGCGCGCTTTCTCTTCCAGACACAGACAAGATGATAAAGATTTTTAATTTCCATTTTATCCATACTGATAAAAATAACTCCATGAATTCTGTAAACCATTGCATAAATGCTATAGTGTAAAAAATTTAACAAGTGTTACACTTAAACGGTTCACGACAAGGAAATGATTACACCTTATAAATACTATACCTTCTGGGTTAAAACTCCATTCCGGTAACATTCTCCTCTAAATACTCAAAGCAAATGTATGGATTGGGGCTCCCACACTGAGGTCTCCTGCTGACACCGAACACACGTGAGCTGACAAGAGGTGGGCAGCAAGAGCCGGGGCCTCGCCCAGCACCAAGTGACTCCCACTCCCGCTCCCACACCCGGCGCTCCCACCACCCGCAAGCAGGACAGTGACGCCCTGGGACGCCGGGCCTGGCCGAGCTGTGACTGGGAGGCCTGTGCAGGGTGGCCCCGGCGGCCAGGATGGAGTCTGGGTGGTTCTTTGGTCTTCCCACTGCACCCCGGTTCTCGGCCCGCGCCGCGCCCCGCCCCGCCCCAGCCGTGGGAGCCGGGAGCGCGGCCCTCTGGTCCGCCGAGCTCCCCAGCAAGAACTGACCCGAGTAGCTTATGAACACACCTAAAGCTTCATGGTTCTCCTTTACAATTGCAAAGTGTCCAGGCTGGATGTTGGTAATAAAACTACCCTGTTCTCCCTCAAAAGGCCAAAGGCCTGGAGGGGGAAACAGGTGCATAAATATTAATAAAAATAATTTTAAACAGTGATAACAGTAGCACAAAATATACGTAATTTCTAAGAGCTAATCAATCATTACTAGAATTAAAAACCAAGTCGAACTACGGCAGCCGAGTCTGTCCCCTTCGGCAGCCGGCCCGCTGCGCGCTCCATGGACCGGCCTCTAAGTGTCAGCTCTCCTTTCTGTCTCGTGAAGACAGGCTTGAAACCTCTCACTATAATAAATACATTCTAATTTGGTCACTGATAAAAACTTAGTCACTTTGCACTTACAAAAATGCTCTTATCTATAAAGTCTTTGGCACAGCCCAGGGCCGGTGGGGCGTGTCCCTGTCCCTTCCGGGATGGGTTGGTCCCTGCTCTGCGCCCAGTGGCAGACTCTGGGCGATTGCGGTGCCCATCTACGTCTGCCTCACCAAGCGCCGAGTCTGGACCAACGACAGACACTTCCACTTCCTCCCAGACTCCCAGGACCCAAAGCAGATGCGGAAGACATGTCTGCCCTAAGATCCAACCCGTGTCCAGCAGCCTTTCCACCGTCCCACCCCCCACGGCGGCCAGGTCCTCCCCAACGTCATGGTCACGCGAATAGGCCACTTAGACAAAGAGATGAGGCGACAGCGTCACCCTGGAGGCTGGGATGCCTGCCAGCGAGCTCTGGGAAGCGGGGGCCCGCGGCCGTCACAGTGCTGGCGCGCACCTTGTCCAGTTGGCGGGACCCCCAGCCCGCCGCCCCGCCCTTCCCAGGCACAGGCACTTGCGTGGGAGCCCGCGGGCATCAGCGGCCGCTGCAGTTCACGGGCCGTGTTGGGAGAGTTAAAACCGCCTGCAGGGGCGCGTCCCGTGATAGTCCCTCTGCTAGAAACACTATGGGTTTGCACTTCATTTGAAAACGGTCCAACTCCTATCTAAGCATTTCTCACCAGATCAACGCTCGCTTCCAAAGGCTAACTTCAGAATGTGACCCGAAAACACATACGGACTATGGACTAAAAGACCGGATGACACACGTTCACAGTACACGTGTAAAGCTTCATGTCACCGTATGTTAAAAACACGAACCTAAAAGCAGCTCATAGCAACTCGGACGGTCCGCCCAAACTCCTCAGGCTGCAAAGTGCTTCTCGACCGCGACCCCCCAGGATCCGGTCACGGCGCTTGGCGCACACGCCCGCGAAGTCCCCTGCTGGCGGGCCGCGCAGGGCTGCTGGGTTGGCGACGAGAGCACGAGACCGCGGGTGGGTGGATGGGCCGGGGTCCCGACCTCGGTGGCACCGGTGGGTGAGGCGGCGGCTGTCACCATGGCAGGGGCTGGCCCGCGCAGTAGGGGCACTCGGGCGCGCCGGCAGCGCACGCCTCGCAGAGCACGTGGTGCTGGCAGGGCCGCAGGACGGTGCCGCGGGCCTGCTCCCCGCACACCACGCACTGCTTCGATCGGACCTGGAAGATCACCTGCGGGGCGAGCCGCAGTCAGGGGCGAGCGAGGGGGCGGGGCCTGGCTACGGGGGCGGAGGGGGTCAGGCAGGGCGGGGCAGGGGGCGGGGCCACCCGGGAAGCACAAGAGGGGCTGCGAGGCGCTTCCCCGAGGGACCCACGGGGGGGCGCAGCTCCAGAGCCGGAGCCGCCGGTGGGCGGCGCGGGTAGCCGGGCTGGCGGCCACCAGAAGGGCTGTGGAGGGGGCGGGGGACCGGGCGGGAGGCAGTGCCTGGAGCCCTTGGGAGGCCCCAGGATGTGCCGAGGCCCGAGGTTTCATGCAACACCAGGAACGAGGACGAATGAGAAGACGGGGGGGGGGGGGGGGGGGACGACGGGACCCTAGAGAGTGACCCAGGGAGGCGCCCCAGGGCACGCCCGGGCTCCAGGGAGGGAGGCGGGGGTGAGGGGAGCTGCGCTGGGCCGGGCCCCCCCTCCGTGCCCAGCCCTCGGCCTCATGAAAAGTGTCGCGGGACTCACCCCGTCAAGGGCTTCCAGGTCCAGACGCAGCTGACTCTGCAGCGAGTGCAGCTTGGGCAGCGGGATGGCACCGATGTCGCCGCAGCCGCGCAGCCCGGGGAGCGCCGAGCACAGGCCCTGGCCCTCCAGCTCCTCCTGCAGCCTCCGGAACTGGGCCTCCACCTCCTCCTTCTTCTGCAGCGCCACCTGCCGCGCGCTGTCGGCCGCGAGCGCCCGCTCCTTGGCCTCCTTGGCCTCCCGCTGCCAGGCGTCACAGGCCTGAAACCCAGGAGCTGCAGTGGCGGGGCCGGCCGCACCCCCGCCCGCCTGCCCCGCAGGCCCTCCCCAGGCTCACCTGCTTCACCTGCTGCCAGGACTCCTCCCACTGCCTGATCTTCCTCTTGGCCTCGTCCAGCTGCCGACGGACGCGGGCCAGCTCGGCACTGTTAGCACTCGCCCCCGAAGAGGCTGCAGGGCCGGAATTCAGGATTGGGGACGGGCTGGGAGAGAAGCTGCCCGAAACAAAGTCCCAGATGCTGCCGGGGACACCATTCAAACCTGGGTGTGGAAGCGGCAGGTGTCAGCTCAGTTGCGCTGGAACCCCCCAAGCACCTGGCACATAGGCACTGGGCCCCCGGGCGCCACGGCTGACTACGCCCGCGCCCCTCCTGGAAAGGAAACGGCTGCAAGGCTCCTGTGGCTGCGCCTGGGGGCCTCAGTGTGGGGAGTCTGGTACCGGAACCCTTTACATACTTAGAATCTGGAGGACCCCGCGGAGTTTTTGTTTCCATGGGTGACATCCCTTGACATATGCGTGGCATGAGAAATTAAAACATACTTCAAGATAAATAGCAATGTGGAGTTCCCATTGTGGCTCAGGAGGTTAAGAGCCTGACTAGCATCCATGAGGTTGCAGGTTCAATCCCTGGCCTTGCTCAGTGGGTTAAGGATCCAGCGTTGCCATAGCTGTGGTGTAGGTAACAGACACAGCTCGGATCTGGCGTTACTGTGGCTGTGGTGTAGGCTGGCAGCTGTAGCTGCAATTAGACCCCTAGCCTGAGAATCTCCACATGCCATGGGTGCAGCCCTAAAAAAGTAAGTTTTTTAAAAAAAAAAGCGATTCTATTTTTTTTGGGGGGGGGGGGGCTGCCTGCAGCATATAGAAGTTCCTGGGCCAGTGTTCAAATCTGAGCTGCAGCAGTGACCTGGGACACTGCAGAGACAACACCGGATCCTTAACCTGCTGAGCAACGGCAGAAACTCCTATCAATTCTTTTAAAACAAAACAGATCGCATAAGGTAGGTGATGTTTTTCAACAAAACAAGTGTCCTGTTTTTGCAAATCCGTCTGCTTGAGCGTCCAGTCCCTGGTGACATCACACACATGGCAGCCTCAGGATGCCACGTGCGAGTGAGTGAGGCAGGTTTGTGTGTCCCGGGCACACTGAGGCCCCACAGAGGTCCCCATGCAAACCCCAGGTCCCCCGGGGCACCTTCTCCTGAGCAGCAGAGACAGAGGGTCCGATGCGCCGTGGCTGCCCCCCTCCCCCCCGCCAAGCCCACTCACCGAAGGAGCTGTAGGACGGGGCCGAGGGGCCCAGTGCTCTGGGCTCTGACTTGAGGGGTGGCGGCTGCTGGGGGGGCGTCATGGCCGAGGAGACGAGTGGCCCTGACAGGGACTGGGAGAGGGAGCTGAGTGGGGAGGCAGACAGGGACGACGACGAGTGCAGGGACGGGGAGCGGGGCAAGCAGCCTGGGATGGCCACAGGTGCCGAGCCCCCCAGCGACCTCTGACCTGCAGGAGTAGAGGGGCCAGGTTAGCCAGAGGTCACCTGGGCCAGACACGGAGCCGGTCCCTCCATCCGGGAATCACCCAGCACTGCCTGAGCTGGGGGAGCAGGTGCACGGTGGTGGGGTGGGCACCCAGGTGAGGTGTGACCACAACGCTCACAGCTCAGACAGGGTGCGGGGCTCAGCGGGGGTGCTGGCAGAGGCCAGACACACCCGCTAGGCCCTGCCCGGGCGGCCTATCCGTGGGCACGGTGGTCCCAGGACTTTCAGGTCCCCGGAGATGATCCCTCTTAGTATCAGAAGAAAGTGAGAAATGACTGCACTTATGATGCTACCATCGTGGTCTTCCTGCCAGTGCAACGGGCAAACGTCTGAGAAAGGCTGGGAAGGCCCGACCCCGCACCTCTGCAGAGGCCGCAGGCAAGGAGACGGGACCCCGCCACCCCAGAACCACTAAGGACGCTCCAAGGGCCAGCCTGGAAAAGCGGCAGGCGCTCACCCGCGGGTCCCAGGTCACGGCCGTCGTGCTCCTCCAGCTCCTTATCCTGGGCGGCGAGGCTGATGTCACCAAGGTGAAGGTCTAATGCAGATCCTGTGGGACAGAGCCTGCGTCACCTCAGGGGCCAGGAGGGCGGCGGCTCAGGGAGAAGCCAGGCTCTGTGGGTGGCGGGGACCTATCCTGGAGCCTCAGCAACACAGGCCTCATCGGACTCAACTTAACGGAGTCTGACCGAGGAAACAGAAAGAGCCTGACTAGGAAAAACAATGCCAGGAGGGTGACATCCGCGGGAAAGTGGCTCACAAGACACCACAGGTGGCACCTGCACTCACCTCCTCAGCCAGGTCACCACAGGGGCACCGAGCCGGGCCCGCCCACAGGCACGTTCTGCTGGCAGCCAGTGCCCCCCAGACCTGACTGTCCAAGAAATGGGACATGGAACACGGCCCCTCATCACTGTCCCCCACCACCTGCCAAGAAACCCTTTTCTGCCGGTGGCGTCCGTCCTCCCACTGTCCCCATCTGACACTCGGTCCTGGAGCCCTGCGCCCTGGGGACCTGGCACTGAGTAGGAAGCCATCCTGGGGTGGCTGAGGTCAAGCCTGCCAGGCTTCAAAGTTCCCACCGCCCCACGGGGTTGACTCAGGGAAGGTGTGGCCCAGGGCCCGAGGGCCAGGGAAGGGCTGCAGGAGTTCCTGGGACATGGGGACCAGAGCCACCTGCCCAGCACGGAGGCACAGCCAGGTCCACAGGAGACGGTGGTCGCACCCCCACCCCACCCCTGGGGTCCGCTCTCCCAAAGCACCCTCCCAGAGACAGGAGGGCCCCTCCATCCCCCAGCCTAGGGGTGCCACACGACCCTCGTCAGACCTGCCTGCTCCAGGTCAGCCTTCCGCCCCTGCCCTGCCCCCAGCTGCCTGGTGCCAGGAGGCAGGGTCCCCGGACAGTGTCAGGCGAGCAGCAGGGCGCCAGCCCCGCCAGGAGGGGAGGATGCTGGGTTCCGACCGCATCCCGCCCTGGGCTGAGCCAGACCCCCAGGAGCAGAGCCGTGGGAGGCTGGGGTGGCTCCAAACGGCTGCATTCGAACCCGAGTGTGGACAGGGCAAGGCGACAAGACTGTGACTCTGAGACAGACCACGGCCGGGGGAGGCTGCTGCCTCCAAGCCGAGAGACATGCTTACTGCACTTGGCAAAACTGGGCGGGAGACAGGAGATTCTGAGGGGTCTGGAGCCGCATGCAAGTGGGGCAAACTTGGGGTCCAGCCCAGAGGGTGGCCCCGGCCCTTCCCCACCCAGACCAAAGGCCCATCCCTGGGAGGGCACCCTGGGAGGGATCCCACCGGATGCTGCTCCGGACCCTGAGCCTGTCTCCCTCCCTGTTTTGTCTCCGGCACTGCCTGTGGACCCGACCAGGTCCTGGCCCCGCTGCCCACGACGGCCAGGAGCACGGAGGAGCCTGGGCAACGCTGGCCGGGGGGGCCTCCCCCACTGCTGCCCACCCCGCAGGAGGAACCACCCCAGGGCCACTAGCACCAAGCACCTCGCAACAGGTGGCCACCCCCTCGCAGCCTGGGCCCCGAGGTGGAGGTCAAGGTGCAGAGAGCTGGGCTCCCTCCAAGGCTCCAGGGACCCTTTGTCCTGCCTCTTCTGCTTCTCACGGTGGTGGCGGGGAGAGCATCCTCGGCTTGGGGAAGCATCACCCCAGCTGCCTCTTTCCGCACGTGGCCCTCCCTCCGCGGGTCTGTGTCCCAACTGCCTCCTTCTGACACACCAGTCAGCCAATCGGGGCCCCTCCCAGCGACCTCACTTCACCTCAGTCACACCTGCAAAGGCTCCTTTCCAAATAAGGTCCCGTTCCTAGGTACAGGGTTGGGGCTGATCACATCTGAGCAAGGGGCATAATTTAACTGACAATGGAGACCACCTGGAGACACCCTACCCAGCCATGCTCTCTGGGCTGGGCTCTGGCACTTGAGTGGGCACCTCCCATAGACCTGGGGGCCCAGACCGCGCAGGGCCCTCCGCGGACCCACCTGCCTCCTGTCGCTGTGAGCCCTGCACAGCGGGTACAGCCTGCGGCTCCCACTTCCTCCCAAGTATGTGACCACAGGACCCGAGCGCCCCACAGCTCCTCACGCAAATCCACCCCGGGCCACCGACCCCCTTCTTCTTCCCCAGTTTCCATCTCACTCTCCAAACTGCCCCGGCCTGGTCCTCAAGCCCTAAACCCATCTGGTCACAGGCAGCCCTGGCCTCCGGTGTCCCTCTGTGTCTCTTCCCTCCTCTGGGCCCGCCCCCCTCCTGAACACATGGGGCTCCTGCAGTGCGAAGCTGCAGGGTCCCTCCCCCAGCATGGCCACTTAGGGAACTCTGCACACAGGTGCTGTGCAAAAGTTCCCCAGCTCCCTCCACACACACCCGGGAGGGCCCCGAGCTCCAGCCATCTCTGCAGGCTGTGCCGCCCCAAATCTGCTGTGTCCCAGGAGTGACTTTTCTGTGATGCCAACCCCTTCACGGCACCAGTCCTGCCTCCCAGAAACATGGCAGGCTGGTGGACACTTTCCAGCAGGACCCCTGCTGCCCCTGCAACCTGCCCAAGCAGCCTTCCCACCCAGCAATGGCTCCTCCTGTGTCAAAGCCACAATACTGCTGTGGGCTGCAGCCTGGCACAGCTCCTGTTAGCCCCACTAGTCCTGAGAAAATGCCTGCTCAGCCTCCAAAACCCTTCTCTACAGCACCCACCTGCTCCATTCCTGCATGTCGTCCAGACTGTGCAGGTTCAGCCCAGACTGTGCTGCTGCCAGACGTGCGGGCTCACCCGCTGAGGGCAGGCACCCTAACCCCCCTCCTGCACACCTGCCCTGCCGCTGCCTCTCTGCCTCCCTCTGTGGCCCCACATCTGCTCTGCTTGAGGTCTCCAATTGCTGTTGGGGACATAGCCCTTCACACCAGGAGTGGTGGAATCAGGGCAGAGGTGGTTAGCTTCAAAGCTGGCAGAGTTTTTTTTTAAGGGCTGCACCCACAGCATATAGAGGTTCCCAGACTAGGGGTCGAATTGGAGCCATAGACGCCAGCCTACACCACAGCCACAGCAAAGCTGGATCCTTAACCCAGTGACCAAGCCCAGGGACAGAACCCACATCCTCCTGGATACTAATTGGGTTCTTATTCCGCTGGGCCAGGAGAACTCCCGAGGAACATTTTGTGAATAACAAAGCACATGAAGCAGGATCAGCAAAGGGACGGCCAGAAAATGGGGGGGCCCTCTCTCACCCCAAAGGGAGGCACCTCATCCCACGCCCCACCCCCAGCCCATGACTCAGCATAAAGGGGCACCTGCTGCCCTGTCCCCCTCAGGTGCAGAGGGCACACAGTTCAAGGCCCAGCCCTCTGACAAACCACAGACTATCTAGGCTACAGGGTGGTTGCAGGGGCTCCCCGGAGGCATCATGGCCCACTTTTTTGCCGGCACTATTTCTTTTGTCCTACTACACACCTCGCTGTTGCCTGAGGTCAGACCCAGGTCTTCCAAGATGTTCTCACAAAGCAACATTGGACTTTTAACATTCAAGATCTCCGTGATCCAAGTTCTGTACACTGTGCCATCTGACCCAGAGCCCTCCTCACCAAAATGCCAAGAACTACCCAGGTGTTCATGAGAAATTAGCTGAAAGCTGCTGAGTAATAGTCCTGGCAGAGCTCAGTTCCTGACATGACACAGCACTTTCAAGGTGGCCAGATCGCCAGGGCCAGGAGACACACAAAGATAATGCAAACAGTAAGCAGAGTTAAGAGGCCAGAATGGGGAAGCCCTGACGTGGAGGTGCACCCCTGCACCCCCCCCCGGGGGGGGGGCCAGGATGCCCCCTGGTGGGCTGCTCCTCCCCGGACTAGAGGCTGGAAAAGCATCTGGCATAGCACTCAAGGCAGTTCTGAGTCTCCACTGTGCGGGCAGCGATGTGCAGCAAGACAAGGCACAAACCCCATCCTCCGCAGGGAGCGAGAGACCCACCTCGGTTACTGAGGCAGGCTTCCCTGGAGAAGCCCAGCTGGCGCCCCCGCAGGGAACCAGCAGCACCTCTGCAGCGCAGACTCCTGAAGAGAGAATGTTTCATGCAGCTCATTCCACAACCCCTAAAATCTCGGTAGTGATCCCTGGCTGTCACCTGGCCTGCGCCCTGGGACTGGTCAGTAGAGCTCAGGGAGGACGGGGCGCGGGGGTGGGTGGGGGATCGGTGCGGGGTGGAGCGCGAGAGAGAAGACGGGGAGACGCACCTCATCTGGGAGAGAAGTTGGCCCACCTGCGGAAGGGGATGGCCCGCCTGGGGTTAGGAGATGGCCCGCCTGCAGGGAGGGGATGGCCCGCCTGCAGGGAGGGGATGGCCCGCCTGCAGGGAGGGGATGGCCCGCCTGCAGGGAGGGGATGGCCCGCCTGGTGGAGGGGAAGGCGCACCTGGGTGAGGGGAGGGCGCACCTGGGGTGGGGAGAAGGTGCGCGACCCGATCTGCAGCTCCGGGAAGCGAAAACCCGCACCCCGACGGCGCGGGACTGACGATGCTGACTCACCGGCCGCCGCCCCGCGCCGCTGTGGCCGCCGCCACCACCGCCAATTCAAACGCAGCCCGCGCTGAGCCCGCCTCCCATGACACACATCCGACATCGCCCCGCCCCTTCCATGCCCCGCCCCGTGACGCAAGCCCCAAAGCCCCACCCCACCCGCCCCGAGACAGACGCCAACCGCATGCTGCCCCGCCCTGGCTCCGCCCCTCGCACCTGGCGGCTGCTGCTCGCGCGGGGTCCGCGGCGGCCCCCGTTCCCGAGGCTGCGCGCGCGCGTACGAGCCCCCCCGCAGGGCTTGTCACTTCCTCGGCGCAGCGAGGCCGCGGGCAGTGACACCGGGCTCAGGTCGTGTGCAAACGCTCGCGGGGCAGGGCTCCTTTGCTCAGGTAAAAAGAAAGGGGCGACCGGTCTCTGGGGCAAGTCCCCAGCCCTGCTGCTGGCCGGCAGCTCCTACGCTGCCCGGCGGCGGCAGAGGCTCAGGCTGCGCCCGCTCCGGTGAAACACGCCCAGTCCGATGCCGTGAGGGTCAGCATCAACAGGCCATGACCTCTGCCCTCAGCGGTCCCTTAGAGTCGGGTGCCCACAGCCCTCAGGTCCTTCCATCTCCCCGCCGTTTATCTAGTCTCGCTGCCCTCCCTCCGGGGTTGGAAATCTGCCCGTGGCTGCTGAGTCCACGGCCATCTGAGTTTTCCTTTTTAAAGCGAAAGTCTGGGAGCAGCAGGTGCTCATCTCAGAGTTCAGCCCTTCTACTCAGTAAGGATACAACCAGAAAGAAACTACAGGGAAAAACAATCCTGTCTACACCTGTTAGCCCAAAGTGGGTGGAGTGTGCACTCCGGGTTCCTAAGAGAGAAAGGCCAGCTAGGGTCCCCCTCCTGGGGCCAGAGGACAGGCAGTTCTGAGGCTCCTGTTACTTCCTGTAACTGAGGCTGGTATTACTGGGGTAGCCAGGTGCCCGCCACTCAGATGAGGCCTAAGGGGGCCCAGGGACCAGGATGGCCCGGCCATCTCACCACCAGCTCCACTCCTCCCTGCACTTTCATAAGAGCCCCAACCTCGGCTCTGAGCCCCCATCCAGCCACCAGACAGGTCCCCCAAGGGCCAAGGACCCCTCTGCAGCTGGCAGCGTGCCCACTGCCTTGTGACCTCATCCCTAACTCCCCACCCTCACCACTGTCCCCTCCTTCAGGTGCCCCTGCTGCCCCCCCCCCTCCATATCATTTCTCTGAAGCCTCCTGTTCCTGATAGATGGTCTCTGGGCTGGCTGGCACTGCCTATGCTGCCTTGCCTGGGGCCCATACAGCTGCCCTGCGGAGAGCTCCTCGCCCCTCTGCAACCGCAGGCTCCCAGCCTGGCAGGCATCTCCTGGACCACGAGCCATGCAGCCGAAGTGGCAGGTGACCGAGAAGGCCCGGGGCGGCAAGGGAAGGGCAAGGAGGCTCAGGGGGACAGGACCACAGGCTGGACTTACCTGGAACTGCCTCGACGGCACTGCCGGTGGGGTCAAGCGGGTGCGCACGGGCCGAGAGGGCAGGCAGAGCGGTGGGCGAGGAGCCGCCTGAGCCCGTGCTGGACGCCAGGCTGGACGCCACACTGGAACTCACGCTGGGAGCGAGTGGGTGAACCACAGCCAGTACCGCCAGGTGGCTCTGTGCAGAGACACAAGATGAGCCGGTGTCCTGCTGCGGGGACAGCAACATGACAGCAGCACAGTGACAGAGGACACACGGGGGAACAAAAACTCCAGAATCAAGACAGATAGGCTTGCCACCTTCTCTCTCCAGAACAAAACAAAGGAAGTCGACTACCTTTCCCGATATTCTAGGGGGGCTTCAAACGTCTGGTTCATTGCAATGACCAGGGGAGCAGAGTCACGAGCTGTCAATCACCAAGGGACGGGGACGAATGCATCCAGGGAGTTCCCATCTAATGAACTGCCCCGCAGAAAACGCCATTCAGAAGCACACATGGCCATGGAGAAACAACCCACCACAGCGCGAGCAGAGAGCTGGCGCTGCTTCCGAAAACACTGATGAGAGACTCCTCTGACCTCGCTACTCAACGGAAGAAAGAGACCAGGGCAGCTGACACTACCTCTATTCAAGAGGAAACCAACTGGCACAGCCTCGGATAAGCAGGCAGTCGTGTGGCGGGCGCTGTGCACAGAAAAGGATGCGATAAAAACGAAGCAGGCAGAGCTACAAAGTCAGACCACAGGGCTGCCCACACCAGGCACAGCCGTGTCTGAAATGCACTCGCCGGGTCCCTAGGAAATCAGGAGGCACAAGGTATCCTCAAGCAAAGTGCAATGTCCTCTGGGTTTTGCCTCAAAAGGTTAATGGGGCGGGGGGGAGCAGCTACAAGACCCAGTGCAGGAGGAGGGGCTCCGAGTGAAACCCCCGAAGGGGGATGGCACTGGACAGTTTGTAAGAGAGCAGGCTGGCACAGGCTGGCTCCTCTAGGGCAGCATCCCCGGCCCCGAGACCTCGGCGCTCACAGTCTCTGCCGGGTTAACAGAGGCTCGGTCAAGAGAGCCCCCGGGACGGCCCCCTGCGCCCCGAGGGCGCAGAGACCCCGGAACTGACTGCCCCTGCACATCTGAGGCCAAAACGTACAAACAGCAATGCAGCCAACACAAGTCTGGGGAGACTGTCCCCCAGCTCGCCCTGGCTCGGGCTCAGAGGTGGCCCAGCTGCTCCCCCACAGACTGTGGCCACAGGCCTTCCCCGTCCCTCCGTCTGTAGCCTGCACGCCATCCCCAGGCGAGGCGGACCCACAGGAACCACCCCCTCATGACAAACTCCACGCTCAGAGCCTGGCCAGTGTCCACTGTGACTCTATCCCGACAAAGTCACACTGCAGGAGTTCCTGTCGCGGCTCAGCAGTAACGAACCCGACTAGTATCCATGAGGACGTGCGTTCAATCCCTGGTCTCGCTCAGTGGGTTAAGAAGCCGGTGTTGCTGTGGCTGTGCTGTAGGTCACAGAGGCAGCTCTGATTCGACCCCTAGTGTGGGAACCTCCATGTGCTGAGGGCAGAGCCCCGAAAAGAAAAAGTCACCCTGCAGGAGCATGTGCCCCCTGAAGATACCAAATGACACTTTCCCCTGAAGATTGATGGCAGCTTCTTAGCTGGCCCTTTTCCTGCGGTCACGGTGGGCACAGACATGCCAGGATAGGTCGAGCATGGGGTCCTCCATCACCAGGGGAGCCAGACCCAACATTGCGAGGTGGGGGCCATGCCCCCGCCCATGCCAGCTTTGTCCGCCTGGCTTCCTTTTTTTCACGGTGACAAAGTGCTGTAACATAGCACGCCTCGCCTTAAGCGCTGTTACACGTACAGTCCAGCGGCGTTAAGCACGTTCACGGGGCTGTGCAGCCCTCACCGCCATCCTCTTTCTCATCCTCCCAGACCAAAACTCTGTCCTGTTAAACGCTGACTCCCCACTCCCCTCAGCCCCGGGACTCCCCCCTTCTCTTTTCTGTCTCTGTGACAATCGGACAGCTGCAGGGACCTCGTGCAAACAGGGTCACACAGGACGTGTCCTTTGGGTCTGGCTCACGGAGCATGAGGTCCCTGCCGCGGACTGAAGCTCTCCTCTGCCCAAATCCACATGTTCAAGCCCTAACCTCCTGGGTGCCTGCATCTGGAGAGCGAGCCTTCAAGGCGGCTGAGCTTAAACAAGGTCACAGGAGGGGGTCCTGACCTGATAGGTCGGCTGTCCTCCTGAGAAGAGGAAGAGACTCTGGGTGCCCAAGGAACAAAGAGGACACTCGGGCACATGGCGGGACTTGGCCACCTGCAAGCCAGGGGAGACTGCACCTGCCCACACCTCGATGTGAGACTTCCAGCTTCCAAAATTGTGAGAGAACAGATTTGCGGTATTTCAGCCCAGCCGGTCTAGTATTTTGTTGTGGCAGCCTGAGCTAATACAGTCTTCAGGGTTGACCCGTGTTGTAGCATGTGACAGAATTCCTTTTTTTTTTTTTTTTTTTTTGGCTTTTTGCCATTTCTTGGGCCGTTCCCGCAGCATATGGAGGTTCCCAGGCTAGGGGTTGAATCGGAGCTGTAGCCGCTGCCCCAGGCCAGAGCCACAGCAATGCGGGATCCAAGCCACGTCTGCAACCTACACCACAGCTCACGGCAATGCCGGATCCTTAACTCACAGAGCAAGGCCAGGGATCGAACCCACAACCTCATGGTTCCTAGTTGGATTCGTTAACCACTGCGCCACAACGGGAACTCCAGAATTCCTTCCTTTTTAAGGCTGGATCGTATTCCATTGTATGGACGGACCCCATCGTGCTTATCCACTCATCCACCAACAGGCACGCGAACTGCTCCCACCCTTCAGCTTTGTGAACAAGGCCGCTGTGATTGGAGATGTGCAAATACCCCTTCAAGGCATTGCTCCAGAAATGGGATTGCTAGATCAACAGCTGTGTGTGTGTGTGTGTGTGTGTGTGTGTGTATGTATGTATGTGTGTATATATATATATATATACATATATATATATATATATATATATATCTTTTTGCTTTTTCAGGGCTGTACCCGCGGCAAATCGAGGTTTCCAGGCTAGGGGTCCAATTGGAGCTAAAGCTGGTGCCCTACACCACAGCCACTGTGGATCCGAGCTGCATCTGTGACCCATACCATAGCTCACGGCAATGCCGAATCCTTAACCACGGAGCGAGGCCAGGGATTGAACCCACAAACGCATGGATCCTAGTCGGATTCGTTCTATTTTTAATTTTTCAAGGAACCACCACACTGCCCCATCTTACACTCCTCCCCGCTGTGCACAAGAGCTTCCGTTTCAATTTCTCCACATCCTTGCCAGCACCTGCTCTTCTGTGCTTTGTTTTTTCACGGTGGCCGGTCCCTCGTGGGCGTGCAGTGGCCCCTCACGGCGGATTTGGTTTGCGTTTCCCCCACTGGTGATTCTGCGCATCCCTCCCTGTGCGCTCAGCTGTGTATCTTCCTTGGAGAAGTGTCTACTCAAGGGCTTTGCCCACTTTTTCATAGAGTTGCTTGTTGTGCTGATGCTGAGCTGAAGAAGTTATGTTCTGAGGAGGAACCTTTACCAGACACATCATTTGCAGGCATTTTCCCAATTCCGTGAGCTGTCTTTTCACTCTGCGGACAATGTCCTCGGATGCGCACATCTTTGATTCTGGTGACGTCTAGTTGATCTATTTTCTCTTCTGCGGCCCAGGCTCCGGGTGCCGCATCTATGAAATCACCCAGATCGCACATCAGGAAGCTTCCCATCTGCCTGGTTGGGAGTGACAGGCTGGAGAAGAGCAACCTCCACGGCCAGAGACAGGCTCGTGTGCTGAGGACCTGGCGGTGACCTGGGGACTCCCCGGACTAGCAGCTCTGCGAGCCCGCGTGTTCCCTGAGACGCGAGCCCCCAAGACACTCAGGATCACGACTCCGCACACACGGACTGACCCTCCCCCCCAGGGGCCATGTGCTCCAGGGCCGACGGGCGTCACCACTGGCTGCCTCCCAGGGTAGGACGGGGCAAGTCCTGGGGGCTCCGTGGGCAGCACCTCCATGGTCCTGGAGCCTCGACTCTGCAGCGATGGCAGAGATGCAGTTCAGAGGCCACTGCCCTGGGCACTGCCCACCAAGTGTCGCTCACCCAGCGAGAGCAGGGGCTTCTAAGGAAGGGACCACCCAGGAAGGAAGATGAGAGTGGGGAGCGGGCTGGGCTAAGCAGCGAACTGGGCAGCCTGTGCTCCCCACCGGACGCAGTGATTGAGGCCCCGGAAACAAGGGCCGTGCTGGGGCCCAGGGGCACAGTCTTGCAGCCGACCCCGGGAGAGGGACGCAGCCAGCACTGGCCGGAGCAGATGGCGCCCACATGCAGGGTAGCGGTCCCCAGAGTGGCCTCTGAGCACCACTGGTCCATGAGAGCCACCGTGCTGGCCTCGGAGTCACCTGTCCCCGGGCATGCCAGTCAGCCCTTCAAATGGAGCAGGACCCTTGGGGGTCTTAGGGGAAACGCCCAGACCTGCTGACCTGGGCTGGGGGTCCTGAGAGCTGGCTTTCCAATGCTGCTCCCCTAGGGCCCCCTCCCCCGGAGCCCAGCTTTGGGACGGGACAGAGGGGGCTCGGGGCGCAGGCGAGAGGCAGCTTGTGGAGGCACTTGGCCAGCCCACTTGCAGCGCCCGAGGACCGGGGGCTGCTCGCACCCAGGGAACTGCCCTGTGTGCCTGAGGCGGCGTGGGGTCCCATCCGCGGCTCGGGGAGCTCGCCCACCCCACTCCTTTCCTGGCCATTATTCCTCGGCCCTGAAACCACAGCCACGTGCCCTCTTGACTGTGCTACTGTTACCCTTTCACCCTCAGGTTCTTTTCCTGCCTTTTTTGTCTTTTTAGGGCTGAACCTGCGACATATGGAGGTTTCCAGGCTAGGGGTCAAATCAGAGCTGCAGCTGCCAGTCTACGCCACAGCCACAGCCACACCAGATCCAAGCTGCCTCTGCAACCTACACCACAGCTCATGGCCACACCAGATCCTTAACCCACTGAGCGAGGCCAGGGATCGAACCTGCATCCTCATGGATACTAGTCAGGTTCATTAACACTGAGCCACAACGGGAGCTCCCCATTTCACATTCTTAATGCACAACTTCTCAATTTCAATCTCTTAAAAAAAGAATCACAAGGTAACCAGGTTGTATTTTTACTCTGAACCAACCTACTCATGTCAAAATGTGCTTCAGAGGCGCCTGAAGAAGAAAAGTGCCCCCAAATCCCCCAGGGGCGCCAGAAAACCGCACGAAGAGGAACCACAAGGATCTGCCTACTTGGGAATTTAACACAAAGCTCAGAGCAGAGAGCAGTGACAACCAGCCGAGGGCGGGCACTGCCGAGCCGGCGGGCCCAGTCTGCCAAGGCATGGATGTCTCTCTCCGCCTCTTCACAGAGGCCACGTGTGCTCAGGGCACCAGCGTCCAGGAAAGCCACCTGTCCCCCCGAACAGCTCGGTTTTACCAGCAGACGGGCAGCCGGTGGGGCAGAACAGAGACAAAGGGCCCCACTCGCAGGGGCCTGGGCGGGTCACAGAGGGAGCCCTCGGCGCCTCCTGCGAAGGCGAAAGAACGCACTGGCCACCTGCCACCTCAGGTGTGACCCGGGAGAGGGAGACCGAGCCGTGTTCAGCTGTGACCCCAGAACTCGGGGTCCTGACCCGCGGGACCTCGCCTGCCGTCAGGGTCTCTACTGAGGCGTCGCGTGAGGACCAGGTTGTTCGGGTGGGTCCTGACCAACAGGACGGACGTCCGGACAGAAAGGGGGCGTCGGGACACAGAGGGGAGGGAAGACGACCCGGAGAGACGGGCTGCGGGCGGGATGGAGGCCCTGCGGGGAACCGGCCCTTCGGCCACCCGACCTCACGCTTGGCTCCAGGCTGAGTGGACCTCCGTCAGTGCTTCCCTGCGAAGCAAGCTTTTAAGAGCTTTTGGTTTTGTGGTTTTCAAGGTATGACACGTGGTTTACAACGTTACACAGGACACGGAAGAGACGGCTTCAGGGCGGAAAGAACAGGCTGCGTCACAGAGAAGGGTAAGCACAGCCCGGGGCGGGGCGGGCAGGCGGGGGGACCCCGGCGGGAGGCATTTAAGGCAGGCAGGCAGGCGGTGAGGTCCGGCTGCACAGGGCACGCGACATCTCGACGCAGGGCTACCTGCTTACTGTCCTGCTCGCTGGCTTTCTGGCTGCCTTCGGCAGGTGAGTCTCTCCACTTGGTCTGCAACACAAAAAGCACTGGCTGTTGGAAGAAAAAGCAGCTTATTAAAAACACACACAGACACCTCAGCTTGGCTCCAAAGACAGAAAACAGCACGGACTTCAGTCTCGGGAAACACAAGAGGCTTTCAAACCTGCTGCCTCTGGTCCGTGTTCCTGGACTCCGTTTCCTACCCCCGACGTGGGGCTTTGCCCTCCTGGCTGGTCTGTGTCTCTCTGACCCACGGGGACGAACCCCAGACACAGCCCCCCGGGCAGGGCTGCAGCCGGGGAAACCTGGGGAGCCCCGCACCTGCGTGCGGCAAAGGATCACTTCCTGGAAGACCATTTCTGCCTTCCCCTCCAGAACCTCCAGAAGGTTCCCCCACGAGAAATAGAACAGACCAACCCCAGAGAACTCTAGTCGCCCAGGATGCTGCAGGAGGCCGAGCTGCGGCACAAACTCAATGGACTGGCACTCATCTCCCATTATGCCCCACGTCCGCATCTTCCGGCGGGAGCAATCCCTTTTATCCTGCCACTTCTCAACAAGTTAATGCTCTTTGTCAAAAGCGTAAATAACCCCCAGGTCTGGCCTCCAAATGCCTAAGTGAGAAAGCTTTTCTCCTGGAAATCTGTCTTTGGTCGATTTAATTTGCAGGACCCCAGACACCGAACCTGAAAGGGTAGCAGGGACATCTTTTGTTTGTTTGTTGGTTTGTTGAGGGCTGTACCTGCGGCACATGCAAGTTCCCAGGTCTACACCAGAGCCACAGCGATGCAGGACCCGAGCCTCATCTGTTACCTACACCGCAGCCTGCGGCCATGCCAAATCCTTAACCCACTGAGTGAGGCCAGGGATCGAACCACATCCTCATGTGTACTAGTCCAGTTACAGCTGAGCCGCAAGGGAACTCCAGCCAGAAGGAACATTCTCCCCCCTCTGCTGCACGTGGGAAAATCCTGGCTGAGAAGCCAGCGGAGGGCAGAGAAGAATCGATGTCCCCATCAGCCCTGCCGACCGGGGCCCCTTCCTCCTGCCCAACGCCCAATGCGCGCTCAACCCCGAGGCCATCCGGTATCTCTGGTTTCCTTACATTCCTTTCACCCAGAAGTGACCCCCACCCCCCAACATGGGTGACGGCCTCCAAAGGCCCTTACAGACCCCTGAGACCCTCCCTCTAAGGAGAAGCTGTGCTGTAAGACAGCTCTGCTCGCCTCTCGGATGAAGTCCCAGCCCGGGCAGGCCCCAGAGCTCCTGAGAGGGTCCCAACCCTCGTCCCTCCTGCTTCGGCCCTGGGCCTGCCCCTGCGGCGTCCGCAACCCCCCACCACACAGGAGCGTGCAGGAAGCAGCAGGTGTGCTGCACAGGCACCAGAACCTGCTGGAAGGGGCAGAGGGGCGGTGGGAGCAGCTTGCCCGGGCAGAGCATGGCACGCTCTCTCACAGTTCCCTCTGCCGTCAGAGGATGGAGACCCAGCAAGCAGGGAAAGGACACGGCCCTCTATGCCTCGCCCTGCCTTAAAACACGGAAACAGCTTGTTGAGAGCAGCAGGATCCCTGCTGGGCTCCCACAGTCTCCAAATACTCCAGCTGACACAATCCCAGAGGGTCACAGTCAAACCAAATGCCCCCAAGCCCCGGACCAGAGGCAGCCTGAGCTGACCCCAGCGCCTCAGGTCCCACAGGCTCCTTGGATGCTCAAAGTCCCTCTGGGCCTCCGCTGAAAACATCAGGAAAGACGAGCGTGTTCCGACGTCTTGGTCCCCCAGGAGAGCGCTGGATGGTGCGCACTGATATTGTGCTTGACTTTTTTTCTGGTTCTTTTTTGGCTGCCCTGCAGCACATGGAGTTCCTGGGCCAGGGATGAGATTCGATGACGACGTGAGCCACAGCTGTGGCAACGCCAGATCCTTAACCGACCACGCCAGGCCAGGGATCAAACCTGCATCCCGCTGCTCCAGAGATGCTGCCAATTCTGCTGCTTCTGTTGTGCCACGGCGGGAGCCCCCAGCCTGAATTTTTTTTAAATGGACTCCTTGTAATAGAGAACAAACCTGATTCTAAATGGGATGTTTCTTTTACTTTTGCCTTTGTGTTCTGCTGCTTTTGCTACACATTAATCACGAAGAGAAAGGTGCCTGTAGCCTGAACCTCCTAAGGCTCCATTCTTTAAGGCCTAACGCTCTTCCACGCGCAGAGACAGAAAGGTGCAGAACGGGGCCTACCGCTTGTCCTACCGGAGGATCACTGCGACCAGACAGGCAGACAGCTGCGAGGACGGAGGATTCCAAGAAATCTGCAATAGCCAACCCCACCTCGCCCCCTTGCAGTATAGAAGAAGCCCGAATTCTACCTCCATTCGTCGGGACACTGGTCCACCAGCTTCTGGGGCTGCTGGATTTCCACATAAAGTCGCTCTTTCTTGCCCCAACAAGAAAATGTCTTTCGAATCACTGGCCTGTGGTGCGGCGAGCGGCAGGAGCCTGGACTCGGCAGTTGCTTCTCGGAGGATTTCAACTTCTTCCCCCGAAAGTTCCAGACCTAGCTGCTGTTCACATGAAAACGGTTACCCTGGCACACCACGAGCCCCACTTCAGGGGGACCAAGGACCTGTGCTGGGCGAATCCAGGCGCGGTCCCCCTCAAGCAGCTGCGGGGCTGGGCCTGCTCCCCACCTCACGGGAGGCATCCGGGATGTCCGCAGCCAGATACAGCGGCAGCCCTGCAGGAAGGCGGTTCAAGTCACGGCAGAGGAAGGGTGATGCACACCCCTGGGGTCGGCGCGGAGCCCCCGGCTGAGGGCACAGTCCCACGAGACACGAGACTCGCCTGCACTGCGCACGCCGCCCCCCGTTCCAACGCAGCGCCCAGGCTTCTGACTGGCCAGCTGTCAACCCGGGTCTGCATGACGCCCTCATCAGCTCCCACCGTTTTCCAGAACAGCTCACAGAACTCAGGCCGACACACAGCTACGTTCGCTGGTGCATCACGCGATGCGGCTGGGACAAAGGACGCAGGTAGCCAGCCAGACAGAGGCGCACTTCGGGCGAGGTCCGGCATGGTCCTGAGCACGCGAGCTTCCGTCCCAGGGAGCTGGGCCCCCAGCCCAGCCCGCATGTAGAGCTGTCCGCCGACCTGGACGCTCTCCAAACCTCCTATTTAATAGAGCTTTTTAGGAAGACTCATCGGTCAACCCACAACCGACGGATTCTCGACCCAGCCCCGCCCTCCCTGCCAGGCTTCCTGCCAGGAGCCGCCACGGGAGCAAAAGAGCACTGAGCAGTTGGAGGCCTGTGTCGAGACCCGGGCACAGAGACCAACATACCCACGCTCTGTGATTTCATCACGCGTGTCTAGTGAGGCTGCCAGCAGGGGACGGGGAGTGGCCAATTCTGGCCGCACGGAGGAGAGGGGGCTGCCCACGGCGACGCAGGCCCAAGGCCGGTGCACACGGGGAGGACGCCGAGTCCCTCTCCCCAGTTGTGAAGGAGGAATTCAAAGCCAAGACAGACTCCTCGAACCCAGGACCACATCTACAGGCGAGGACACCCCTCGGGGTGCAGGTGGGGGAGGATGTATGGCGAGGGTCGCGGTTTGTATGTTCACCCCACCCTCTACACTGAGAAGCAGCAGCGGGAACTCACCACAGGAGCCCGCACAAATGAAGATTCTCATGGGGAGGGGCAGGGCCGACCCACAGAGAACAAGAAACCTCCCCTCCCTGGCACACAACACCCACCCCACCTTCTCGTCCAGGCCCCCAGGGACCCTGCCGGGCCCTCCCCCAGAGGCTGTGCAACCAGAGACCCAAGGGAGACGGACCAGACCAAGGGCTCCCGATCGGCCACAGGTGCCTGCACGCAGCTGGAGCCGAACACCAAGCAGGCAAGGGCTGACCGCGCACAGGGCCCACAGTTGAGAGCTGGCCCCACTCGGATGTTTCATTTCTTTTTTTCTTTTTCTTGTTTTTTTTTTTTAAATTGAGGTGAGCATAACCTTTTAAAAGTGAAGGATTCAGTGGCATTGAGCGCGTGCACAGGGCTGTGTGAGGCCCGCCTCTATCCAGCCCCACACCCACACAGGAAACTTCCCAGGAGCTCAGAGGGCTGGCCGCCCCTCCCCCAGCCCTGGCACCCACTGCCCTGCACCCACTGCGAGTCCTGCATGGTAACTTTTAAGTGGCAAAATAACGACAAGACGACAAAAGACTATCCTGCTGCAGGCCCAGCAGCCCTGGTGCCTCTTGCAGGATCCCAGGTCCTCCGTCCACACCCTGGTTGCTGCCTCATCACCCTCAGCGGGAGCCGCATCGGTGTCCCTCTGACCACTGCCTGAAGCCATGGCCATCACAGCCCTGGGAGCCATCAAGTAGGTGAGGAAGGGCGGGGGCCTGACCCTGCCGAGCGCTGCCGCCACCCGCCCCATGCCCCCTGTGCGGGAGCAGTGATGACATGTGTGCCTGGTGGTACTCTGCTGAGCAAATCCCACCTAGACTGTGCTCACCTTCCCCAGCCTTTTCTTTGAAAAAAGTACCAAGTGAAAACACAGTCAGGAGGGGAAATGCCTGAGTTTCTTCCAGTTTCCTTCCTAGGACTAATCCCAGGAGGCCAGCTCCTTGGTGACACCAGCAGGACAGATAAAACCACGGGTGATGAGAAGGGTCGTCTTTGGAGATGAAAGGCGGACCTGAGGACCCACCACCACACAGGGGGCTGGGGAGGACACGGGACGGGGCCTCCCCCACCGTGCCCTCACCTGACTGGGCACAAGAGTCCTAACTCATGAGACCCCTACCTGGGTCTGCCCGCATAGCCTCACTGGGGACCGTCTGGCCTGGCCCGGCCTGCCCTGTGGGGGCCCCACTGACTCTGGGCCCTGCCTCACACTCAGCCCTGCACACGGCCGACAGGTGCAAGGCTGGCAAAGGCCAGGCCGGGCCAGTGCACCGGGCCAGGGCTTCTCTAGGCTTTTCTCCAACTAAGGAGCCTCCAACCCTGCGGGCAGACCGCCTCCAACCATGTGTCTAGAGATCACGACCCCCCACGGACCTAAGAGCTGGGTTCAACCCAGCAGCAGAGTGGGCGCCTCCCTGGGGTGCCAACCACTTACGTGTCCGGGCTGCCCGCTGGGGGCCGCGGGGCCGCTGACGGAGGCGAGGTCTCGGCAGCCCCAGTCGCTGGCTGTCCCAAGGCTCTCTGCCGAGAAAGGGGGCAGTGGGCTTGGAGTGGCTGCGGCTGGTGACAGAACCACGGGCGCAGAGGCACCGGTTAAAGGAAACCAAAGATTGGGGCTGGGAGGGCAGTGGGGGGCCGACCAGGGCGGCTGGACCCGCGGGACCTGCCCGGGACCCGCCCATCTCCCGGTGCCAATCCTGACACTCAAAACAGCAGAAAACAATGGCAAATTTCAACTGGACAAGCTGCCCCCCAACCCCTAGTTAAAATTAAAACAGGAGCAAAATAAGAGTTTGCAGCTGTGCTCCTAAGAACTGGACCCCGAACTCGAAAGCTTTAAGAGGAAGCACTTGGGAACAGTGAGAAAGGGCCGTGTCTGTGCATTCCTGTCACCAAGGCCATCTCTGCCTTCGGGGCATTTCATGGACCCATCTGGCCATCAAGACCCCCCCACCCCGAGCCTGGCCGCAGCACTCGGGACCACGAGCTCCCAGGACCGCCCTGACACCGGCCCTGACCCTCCCAGCTGCTCCGGGATGGAGGTACTCACTTTCCACGTGTGCGAAGGCACAGAAAGGGCCCCGAGGGCAGTACCCAGTTTGGCGCATGTCGTTGCACTTGGTAGATTTGTAGATCTAGGAAAAATAAAGCGACACAGAGAGGCTGGACTGGAAACCTGGCTGGTCCCCATGCAGAGAACTAGGAATGAAATCAGAACAGAGTCTCCTGGAAAAGGGGTGGGGAGGCTGCATACCCACCCCCCCGCCCCTCTCTCCCCTGCGGTCGGGGGCACCCTGGCCTGCAAAGGGCTGGTCAGCCTGGGGAGCACTCTGGGCCCAAGGCCACCCCTGCAGCATCTGTCCCTGAAACCACACACCAAGTCAACTTGTCCCCTTGGCATTTCCCGAAAGATGCACCTGATTCAGTTCCTGGTATACAGCAGGTGCTCAAGAGATGCCTGCTGAGCGCCACATGCGTATGCTCCACAACCGGACCTGAGGCTGCTTCACGGGGGTCTGGCTCCCGCAGCACAGCCCGCCCAGGAGGGACCACAGCCCCAGATGCCCTCGCAGCCTCTGCCCAGATCCCAAATCACCCCTGCCACCCAGCCCCTCCCCGCCAGAGATGCCACTCACTCTCCGTCGCTCTTCGACTATCGCCTGAGCGCCTGCACGGAGGTGTTTTTTTTTGTTTCTTTTTTGTTTTTTCGGTCTTTTTAGGGCTGCACGCATGGCATAAGGAAGTTCCTAGGCTAGGGGTCAAATTGGAGCTGCAGCTGCTGGCCTACACCACAGCCACAGCAACGCCAGATCCAAGCCACATCTGCGATGTACATCAGAGCTCACAGCAATGCCGGATCCTTAACCCACTGAGTGAGGCCAGGGATTGAACCCATGTTCTCCTGGATACTAGTTGGGTTCCTTACCACCGAGCCACAATGGTAACTCGCTGCACAGAATATTTAAGGGCTACAAACATAAGCAATTTCAAAAGGTTTCCAACTTAGAACTAAATA
Source organism: Sus scrofa (assembly GCF_054392235.1). Classification (NCBI taxonomy): domain Eukaryota; kingdom Metazoa; phylum Chordata; class Mammalia; order Artiodactyla; family Suidae; genus Sus; species Sus scrofa. The sequence goes on along the minus strand of NC_139385.1, from coordinate 46,908,238 downwards.
TATGAGGAGGCTGTGTCATTTTATGTGCATTTCAAAGCAGACGACCTCTCAACAGAATACGCAGTCAGGGAAAGAAAAAGCCCAGACTTTTAGACCAGGTCCCCCTTGGCGTAGCTGCGTGCTCCTTCACTGCAGCGCCCGGCTCCTAACTTCCCTGTATCTTGTCTTGCTGGAGCCTGAGTTGACACATGTGTGCACACAGTGTGTGCACGAACACACACCCAGACACGCTGGAGATGAGGCGAGGTGGGAGGCTCAGGTGGCCCGGCTGCTGTAAACGTCACGGTAGTCCTGACGCAGCACCAGGCTCACAGCTGGAGGTCAGAGGTGCTTTTTATCTTCTCTATTAAATGTCACGGCTGGGAGTTCCTATCGTGGCTCGGTGGTTAACAAACCCGACTAGTAACCATGGAGTTGTGGGTTCAATCCCTGGCCTCGCTCAGTGGGTTGAGGAACCGGCACTGCCGTGAGCTGTAGTGTAGGTCACAGATGCGGCTTGGATCCCGTGTTGCTGTGGCTGTGGTGTAGGCGGGCAGCTACAGCTCCGATTCAACCCCTAGCCTGGGAACCTCCATATGCCACAGGTGCAGCCCTAAAAAAAAAAAAAAAGAAAAAAAAAGTCATGGCTGAAATACTCACATGACACAAAGAACAAACTCAGGGAGTTCCCCTTATGGCTCAGGGGTAAGAATCTGACTACTATCCATGAGGATGTGGGTTCAATCAATCCCTGGCCTCTCTCAGCAAGTTAAGGATCTGGTGTTGCCGTGACCTGTGGTGTAGGTCGCAAACCCGGCTCAGATTCTACATCACTGTGACTGTGGTATAAGCTGGCAGCTGCAGGTCCATTTCGACCCCTAGCCTGGGAACCTGCATAAGCTGCAGGTGTGGTCCTTTAAAAATAAAAAAATAAAAAAAACAGCTAAAGTTCAATTTCACTAGTACCCATGGGTTTTAAGTCCCAAGTCTGTAGGGACGCAGCACCCATGAAAAGAAGGCTGTCTGTTTCAGATATCCCTGGGAGGAAACCGCTAGACATGCAGCAGGAACGAGAGAAGGGTCCAGGCTAGGGCATGGCCGGCAGGAGAGATGGGAACGTGTCTTTCAGCATTTTCAGGGGATTATGATGGAGGAGCAGAAGAACAGGTGCTCAGCTTCTCTCATGAAAACAACAAAACTACAACCAACTGTGGAACAACCTTCAGCGAAATAGACTGCAAACTACCAAAAAAGATGTCCTGCCTCAGAAGACAGAGGAGGCTGCACTGAGACGCAGGAGGGGCGAGGATGTGACAGAAGCAACCCCCTTCCTGCCGGGTGGGCGGCCCACAGACGGGAAAGTAACTGCATGGCACACGCTCACCCACAGGAGGGAGAGTTCCAAGCCCCATCCATTTGTAAACGCCACGACAAACACAAGGAACAGCAGAAGGACAAATACGAAGGTTTAAAAGGACATCGGAGTCATAAAATGTGGAAAAAGAAGGGAAGAAAATCTAGACTTTTTTTTAGCATCTGCTTGAGCCTATGCGACAGTCAGGCTAAAGCACGCGGATCGAGGAAGGAGTTAACATACCGGAAAAACAGGGCAACCACAAATCAAAAGAAAACAATACATTCACGAAAACTGCAGAGGACTCGGGCATAAAATGAAAGGAAACCCTCCAACCAGAGAAAGGATGGTCAAGTGGAATCTTTTGGGGATGAAGACGGTGGAGCAGAAGGACTGGAGCTCACCTTCTCGCACGAAAGCAACGAAACTACAACCAGCTGCCGAACGACTTAAATAGAACAGACCGCAAACTATCAAAAAAGATATCCTGGAGTTCCCATTGTGGCCCAGGGGAAACGAATCCAACTAGGAACCATGAGGCTGTAGGTTTGATTCCCAGCCTCGCTCAGTGGGTTAAGAATCCAGTGTTGCCGCGAACTGTGGTATAGGTCGCAGACGTGGCTCGGATCTGGTGTTGCTGTGACTGTGGTGAGGCCGGCAGCTGTAGCTCCAATTCGACCCCTGGCCTGAGAACCTCCATATGCCCAGGTGCAGCCCTAAAAAGACAAAAGCCAAAAAAAAAAAAAAAAAAAAAAGATATCCTACTCCAAAAAACAAAGAGGAGGCCTCATAAAGACAGGAGGAGGGGTGATTATGTGATATAAACAATCCCAACCCTGCCAGGTAGGCAGCCCGCAGACTGCAAAGTAACTGTCGCAGAGGCTCACCCACAAGAGCGAGAGTTCTGAGCCCCACATCAGGTTCCCATGCCTGGAGATCCGGCGTCGGGAGGAGGAGCCCCTGGAGCATTTGGCCTTGAGAGCCAGTGGAGGAAGAACACTGGAGTCAAAGGTCTCGGGAACAGTCATCAGCGTGACCTCCTCTAGAGGGGGCCGTTTTGGAAAAGTCTAGCCCCACCCATTTATGGCCGAGAAACCCCAGGCCAGACAACAAACCAGGTGGGAACACAGCCCCATCCATCAGCAAACAGGCTGCCTAAAGACCCCCCAGGCACAGAGCCACCTCTAATCCCATCCAGAGACAGAGCCCCACCCACCAGAGGGACAGGAATCAGCTCCATCCACCAGGGGGCAGGCGGCAGCCCCTCCCTTCAGGAAGCCTGCAGCAAGCCCCCCCACCAACTTCAGCCACAAGGGGGGCCGACACCAGAAGCAAGAGAGGTGACAACCCCATTGTTGGCAAAAAGGAGAGCGCACCCAAAATCTATACACAGTGAAAAGGCAGAGAATTGTGACTGAGCTAAGAGAACAAACCCCCCCCTCAAGAAAAACAACTAAGTGATCTGGAGATCACTGACCTCCATGAAAAAGACTTTAGACTGATGGTCATAAAGATGATTCAAGACCTTGGAAATTAACTGGAGGCAAAGATTGATAAATTATAACAAACACTGTGCAAAGACATAGAAGATTTAAGGATTAAGCAAGAAGAGATGCAAAACACAGTAAGTGAAATAAAAAAAAAATACACTAGAAGGAACCAACAGCATAATACAGGAAGCAGAAGAACAAATAAGTGAGATGGAAGACAGATTAGCAGAAATCGTGGATGCGGAAGAAAAAAGACTGAAAAGAAGTGAAGACAGTCTAAGAGAACTCTGGGACAGTATTAAACGCACCCGCATCTGTCGTCAAAAGGAGGAGAGAGAGAGAAGGGGCCAAAGGAAGCATTTAAAGAGATAATAGCCAACGCTTCCCTACCATGGGAAAGGAATCCCTCACTCGAATGCAAGAAGCACAACAAGTACCATATAAAATATATTCATCAAACGGAACAAAATTAAAGACAAAGAAAAAATACTGAAAGTGGCTAGGGAAAAACAAACAACATACACAGAACCGATAAGGTTCTCGGCAGATGTTTCAGCAGAAACTGTGAAGGTCAGAAGGGAGGGGCATGCTATACTTAACATGATGCAAGGAAAAAACCTCCAACCAAGATGACTCTACCCAGCACGGCTCTCATTCAGATTTGAAGGAGAAATCCAAAGCTTTCAAGACAAGCAAAAGCTAAGAGAATTCAGCATCACAAAACCAGCTTTACAACAAATACTAAAGGAACGTCTCCAGGTGGAAAAGAAAAGGCCACAACTAGAAACAAAAACAATACAAATGACGAGGCTCCCCAGCGAAGTCACACAGACAGTAAAGGCGGGAAGTCATCCCCACACAGACACGCCACCAAAACCGGAAATCCTGAGACAAGGAGGGTACAAACGCAGGAAGCTGGAGATGTACCTGCAGTTAAGAGACCAACAACTGAAAATAATCATATATATCTACATATATCATATATATATTCCTATATCAAAATTTCATGGAAGAGTTCCCGCCGTGGCACAGTGGTTGACCAATCTGACTAGGAACCATGAGGTTGCAGGTTTGGTCCCTGGCCTTGCTCAGTGGGTTAAGGATCTGGTGTGGCTGTGAGCTGTGGTGTAGGTTGCAGACGCAGCTCGGATCCCGCGTTGCTGTGGCTCTGGCGTAGGCCAGTGGCTACAGCTCTGATTCAACCCCTAGCCTGGGAACCTCCATATGCTGCGGGAGCAGCCCTAGAAAAGGCCAAAAAAAAAAAAAATCATGGAAACTGCAAACCAAAAATCTATATAAGATACACACACAAATAAGAAAAAGCAATCCAAACACAACACTAAAGACAGTCATCACACATGCACCCGCATGTTCACTGCAGCCCTATTCACAACAGCCAGGACATGGGAACAACCCAAATGTCCATCAACAGATGAATGGATTCGGAAGATGGGGTATATATACACAAAGGAATACTACTCAGCCATAAAAGACAATGACATAATGCCATTTGCAGCAACATGGATGGAACTAGAGATTCTCATACTGAGTGAAATGAGCCAGAAAGACAAAGACAAATACCATATGATATCACTTATAACTGGAATCTAATATCCAGCACAAATGAACATCTCCACAGAGAAGAAAATCATGGACTTGGGAAACACACTTGTGGCTGCCCGACAGGAGAGGGAGGGGGGGGGAGGGATCGGGAGCTTGGGCTTATCAGACACAATTTAGAGTAGATTTACAAGGAGATCCTGCTGAGTAGCATTGAGAACTATGTCTAGATACTCATGTTGCAACAGAACAAAGGGTGGGGGAAAAAATGTAATGTATACATGTAAGGATAACTTGATCCCCTTGCTATACAGTGGGAAAAAATAAAAAAATAGATAAAAATAAAATGATAAAAGTGAGGAAAAAAAAAAGGAAAGAAAAGAGAATCATGGACTTGGAGAATAGACTTGTGGTTGCCTAGGGGGAGGGGAGGGATGGGAGGATGGGAAGCTTGGGGTTAACAGATGCAAACTATTTCCTTTGGAAGGGATTAAGAATGAGGTCCTGCTGTGTAGCGCTGGGAACCATGTCTGGTCACTTATGATGGAGCACAACAATGGGAGAAAATAGAGTGTGTACATGTACATGTAACTGGATGGCCATGCTGCAGAGTAGAAAAAAACTGTATTGGGGAAATAAAAAACAGTTAAGATTATTTAAAAAAATGTGTTAATAAAAATATATATAATGTCAAAAAAAAAGTCATCAAACCACAATAGAACAAGGGAAGAAAAAAGACCAACAAAAACAAATCCAAAACAATTAATAAAATGGCAGTAAAAACATACATATCAAACATTGCCTTAAATGTAAGTGCACCAAATGCTGCATCCAAAAGACAGAGACTGGCTGGATGGATATAACAAGACCCATAGACATGCTGCCTTCAACAGACCCACTTCAGTTCTAGGTACATGTAACAAACTGAAAGTGAGAGGATGGACGAAAATATTCCATGCAAATGGAAATCAAAAGAAAGCTGGAGTAGCAATACTCATATCAGACAAAACTGATTTTAAAACAAAGAATATTATAAGAGACAAAGAAGGACACTGCACAATGATCAAAGGATCAATCCAAGAAGACATAGCAATTGTAAACATATATGCACTGACCACAGGATCAACTCAGTGTATAAGGCAACTGCTGACAACCTTAAAAAGAGATACTGAGAGTAGTATAGTAATATCAGGAGATTTTAACACCCCCCCTTAGAGCAATGGACAGATCATCCAGCCAGAAAATGAACAAGGAAACTCAGGCCTTAAATGATGCATTAGACCAGAGGGACTTAATCAGATGTTTATAGAGCATTCCATCCAAAAGCAGCAGAATATGCATTCTTCTCAAGTGCACACAGAACACTCTCTAGGTAGATGACACTCCGGGCAACAAACCAAGCCTTGGTAAATTTAAGAAAACTGAAATCATACCAAGCATCTTTTCTGACAACACTGTAAGACTAGAAACCAACAATGACCAAAAAAAATGCAAGAAATACAAACTCATAGATGGGATTAAGATGGCAGAATAGAAGGACTGGAGCTCAACTTCTCTCCTAAAAACAACAAAATTCACAACTAAATAGATTCTCCACCCAAATAGATCAGAGACCTTAAAAAAGATACCCTACTCCAGAAGAAAAAGAGGAGGACACATCAAGAGGTAGGAGGGGTGATTTCGTGATATAAACAACCCCATACCTCCTGGGTGGGAAGCCCCGCAGACTGGAAACTAACTGGTTCACAGAGACTCGCCTACAGGAGTGAGAGTTCTGAGCCACACATCAAACTCTCAAGTGTGGGGATCTGGCACAGGGAGAAAGAGCCCCGGAGCATCTGGCACTGAAGGCCAGTGGGGCTTGTGCACAGGAGCTCCACGGGACTGGGGGAAACGGAGACCCCATTCTTAAAAGGTGCACACAGACTTTCACATGCACTGGGTCCCAAGGCAGAGTGAGGTCTCCATAGGAATCTGGGTCAAACCTGACTGCAGTTCTTGGAGGATATCCTGGGAAAACAGGGGTGAATGTAGCTTGTTTTAAGGGAAGGACATTGAAAGCAAAGCTCTCGGGAATATTCAGCAGCTGCCTTTCTCTGGAGGTGGCCATTTTGGGAAAATCTGGCCCCACCCATCAGTCAGCACTGAGAAGCCCCAGGGCAAACAACAATCCAGGTGGGATCACAGCCCCACCCCCTCAGTACACAGGCTCCCTAAAGACCCCTCAGGCACACAGCTGCCTCTAATCCCATCCAGAGACTAAGCCCCACCCACCAGAGGGATTAGAATCGGCTCCACCTACCAGAGGGCAGGATCAGCCCCTCCCATCAGGAAGCCTACAGCAAGCCCCCCCATACTGACTTCAGCCACAGGGGAGCGGACATCACAAGTAAGAGAGGCTACAACTATATTATCTGTAAAAAGGTCACCACACCAAAAACCTGTAAAAATGAAAAGACAGAGAACTATAACCCAGATGAGGGAGAAAGGAAAAATCCCAGAAAAACAGCTAAGCGAGGAGGAGATTCTTAGCCTCCAGGAAAAAGACTTTAGACTGTTGATGATGAAGATGATGCAAGACATTGGAAATAAACTGGAGGCAAAGATGGATAACTTACAGGAAACACTGAGCAAAGAGATACAGGATATGAAACTTAAACAAGAAGAGATGCAAAATGCAATAACTGAAATAAAATATTCACTAGAAGCAGCTAACAGCAGAATACAGGAGGCAGAAGAACGAATAAACGAGGTGGAGGACAGATTAGTGGAAATTATGGATGCAGAACAGAAAAGAGAAAAAAGATTGAAAACAAATGAAGAGAGTCTCAGAGAACTCTGGGACAACATTAAACGCACCAACATCCATATTATAGGGGTGCCAGAAGGAGACGAGAGAGAGAAGGAGACAGAAAAAATATTCCAAGAGATAATAGCCAAAAAACCTCCCTCACATGGGGAAGGAATCACTCACTCAAATCCAGGAAGCACAAGTACCATATAAAATAAACCCAAGGAGGAACAGCCCAAGACACATACTAATCAAACTGACTAAAATTAAAGACAAACAGAAAATCTTGAAAGCAGCTAGGGAAAAGAAACAAATAACATACAAGGGAATCCCGATAAGGTTATCGAGGTTATCGGCAGATTTTTCAACAGAAACTCTGCAGGCCAGAAGGGAGTGGCATGATATACTCAACACGATGAAAGGAAAAAACCTCCAACCAAGATTACTTTACCCAGCAAGGCTCTCATTCAGATTTGAAGGAGAAATCAAAACCTTCACAGATAAGCAAAAGCTGAGAGAATTCAGCAACACTAAACCAGCCTTACAACAAATACTAAAGGAACTTCTATAGGCAGAAAAGAACAAGAAAAGAAGGAAAGAAAAAAAGAGCAGCAAAAACAAATCCAAAGTAATTAATAAAATGGCAATAAGAACATACATATCAATAATTACCTTAAATGTTAATGGAATAAATGCCCCAACCAAAAGACAGAGACTGGCTGAATGGTTACAAAAACAAGACCCATACATATGCTTTCTTCAAGAGACACACTTCACTTCTAGGGACACATACAAATTCAAAGTGAGAGGATGGAAGAAAATATTTCATGCAAACAGGGATCAAAAGAAAGCTGGAGTAGCCACACTCCTATCAGACAAAATAGACTTTAAAATGAAGAATATTTTAAGAGACAAGGAAGGTCACTACATAATGATCAAAGGATCAATCCAAGATGATGTTATAACACTTTTAAATATCTACGCACCCAACACAGGTTCACCACAATATATAAGGCAACTGCTAACAACCTTAAAAGGACACATCAACAATAACACAATCATAGTGGGGGACTTTAACGCTCCACTTACAGCAATGGACAGATCAACCAGACAGAAAATCTATAAGGAAACACAGGCCCTGCATGAAGCATTAAACCAGATGGACTTAATAGATATTTATAGGACATTCCATCCAAAAGCAACAGAATACACATTCTTCTCAAGTGCACACGGAACATTCTCTAACATTGATCACATCCTGGGCTACAAGTCCAACCTCGGTAACTTTAAGAAAATTGAAATCATATCAAGCATCTTTTCCAACCACAACGCTATATGACTGGAAATCAACAACAAGAAAAAAACTGCAAAAAACACAAACACATGGAGACTAAACAACATGCTACTAAACAACCAATGGATCACTGAAGAAATCAAAGAGGAAATTAAAAAATACCTAGAAGCAAATGACAACAAAGATACGACCCTCCAAAACCCATGTGATGCAGCAAAAGCCGTTCTAGGAGGAAAGTTTATGGCAATACAAGCCCACCTCAGGAAACAAGAAAAAGCGCAAATAAACAAGCTAACTTTACATCTAAAGCAGCTCAAGAGAGAAGAACAGACAAGACCTGAAGTTAGCAGAAAGAAAGAAATCATAAAGATCAGAGCAGAAATCAATGAAATAGAAATGAAGAAAACCATAGAAAAGATCAATGAAACGAAAACCTGGTTCTTTGAAAAGATCAACAAAATTGATAAACCCCTAGCCAGACTTATCAAGCAAAAAAGACAGAGGACTCAAATCAATAAAATTAGAAATGAAAAGGGAGAAGTAACAACGGACATCCCAGAAATACAAAGGATCACAAGAGACTACTATATGCAACTACACGCCAATAAAACGGAAAACCTAGAAGAAATGGACAAATGCTTAGAAAAGTACAATCTTCCACGACTAAACCTAGACAAAATAGAAAAAAATGAATGGACCAATCACAAGAACTTAAATTGAAACTGAGATTTAAAAACTTCCAACAAACAAAAGTCCAGGACCAGATGGCTTCATAGGTGAATCCTATCAAACATTTAGAGAAGAGCTAACACCTATCCTTCTGAAACTATTTCAAATAATTGCAGAGGGGAGTTCCCATTGTGGCGCAGTGGAAACGAATCCGACTGGGAACCATGAGGTTGTGGGTTCGATTCCTGACCTCGCTCAGTAGGTTGAGGATCCGGCGTTGCCGTGAGCTGTGGCATAGGCTGGCAGCTACAGTTCCGATTTGACCTCTAGCCTTGGAACCTCCATATACCATGAGAGCAACCCTTAAAAAAAAAAAAATTGCAGAGGAAGGAATACTCCCAAACTCATTCTATGAGGCCACCATCACCCTGGTGCCAAAACCAGACAAAGATTCCACAAAAAAAGAAAACTACAGGCCAATTTCACTGATGAATATTGATACAAAAATCCTCAACAAAATACTAGCAAGCCACATCCAACAATACATTAAAAGGACTGTACATCGTGATCAAGTGGGACTTATCCTTCAATATCCACAAATCCATCAGTGTGGTACACCACGTTAACACACTGAAGAATAAAAACCATATGATCCTCTCAATAGATGCAGAAAAAGCCTTTGACAAAATCCAACACTCATTTCTGATAAAAACCTTCAGAAAGTGGGCATAACGGGAACCTACCTCAACATAATAAAGGCCATATACGACAAACCCACAGCGAACATCATTCTCAATGGTGAAAAGCTGAAAGAATTCCCACTGAGATCAGGAACAAGACAAGGATGTCAGCTCTTGCCACTACTCTTCAACATAGTTTTGGAAGTCCTAGCCACAGCAATCGGAGAAGTAAAAGAAATAAAAGTAATCCAAATTGGAAAGGAAGAAGTAAAACTATCCCTATTTGCAGATGACATGATACTATACCTAGAGAATCCTAAGGACTCTACCAGAAAACTGTTAGAGCTTATCCACGAATTTCGCAAAGTTGCAGGATACAAAATTAATACACAGAAATCGACAGCATTTCTATACACTAACAATGAAAGAGCAGAAAAAGAAATTAGGGAAGCAATTCCGTTTACCATCACATCCAAAAGAATAAAATACCTAGGAGTAAACCTACCTAAAGAGACAAAAGACCTGTACTCTGAAAACCATAAGCCACTGATGAAAGAAATCAAAGATGACACAAACAGATGGAAAGATATACCATGCTCATGGATTGCAAGAGTTAACATTATCAAAATGACTATACTACCTCAGTCAATCTACAGATTCAATGCAATCCCTATCAAACTACCAAGGATATTTTTCACAGAACTCGAACAAAATATTTTAAAGTTTGTTTGGAAGCACAAAAGACCCAGAATAGCCAAACACATCCTGAAAAAGAAAAACGGAGCTGGAGGAATAAGGCTCCCGGACTTCAGACTATACTACAAGGCAACAATCATCAAAACCGCATGGTACTGGCACAAAGACAGAAATATAGATCAGTGGAACAGGATAGAAAGCCCAGAATTCAACCCAAGCACCTGCAGCCAACTCATCTATGACAAAGGAGGCAAGGATATACAATGGAGAAAGGACAGCTTGTGCAATAAGTGGTGCTGGGAAAACTGGACAGCCACATGGAAAAGAATGAAATTACAACACTCCCTAACACCATACACAAAAATAAACTCCAAATGGATTAAAGACCTAGATAGAAGACCAGACACTATAAAACTCTTAGAGGAAAACATAGGCCACTCTCTGACATAAACGACAGCAATATCTTCTCAGATCCACCTCTCAGAGTATTGACAACAAAAACAAAAATAAACAAATGGGACCTAATAAAACTTCAGAGTTTCTGCACAGCAATGGAAACCCTAAACAACACAAAAAGACAACCCACAGAATGGGAGAAAATCTTTGCAAGTGAATTTACGGACAAGGGATTCATCTCCAAAATTTATAAACAACTTCTGCAGCTCCATACCAAAAAAACAAACAAGCCTATCAAAAAATGGGCAGAAGATCTAAACAGACAGTTCTCCAAAGAAGACATACAGATGGCCGAGAAACACATGAAAGGATGTTCAACATCACTCATGATTAGAGAGATGCAAATCAAAACCACGAGGAGGTACCACCTTACACCAGCCAGAATGGCCATCATCAAAAAGTCTACAAACAATAAGTGCCGGAGAGGGTGTGGAGAAAAAGGAACCCTAGTACACTGTTGGTGGGATTGTAAGTTGGTACAACCACTGTGGAAAGCAGTATGGAGATGCCTCAGAAAACTAAACATAGAACTACCATTTGATCCAGCAATCCCACTCCTGGGCATCTACCCAGAGAAAACCATGACTCGCAAAGACACATGTACTCCAATGTTCATTGCGGCACTATTTACAATAGCCAAGACATGGAAACAACCTAAATGTTCATCAACAGAGTGGATCCAGAAGATGTGGTCCATATATACAATGGAATATTACTCAGCCATTAAAAATAACAAAATACCAGCATTTTTAGCAACACGGATGGACCTAGAAATTATCATGCTAAGTGAAGTCAGCCATACAATGGATTGTATGAATCCATCAAATGCTTTCACTGACATGTGGAATCTGAAAAAAGGACAGACTGAACTTCTTTGTAGAACTGACTCACAGACATTGAAAAACTTATGGTCTCCAGAGGAGACAGTTTGGGGGGGTGGGGGGATGTGCTTGGGCCGTGGGATGGAAATCCTGTGAAATCGGATTGTTATGATCATTATACAACTACAGATGTGATATATTCATTTGAGTAATAAAAAAAAGATTTATAAACACATGAAGACTAAACAACATGCTACTAAACAACCAATGGATCACTGGAGAAATCGAGGAAATTAAAAAATATCTAGAAGCAAATGACAAGAAGGATACAACAATCCAAAAGCTATGGGATGCAGCAAAAGCAGTTCAAAGAGGGAAGTTTGTAGCCAATACAAGCCTACCCCAGCAAACAAGAAAAGGCTCAAGTGAAAAACCTAACTCTACACCTCAAGCAACTAGAGAGAGAAGAACAGACAAAACCCAAAGTTAGCATAAAGATCATAGCAGAAATTAATGAAATAGAAATGAAGAAAACTATAGAAAAGACCAATGAAACTAAAAGCTAGTTCTGTGAAAAGATCAACAAAATTGATAAACCCTTAGCCAGAGTCACCAAGAAAAGAGAGATGACTCAGATCAATAAAACTAGAAATGAAAGAGGAGAAGTCACAATGGACGTCACAGAAATACAAAGGATCCTACAAGACCACTACTAGCAACTATGCCAATAAAACAAACAACCTAGAAGAAATGGACACATTCTTAGAGAAGTATCATCTTCCAAGACTAAACCAAGATGACACAAAAAAGATGAATGGATCAATCACAAGTATCGAATTGGAACTGTGATTAAAAAACTTCCAAGAAGTTCCTGTTGTGGTGCAGCAGAAATGAATCCGACTAGGAATCACGAGGTTTCCGGTTCGATACCTGGCCTTGCTCAGTGGCTTAATGATCTGGCACTGCTGTGAACTGCAGTGTAGATCACAAATGCAGCTTGGATCCAGCACTGCTGTGCCTCTGACCTTGGTGAGCAGCTACAGCTCTGATTCGACCCCTAGCCTGAGAACCTTCATAAACCATGGGTGTGGCCCTAAAAAAAATATGAAAAAAAAAAACCCTTAAAAAAAAAAAAGGCAAAAAAACTTTTCAAGATAAAAAGTCCAGGGCCCGATGGCTTCACAGGTGAATTCTATCAAACTTTCAGAGAAGAGTTAATGCCTATCCTCCTGAAACTACTCCAAAAAATTGCAGAGGAAGAAACACTCCCAAACTCATTCTATGAGGCCACCATCACCCTGACACAAAAAACAGACAAAGATACCACAAAGAAAGAAAATCACTGGCCAATATCACTGATGAACACAGATGCAAAAATCCTCAACCAAATACAGCAAACCAAATCCAGCAATGCAGTAAAAGGATCAGACACCATGATCAAGTGGGATTCATCCCAGGAATGCAAGGATTTTTTAATATCTGCAAATCAATTAGTGTGACACACCACATTAACAAACTCAAGAATAAAAACCATATCCTTTCAACAGATGTGTAGAAAAAGCTTTTAACAAAATCCAACACCCATTTCTGACAAAAACCCTCCAGGAAGTGGGCATAGCGGGAACCTACCTCAACATAATCAAGGCAACATATGACAAACCCACAGCTATCACCATTCTCAATGGTGAAAAGCTGCAAGAAATCCTGCTAAGATCAGGAACAAGACAAGGATGTCTGCTCTTGCCACTACTATTCAACATAAATTTGGAAATCATAGCTACAGCAATCAGAGAAGAAAAAAAAAAAAGGGATCCAAATAGCAAAGAAACAAGTAAGAAAACTATCACTGTTTACAAATGACATGATAGGAGTTCCTGTCGTGGTGCAGTGGTTAACGAATCCGACTAGGAACCATGAGGTTGCGGGTTCGGTCCCTGCCCTTGCTCAGTGGGTTAACAATCTGGCGTTGCCGTGAGCTATGGTGTAGGTTGCAGACGCGGCTCGGATCCCGCGTTGCTGTGGCTCTGGTGTAGGCCTGTGGCTACAGCTCTGATTCAACTCCTAGCCTGGGAACCTCCATATGCCGCGGGAGCGGCCCAAGAAATAGCAACAACAACAACAACAAAAAAGACAAAAGCCAAAAAAAAAAAAAAAAATGACATGATACTATACTTAGAAAATCCTAGACTTTACCAGAAAATAGTTAGAGCTCATCAGTGCATTTGGTAAAGGTGAAGGATACGAAATTAACACACAGAAATCAACTGCATTTCTAATGCTAACAATGAAAGATCAGAAAGAGAAATTAGGGAAACAATCCTATTTGCCATCACATCAAAAAGAATAAAATACTGGAGTTACAATCATGGCCCAGTGGTTAATGGATTCGACTAGGAACCATGAGGTTGCGGGTTCCATCCCTGCCCTTGCTCAGTGGGTTAACGATCCAGCGTTGCTGTGAGCTGTGGTGTAGGTTGCAGACGCGGCTCGGATCCCGCGTTGCTGTGGCTCTGGTGTAGGCGAGTGGCTACAGCTCCGATTAGACCCCAAAGAAATAGCAAAAAGACCAAAAAAAAAAAAAAAAAAAGATAGAAACAGATGAAAAGACATACGGTGTCCTTGAATTGGAAGAATCAATATTGTCAAATTGACTACACTACCCAAGGCAATCTACAGATTCAATACAATCCCCAGCAAATAAACTACAAAGGACATTTTCCACAGAACTAGAATGAAATATTTTAAAGTCTGTTTGGGATTTCCCATCGTGGCTCAGTGCTAAGGAACCTGACTGGTATCCATGAGGATGTGGGTTCAATTCGTGGCCTCACTCAGGGGGTTAAGGGTCCAGAGTTGCCGTTAGGGAAAGTCTGACGTCAGGCCAGACCACATCAATTAAGAGGGGAGGAGTTCCACAGTTCCCATCGTGGGGCAGCTGAAACAAATCTGACTAGGAACCAGGAGGTGGCAGGTTCGATCCCCAGCCTCGATCAGTGGGTTAAGGATCCGGTGCTGCCGTGAGCTGTGGTGTAGGTCACAGACGTGGCTCAGATCCCATGTTGCTGTGGCTGTGGTGTAGGCTGGCAACTGCAGCCCCAATTTGACCCCTAGCCTGGGAACTTCCATATGCTGAAGGTGCAGCCCTAAAAAAACAAGAAAAAAAAAAAAAAAAGATTGTTTGGAAGCACAAAAGACCCAGAATAGCTAAAGCAATCCTGAGAAAGAAAAATTGAGCTGGGTGAATCAGGCTCCCTGGCTTCAGACTACACCACAAAGTTACAGTCATCAATTCAGTGTGGTACTGGCACAAAAACAGAAATCTAGATGAGTGGAAGAGGATAGAAAGCCTGGAATTAAACCCATGCACCTATGGTTAACAAAGTGATGACAAAGGAGGCAAGAATACACAACGAAAAAAAGACAGTCCCTTCAATAAGTGGTGCTGGGAAAACTGGACAGCCACATGGAAAAGAATGAAACTAGAACACTTCCTAACACCATACACAAAAATAAACTCAAAATCGATTAAAGACCTAAATACAAGATACTGTAAAGCTCTTAGAGGAAAATATAGGCCAAACACTCTGACATAAACCACAGCAATATATTCTCAGATCCACTTCCTAGAATAATGACAATAAAATAAAAAACAAACAGACCTAATTGAACTTAAAAATTTCTGCACAACAAAGTAAACCCTAAACAAATGAAAAGACAACACACAGAATGGGAGAAAATCTTTGCAAATGAAGCAAGTGACAAGGGATGAATCTGCAAAATGTATACACACCTGCTCTAGCTCCATATCAAAAAAACAAACAACCCCATCAAAAAATGCACAGAATATCTAAACAGACAATTCTCTAAAGCAGAGACACAGATGGCCAAGTAACACATGAAAAGATGTTCAACATCACTCCTTATCAGGGAAAGGCGAATCAAAACTACTATGAGATACCACCTTCCACCAGCCAGAATGGCCATCATCCAAAAGTCTACAAACAATAAATGCTGCAGAGGGTGTGGAGTAAAAGAAACCCTCTTACAGGAGTTCCCGTCGTGGCGCAGTGGTTAACGAATCCGACTAGAAACCATGAGGTTGCGGGTTCGGTCCCTGCCCTTGCTCAGTGGGTTACCGATCCAGCATTGCCGTGAGCTGTGGTGTAGGTTCCAGACGCGGCTCGGATCCCGCGTTGCTATGGCTCTGGCCTGGGCCAGCGGCTACAGCTCCGATTCGACCCCTAGCCTGGGAACCTCCATATGCCACGGGAGCGGCCCAAGAAATAGCAAAAAGACAAAAAAAAAAAAAGAAAGAAAGAAAGAAAGAAACCCTCTTACACTTGGTGGGAATGTAAATTGGTGCAGCTACTATGGAAAACAGGATGGAGATGCCTCAAGAAACTAGAATGACCACATGATCCAGCAACCCCACTCCTGGGCGTCTATCCAGAGAAAACCACGACTCGGAAAGATACACGTACCCTAATGTTCACTGCAGCACTGTCTACAGTATCCAAGACATGGAAACAACCTAAATGTCCATCGACAGAGGAGTAGATCCAGAATGTGGTACAAACACACGTGAAATATTACTCAGCCATAAATAGGAATGAAATAATGACATTTGCAGCAACAAGGATGGACCTAGAAATTATCAGGCTCAGTGGAGTCAGTCAGTGAGACCTAACTGTCACATGCTCTCACTTACATGCAAAATCTGAAAAACGGATACAATGAACTTTGCACAACAGAAACTCACGCAAACTTTGAAAAATTTATGGCTACCAAAGGAGACAGGGTGTGGGGGGAGAGGGATGGGCTGGGGTTTGGAATCGAAGTGCTGAAAACGTTGTGACGATGGCTGTACAACTAGCAATATGATAAAGTTAATGGAATTTTAAAAAATAAAAACTCTTGGTATCAACATGCACAAAATATTTCCCAGGTTTTAAAAACCGAATGAATCAATGAGGAAACAAAACCAGAAGAGCCTGTGGCTGTAGGACCTGGAAACCACTACTGGGCTTAAGAGAGAGGTCGAGGTCGGGGGGTGCGGGTGACTCGGGCCACCGCCCGCAGCCCAGGCGCCGCCGCCCCCCACCCCCCGCGCTGGCGCCCGAGCATGCAGATTCCAGAGCAGGAAACACTCTTCTGGCCCTGAGGTGCCCCTGGTCCCTGCGTCCAGGAGCCCCACCCTGCCAGGCACTGGCCCTTCCACCCCCTCCCCGCTGCCCCCTCAAGGCCCCTCCTGTTCTGCGAACCGGCCTGCACTCGCCCGCCCACCCGGCCGGGCCCCGGGGCCCAGTGCTCGGATGCGCTTCCGTGGGCTGAGCGGGCTGCTGTGCGGGTTCCTTTCCAACACAAATCCCCGTGTGCCGCAAAGGGTTCCCGCCCTCCTCGGCTTCCCATCCACACCCGCACAGCCCCAAGGAAGGACCGGCTTTGACTGGCCCGCGAAAGTGCTCTCTGGGGCCCTGGAATGTCGGGCCCGGCTGGCTCTCTGTTTACCTGGGGCTGTAGGCCACCCTGCACAGGGACACTGTGACGTCTGGTGGGCCCAGGCCTGGTGGCATCAGCTCGGCCTCTGCAGGGCTGGACACTGAGGTCACCCGCTCCTGCGACCCCACCCCCGGGAAAAGCCCAGATGCCGAGGCTTGGGTGACTTTCCCGGTTGGCAGCACTGCGACACCGCGCGCATGGCCCCGAGTCCCGCCACACGTGGTGGCTGGGAGAAGGCAGCACGTCAGCGCCACTCCAGCGGGGACGGGGTGGGGAGGGGGCGCGGCTGGAAGCTGCTGGAAGCGGGAGCAGGGTCTCCCCAGGTCTCCCCGACCCGCCCCCGCCTTGCTCCTGTGCCGGCGAGAACCGCGGCCCTTCGGGGTCAGGCGCCGGAGCTGCTGAGCGCTGCGAGTCCTTCCACCGATCCCCGCGCCTGCGGCTGGTCCCCGGGTCACCGCAGCCTCGGCCCAGGCGGTGGGTGAGCGTACCTCGGGGTGAAACTGCTGCTCCGTGCGGGAGTGGCAGTACTGACAGCTGTCCCCACTCTCGCAGCGGGAGGGCTCGCCCCACTCGTCGCCGTGCTTCACGCTGGGGCAGGGGGTGGACCTGCGGGACAAGGAGGAGTCAGCGGAGGACAGGCTATGCTCCGGCCACGAGGGCCGCCCTCCGCGCTGGGGTCACAGCCAGTGGCCCTGAAGCGCCAGCACGTGCCTCACCGGGACGGGCGAGGAAGCGGCAGCGTGGGCAGAGGCACAGCAGCCTGAGGAGCCCGTTTTATTTTCCACAAACACACAGCAAGTCTGAGTCAGAGCCACCTAGGCCGCTGGGACCAGCACCTCGGGGACGCCACCAGGCACCCACAGCGCGAGCGCACAGCACACCCCGTCTCCCAGCGAGACTGTTCCAAAGCTGAACGTGAGCCGTCTGGTCCCTCAACATGAAAACCCCACAACCAATACCCTCCGCCCCCGGGACCTCCTCCAGCTCCACTGCAGCGCGGTTCGTTTTCAAACTTCCCTCTGAGGAGTTTCCGTGGTGGCATAGCGGACACAAATGCGACGAGGAGCCATGAGATTGCAGGTTCCATCCCCGGCCTCGCTCCGCAGGTTAAGAATCCAGCATTGCCGTGAGCTCACAAAGATGTGGCTCAGATCTTAACATGGCTGCGGCTGTGGTGCAGGCTGGCAGTTGTAGCTCCAATTGGACCCCTAGCCTGGGAACGTGCCTATGCCGCGAGCATGGCCCTAAAAAAAATTTAAAATAAGATATCATCTGGGAAAAAGGGCTTTTTTTTTTTTTTTGTAATTTTCTATCCCTTCAACACACAGTAAGTTCACTTTCTCTTCTCCAGGTGACATCTGGAGGTTCTTTGTCCCTTTGCTCCAAAACTACTCGGAGGAATGGCGACGGCCATGGGCACACGTGTGAAGACACAACCTTTCCACTTGAAAGTTCGGGCTCTCTTGGGCATGCAAAGTGGCATCAACTGACCAGAGTGGCTCTTCCCTCAAAGAACAACCACACGCAGAGCTTGGGTGCCAAAGGAGCCAGGGACAGCCCAGGGGCACAGGCGCCAGCACCCACCTCCCCCCAGTGCCGCGTCCATCCAAACCCTTGGCAGAGGTGGGCACCCAGGTGAGGGCAGCTGGAGCGCAGAGGAGATGGCCTTGGAAGAGAGACCAGGGCTGCCTGGCGTGCAACCCGGGGTGGGGGCGGTGGGCCCAAACCCACCAGCCTGAGGACATCAGGCCGTGGGTCCTGGGACTCAGCCTGGCAAGGCTGTCTGGCCGGCAGGGGCACACAGGTCAGAGGAGGGAGGCCGAGGGGGAAACACATGAGCCATGCCCTCACTGCACCTGCCACGCGGGCACCAGCTGGCTGGGCTCCAGATCCTCCAGAGGGACAAGGGGAGCGGCTGCTGCCTGAGACAGGGCTGTGTGTGCGAGCGCAGAGGGCACCCTGGGCTGGGCCCGCGCCCCCAAAATCGACGGGGCCCGACGGTGCCCGAGGTGCAGGCTCACCTGTATGGGAACCGCCGGGGGTCCCGGCGCCGGTCGCGGCTGTTGTGGAAGTGCGGACACGCGTAGCCCTGGCGGCACAGGCGCGGCGGCTTGGGGCACTGCTCCGTCTTGTAGCTGCCCAGCACGAAGTTGGTGTCTGAAAAAGAGGGTCCCACGCGGGCTCCTAGCAGCCGCACAGCAAAAAGGCGACCCTCGCAGATGACAGACACCGAGTCGGGCCCCTCGGCCACACGAAGGAGCTAAGCGCGGGGACGCGCGGCGACGCGGGTGAGCACGAACACGATGCTTGGCGAGTTAAGCAGCACAGGGACACACGCCATGTGATGCCACACGTGTGAAGACACACGTGTGAAAACACAACCAGAACAGGCGAAGGCACAGACAGGACGGGACGAGTGGGCGTCGGCGCGGGGCCGGAGGCCAGACGACGAACCAGACGAAAGGGACGGCCGCGCGACACTGCACACGACTGAAGCCCAGATACACTGTTGGGGTCGGTTTAACCCCAACGTCCGTGGCGGACTCTGGGTGCCGCTGACACGGCAAAGCAGGCTCGCGGGCTGTGACAAAGGTCCCGCAGCAGTCGGGGTGCCGTGTGCACGGGCAGCGGGGACGGGAGAACTCCCTGGACTCACCGCAGTGTGGAACCCAGCACTGCTCTAAAAACCAGTCTGTTTTAAAAGGCCGCTATCATGTTACCTGAATTTTATCTCAAAGCAAAAATCAAACAGAAAGCCGCCAGGGGTCATTTAAAAGCCGTCACCGACGAGAGGAGATTCTTAGAAACCCCGTCCGTTCTCGGGCTGGTTAGCAATTGGCCCCCTTTTTCACAAGCGCCGCTGTCTCTAGTTACACCCCCTGGGTGGGGGGGACCCAGGCAGCAGCGGAGGGCCAGCGGTGCAGGCCCAGGCCCCGTGCTCTAGCCACGCCAGGCTCCTAATTACTGATTAAAGGACGGGGAAGTTAACCACGAAGCAGCACAGGGAGGGAGAGATCCAGGAGTCTGAACAGAAAAGACGATTTTAAGAAAATAAAAATCGTAAAGTATTTTTTTCTTCTTCGGGCCGCACCCGCGGCATATGGAGGTTCCCAGGCTAGGGGTCCAATTGGAGCTGCCGCCGCCAGCCTACACCACAGCCACAGCCATGTGGGATCCCCGACCGACTGAGCGAGGCCAGGGATCGAACCCGCATCCTCATGGATACTAGTTGGGGTCTTAAACTGCTGAGCCCCAACTGTCCATTTCGACTGGAGAGTCGGAGCCGAACCCTAACCTACCCCTGCTCGCTGGGCATGTCTGGGGTAATCCACCGGCCCCATCTTGAACCCCACCACTGAGCTGGGATGAACCAGTCCCCATCGGCTGCCGGGCTGCTGGCGCTCTGCGTGCCCACTGGCGCTCTGCGTGCCCGCTGGCGGCCATGCTCTCTAATGATGACTCAGAGCCCTGCCTCCTACCGAGCAAACCCATGGATGGACCGCCCTTGCAGGGCGCA
This sequence comes from Sus scrofa, assembly GCF_054392235.1. Classification (NCBI taxonomy): domain Eukaryota; kingdom Metazoa; phylum Chordata; class Mammalia; order Artiodactyla; family Suidae; genus Sus; species Sus scrofa. The sequence continues at coordinate 46,887,432 of NC_139385.1, read as the reverse complement.
CCTGGCCGCCCGCGTCCATCCTCCTCCCCCTCCGAGAACCGCCACGTGCCGCCTTCCAGAGGGCTGTGTCTCTCGCTCCGAGTCCCCTGGGGCTCTCTCCCCACCCCCAAGCAACGACTCCGGCCCGCAGCCGACCCCGCTTCAGTTCAGGTCTCCAGCTGGAGATGCGGCTGCTCGCCTCGAGCCACAAGACCCCATTTCAGCGAATGGCGAATGCAAGGGAGACCTGGGAAGAAATTCCAGAGCTGGACCCGGGGATGAGCACAGCCACCAACACTGGGGCCACGCATGCCCACGCCGCTCGGTGCCCACGCACTGCTCTGCTCACGCCACCCCCGACAAAAGTCTGCCTCCAGACAGATGCCGAGGCCTTTCCCTCCCAGGTTATACCGCTGGAGGATCCAAAGGCATTCGAGACCCCAGCCAACCTGCCAGATCGTGTGGTCTCTGGGCTCCATAGTCAGCAGGGATGCGACCCCTCATCGAGAACATACAACACTGCAGCCGCCCTCAGGAGAGGCCGTTGGGGCCTGAGAGTCAGAAGCGACCTGCCACTCACGCCGACTCACTGGGCACCTCCCTGGACGTTGCACCAGTGCCCACCTCCCCTCTGTCTCTGGCCCTGGACGCGCCAAGCCCAAGCAGCAGGTGGGCCGTGGCAGGGCTCCTCACCCCCCGTGGCTCAGAGCTCTGTGGACATTTCAAACCCCGTCCTTCTGCCCCCAGAGGTGGCTGCTCTGTGTGCACAGCTCGCCAGCCCCTGGGTCCTCAGTTCCCACCTCTCTGTCTCTGAGAAAGAGCTGAGAGCTTTGGGGTGGGGGGTGATTCTCTCTCGGAGCCTCCCCTCACCCCTCCCGGCACCCTATCTGCCACCCACCTTCAGGTCAATCACCAGAAAACACCCCGACTTTCAATGATGCCCAACACCAGCCGCCCTCAAACGCCACCTCCCGGCCCTGGTTTTACGCCACCCGGCTTTAGGTTAAGAGGCTCCTCTCGGGGGTGCACGAAAGGACCGAGAGACACCAATGCAAGGAGACGGGGGAGGTTTTCCGAGGTCCCTCAAGAGACTGGCCACCGGGATGGGCGCAGCCTTCAGATCCTCCGTTCACGACCAGCAGCCCAGCTCGCCTGAGGCCAAAGGCCGTGCAAACCTGAAGCTCAAGCCCGCGACTTGCTTAGGGATTCTGATTTTTGCTTCTGGAGAGGCCAGCGGCAGTCAGACCCCCGAAGGCCTGTCCAACGGTGGGACTGTGGGCTGCTGAGCTCCCAGACAGTGACGCAGGTGGGCAGGGAGCAACGTATCCCTTTGACCGGGTGGGTGTGGACTGGGGGGTCAGCGGCCGCCTGGCACCTACCCCTCCTGTCTGGAAACCTGCTGGGGGCTCCACCACCCCCATCCGGAACCCCATCTCTGAGCCCAGAAGTGCCCGCCAAAGGCAGGAGGCTGCCAGGCTTGGCTGGCGCTTCAGCGCCCTCTGGTGGCCGTTCTCTCTAACGACAAGTCAGAGTGGTCGCCCTGCCTCCTGCCTCCGCACCAAGCCTGGGGCTGCCCTGGGCTGTGCCCCTGAATGCTGACAAGGAGGCGCCTTCCAGAGGGGGTGTGTTTCTCTCTCACCGTCGGCCACGGCATCACTCCTCCCTATCCTTCACCACTCTTCTTGGTCAGTGAGCCAAACCCACTCCAAATGAGCCTCCCTCCTCTTTTATTTTTCCGTCTTTTTGTCTTTTTAGGGCCGCACCTGCGGCACATGGAGGTTCCCAGGTGAGGGGTCTAATGGGAGCTACCGCTGCCGGCCTATGCCACAGCCACAGCAACGCCAGATCCTTAACCCACTGAGTGAGGCCAAGGATCGAACCTGCAACCTCGTGGTTCTTAGTTGGATTCGTTTCCATAATGGGAACTCCAGAACTCCTGCCCTCCTAATTTTCCCTCATCTGTGCACGAAAGAAGGGAGAGGCTCAGAGAAAAGAAAAAGAACGTTTCACAAAACCCGCAAGTGGCAGGTGTCTGGGACGGAACCTCTCCATGGGCGTGTCCACTCAGGACCATCTGGGCCAGTGCTCGATGCCACACACTGTGCCCGCCTGACTCTGGAACACGGCACGCACAATATCCAGTCAACTGTGTCGGAGTTCAGATCTCTGCCTCTGCAGATTCCAAAGGCTGCTGGAACGCATTTGATTTTTTTTGCTTTTTAGGGCCGCATCTGCGGCACATGGAGGTTCCCAGGCTCAGAGTCAAATTGGAGCTGTAGCCACTGGCCTGCACCACAGCCACAGCCACGGCAATGCGGGATCTGAGCCACAACTGCCACCTACAGCACAGCTCACGGCAACACTGGATCCTTAACCCACTGAGCGAGGCCAGGGATCTAACCTATGTCCTCATGGATGCCAGTCAGAATTGTTAACCACTGAGCCACGACGGGAACGCCAAAGGCTGCTAGAACTCTCGACAGTCTATCCAACTGCCTGGACCTCGGGCCGCCCCTCATTCCCATGGCCTGTGTTTGGTCAGTGGTCGGTTCAGAGGGAGAGTCTCAGATGGAAAAGGAAGACAGAAGTTTGAGGGGACTGTCCAGAGGGAGAGCACAAGGACGAGCACTGCCCGCGACCAAAATTCTATTCTCAAGCATCCCATGCTCAAGGTTCAAGTCCACCTGCCCACCCCCACCCCGCCTTTTTCCACCCCAGATTTCAGGAAAATTACTTTACCTGCTGGGGAGAGAAGAAACGGACCTCCAAGTCACCCTGACTGTTGGCGTCCTTGTAGCTGAGTGCACAGTGACCTGAACACATGCCAAATGGGCGTGTGACCTCCCTGCTCACCTGCACCCGAGTATGAGCCAACCCGTCCTGAGCACATCTCCGTGGCTGCCGTGGAGGCTCTCTGAGTTACTGATCTGGCTGGAGAGCCCCGACCTCCCACTGCCCCCTTAGCCTCTGTCCAGGGGCCGCCTGCGGAAAAGCACACACACCCCCAGCCGTCTCCTACAGCCTCCTGGGGGATCCTGGACACAGACTCGCTGACTGAGGAGGAGCCCTTAGAACTAAGGTTCTCTTAGACTGCACATCCCTCCCCCCCAGACTTAGCCACGTCTAGGTGGAAGCACCGAGACCGCGTGGTGTGGGCTAAAACTGTGGGGTCTGCACCACCACCAGCCCTGGGAGGGGCCACGCAGGAGCCGGAAACTGAGTGAAGTGACGTCTTCCCGGTGGGTGTGATCACGCCTCCACCCTGGCCCACCCTCCTTGAAGGAGCATCGTCTCTAAGTGAAAACAGCCACGCGCGGGCTCACAGCGGGTTTTCTCTTGCAGCACTGCCTGACCCGCCTGACCACGGCCGCAGTTTGTAGACAGGGAAAGTCAGCCAACTTCTGGCACTCTCCATTCTAATGCCATTTTGCAGGAGGAGGCCTAGTGTGAGCATCTGAAAATAAAGGGACAAGATGCCCTGTGTTCTGCTTTTCACGTGCTCTGCCAAACAAAAGGGCCTCCAAAAAAGGGAGTTGTTTTTTTTTTTTTTTTTTTTGTCTTTTCTAGGGCCGCTCCCACGGCATGTGGAGGTTTCCAGGCTAGGGGTCCAATCGGAGCTACAGCGGCCAGGCTATGCCACAGCCACAGCAATGCCAGATCCGAGCCACATCTGCAGCCTACACCACAACTCACGGCAACGCCAGATCCTTAACCCACTGAGCGAGGCCAGGAATCGAACCCACAACCTCATGGTTCCTAGTCGGGTTCATTAACCACTGAGCCACGACAGGAGCTCCGTGAATCTACTTCTAACCTCTCTCCTTGTCTTGGCTCACTGACCACTGAGCCACAACGGGAGCCCCGTGAGTCTGCTTCTAACCTCTCTCCTTGTCTTGGAATCTCAAGCCAAGGGTTGTCTTCATTTCCACCCTCTGCTGTGAGTGGCGTCCCCCCGACAGGTCACCCAAGATTCCCGAGCCCTCCCCCACTCCCTCACTCTGCCGTGCCTGCTGCTCCCTCCGTTTCACTGCCATCCCACCTGATGCCCTTGCCCCCCCGACTCTCCCACCCCCACCCCTTGGCGTGCCTCCTTTGGGGACTAGTCCCGAGCACGCCCATGGTGACGTGCGGTACCAGCTCTCCAGAATCACAGGCTATTCCCCCCTGGAGCGGGCACCCTGCCACCACATGGGAACCCTGACGTCCTCTGATCTATGTAACGGGCAGACTCAGTACCAGGGACGGAAGGAGGGCCCCTTAGCGTCCTCGAAGACGTCTGGGGCATCCTACCTGCCGGGAGCGCCCCTTCTTGTGGTGTGCGCTATGACGGCTTTCAGCCTTTCTCTCCACTGCGACGAGGTCTTTGAAACCTGGGGCAATTCGTCACCACATCCTCACTGGTTGTCACATGAAAGAAGAAGACTGAAGGGGGAGTTCCCGTCGTGGCTCAGTCGTTAACGAACCCGGCTAGGAACCATGAAGACACAGGTTCGATCCCTGGCCTCGCTCAGTGGGTTAAGGATCCGGCGTTGCCATGAGCTGTGGTGTAGGTCACAGATTCGGCCTGGATTCCGCGTTGCTGTGGCTGTGGTGCAGGCCGGCAGCTACAGCTCCGACTGAACCCCTAGCCTGGGAACCTCCATGTGCTGTGAGTGCGGCCCTAAAATGACAAAAAAGAAGACTGAAGGGGCCCAGGGGCTCGTAGGAGGAACCTTAGCCGACCCTGATGCTGGGAAGTAAAAAGGTTTACTCTCTAGTCAACACAGGGGCACCGACTCAGTCTTGAACACCTGCCGAGGGGAATGACCGAAGGTAAACCTATGCCGTGTACGGGAGTGGAAGGGGACGCAATTTGAGTCCCTGAGTGCGCTCTGAAATGAAGGATGCCATCTCGCTCTTCCATGTGCTGGATGCCCCACTGCCCTCCTAGGAAGGACTTACCGTACGAGTCGGGAGCTACAATCCATCAAAATAGGCGAGACTCCCTTGCCCTGACTCATAGCCTAGTGAAACTTAAGACGTTTAATTTCTCAGTAGGGACCCACGACACCACAGGCAAAGGCATAGTCAAGCTGTGACCTGCCCCTAATAACTGACATTTCAAAAAAAAAATTCCCCTTAAGCAAAAACACCCTAGCCGGCCCCCAAGTGTCCTCACGCAAGGGCTTCTTAAGACCCTGCCCGTCTCCCTGCACCCCTCCTCCCCTGCTGCCAACAGCGACCACCTCTGGGCCATGAGCGAAGCCATGGAGGAGATTCACTCCGGAGCACCCGACACATTAGCCTCTATCCTCCCGCGAGGACCCGTCACTCAGTGTTGGACTTGAAAGAGGCTTGCTTTCGAGCACCCCTGAGCCCCGGAATCCCGATGCATTTTTGCGCATGAACGGCAGGACCCCGCACAACGTGAGGAAGTAATGACAGTACTGATGGTTATGCCCCAGGGATTTAAAACCTGCCCTGGAGTTCCCACTGTGGTGCAGCGGTTAAGGAACCCGACAAGCATCCATGAGGACGCAGGCTTGATCCCTGGTCTCGTTCAGTGGGTTAAGGATCCGGTGTTCCCATGGGCGGCTCAGATCTGGCGCTGCTGTGGCTGTGGTGTAGACTGGCAGCTGTAGCTCTGATTAGACCTCTAGCCTGGGAACCTCCATATGCCACGGGGGTGGCTCTAAAAAGACCAAAAAAAAAAAAAAAAGAAAAAAGACCGAAATTTTAAAAAATAATAATTAAAAAAAAGATGCAAAACTTTATTTATAAAACAGAAACAGTCTCAATCTCAAAGATTTTGAAATCAAACTTACAGTTACCAAGCGGGGGACCACGGGGCGGGGGTAGGGGGATGGGATCAGCAGACACACCAGCAGGTACAGAACAGGCGAGGCTCTGCTGCAGAGCACAGGGAACGAGGCAACAGCCCTGATGACCTCCGGGGGGAAGGGGCGGGTCTCTACCCGCTTACCTAGCGACACACACACACACACACACACACACAACCGATTCAGGCTGCTGTCCACCTGACGCTGACACCACGTGGCGGGTCAACCACACTCCAGTAAAGTTAAACCAAACCACACGGAGACTTTCACCGACGCGGGATCTCCCCGTGCACCCATGCGCAGATGTGACCCATCCCTCGAGGAAGACCACGGCGCGCCCACGCGAGACCCTGCGTGGGAAGCACCCTCCTGGGGCACCCGCGCCACGACCCGCCTTAGGGACGGGAAATACGCCATACAGTGGGGACAACCAGCAAAGCTTTACACACGCAGCCACCCGGGACCACCCCCGCTTCTGCCACGGCTGCCCGGACTCTCTGCCCCAGGAACTGGGCGTCCGTGAAAGCCTGAGAGGCTGGAGATCAGCCAGGCCAGTGAGATGCCGAGTGGACAGGCTCTTGCCGAGTCACCGTGACCACTCGTCATGCCCTGAAATCACAGGGAACACCTCCAGGGCCACCGTCCCAGGCTGATGACGTCAGCTACGTGCTGAACCACCCACACCAACGCTGTGGGACCTGTCCCAACCCTCGTGATGCTCTTCCAAAGGAGGCACATGCCAAGGGGTAGGAACGCGGTGGGAGGCGCCGCATCCGGCCTTGGCGCTGCCGCTGCCCTCCTCGGCTCCTGCCGTTCGGCCACGTCCTCCTCTGGCAAACACCTCGTCCGTCCAGGCTGGACGTTGACACAGGGAGGAGTGGCCGTCACGTCTATTCTCTGCTCCATCTTTTGCAGCTCCCCATGCAGAATGGGGCGTCCACGCTCTCATAAATTTCTCCGGGTTACAGCCCGTGGACAGACTCTGTCCCTGCGCTGGTCCCCCCACCCCCACCATGATGCCTGTGGATTCAAGGTATTCTACACTTTTCCCCCGAAAAAGGCCAACCCCACTCTCACCTTGGCTCCCAGGTCTGCTAAGCTCAGCCCTGGCAATTACTGCACAAACTCTCAACGTTCACGTTCCGTCCCCCCCAGACCTCCCCCCTCGCACTGACACCTGCGGTGAGGATGAAGCAGTGACAGCGAAGTGCCATCTCTCTGACCCATCTCACTGCTGCTGCCCCCTCAAAAGCCTCTGCCAAAGCAGGAAACAGGTAACGACACCGTGCGGCTGCTCGGGGCTCCGATCCATGCTTCCTCCGTGACCCCGCCGTTAAGGTGCCCCAGCACCGACTCCTCAGAAACCTCACCCACTGCTGCCCCCGCCCTGAATACATGCAGGGCCCAGACAAGAGACGCACTTACTGGGAAGGGGAGACGCGGCTTGTCTGAGGTCTGGCGTACAGCCTCCTGAGGCCTGGGGAAAAGCCACCAGTCAAGAATGCCCCAGCGACCCCCACTATGCAGATGCGCTTCCCCCCCACACTCGAGGGCACCCCCTCTCGGGCTGGCCTCTTACGAGGGTGCTTCAGCTCCTGGGAAGGGCACCAGGCATGTGCTCCTTCTGGAAACCTGCTCCTTTGGAGCCCAGGGATGGCCGAGGGCCCATCGGAGCAGCCCTGACTCCGCCAGGATGGGGTCTAGGCTGCCATCGCTTAGACACTGCTCGATTCGTGCACGAGGCAGGCCCGGCTGGTTGAGTTCTAGGAACCCAAGCATGAACCTTCATACTCTCACCAGTCCTGAGATAAGAGGGCAAGAAGGTGCGTTCTGGCAGGAGTAGGGACTGCTCCTGGACCGGCAGCCCCTCGGGGAGGTTCTGCACACCGTGAAATGACTGCACAAAATCTCACAGGGGCCCTTGCGGACGTGTCCACAAACACGAGGGCTGCCTTCCAAGGACCCCCATCCTTCTCTGGACTCAGCAGAAAATACTGTCTTGACAAGAGGCTAGCTTGTGACTATCTCCTGGCCAAGCGAGGGACACTCTGCACCAGTATTAATTAAACCTGCCTCACGCGTGTCACTAACTCTGGCCAGACTGGGGATAAATGTAAAGAGATATGTAAACAAGGTCAAAGGTTACAAGACAGGTGCTCCCGTTGTGGCTCAGTGGTTAGCGAACCTGACTAGTACCATGAAGACACAGGTTCGATCCCTGGCCTCGCTCAGTGGGTTAAGGATCCGGCGTTGCCGTGAGCTGTGGCAAAGACGCAGCTCAGATCCTGTGTTGCTGTGGCTGTGGTACAGGCCAGCAGCTGCAGCTCTGATTCAACCCCTAGCCTGGGAACCTCCATATGCCATGAGTGTGGCCCTAGAAACCACAGCACAACAAAACAAAATGAAGCCATAAAAAAGTCTGAGTAAGCCGCATTAACTAATTAGGCTAGATTGTATATCAGCCATCCTGATCCTAAGATTATCCCATATTAATAGAAATCCAGGGTGTTCCCATTGTGGCTCGGTGGTAATGAACTTGAATGGTATTCCTAGGGGCGTGAGTTCGATCCCTGGCCTTCCTTGGTGGGTTGGCGATCCAGTGTTGCTGTGAGCTGTGGAGTAGGTCGAAAGTGCAGCTCAGATCCCACATGGCTGTGGCTGTGGTGCAGGGCAACAGCTACAGCTCTGACCCTCCATATGCTGCAGGTGTGGCCCATAAAAAAAAAATAGAAATCCAGACTAAAGCATGTTAAAGATTACCTCCAAATAAAGTGAAGTCCTGGTTAAGCTTTAAAAAGCCATAACTGGAGTTCCCGTCGTGGCGCAGTGGTTAATGAATCCGACTAGGAACCATGAGGTTGCGGGTTCAATCCCTGCCCTTGCTCAGTGGGTTAACGATCCGGCGTTGCCGTGAGCTGTGGTGTAGGTTGCAGACGTGGCTCAGATCCCGTGTTGTTGTGGCTGTGGCGTAGGCGAATGGCTACAGCTCCGATTCGACCCCTAGCCTGGGAGCCTCCATATGCCGCGGGAGTGGCCCAAGAAATAGCTAAAAAGACAAAAAAAAAAAAAAAAAAAAGCCATAACTGAAATAAAAATAGGCCCTGAAAGTGACTTTAACATTTTTCTTTTTTTTCCTTTTTAGGGCTGCACCCATGACATACAGAAGTTCCCAGGCTAGAGGACGGAGCTGCAACTGCCGGTCTACACCACAGCCACAGCAACAGCAGATCCTTAACCTGGTGAGCGAGGCCAGGAATCGAACCCACATCCTCAGTGATCCTAGTCTGGTCCTTAACCCGCTGAGCCACACAGGAACGCCAAAAATTGTGAGACATCTGTTCCCAAGGACTGACTGAAGGTTCCCAACAGACACGAGGCCCTGCGCTGCGTGACGTGAACCACGAAGAAGTGACACGGGGGCTCCAGGGTGCCCGTCAGCAGTGACGGATGAGCAGGTCCACCAAGACGTGGGATATCATCCAGCAATGAGCAGAAAGCCGCTACCAAGGCCCGAAATGACGTGGGGACCCTGGACACAGAGCAGCAAGTGCAAAGGCTATGCCCTGTGACCCCGGCTCATGACATGACGATGATGGGGTGAAAGATGGGTGGTGGCCAGGGCTGCGGAGGGACGAGCAGCCGAGCACGGAGGGCCTCAGGGCAGCAGCATAACGGGGGGTCCCAAACCTGGAGAACGTGGGACAAAGGGGACCCCTGCTGCAAGCTGTGCCCTTAGTCAAAGGCCACGCATCAGTCCTGGGTCAATGGCAACAAATGTCACATCAGCCGGAACTGTTCCCGGGAGGCCCTGCTGGGGAGCAGCGGAAACGAATCTGACCAGTATCCCTGAGGACGCAGGTTCCGTCCCCGGCCTCGCTCAGTGGGTTAAGTAAGGATCCGGCATGGCCGTGAGCTGTGGTGTAGGACAGACGCCGCTCAAATCCTGTGTTGCTGTGAGCTGTGGTGTCGACTGGCGGCTGCAGCTCTGATCCACCCCCTAGCCTGGGAACCTCCATATGCTGCAGGTGCGGCCCTAAAAACCAAAAAAAAAAAAAAAAAAAAAAAAAAAAGAAGAAGCTAAAAAACATGGACATGTGGAAGCAACAGTCTGGAGCAACTCTTCTGAGTCGGAAGAGAGGTCAGCGCCACTGGCTTTACCGAGAATGGGACGAGGCAGGACCCACACCAAATGCTGGACAGATCCCGGATCCCCAGCGAGCCTCCTCCCCTTCCCCTTCTCAAGCTCAGCCCAGCGCCGACGAGGGGATCCTCACTCACCTGCCCACGAACCGGAGCCCCCACGTGGGGCCCGGGTCCCAGACCAGGGAGGCCGAGGGGCTGACCAGAGAGGGGAGCTTCCCAGCAGGATAAACCTGGGCGGAGGTGCTGGCAGGCAGGGAGCTGTGGGCTCTGCCCGTCCTCTGTGCAGAGCTTCTGCCCAGAGGGACACCCCAAAAGGGGACAGTGCCAGGGCACGGTGGCCCCCCCAAATGCACGTGGGCCAGGCCCTCCGCCCCCAGACGCGACGGGAGCTGGTCCTGAGGCCCAGCCAGCCTGGGCAGCCACTTTCTCAATTCATCCCCGACCCAGGGAGGACATGGGGGGGGCGGGCAAGTGGGGGGCGAGCAGAAGAAAACTCCTGCGGGGACCCCCCCTGCTGAGCAGACCTCAGCCCTGAAGCACATCCAGGCACGGGAGAGCCAGGCGGGTGGAGGAGACATCGCGACAGCACCACCTGGAGGGCTGTTCTTGAACGTGCTCCACCCTCAGCAAATACCCAGGGACAGGCCAGCCGGAGGCTGGGGAGGCGGGGGACCAACACGATGGGACCGTGTGTGGGGAGCGAGGGCTGCAAAGCCGGCGCTGCACAGGCCTCCACAGGTGTGTGGGTGTCCCCAGGACTTTACAGGGAAAATGCTCAACGCCCAGAGCCTCCGTCTGCGGAAGCTGCTGGGGACACGGGTCAGGGACACGGGCCCAGGGACTCCCGTTTCTGATAAGTCTCATGGAGGCCAGGTGGAGGCCGCAGGGCAGGCACCAGCTGGTGATGCCAGTTGGGCTCTGGGACCCGACGCCCTGGCAGGAGCTGTGCCAGCCTCGCAGCCCCCTTCCCAGAGCAGCCAGGGGACCAGACGCCCCGTTCGGACCCTGGCTGGCCCCTGACGACTGGAGGGGCCGAGGCTGAAGCAGCCTCGCCTTCCCACCTGACCTGTAAAGCAGGCATTTTGCCCACACAGACGGCCGCGGGGTTACCTTGCCACCGGGGGTCCTCGCCCAGGATCTTCTCCATCAGGGCCTGGCTGGCCAGGACCCCGGGCTGCAGGTCAGGGACGCCATCCCCAGTGCCGAGCTGGCCGTTCTGTAGGGCCTCCTGGGCCTGCAGCTCCCTGCAACCAAACAGCTCGCGGTTACGGCGGCGGCCCGGCCCCCAGAGCGGGGACAACCCCTGGCTTCTGTCACTTCAGGGAGCCACCTGGATGAGGGCCCAGGGCCTCCGCCGCACTCCCACCCCCACCCGCACGTCCTGGGACAACGGCCTTGGCCCAAACCCCAGCGGTCCCAGAGCCGAGTGTGTTCCGTGAGGCCTGGCGGGCACCCAGCCCCCTCGCACCCGAGCCAGGAGGAAGGAAACGGGTGACTCTCTCCTCAGAGCAAAATCAGGGCCGGGAAACAGCTGCTTGGGCGGGCGATCCCCGCGACCCGGGGAGGGGGGCGGGCAACCCCTGCAACTGGGGAGGGGAGCAGGCTCCGCCGGGATACCCGCTCACCTGATGTCGCACACGGGCGGCCGCAGATCCAAGGGGCCGTGGGCGAAGGCGCAGTGCAGCCCGTTCCGCACGCAGTGGCCCCGGGCGTCCGTCTCGTGGATGCAGGTGCCCGTTTTGTAGTAGCGCAGGTGGTACTTGCGCTCCGTGTCCCCCGTCGTCCGGTGCAGGTACGGACACCTGCGCAGATAGGGTGATACACACGGTCTGGGCCTCAGGGCCACCATGGGGTCAACCCACACCCAGCTAGGGAGGTCTCGTCCCCGTCCCTGTGCTCTGGGTGGAGGATGAGCAGCACCGGACCGAGACTCGCCCCTGCCCCGGACCCTCCCCCCGCCCGGACTCAGAGCCCTGACAACCCCTCACGGACAGGGGGCCGGAAAACACACCACCAGGATCCCAAAGTGGAAACCAAAGCCCCCATCAGATCGGGGGCGGGCCACCTGTGCCACCCCTGCCCACAGGCTCTCGGGACCCCCGGGGGGCGGGGGCCTGGATGCGGCGGCTGCGGCGGAGAGACAGGACGGCGGGGTGGGGAGCAGACAAGGGAGGGGTGGACGGAGCAGCAACACACGGGCAGCGCCAAGGCCCAGAGCCACGTGCTCCCAGGACAATCACACTCGGCGCTCTGAGAAGGGGCTCACGCTGCCGGTAGGTGGCAGCTGCAGAGGCGGCAGGGACGGAGCCCCCATCAAGGCCAGTCCCACCAGACAAGAGCCACAGACAGGGGAGGATGGGAGGGGATGTGCCACGGCCTCCGAGCAGCCCCGCGGGGCCCAAGGCTGCCAGTCTCAGATCTGAGATGGAGGCCCTTCGCCCAGCGACTGCAGGGGGCCCTGTGTGGGATCTGGGAGAGGCCCACTGCCCCTGGTGTCCACAGGCTGGAGCACCTCCGGGGGCAGCTGAGAGGATAAGACTGAGAGTGAAAGAAAGGATGGCTGAGGCGCCACCCAGCCTGAAGGCCACCAGGCGAGGTGACGGAACAGAGGCCTGGAGCGCGGGCCGCTTGGCCCAGGGAGCTCCAGGGTGCGCGGGCTATGAGGGCAACAGAGAGGAGGTCACGTCCGGGCAAGTGCCCGGGGCCCCTGGAGCCAACCAGGCAAAAGCCAAGCCCACAGTGGGCCCGGCAGCCCGCCCCCCGTGTGGCCGTGGGGAAAAAAAAAAAGTTAAAATGGCAAATTGCTCTTGTTAGTTTTATGGCCACAGGTGCAGCATATGGAAGTGCCCAGGCTCGTGGCTGAATCAGAGCTGCAGCTCCCGGCCACAGCCACCGCCACGCAGAATCTGAGCCGCATCTGCGACCTACACTGTCATTTGCAGCAATGCTGGATCCTTAACCCACTGATGGAGGCGAAGGGTTGATCCTGCATCGTCATGGATACTAGTCAGGTTCTTAATCTGCTGAGCCATGAAGGAAACTCCTAAAATGGCAAGTTTTATAGATGGCGTCACAACTTTTTTGTCTTCTGTCTTCTTAGGGTCGCACCCGCGGGATATGGAGATTCCCCGGCTAGGGGTCTAATCGGAGCTACACCTGCCAGCCTACACCACAGCCAGAGCAACTCAGGATCCGAGCCACATCTGTGACCTACACCACAGCTCACGGCAATGCCGGATACTTAACTCACTGAGCAAGGCCAGGGACCCAACCCGCAACCTCATGGTTCCTCGTCGGATTAGTTTCCACTGCGCCACGACGGGAACTCCAGGTGTCGCAACTTTCAACAGAGCCCAGTGGAGACGGAGGATCGAGGCGGTCTCTCTGTTGCCCTGAAATAGCACCACTTACAGGAAAGCGTGTCAAGTCACACCTGGACAGCCTGTGCCATTTCCCAAACCCTCGGCTGAGGCACAGCATCCAGATCAAGAGGACCGAACGCAGCCGCCCCGGGGGCCTCTCACACGGACACACAGGGAACAAGTGCCCCTTGTGAGTGGCAAGAACTGGAAACGCAGCAATGCCCGCAAGAACCTTCGTGCAAACGGCCCACTGCAACCCCAGCTGTCACTGCCAATTGCCAAAGATCGGAAAAAGCAGGTTCTAGGAAACTTGCTTCCCACTTGGTGAAAAAAGGAAAAACATACAGTCACAACTGTATCGCAGGAAAGGGATGCCGTGTGCAGGCAGAGCTCCGCGTGCCCAGACCTGAGCTGTCGGCTTCAGCGGTTTGCTTCCTGTTCCCAAAGAGAAGCTCTGAGGAACCTCTCCAGGCCGTGTGCGTGGGCCGGGCAAGCACCTGCATGGGGCGCTCACTGTGTTAGGCACAGAGGCAGCCCTGCTTCCAGCCCCTCCCTCCAGGGCCGCATTCCATGTTTCCCTTCCATCCAAGCACTGCCCTGCGCCTCCCACAAGCACCGGTATATGACCCAGACAGGTGCCAGGTGGCTGTTGTCGAGCACAGGCCAGGGAGCCCCATCTAGAACAAGGAACCCTCCCCGGCTTTTCACATAAATAATACACATTGATGTCGCTGATTAAATAAAAACACGGAGGGAGTTGCCTTATGGCGCAGCAGCTACAGCTCCGATTCAACCCCTAGCCTGGGAACCTCCATATGCTGCGGCTGCGGCCCTAAAAAGACAAAAAGTAAGTAAATAAATAAAAACCCAGAGAAAGAGAGAGACCGGTGTGCACAGAAATAACGCATCTACAAAAGAGAAAGTGCAAAGGCTCTCCAGCGTGAGAGGCGCTCCCGTGCTCTGATGACCACACACGGGGAGGCCCACCTGCGCAAGCGGGGTGCAAACGGGTCTCCGGGAAGCAGCGCCGCCGCAGGACCGCCCAGAGGACGGTGCTCTTACCCTCTGCCCGCCATCCCCAAAGGCAGAGGGTCCCAAAGAGGTAACCCACAACCGCCAATGGCCGGAGACACCGAGGTGCGGAATGAACCCCAGGCGAGCTCAGTGCAGCCGGCAGGACGGCGGCGGTCTATGGGGCCTGAGCTAGGAGCGGGGAACGCGCTAAGAAGAGGGAGCATGGCACCTGCAGTTTACGTCGCAAGTGGGGACAAGAATACACTCTGTTCACATCAGAAATTATGGGAGGAGGGAGTTCCCACCACAGCACAGCAGAAATGAATCCAACTAGGAACCATGAGGTTGCAGGTTCGATCCCTGGCCTCGCTCAGTGGGTTAAGGATCTGGCGTTGCCGTGAGCTGTGGTGTAAGGTCGCAGACTCGGCTCGGATCCCGTGTTGCCGTGGCTGCGGTGCAGGCCTGCGGCTACAGCTCCGATTCGACCCCCAGCCTGGGAACCTCCATATGCCAAGGATGCGGCCCTAAAAAGGACAAAAAACAAAAAACAAAACAAAAAAAAAGGACGGAAGGCACTGCTGTTTCTTGGGGACAGAGTTTTGGTCTGAGGATGGTAAAGTGTGTGGGGGGGGTGATGGCTGCACAAAAATGTGAATGGACCAAAGGCCACTAAGCTGTGCACCGAAAAAAGCTAAGATGACAAATTTAATGCCAGGCTTTTTTTTTTTTTTTTTAATGGCTGCACCTGCAGCATGTGGACGTTCCCAGGCCAGGGATCAAATCCGAGCTGCAGCTGTGACCTGTGCCACAGCTGCCACAAGGCCAAAGCTTTTAACCCATTGCTCCGAGCGGGGAATCAAACCCATATCTCTGCAGCATCCTGAACAATCAGATCCTTAACCCACTGCTCCACAGTGGGAGCTCCTAATGTTACATCGTTTTGCAATAAAAAAATAATAGGACTTAAGCTAATAGGAAAGTAACCATTTTTAAAAAAACCATTCCGATCTTCAGAAATACTCATACAGCTACTGTAAGTGAAGCAAAAGAATCCCAGAGTCTGGGGAGAGGGGGCCCACACACCAGAGCTGGAGCAGTGTCTACAGGTTTATACGCAGAAGACACCCTGCAAAGGTGCTATGGGACCCCAAGCACCGCTGAGGCGCCAGCTGCAGGGTGTGGCAGAGGTTGCCGGCACCCCAGAAGCTCCAGGGAGTGAACAGAGGGGCTGCCTCACTCCCCCCATTTCCGGACACTCCCTAGGACTCTGGGGTCAGCGCTAAGCATCATTTTGTCTCCTTGCCAGTACCGTCGCCACGGCAACCAGAGCACAGCCAAGGTTATGGGCCCCCTCTCCCCAGCACTGAGCACCGAATGGGGGCTATTATTCCACTCGGGGCATGTCACCTCCTGCTTGTCACACGACTGAAAAGCAATGAACTGAGCTTAAGATACTGGGGAATGTTTAATGAAAATGGCTGCTTCTAAGAACATCTAAGAGGCAAAAGGGAAAACCCCAGAGAAAACACAGTGGCAGCGCCGGGACCCTCCTCAGGGCAGGGCAGAGGCCCTGGCGGGGAGGGGGCGTCCTGAGGGGTCAACCCAGCCCGGCAGGCAGAAGCTTTCCCGCCACAGGAGTTCACTCATCCGCCCCCAGGGTCACTGTGCCGCTGACCAGTGGGATCACTGATGCTACAGCACCTGTAACGTGACCCGGGGAGACTCCTTCTGCAGCCCGACAAATTCAGGGTGTCACCCGAGGTTCTCAAATCCATCCACGACCTTTAGTCACCCAACTAGGGCTCCATGGATGGTGTGAGGCAGTGGCACACAGCCCGCACAGGTCGCCGCCGTGCTCTGCAAGTGCTGGAACAGGCAAGGGGTACAAGGGACCAGGCCGGGGCTCAGGGCTGCCATCTCAGTCTCCAGGAGAACCAGAAATTGTCCCCTTCCCTGTCGCAACACACCCAAAACAAAAGTGGACCCACAAATGCAGACTCACTACGCGTCAATGTTTGCAAACGAGTCAGGCCAGAGCCGCCTGGAGCGCCTGCCAACCCCGCACAGTCTGATCCCGCTGCTCCCAGCAGGAACCTGGGATCTAAAGGGCCGGCAAGTTCCCAGGGGATGCCGCTGCTGCTGCTGCTGCTACTGTGGTCTGGGGGCTGCACCAGGAGAACCCCTGGCTTTAGAGGGACATTGGGGTACAACACGACTCTCTCCAGAGCCTCAAGGAGCTCGGGCATAGGTGGGGACCAGAACATAGCACTCAAATAACGGAGGTGTGAACTGCACCAGAATCGAGCATACTGAGGTGGGTATGGGAAATGAGTGGCAACAGAAAGACGGAAAAGGAAGGTCTGTGTGCCGCGGACAACTGGGGGAGGGGTGGCTCAGGGGTGGGGGCGCCAAAAGGGGGGGCCTGAGGGGAGAAGCTTGAGCCCCCTCCTCCTCCGCTAAGGACAGGGTGGGGGGTGGGGGGGGTGCAGGTGGACCCCGCCCATCTGTACACCCCCTCCCAGCCTCTGGCTTCCAAGGGCGTGCCAGCCAGGTCAGCAACCCCCTCATTACTCCCTACCAGGGACCATGGCCCGACACCAAGCCCAGCTCTCTCCTCTGTGCCTGCAAAGCTTCCACCCTCTCCCAGGAACCTGTCTCCCTGCCAGCCTCTCCAGAGCCTTAGCACGCCCAGTGCTAACAGCTGCTCCCAGTCCTGTTCCGTCCCGCCCCCTTGTAGCTCTGAGGCACCTGCTTGCAATTCCCCTAAGGGCGCTGACTTGTGAACCAAAAAAACCTGTGTTTTCCTCTCGATTGCAAGTAGCCCTTGACTCCTCACCACCACAACGCTCCGAGGTCTGGGCGGGCCATTGGCTTTCACCTCCGCCCAAGGCCCAAGCAGAGTTCACCCAATACCAGTGTAAACAGCAACAGGCTGTAACTCTCCTCAGCTGAGCAGACTTTCACCTACGCCTCAGGTCCTGGGACACCGACTTTTTAAAATCAAACATTGCACGAGCACCTCTTATGAGCACCTCTCACCGCCAGGTCAGACCAAGGATGAGTGTGACACGGCAGGCACACCACGCCTAGGACAGACACACAAGTTTCTCTAAGCCGGCAAGTTCCCACAGTGCCAGATTCAGGTGGAAAGTGCTCCCCACCACACACACACACATCTTCCGCCCAGGAGACATTGGGCCCAGGACCCCAGAGGCACCAGGTGCTGTGAGGAAAGAGGGATCTGTGCGGAGAGGTGCCAGGCCTGCCGGGTGAAACATGGCAGGGAACGCTATGAACCAGGCAGATCCCTAGCGCCAACCGGTCGGGTTGTAACACAGCAATGGGCCAAGCCTGCGTCTGAGAAAAACCTAGAAAACGTGGGTCTGAAGGGCCACCCCAGGGGTTGCCTGACTACGGCAGAAAGAAGGTTATCAGGAAAAAGGATGGTCCGTCTGTACCCCCCAGAGCTGGGGCTGCCGCAACCCTCTCTCAAGGAAAATGCTCCCCTAGGGGCCTTGAGACCCTTAAGGGGGCCTCGGAACCAACCTCTGTAAACACCTGACCACCGGGCACACAACGCACACGTGTTCTCCAGTTAGTGGGAGGTGTCAACCACACCTAGGTTCCAGGTGTGAAGACCCGCTGAGAGCGGGACCCGCTCGGGGCCTGGAGCCGTCCACACCGCACGCCACTCTCAGTGCAGATTTCGGGACGAGGCGGGACCCAAGAAACCTCTGGCCAAGCGACGCTCTCCTCGAAGCCCCAGCCTATGAAATACCTGAGACGTGATCCGCGAGGTGGGAAACACCGACCCGGTGGGGCTGGGCCCGACCTCAAGCTCGGAGGCGCCTTCCCAGCGGGGGCACCGCGGAGGGCGAGTTGAGAGCAGCAGACCCAGGCGGGTCGGTGGCAGCGCGGGGAGGCCAGTTCCCACGGGGGCGGGGCGGGGCGCACGTGACGCGGACGGCCAATCGCAGCCCTCGCTGGGGAAGGGGCGTGTCCGCCAGAACAAAGGGAGCCGCGGGAGGGAGGACCGCGGAGCACCTGGGCTGAGGGGGCCCTCCTGCCCACAGGGTGCCCGCCTGCAAGGGTGACGGCGGGGGAGGGGCCACGGAAGGAGGGGTGACAGAGGTGAAAGGTGACTGCCTGCGGGGGAAAGGGGATGACGCGGGGTGGGGGTTACTCATGGGGAGGTGGGGATGATAGTGGGGCTGACAGCTTGAGCACCCACAGCGGGTGGCGGTGACAAATGGTAGGGGTCACTGGCAGGGTGACAGTGAGAGAAGGATGACCCACTACCTGCCAATGAAACGGGATGACAGTAGGGGTATGACACTGGGGGAGGAAAGTGATTGCCAGCCAATGAAGGTGACAGCAGGGGAGAGGGCTCCAGGAGCAGGGTGACAGCAAGGGGGGAGAATGACCACCTGTCTAGGACAGGAGTTGACATCGGGGTGCCAACACTCTCCGAGGTCTCCCCCGCAATGGCTCAGCCCCACCCTGTGCCCATTAAGTTCCCAGAATATCCTTGGAGGCTTAACATCATAGGACTTTGGCTGAAGGGTCTTTGCTCTTTGACATTTCATGATTCAAAATGATAGGTTGGGGAGTTCCCGGCATGGCGCAGTGGAAACGAATCTGAGTAGGAAGCATGAGGTTGTGGGTTCGATCCCTGGCCTCGCTCAGTGGGTTGAGGATCTGACATTGCCATGAGCTGTGGTGTAGGTCGCAGACACAGCTTGGATCTGGCATTGCTGTGGTTGTGGTGTAGGCCACTGGCTACAGCTCTGATTCAACCTCTAGCTGGGAACCTCCATGTGCCACAGGTGTGGCCCTAAAAAGCAATATATGACCAAAACAGACCTTTGGAGAACCCATGAACTGAAATAAAAGGAAGCCCCTTTCCTTGCTCTAAAAGTTAGTATCTATTTACAGATTCCATGGCAACCCCGCATGAGCCAGA
Source organism: Sus scrofa (assembly GCF_054392235.1). Taxonomy (NCBI): domain Eukaryota; kingdom Metazoa; phylum Chordata; class Mammalia; order Artiodactyla; family Suidae; genus Sus; species Sus scrofa. Next base: position 46,868,152 of record NC_139385.1, on the reverse strand, counting down.
ATATGAAATTCAACAGGACAAACTCAGAAAATCCATCTCCTATGGAATGAGCAATCATTACGAAGGAGAGATTCCTGGGGAGATGTCTGGCCTGTTCTACAGGCCTGAAGCAAGTCATCTTATATACTCAGTAAAAGTCACACACAAAAAATCTTTTTTTTTTTTTTTTTTTGGCTCTTTAGGGCCGCACCCTCAGCCTATGGAGGTTCCCAGGCTAGGGGTCAAATCGGAGCTACAGCTGCCGGCCTCCACCACAGCCACAGCAACACTGGATCCGAGCTGTGTCTGCGACCTACACCACAGGTCACAGTAATGCTGGATCCCGGACACGCTGAGCGAGGCCAGAGATCGAACTCGCATCCTCACGGATACTAGCCGTATTTGTTTTCACTGTGCCACATCGGGAACTCCACACACAAAAAAATCTTTAATGAGACTCGTGTACCTTCATGCTGCATGTACGGGTGCATGGGCTGCATCCAAAACAGAGTATTAAGCAACATCTTTGTCCCAATCGTCTCAGTCATAACCTGCATGCTATTTAGGCCACATGTTAATGTTTTATAGTAAGAAGTTGCAATGTCGCTTAATGTTTGAGCCCAGTATAAAATGACAGGCAGGTGTCACTCTTCATCCCACGGGGACCCCCCACAATGAGGGTGAGTCAGTACCAGAACATTCAGACTCTGGAACCCTACACAGCTGTTACGACATACTTTCTTTTCATGCATTAAAAGCATCACCAATGAATTCTGCCAATTAGTCCCCCATCCTGGACTCTGGAATGGGGTCAGATATCCAGGTGACAGATCCCTGCCCCAGGATGTCAGCAGTGCCCCCCCCCAGGGGGGTGCAACTCAGGACTTAAGATTCAGGGAGGAGACTGACATGGCCAAGGGAAGTGAGGTGCCAGAGGCCAGGCCTCAGCTAGACCAAAACCTCTCTCTTCTGAAGACCTCTTGCAAGAAACAGCTGCTCAAGAAGCAATTAAATGATGCCATTTCTTTTGTTTTTGTTTTTTAGGGCTGCACCCACGGCATATGGAGGTTCCCAGGCTATGGGTTGACTTGGAGCTGTAGCCACCAGCCTACACCACAGCCACAGCAATGCCGGATCCTTAACCTACGGAGCAGGCCCAGGGATTGAATCCGTGTCCTCATGGATACTAGCTTGGTTTGTTACCACTGAGCCCCAACAGGAACTGCAAACAATGCCACTTCGAAACTTCACAAAACCATCACATCATCTTAACCTAAGCAGACCTGGCTACAATATTGCTGCAGGCTCCAGGCTGCCTTCACAACACCTGTAACTTTCTGGTGTTCAACTAAAAACCCTTCAGGAAGTGTCTAATGCTTAGAAGATGGTCACTGGAGATCAAAAGCTTACTCCCTAGCTTAAGCATTTCCAAAAACGAAGAACAGACTCACAGGGGGCTCCCCGTGCTGCCGTGCGAAAGCTGGGCTCACAAGGGGCCACACCTGAAGAACCGCCTCCCCTCAGAGGATCAGGGTTTGAAGACCAGAAGCACCGCAGCCCCCATCAGACCCAGAACGGAGCAGAAACTGAATGAGTCGCTCTATCCAGAGGGCCCTGGGGCACAGCCGATGCCACCTCACCTCCAGGTGGGAAGGAATGGGCCCTCCCCATCTCAAAGGGCCCACTGGAAAAAAGCAGTTCCTGCCACCAATTTCTGCTGGTTATAGGAACATACCATCCGCCTGGCGCTTCCCCTGTTTTCCCCGTCCACATATTTCAAAATGAAGACATCTGTTCCTCACACCATCAGGAAACTTGCTAAAAAAAAAAAATCAACCAAAACAAAACCTTGATTTCTTTCTTTCTTTCTTTCTTTTTTTTTTTTTTTTTGCCATTTCTTGGGCCGCTCCTGTGGCACGTGGAGGTTCCCAGGCTAGGGGTTGAATCGGAGCTGTGGCCGCTGGCCTACACCAGAGCCACAGCAACGTGGGATCCGGGCAGCGTCTGCGACCTACACCACAGCTCATGGCAACGCCGGATCCTTAACCCACTGGGAAAGGCCAGGGATGGAATCCACAACCTCTTGGTTCCTAGTCGGATTCGTTAACCACTGAGCCACGACAGGAACTCCACAAAACCTTCATTTCATAAACTTTAAAAGGGTGATACAAATGATAGCCTGTAAATAACTTTCCTATCGCTTTTTTTCTTAAAAATTAAACATATCAACAGTAAGAAAAGAAACTTTCCAGAAGTATTTGCATAATGTGAGCAAACATTCCCACAGGCGCTCTCCAAAAAACAGGTGATGCCTACAAAATGGTCCTAAACCCAGAAGGTGTATCTCCTAAGGGTTGGTTCTAATGCAAGAAAAGCAGAGAAGGTGGGGCAGAATCGTTTCGCACCGTGCCAGGTTGATCCAGCATCCGCTGGCAGTCCTTCCTGCAGTGGCCGAGAACCAGGGATATGTGTCCCCCCACCCCCCGCGCCCCCCAAGACCAGTGGTTCTCGGAAAAACTCACAGGGACGACAGGGCCCTGCAGGTGCCAGGTGCTGAAAAGCCCAAGCCTGCCGCCCGCCCAGGTGTGGGCAGCCGGCGCTGCCCTCCAAGCTTACGCGCGCGCACACTCACGCGTCGCCGTCAGGGCACACGCCGCTGGCCTCGTCGTACTTGGAGCAGTACACGTCCGGGCTGTAGTTGAAGGTGCCGTCGCGCCTGCGGAGCGGTCTGCGCCGACGCTGATTTAGGAAATGCCAATGGAAACAGGTAAATGGCCTGTGCTGGGCGCACTTGTGCTGCACAAACAGGGAGCACTGCTCTGTCCTAAACTCCTTTAGATACCTAAAAAGACAAACAGCGTTCGGGTCGCTTCCGCCGCCGCCGCCGCCGGCGGGCGGCCCGGGAACTCGTGGGCAGCGATCGGACGCCGCGCGCCCGCGGGCCCGGACCCCAGGCGCGACCCCTCGCGCTGCCGCCCTCCTCCCCACCCCCCACCCCCCACCCCCACCGGCCAGGCTCGTTCCTCGGATCCCAGGGAAGATGTCCCATCCCCGACCCTAGGTGCCCAGCCCCATCCTCCATCCTAAGCACGGCCCCCGACCCCGGGCGCAGCTGCCCAGGTGTGATTCCGACCTCAGGTGCGATCTTCCGCCTCCCCCTCCCCCCCCGCCCCCTGAACCCAGGCGCGTTCCTCAGATCCCAGACATGGTTCGCCAATCCCAGGCACGGTCCCTGACCTCAGGTGAGACCCCACAGAACCCAGACACGGACTCCTGGCTCCAGGCGCAGCTCAGGCATTACACTCACTCCAGACGATTCCAGGCGGCCACCCCCCCCCACACACACACACATCCCAGGAGAGTTTCCCGGACCGCAGGTGCGACCCCCCAGACCCCATGCGCAGCCCCCCATCCAGACCACAAACGCGGCCCCCAACTTCAGGTGCGATACGGGGATTCTAGGAGAGCCGCTGCCCCAAGCCCCGGTACTATTTCCGACCCCAGGCGGAGGCTGCCCTCCTCCCCAACTCCAGTCGGGGTCCCCCACTTCCGACCACAGGCGCATTCTCGGCGGTCCCCGACCACGACCCCAGGCGCTCTTCTCCTACCCGAACCCAGACGTCTAGACCCCCGACCCAGTTCCCCGCCCCCAAGCCCAGCTGCCACCCTAGACCCTGGGCGCCGCCTCCTGTCCAAATGTGGCAGCAGCCGAGTAGGATGGCAGTCCACCCGCCTAGAGCCCAGGCGCAGCGCGGAGCATGAGAGGCTGGCGGGCCAAGGGGCCGCAGGTGAGACCAGAGAGGCGGGGAGAGCGAGGCGGGGGGCGGCGCGAGGCCCCAGGCCGCACCCGGCGGCGGCTCCCAGGCCCAGGGGTGCGGGGGCGCGGGCGCGCGGGCCGGGGGCGCGCGGAGCTGTCCCCCCCGCCTCGCCCCCGCCTCCGCGGCGGCCGGCTGGGGCACTGACCTGTAGTGGGTCGGCTTCTCGGTCTGCGGGGGGGACCCGCTCAGCGCCGCCGCCGCCGCTTTCGAAACCGACGGCATTTTCAGTCAAAACAATGCAGCGCGCATGCGCCACGCGGGCCCGCCCCCGCCCCTCCGGATCTCCCCCCGCGCGGAGCCCACCCGCGCCCCCCGCCCGGACAGCCACGCCCTCCCGCCACGCCACGCCCTCGCACCACGCCCCCATCCGGCGCCCAGCGCGGAGAGGGTGGCACCGCGAGCCTTGCAGCACCTGGCGCTCGCTGGAGGGGTGCGCGCACCCCGGGCTCCGCCACGCCCCAAGCCCGCCGGCTCGGCCGGTGGCCCCCACACGCACCGGCCCGCAGGCATCCACGTTCACGGCCCACGCCGCACCTGCTCGGCCCCCCGCCCCGCTGCCGCCTTCACCCCACCACGGCTGCCCCGCGCGCTCTACACGAGTCGGCAGCGCCCTACGCGACGCGGATCTGGGGGAGAAGATGGAGCAAGCGGGAGGAGAGGAAACGCACCCAGGCTGCTACACTCGCCTTCACTCGTTGACGACTCTGACCCCCCGGGCTGGGTGCTGAGACGGGAGAGAACGGCTCCAATTGCTTAGGGCTGGGAGTGGGAAAGGTGGGGGAAAAGGGAGCCTGACTGCTCCTGGATGTCGTTTAGGAGTTACGAACATGTCCTAAAATTAGACTACGATAATGGTTAACCCCCCCTCCCGCAAATATACTAAAAATTTTCAGCTGTATACTTTCAATGAGAGAATTGAAAAATATGTGAATTTTGTATCAATAGAACCAAAAAGGATCCAAGAAAGAGGCTCGCAGGCAAGGGAGACACACCTGTCACCAACACCGCGGGGGTGGAGGGGGTGGGATGCAGAGGGTGGAAACTGAGGGAGGCAGGAGGCCGCAAAGCCTCACAAACAGGGCTCCAGCTCTGCTGGCCCTGGAGGAGGAAGCAGGGTGTGCATTTCAGGAAAGAGAATTCAGGTCCAGAGTACATTATGTGGTAAACACTCAGCATAGGAGACATCCTTTTAAGTGTTCAACCTAGCTGGTAACTTTTTTTTTCTGCCACAACCGCTGGCAGGTGGAAGTTCCTGGGCCGGGGATCAAACCCCAGCCACAGCTGCACCTGAGCTACAGAAGTGAAAACATCAGATCCTTAACCTGCTGCACCGGGGAACTCCAGTAATTCTCTTTAAATGCGGATGAAAACAAGGAAGAGCCCATGGATTGGGTCAACTTTTTTTTATCTGAGGAGCAACCCCAATGCCGGTGACCTGCAGCAAGACAAACCCTTGAAGGAAGTGTGGCTGGGAGGTGGAAAGGGTACTGACCTTTACAGAAAATAATGTGTTACATTTCTAGAAACTCCCACCTTAAAGATTCAGACCAAGATTTATGTACAAATATAATTATCAGTTAGGAGTTCCCATTGTGGCTCAGTGGTAATAAACCTGACTAGTACCCATGAGGATTCAGGTTCAATGCCTGGCCTCGCTCAGTGGGTGAAGAAGCCAGCATTGCTGTGAGCTGTGGTGTAGGTCGAAGACACAGCTCGGATCCCGAGTTGCTGTGGCTGTGGTGCAGCCTGGCAGCTGCAGCTCCAATTCAACCCCTGGCCTGGGAACCTCCATATGCTGTGGGTGCAGCTGCAAGAAAGAGAGAGAGAGAGAGAGAAAGGGAGAAAGGAAGGAAGGAAAGACTTATCAACTAGCAAAAAAGTGAAGAGCACCTGAAAGAGAATGAATGACAGTCCTTCTGACGATTGCTCAGGGCGTGAAAGACGTGAAGTGACAAAACAAAGATAGAGCAGTTCCATACATTTGTTCCCAAGTACCGGAGTTACTTTCCAGTACATGTAACACAGTAAAATAACAAAAGCTACCACTTGCTGGTGGGATGACTGACTACCTTCTGTTCACTGTCTAAATGAATTAGCTTTACACACATTACATTTAAGCCTGGAAATTAAGATGGCAAAAAGTCACTACAATATTTTTGAAGAAAATCAAGCCGGAAAATGCTTCTTTGGAGGCGGAATAAACTGATCTTAAAACTGTCAGGATGTAGGAATTCCCGTCATGATGCAGCAGAAGCAAATCCGACTAGGAACCCGGAGGTTGTGGGTTCCATCCGAGGCCTCGCTCAGTGGGTTAAGGATCAGAAACTGCCATGAGGTGGGGTGTAGATTGCCGACGCGGCTCAGATCCTGCGTTGCTGTGGCTGCGGTGTAGGCCGGCAGCTGTAGCTCCGATTCGACCCCTAGCCTGGGAACCTCCCTATGAAGCGGGTGTGGCCTAAAAAGAATAAAAAATAAAGGATAACTTGCTCCTCCTGCCCAACAAAGAGTTCACAGCAATTACCTCTAGGTGGTGGAATTATTAGTGTTTCTAATTCTCTTCCTTTTGCTAATTAGGGTCTAACTTGTTCAGATAAATCACATGGCTTTGGTCACATGAAAGTTTCTCGTTTTTTGTCTTTTTATTAAGGGCCGCACCCGCGGCATATGGAGGCTCCCAGGCTAAGGGTCAAATTGGAACGACAGCTGCCGGACTGCGCCACAGCAATGCAGGATCTGAGCTGTGTCTGCGACCTACCCCATGGCACAGCTCAGACAACGCCGGATCCTTAACCCCTTGAGCAAGGCCAGGGATCCGACTGGCATCCTCACGGACACTATGTCATGTTCTCAATCTGCTGAGCCACAGCAGGAACTCCCTGAAAGTTAATTAAAACAAAAATTCAGAGTTCCTGTTGTGGCTCAGCAGTAATGAACCCAACTAGTAACCATGAGGACGTGGGTTCAATCCCTGGCCTCGCTCAGTGGGTTAAGTATCAGTAACTGCCATGAGGTGGGGTGTAGGCTCGGATCCTGCATTGCTGTGGCTGTGACATAGGCCAGCAGCTGCAGCTCCGATTCGACCCCTAGCCTGGCAATTTCCATATGCTACATGTGTGGCCCTAAAAAAGCAAAAAAAAAAAAAAAAAAAAAAAAAAAATTCTTACTCTTTTTATTCCCTGCAGGAGCTAGTGAGAATAAAGCAAGGATCTGGGTTTGAATGACTGCTGCTCCAAAAAAACGGTTCACAACCAAACAGATCAAAACCTGGCCAGGCCAGAGAAAGGACATCTTACTTCTCTGCTGCCACTGGGACTGACCATGTGGCCTGAGCTAGGATTAGAGCCATCTTTCCGAATCTTGGTCTCTCCGTCTTTAAAAAATGAATATACTTATCTCAGCCCCACCTCCCTGACAAGTATAATTTACCCAGGCAGGAGTTCCTTGTCGTGGCACAGTGGTTAATGAATCCGACTAGGAACCATGAGGTTTCGGGTTCAGTCCCTGCCCTTGCTCAGTGGGTTGGGGATCCGGAGTTGCCGTGAGCTGTGGTGTAGGTTGCAGACATGGCTCGGATCCCATGTTGCTGTGGCTCTGGCGTAGGCCGGAGGCTGCAGCTCCAATTAGACCCCTAGCCTGGGAAACTCCATATGCCGCGGGAGCAGCCCAAGAAATGGCAAAAAAAGACAAAAAAAAAAAAAAAAAAAAAAAAAAAAAATTTACCCAGGCAGGCCAGACACTTAGAGCACTTCAACAGAGGCCTTGTGAGAACCAGAACATTGCCATATGGCTGGCGGCCTTCAAATAGTCAAGGGGGAGAAATTTTCAGTTAACTTTGGCACCAAAGACGTGTCAAGAAAAGATGTTTCACTGGAAGCTTAAGTCAAGTCCTCCCTTTATGCACCTTGCATTTAGTTCAGAATTAAGCAGGTTTCCTACGAAGCAGCACTTGAGAAACATATCATTTAAATACCCTGAAAAAACATTGCCTGAAATTTGTCAAGAGAAATATGTGTCAATTTTACTGTACTCAGAAATTTGTTGCTTTGCTAAAAATAAAAATTTGCAGAGATCTGAGAAAGCCCATTATTCTTGGTACTGTTTGATAATGTATTCCATCACCTGCATGTATTTCCTCAGTTCCTCTTCCTGCATGCAAAGACAGACAACGGAACTGAAAAGACTAGAGGGCTCCTTTTTTTTAAGGAATGCGGAAAAACGGGGGGAGGGGACTGGCTTAATTCCACATTCCCACGTTAAAATTTATTGTTAGTTTGTTAAACTAACATCAGTTTACACACGTCACAGTCCAGTGTAAAATAAACAGGTTTAAACCCTTCTGCCAGTGATTCTGCCTCAGAAAGCAAGTTCAACTGGACTACAAGTGTCGCCAGCATGGCTCTGGAAACATGATAATGTTGTGCAAAGACACCGCAAATCCAACAGCACACGCTGCAACCACAACCTTTTTCCTATGGACCTGTAATGTCTTTGGGCGTATTCGACGGGCATCAAGCATCAGGCAGGAGCTGGGAGCGATCTGCAGCCAATCTTCTCTGCCTGCAAGGGGTCAGCATGACCAGGCACGACATTCAAGCCCTTCGGTCTGGGAACCCGCATAGCCAGGGCAGAAACGGTTAAACGCGACCGGTTCTGTCGCGTCAAAGCCTAAAGGCGAATGCCGGTTCCCTCACTGCTGGCGCGCCGTTAAGTTCTCGCCCCGTGGGCCACCGAGGTCGCAACGCTCTTCAGAACGATCTCCGGGCTCTGGCACCTCTTCTTGCAATATCTGTCTCAACCACCCGTCCGCACTGGTCTCCTGCCTAAAGAAGCACCAGATGATCAGAGCCATGACTGACAGGCTGAAGGGCAGCACTCTCCACCAGGGCCGCTGCTGCTCCTTTCCCAGGGAGTGCTGCACTGTCCACCGGAACGGGTTGGCTTCGCTGGAGGAAAACTGAAGAGGACGGTCAGGGTCGTCCTCCTCCTCGCCTTCGAGCGCGGGCTGCTCTCGAGCCCGGCCACCAGGGGGCTGATGCAGGCTTCGCGAAGTCCAGCGGATCAGCCTCAGTGCCCGGAGGGCCCTGGAAGAAAGAAAGCCGTGAGCGCGCCCGCCCGCCGCTACCGCCCTGGGTCCCGCTGAGACCGCGCGGAGCTCACCCGGTCGCCGGCCCACAACGGACACAGCTCATCGCAACCCAGGTCCACACTCGGCGCCGCCGCGCGCCGCGTTTGCGTCACTTCCGTCGCGCGAAGCCGGAAGCTGGGCGCCTTTCCGGGCCTCCGCTCACGACTACAGAACGTGGGGCCCACGCGCGCAACGGAAATGACCCGCCTCCTCCGGAGGCCTCTTCCGCCACAGGCCCGCCCCCGGCCGGCCGCGCGCGCCTGCCGGGAAATGTAGTTCACCATCGGCCCGAAACGGAGCAAGTGGTCCGGCCCTTGGGCTTCGAAGCCAGGCTTGAGGCCGCGGGCGGGGATCGGGCGCTGGCGCGGTGGTCCGATGAGCTCGCCTCAGAGCGGGTTTCCTGGTCGGCTGCGCTCACCCAAGATCGGCGCTCTGAGCTGACACTCCGCACCCCACCCGCCGTACAGACGCAGCCCCTCGACGACTCCTTTCCGTTTTGCTCTCTTCCTTGGACTTTCAGCCACAGAGATCTCGTTCTCTCGACTGATGACCCCTGTCCCGTGGCCGCGGGCGCTCTTCGTTGCTCTGTGCTGCGCACAGAAACACAAACTGCGCACACAAACTGCCCTGCTTGCGGGACAGGCTTTTCCGCGCACTGCTCAGTCGCAGGGCCGAGATCCCAAACCCACCGCGGCAGGGCACACCCGCGGCTTCCGCGAAGCTGGCAGAAAGTGGGACACAGCTCCCTCTCCGGGAGGCCAACGTAACCAGGTGTGCAGCGCCTAGCACGCCGTCATCTCTGTGCACAGAGGCTGCCGCGTGCTCCTGGGGAAACTTCCCGTCCACTTCGGGAGTCGGGCTGTCCAGGGCCTCTGTCTACCGGGTTCCCCAGGTCTCTTCATAGCGAAGCTGCTGCCTCTGCCGTCAAAGCACACTGGCCCTGGCTTTGCCGAGCCGTCCTGTCTGAAGACCACATAGGAGCCAGGCACCAGCAGACTGTGGAGATGTGTTGGGGGGGGTGACTTAGTGACAAAATCAGATAACAAGGCCACCTTGTGAACTGTGTCGGCAGCAAACACACACACACACACACACACACAATGGGAGCATTGAGTTAAGTTTTATTTCTGGCAAAATGAGACGGGTGAGGAAGTGCCCCAAAGAGGCATCAGGAAGGTCAGTGCATATGTGGTCAGTGCATATATTCTTGGCAGGAGGTCGCGGCTTGTCTGGAGGCCCAGTTGTCTCAGTTAATGAGCTCAGTGCTCCTCTGGATATGAGGAGATGAAAGAAACTGGACTCATAAAATCTCCGGAAAACACCCAACTCTCTGAAGGCCCGTTCTGCCAGTTTTTCCCAGAGCACAGGGTGCCCTGTTCCTGATCTCCGCCCCGAACTGCTCTCAGGGGCGCTGAAGTTCAGCTACCTCATTCTTGCAGAGCCAGATGACGAGGGAGCCTGTTTAGTTGCAGCTGTAACGTGCAGCCGCCCTGGTCAGCACCTCTGCCTCTGGAGGATCTCCTGCGCCTGCTTTGTGGCGGGAGAAGCACCAGCCATGGGCACTATTCTTCGCCCCCCAGAAACTCTAGAGACAGGTGAGCAAAGGTGGCAGGCTGGAGGGTTCCCAGCTCAGCAACATCTGGGAGACCTCCCTGCTCCACCCCGGATGCCCGGCGGAGGCTCCGATCCAAACCCAGAACTGTGTTGAGCTGCTGTGTCAACAGAGGCACCTGTGTGCCCATATCCTCCTTTCTCACTGGGCCCCACCCCACCTTTTCCATGCCAGAACCCCACCCAGAATCACGGGCAAACCAGTTCAGCCACCGGGAACCCCAGGAGCACCTGCTGTGGGTGGGAGGAGGGGGTGCTAAGTGTGGGGAGAATGGGCCACCATCACTCTGGTGTGCAGTCTGTAGGGCTTCCTGGAGGAGGTGGAGATCAAAGAGCCCTGAGGTTAGGGGTGGAGCTGCCGACTGCAGCTAATGCAGCCACTTGGTTGGTATGCTCCAGGGCATCTGGGAGCCACCCTGGGACAGCAGAGTGGGTGCAGAGCTGGGGGTCAAGGAGAGTGGCTGGGACTTCCATCCTGGCCAGGACAGCCTCCAAGGGCACCTAAACCTGTCCCAGTCTTGATGACTGCCTTGGGTGGGTGACAGAAACAGGACGTCCTGGAGGGCATCTCTAGAGCCAGGCCGTCCTTGGCTGTGAAATAATGGGCGTTGTGTGCTGGGGGCTGCTTCCAGGCCAGCTGCTATAGCTGGGAAGCCGTTGGCAGGAACCTGGGACAGCATGAAGACTGAGGGGGTGGCGTGGAAATGTGTTTCCATCCAGAGGCAGTGGCGGATGCCCTCCGCCCATGGGGTCCCCAGGGCTGCGCCGGGGCCAGAGCCTGGGAGGAGCACGCAGACCCACAAGAGGGAATGAGCACATCCACATGTCCCCCTCTGTCCCCAGCTCCTGCTGCCACTGGTCCCCATTCTAGGTGAAGGCCCGATGCCAGGACCTGGATCCTGAGGCATCTGAGAGGACAGCAGGCGCTGGTGTCCGGGAGCTGGCCTGCTGTTCTCCCGTGGGGCGTCATCCATCTCAGGGAACAGCAGTGTGGGACCAGAGACCATAGGCTGGTCTCTGTGACCATGACAGCTCAAGACAAAACACCACCTTCCATAATCGCATCTGACACGGCCCAAACCTCAACAAAGACCAAGTACCCCATCCTGGCTGAGGGGAGGGACCCTGGTCCTTTACCAGCCACAGCTGGAGCTTCCCTTTTTCTTGCCTCCTTCTGGATAAGATGTGTTAGGATGCTGCACTGGGTTGAACGGTGTTCCCTAACTTCACGTCCCGCTGGAGCCTCAGCCCGTGACCCCATTGGCATCTAAGTTCTGCGGCTGTAACGGGTTGAAGCGATGTCATGCTCGATGGGGCGGGCCCTAAGCCCAGGGCCTAGAGTCCTTATGAGAAGAGAAAAGGCCCGGAGACACGCAGCAGAGGGGCAATGTGACGAGGCAGCAGAGACTGGAGCGACGCAGCCGCAGGCTGAGGGCCGGCGGGGGCAGCCGGCTTCGCCGGGAGCCGGGAGAAAGGCCAGGAGCAGACTCTCCTCTCCTGAGCTGGAGGAGGCAGCGTTGTTTTAAACCACCCATTAGGGGTCCTTCATTACAGCAGCCCCAGGGGAACGACAGACGCCCAACCCAAAGCAGAGCCCTCACCCAACACCCGCAGAACCGCAGCCCTGTCTTCTCTCTCTTTTTTTTTTTTTTTTTGTTTTTCTTTTGTTTTCTTTAGGGCTGTACCCGTGGCACATGGAGGTTCCCAGGCCTGGGGCTGAGTCGGAGCTGTAGCTGCTGGCCTCCACCACAGCCACAGGAACATGGGATCCGAGCTACGTCTGCAACCTACACCACAGCTCACGGCAACACCAGATCCTTAACCCACTGAGCGAAGCCGGGGATCAAACCCTCGCCCTCCCGGATGCTAGTCGTGTTTGTTAACCACTGAGCCATGACGGGACCTCCACCAACCAGAGCCCTTTCTACCGTTCGCCTGCTGAGACCCGTGCTGAGATTCCGAGCTGTGGTTCCCCTGTGCTTAAACCCAGCTGTCCAGTGACACAGGCGGTGGCGGCGGCTGACCAGAGGCGACGACAGCCCCAAATGCTGTGGTCTCTTGACTCTCCCACGCGGCGGGGCCTAGAGGGGGAGAAGCCCCAACCAGATGTGTCCGGGGCTGGCTGGGCGCTGGGTGACAGGTGCCCAGCTCCGCTGGCGATGCATGCTCCTGTCCAAGGCCCCCCCCCGCCCCCAGGCATAAACCAACACCTCAGCCCTCATTATCTCAAAGCACACAGAGAAACCTCACACAAGCTCTAATGTCCCGCTAATGGGAGGGAGGCTGCAGCCCTTGTGTGCCTGATGGCAGGAGTAATTTACTGTAGGCCACTTGAGAGCTGACATATTGGAGCTATTGATTTTCCCTGGGAAGATCAATATGGGGTGCAGGGGACAGCCAGGTCCTCCACCTCGGGCAGGACAGAGCCTTCCTCCTGGGGGCCAAGGCCTGAGAGCAGGGGTAGGGGTGGAGCAGGTGCTCCAGGGTGGGCACAGAGCTCTGAAGGCCCTATGTGGCCCACAACGGGAGCAGATGCTGGGAATATGCTCAGGCCCCGAGACTGACATTCCAGGTGGCACAGCTCCCAGCCCCACCCGGGGGCCCCCCACGGGTGCAGGGAGCTTGGGACACCCATGTCAGCGGCTTGGCCCTGGCTGGCCACCCAACACCAGCTGGACATGTGCAGGCAGTGATTCTGGAAACATGCATCTCAGCACTGACCCAGGGCCTGCCAGGCTGCCATACCCCAAGCCGGCCTCACCAGGAACAAAACCTGGAGTTCAGCCTCCCTGGTCTGGCTCAAGTGTGGCTCTGACTCAGGAGACACCTCTACCAAGCCCCCAGACCCGCCTCTCCAGTCCCTCTCATGCTTGTCGCCTGCCCTCACCTCCTCACCTGTGCCTTGTTGGGCCCCATCGTTGACTGCTGGGACTGGTGCCGTAGCAGCAGTCTCCCACCACAGGTCTCCTTTGTCATCTCCCCAGACACCTGTCTGCTCTGGCTTCTCCGCTGTACGAGAACCCTGTCCAGGACCGAGGCTTCCTCCTTGCCTCTGGTCAGGCCGAGAAGCTCTCCAGGATTATGCCAGCAGAGAAGGTCAAGGGTCCGGCTGCCTGGGCGGTCTCCCCGCAGCTGGCACTAATGGACAGCTCGCTGGGCCCCTTGGACCTTAAGCTCCTGCCATGGCCCCTGTTCCCCTGACTGGGGCTTGAGGCGGAGGCTGGGTTGGAAAAGTGGGATTGGGGGTGATAACCACGCCAGGCCCTCCTCCCCATCAAAGCCCCACCCTCACCCCGAGACTCCACCCCAGCGATGCCGGGAAGAGCTGAGCCCCGGGCCTACTTGGCTCCCTATGGCCAGAAGGAGGGTCGGTGCTCTGGGCCAGGCCTGGAGGTCCTGCCGGCCACCCACTCCACCTTCCAGCTGATGCTTCCTGGTATTCCATCACCGCTGACACAGTGAGCACGCGCCCAGTGGCTTAAAACAACACCGATTCATCCTGCAGCCCTGGCGTTCCGAGGCCCCAGGCGGTCTCCTGGCCTGAAACCAAGGTGTGTGCAGGGCTGGGCTCTGGAGGCTCCAGGGCAGAGCACCCTTGTTTTCCGATTCTGGTGGCTGCTCTAGGTCCGGCCTGCGGCCCCTTCCAGCCCTTCCGTGAGCAGCTGCTGCTGGCGCCGCGTCCCCTCCCCGCCGGACCAACTGCTTCCCTCTGAGACACCGTAGACAGGTAGTCTAGGACCACGACGCACCTCAGGGTCCCTCCCCGTCACCCGCGCTGGCCCCTGTGCCAGGTGAGGTGACATCAAGCGATTCTCACTCCCTCGATCCCAGGGTGCCAGCTCCTTGCGACCTGGGTCCTTTCAGGCTGTCCTCTCTGCTGGAACAGCTTTGCTTCCTGCAGCTCAGCCGGGCAACACCTGCCGTGTCGTGTGCTCCAGGAAGCCCTCCTCCGGCCACGCCAGCTGGGACCGTCCAGCCAGGGGCCCGGCACGGGGGACGGCTGGAGACCCAGCCATGCGCCCTCCCAGGCCTCGGCCTCTGGCAAGGCGGAGTTGACCATGGCCCGGCCTGTCTCCAGCCCCTTCCCCGGCCCCAGCCCCGGCAGCAGGCAGGGCAGCGGCTGAGGTCCAGCTCTGGGTACTGGGGTGGGGGGGGAAACGCAGGTGGGTACTCCCAGGCCCGCAGGGGGCAAGGTTGAATCTGGACAGAGAGGGGTTCTGAGGTCCCAGCTGGTGGCGGGGGGCAGCTGGGACCCCAACTCCGGCCTCCCTCGGTCTGGGCTGACGGCTGAGCTGTGCTGGGTCGGTGCAGAGCTGTGGCCAGGCCTGACGTCAGGCTCCGGGGGAAGGACTGGGCTCACGGGACGGAGGCCGGACAGACACCCCTCCCCTGGGAAGGGGCTGTAGTGGTGCCGTAACCATAGGCGGGGAGGCCTGGCGTGTCACACACTCTGCCCCTGGCCACCGCTCTCCTGGGTCCTGCCTCAGGCACACAGCCTGGTGGTGAGACATCAGCAGCTCAGGGCAGGTTCCCAGCCTGGCCTGGGGCAGCTTCCGTTTGGGGGGGCAGAACTTTTCATTTCTTGCCCCTCCCCCAAAGCCAGGGGTCCTGGTGCAGCCGTTGGGCCCTCCACATGCCCAAGAAGCGACTGGCCGTGCTCAGCGGGGGCAGAGCCACCCTGCAGGCCCAGGGGCTGGAAAGACTGGGTCTGCCCACACCCCCTGGGGAACGGGGTGCTGCCATACCCCCAAAGTGGGTGCTGGAGCCTGAAGCTGAGGGGGAAGCACCCAGGGTGTGTGTGTGGGGGTGTGTGTGGGTGCGTGGGGCCTCTGCGACCTTTTTGGAGCCTCCACAGCTGGAAGGGCGATCCAGAACCCAGAGGGACCGCGGGGCCCCGGGGCCCGCAACACACAAAGCTGTCCTGTCCTCAGATCCTGGCCCACAGCCCTGGTGGCCCTGGGGGGTCCCCCCAGCCTGCACCAGGGGCTGCTCCCTGGGAGCCGCACCCGCAAGGGCCATGTCTGGTGGACAACGAGGCCAAACGGTGTCCGCCAAACTCGCATCCACAGAGCAGAGCCTCACGTGGAAGCAGAGCCACTTCTTCCTAACAGGTGTGACCAAGTTAAGATGAGGCTGGACTGGACTGGGGAGGGGAGGGCCCTCCAGCAAGGACAGGTGTCCTGGGAAGACGGAAACATGAACACAGGAACAACCACGTGGGATGACAGGGGCAGAGGCTGGAGGGGCGCACCTGCACGTCCAGGTGCCAAGGACTGTGGGCGACCCCGGACGCCGGGAGAGAGGCCCAGGGGTGGGTTTCCCGCTAGAGCCTCCGGCATGAGCCAACCCCGAGGGCCCCTTGGCTTGGGCTGCAGGCCTCCAGACCAGAGAGAGGGTCCCTCCCTGTCACCAGCCAGCGGGGTGTGGCGACTGGCAGAGGGGCTGGGCGAGGACGCACCCAGGCAGGATCCACGGGGCCGAGGGGCTGCGAAGCCCCTCCGAGGAAGGCACAGGAGCCAAAACAAGGAGCCAGAGAAGGGGGATGTGGCTCAGCCTGGGGATGGGGACGCAGCCCAGGAGCAGGTGGGGCAGCAGAGCTCCGGCTGGATGTGTTGCAAAGGCACCTACAGCTTGGGACGGGGGAGGGGGGCAGGAGGGGCCCACCTGCCCAAGCGCCCCACCTGGCAGGCACGGGCCTCGGCCTTCGCAGGCCCTGCGGCTTGCCCGGAGCCGGTCGCCCTGGGCGCTGCCCAAGCAGGGGGTGCTCTAGAGAAGGCTACTCCAGAAGTCAAAATAGCATGAAATTTAATTTTCCGCCCATTTGACAAAGCTTGGTCCGGGCCCCCATCAGCGACGCAGATAAGGGCCCTCGGCCCCGGCTGTGAGGCAGCTGGGCGAGCGGCAAACACTCCACGGTCCCCGGGCAGGCCGAGGCTCCCCCCGCGGGGCCCTGGTTGCCGGGCGCTAAAGCAAACGGGCTCTATTTGCCCAGTCTGCGATGACAATGCAGTCACCAAATATTTGCCAGCCCGGCCAGCCTCGGCGTTGGGCTATAAATGCTTGAGCCCAGGTGGAGGCGGGCCCGCCCAGCGGGAGCTGCAGCCTTGGCAGGTAGGAGCCGGGCGGCTGGGGAGGGTGCTGGCCGCAGAAGTCTGGCCTCTTCCCCTCCTGGGAAGGCTGTGGGCCCCTCTGCCCAGGTGGTCTTTGGGGACCACCCGCCCACCGGGAGGGGTCACCAGCAGGGCCGAGCCTGGACGGGCCACTGAGGCGGGTTTCCCGGAAGGCGTGAGCCAGCGGAAGGTCGCCGCCTGAGCCTTGGCTCCCCATGGTGGCCATACCCGCAGCCCAGAGCTGGGGCCACCCTGGTGGGAAAGAGGGGCCCCTCCCCCCATGACAGGGAGTGGTTTTCCGGCAAGCTGGGCGCCCCCTCTTTCTCTCTGAACCTCCTGCCCTGCCTCACCCCCCACTTGCCTCCCTGCCCAGGGCTCTGCCAATGGGTTAGCCCACCTGCCTCCCTGCTGTGGAGGAGCCAGGCGCCGCCGGGGGCTGGGGGCTCCCATGTTCAGAATCAATCAAGGAGAGAGCCAGCTCCACCCCGAAACTCCCCCAAACTCCCGCTCCCAGTCCCATCAGCCCCAGCCCAGCCCCAGGTTAGGGACGCTCCAGCGTGACCTCAATCCCCCGACAGGGAGCCCACAGAAGCCTGGGACTTGGGCTGCATTTATGAGAATTGGGACGCAGAAACGACTCACCTCCCCTGAGCTCACCCCCACGGCTCCGTGAGGCTCCTCAAAGCCACAGGGGACAGAGTCGGGCCCAGCGTGGCCATCTTCAGGGACCCTGCCAGCCACAGACACTCATGCGGGGGCCAAGGGGCTCCCCTGCTGGCACCTGGGCAGACGCCGTGCCAGCGAGCCTGGCTATCAAGAGCCGCAGCCGACACGCGCTCTGCTCTCTGGGACCCCAAACCCACAGGCACCCCAGGGCCTGGACCAGGCCCCTCGCGACCTCCCCTGCTCCTCTCTCCTGGCGTTTCTCTCTCCAACAGCACTGACCTGTCAGCCACCCTTCCTGCCCCTGCCGACCGCCCTCCTTACAGGACAGGGCACCCGGCAGCCCCCCCAGATCCTGCCCCGCCCACCCGCCCGGTGCCACCGCCTGCCTCCTTCCAGTGCCTCTGAGCTGAGCGCCCTCCCCAGGCACAAACGGCCCTCGAGCCCGCAGTGACCCATCCCCCTAGGAGGGCTGCGGGCCCTGACCACAAGCCTGTCCCCTCTCGTCTTGTCCTGCAGCCGTGCCTGTCGCCCCAGAGGCCCCGACCACTCGGGACTTGGAGGAGATGGCCGCGGGCGTGATCCGGCCTCTCTCTGACTTCCGGCTGCCTCTGGCATCCCACGGGCCCTTCCTGCCTTCAGACCCCGTGCCTCCAGACACGTCGGAGGAGGAGGACGACGAGGGGGAGGAGGAGGAGGACGACGAGGGGGAGGAGGAGGAGGACGAGGAGCTGGAGGCCGAGGGGCCAGAGGGCCACAGCCCGGCCTCCCGGAGCTCAGGATGGGCCACAGCCGCCCCAGAAGCGGCCCCACTGGACCCCAGCAGCACGGAGATGCCGCTGCAGCTGCTGCGGTTCTCCGAGCTCATCAGTGGCGATATCCAGCGGTACTTCGGCCGCAAGGGCCGGGGGCAGGACCCAGATGGCTGTGACATCTACGCGGACGGCCACCTGGCCAGCAGCTCAGCCAGGGAGCTCTCCTGCGCAGACCCAGTGCACGCGGCCCAGGGCGAGCCCCCAGACCACGATGAGGCCACTGAGCCTGGGGTCTGCTCGCCTGGGGGCCCCGAGGGGCAGGTGTGCAGGCTGGGCCTCGGTGGGAGCAGGGCACAGCCGCTGGGGCCCCTGGCGGAGCTCTTCGACTACGGGCTGCGGCAGTACTCGGGGCCCCGGGCGGTGGCGGGCCGCCGACTAACCCTGGAGCGGAAGTACGGCCACATCACCCCCATGACCCAGAGGAAGCTGCCCCCCTCCTTCTGGAAGGAGCCGGTGCCCAGCCCCCTGGGCCTGCTGCACCCTGGCACACCCGACTTCAGCGACCTGCTGGCCAGCTGGTCGGCAGAGGCCGGCCCCGAGCTGCCGGGCGGGGGGACCCAGGCCCTGGATGGGGTGCAGCTGGCTGAGGCCTAGCGGCCCAGCGAGGGTCAGGGGGGTGAACAGAGGGTGACCGGACTCTCAAGTGCTGTCCTGAAAGGTGGCCACCAGGGGACCAACCAGCTCAGGTGGGACCTCTAGGATCAGGGGTTGGGTGGGGTCCGGTAGGGCCGCCCAGAAGCTCTGGCCATAAGAGGAGGACAGGGCAGGGGCTGTGGCCCCTCAGAGGTGGTGGGCTCAGGAGGCCTACATGCTGTGTCCCCCTCTGGGGAGCCCCATTTCCCCAGAGCAGCCCCCATGATTCCAGTCAGAGCAAAGGGAAGCCCTCGGCACTGCCTGTCGGGTGCAGGGTGGCCCCTCCTGTGGCGCCCGTGGCAGGTGGCAGGACCAGCTACAGCTGCTATGGGGGCCAAGGCTTTCCTGGAGGGCAGGAGCAGGGGCGCTGGTGGCTCCTGCCTCAAGGCAGGAAAGCTGCTGCCTCTGCCACCTCCCAGGTGCGGTGGGCCTAGGGCAGGAGCAGGGGTTCGGGGAGTCCGGGGAAGGGTCCTCTTGGCACATTGCAGCCCAAAGCCTGCTGGCCCCCGGATGGGGGGACTCTGGACTCTGACAGGCACGGGGCGGCTGTTTATTTCCAGGAGGGGGCCAGGGAGGAGAGTGGCTGGGTGGGCTTCCGGCCAGTGGGCTTCTCCCCGACCGCCTTTGGCCTCCGCCGGGCCGCCAGGTTCATGAGCATCGCCTTCCACCGCAGCCACCTGCCCGGAGATACGGCTCAGGCCCTGGACCCCCTCCGCCCCCCGGCCCTCGGGGCCTCCCCCAGCCCTGGGCCCGGGCCTGGCGGCTGCTGCTACCCACCTCACAGCCTGGTACACGCCCCAGCGGTTCAGGGGCAGCCCCTCGCTGGGGGCCACGTCCTTGATGAAGAACTGCTGCCTCACCAGGGACATGAGCACCCGCCTGCTGCCCAGCGTCAGGGCCCAGGGGCCACCCTTGCTCCATAGGCGCATCATGCTCTCCCGCAGGGCAGCCACCTCCTCCGTGCGCTGAGGACGCAGGACCAGAAGGGGAGGGACGGCCTATGGCATCCATCTCCCGCGGGCCAAACTGGGGCCCCATCGAGCGGGAAATGCTGCCTGGACCACACGCGCAGATGGACAGATGGCCGGGCAGCCCCCAAAGCTGGGGGGGTAGCCAGGCGGGGAGAGGCGGGGGGTGCTGGGAGTCAGAGAGGAGGGCGGCCCGCCCGTGGGGCCGGGGGTGGGGGGAGCTCACCAGCTTGGTTTCGGTATTAAACTTGAGGTTCTGGATAGTCTTGTTGTCCTGGATGCTATTTTCCAATTTCATCATTTGATTCTGAAACTAAACGCGGCCCGGGTTTGTGGGCTTGGAAAGCAGCGCCTTCAGCCCTGGGGGGCAGCCCCCAACCCAATCACTCTGTTTGAGCCGGCCTGCAACACGCAGATCCTCCCCGCCCCACCCCCCGTCTGGGGGGAGCTGGGCGTGTCACTCACTCGGCCTGAGGACAGGGTGGGCCCCGCCAGAGCTCAGGGCGCTCCTCCCCCTGTGCCTGCAGAGCCACCCCAGCGTTTGGCACCTGCAGAGACACGCAGAGCCACCCAGTGGGATGGCCGTGCTGTGAGCCTGACCCGCCCACCGCCATTTGGGTGCCCTGGACCCGAGCTTCTTGGGAGGCAGGCCTGGGCCCCTCGGAAGGAGCCGCCCCATCTGAGCCAGACACCCCCCCACCCCACGGCACGCGCCGGCGGTGGGGCCCAGGGTACCGTGGCCAGCTTGCCCTGGATCTCGGCGATCTTCCGCCCTGGGTTGCCCCCTCTGAGCAGCTGCACGGAGGACAGTAGACCGGCCAGCTCCTGCCGCACAGCCTCGACCTCGAACTCTCTGTGTGCACAGGAGGCCGAGGCTGCTGGGCTCTGGGGAGGTCCCGGGGGCGGGACGGGGATGGGGAGGGGGCCCAGGCGGAGCATGGGCCTTGCCACCCCACCACGGTGGGGACCGCGGGACCCCCAGCAGGTGACAGAGGGAAGGCTGCCCCCTGCAGAGGCCAGGCCCGGGCTGGGGAGGGGTCGGCTGCCACAGGCACGGGGCGTGGCAGGGAACCACTGTCAGGAAGCTGTGTGACGCAGCAAGGGGGCTCTGAGATGGCAGTGCCATCCTGGGTGGGACCAGCTCAGCTCCTGTCGGCGCTGCCAAGCTGAGACGGGAGCTGGGGGCCTCACCTGGCTTTGGCCTCAGCAGAGATCTTGAGGTCTGAGTCGCTCTTGTGAAGGACACACTTGTCGGAAACGGCCTCTATCTGGAAGGAGGGGCAGGTGGGTGGCGGGGGGGGAGGGTTCAGAGCCGGCCCAGCGGGGGAGGGGAGGCCGCCCAGCCAGCACCCACCTGCCGCGGCAGGCTGTCCACTTTCTCCTGCACCTCCTGCAGGTGCGCCTCGGCCTCCTCTCGCCACTGCGCCAGGTCTGCCCGCGATCTCTGCTCTGCGGCTTCCCACTCACTGTGTGCCTGAGGCGTGGACACGCGGTGAGGGCCGGAGCCCGCCCAGAGAGGGAGGTGGCAGGCAGACAGACCTGTCTGCTGGAGCCAGAGTCGCACCCCAGATGGCCACCACCACACAGCAGAGCTTCTGGAGGGCACGGGCCCCGCTGAACCGTGAGCACGTCCACACGGAGTGGACACAGCTCCAGATGGCCTGGCCGGCACCCTTTGGGGCCCCAGTCTTCCTGGGCAGGGCCGCCAGGCTGAACAGAAAAAACTGCATCCCGGAGAAGAAGGCCTGGCCTGACTCCCTTCTCAGGCCCGCCCCCACTGACCTTGAATCGTTATGGACAGGGACACAGAACTGGCAGCCTGCCCACACGTGTAGCAGGGGGGACGTGGGACAGGCCCTGGGGACCCGGCCCTGCCGTACACATGTGTTCACAGCAGCACAAGGGCATCCAAAGTGCAGCAGCCCAGTGCCCGTCGGGGGACAAGCAGATAAGCTGTGGTCCCCCCACACGGTGAAACACACGGCAGCTGCAAGAGGAAGGCGTCCGTGACACGAGGCACCACGTGGAGGTGCCTCGAACCGCGATATGCAGTGACAGCGGCTGCGGTGGACGAGTCTGTTTATAGGAAACGTCCAGAGCAGGCACGTCCAGGGACAGACAGCAGCTCTGGGGAGGGGCGTGACAGCGAACGCCCAGGGTCCCCTTCAGGGGATGGAGAGGCTCTAGAAACGACTGTGACCGTACAGCCCTGAACTCGTGCTTGGCGGGATGACACACCTTGCAAGGGCCAGTGGTATGGGATATGCCCGCTCTCCAGGGAGCCGCTGTGTGGTTGACACTCCGCCTCTGACCCTGGGCCGCCCGCCCCCAGCAGGAGGGCTCTGGGCTCGGGGCTGCCCTGGGCCTTGTGCACAGTTGCTGGGCTGGCAAGACGGGTGCCGGGACCCCTCGCATCCAGGCATGCCCTTCCCCTGGCAGCCCCATCACGTCACCTCCTGCAGCTTGAGGCTCAGTGTCTGCTCCTGCAGGTCCAGCCTCCAGCTCAGGGCCAGGAAGTGGTCACTCATGTCCTTCACCTGCCTGACCAGCTCAGTCACGGACACCTCCAGAGCCTGGCTCTTCTCCTGGAGCTGCGGAGGGCCAGGCTGAGTGTGCTGCCTGCATCGGGGCAGGGGGCCCGCAAGGAGATCTGACCGCGGCCGCCGCCTCACCAGCTCCAGGGCACTGCGTATCTCTCGCTGGGCCAGCTCACCGGCCATCTGGGTGGCCGCCAGGTTCTCCTGCAGGTAGGCGGCCAGCTCCCCAGCCCGGCTGTTCTCCAGGTGTCCCTTGGCAGCCCTGGGGGTTGGTGACACTGAGAGATACTAGCCCTCCGCCAACGCTGGCCCACTCGTCAGCACTGGGCCAGGGTAGGGAGCCTGGCTTCCGGCTTCAGAACCTTCCAGGAGGCCCCGGGGAGGACAGGATAAGTGGTGACCTTAGGGGTCCCTGAGATGGAGCTGCGTCCACCCACTGACAGGCTGGGGGAGGGGCGGAACCCCCATTAAAGAGCAGCTTCTCTGCCCCAGGGTGCCCTGCTGGGCTCAGGATGCCGGGGGCAGGGGGCCAGGGCCTTCCCTTCACCCCGTCTGAGGCCCCACTCGGGTACCCACCAGGCCTTCTGCTCGGCCAGCAGGACTCGGTTCAGTGACGCCTGGTTCTGCTGCACGAACTCGGTCAGCTGGACCACAGCCTTGTCCAGGCCCCGGCACTGCTCCAGAAGGTGGCATTCTTCCTGCTGCCGGGCAGAGGCGGCCTGAGACCTGCCCCAGCTCGGGCCCAGAGCCCCCCCCGCCGCCGGCCCTGCCACTCTGTGTACCTGGCAATGCCCCCGCAAGGCCTGCATGCGCTCCTCGTCCCGCTCGTGGAGCTGCTGCCACCTGCTCTCCAGCTCCTGCCGCAGGCTGCTCTCTGCCCGCAGCCGTGCGCTGTCTGAGGCCTTCATCCTCTGCGGAGACCCCACCCGTGTCCATGTGAGCCAAGCACTGGGAGCGCCACCCCACACCCGCTGGTGCCCACCTTCTCCAGGGCCAGGAAGCTCTTCTGCAGGAAGCCGCACAGCTTGGCCTCCCTCTTGAGGAAGCGGAGGCTCATCTCCTCGCCGAGCTTGGTCATCTGTGCCTGCGGGCGTGGGGGTCCCCGTCACCCACTGCGCCATCGCGATGTGCTGGTCTTCTGCCCGGCACCTCGCTCGGAGGGGCCCTGGTCCCGTGTCCCCTGCAAAGCCAGGCCGTGACTCCCTCCTTAGGAAGGAAGGCAGGGCAGGCAGGGGCCACCCGTCTTCCCAGAGGGCCAGGCACGAGGGCTGCAAAGGGCCCCAAGGATAAGCTCCACGGGGCCAGGACCCTCGAGGTCCTGAGTGGCCGCAGACACCTTCAGGGGAGGTGGCGAAGCGGCCAGCAGACCCCACCCCTGCCCAGAGCTGCCCCAGGGTGGCCCGTCTGCGTACACATGTGCCTGCTCAGTTTGCCTCGTCTTCCAGGCCCGGGCGGGAGAGCCCTCCCCTCCCCCCAGCTCCTTCCGGCTGCACCCAGGGTCAAGGTGAGGCGTCGGGGCCTGGCCAGCCCGCCTGTCTGCCTTCCTCACACGCCCAGGGGCCAGCAGGGCTCCAGCAAGAGGCACCAGCCCAGCAGCATGTGAGCCTGGAGTCCTTGCGGGGCCCCCTGCCCCACGCACAGTGACCCGGAGCAGGGCCTGGCCACCTGTTTCTGTCAAGAACCGGAGGACAGCAGGTGTTTGGGGTTCACGGGCCACAGGGTCTCTGTCATCGCCCTCGGCTCTGCGGCTCCAGCGCAGAGGCAGCTGGGGACGACAGTACACAGACGGCCATGAGCCGATAAAGCTTTGTTCGCAAACCCTGCAGCGGCTGCAGGGCGTGGACCCGGCCCCGGGGGCGTCAGGAATCCCTGGGCTCAGCGCCTCCTGGAGCTCCTGCCTCTTGATGGCACCAAGACAGTGACTTCCCACAGGGTGGCAGGGGCCGCGGGAGCCGGGCAGCTGAGCCATGTGGGCAGCGGCAGCTGGGGACACGGCGCAGTCCCTGGCCTCTATTTGCAGAGCTGAAGGGGCTGGTCCGGAGGGGATCCCCCCACCCCCACCTCCCCACCCTCTGGGCCCGCACACACGGCGGGGAGCAGGGCCACTAGGGGGCTTCGTCTTTGGGGAGGGAAGCACTGAAGCACGACGTGCTGAGGGAGGGGCCTATTTCTCCATCTGGGTGCTGGTCACCCAGGGGGCGGGGCGGGGTGGGGGAGCAGAGCCAACACAGCACCAGTGCTAAGGACCGGGTGATGGAGGTCGTGTTCCATGTGGCACTGTGGTCACCTGTGGCCACAGAGCACGGCAGTGTGACTCGTGTGCCCGAGGAGGAGACACAAACTGCCTAAGACATCAGCTCATCTCAACACCCGCAGGACACAGCACAGGACCTGGGTTGGCCCCCGGGTCCAAACACGTAGACAGAAACAAAACGAGAGCTGAGGGAGTTCCCTTTGTGGCTCGGCAGTTAACAAACCCGACTAGGATCCATGAGGACGCAGATTCGAGTTAAGGATCCAGCTGTGGTGTTGGTTGCAGACAAGGCTCGGATCCCACGTTGCTGTGGCTGTGGTGTAGGTTGGCAGCTGCAGTTTCAATTCGACCCCTAGCCTGGGAACTTCCATGTGTCGCAGGTGCAGCCCTAAAAGGCAAACAAATAAACAAACAAAAAAACACAAAAAAACAAGAGAGCTGGGCTGAGGGAAGAACCTGCCAATGGAGGACCCGTGGGCTGGGGAGCATCAGGGTACTTATGCCCAGACATCAGGGCCCTGCCTTGGCCCGACCCGCCTCCCAGGTACCTGCATTCTGGCCACCTCAACGTCCACCCTCTGGCCAGCTGCCTCCTGGCTCTTCTGCAAGGCCCTGCAGGCCACCTCCCACTCCCGTGCCTCCTGCTTCAGTCTCTCAGTCAGCTCGGCCAACCTAAGGGCAATGCCTGCAGGTCACAGCAGCCCAGCCAGCCGGAGGGAGGCTGGTGGGCCTGGACGCCAAGAGTCCATGCAGGTCAGGGCCTCAACTGGGGGCGCAGAACCAGAGGGCACACCCCCGCCTGGGTAAACATACAGAGGCCAGAAGCCAACTCCGTGTCCTTGCTCGGCCCCGAGAGCTGCTTCTCCCGTGGGGGTGACCAGTGGGGAAGGGAGCGAGGCCCAGGCTTGCGTCTGAGATCTGCCGTCAATCAGCAGCTTGGCACTGAGGCCAGGGGGACGCCTGCCCTGCCTTGGTGACTCCCCCTTGCCCCCGCCACTCAGTGGGTCAGAGAGAGCCCCCCACCCCAAGGGGCCCACCTGAGGCCGGCCTCCTGCTCAGCAGCCTTCCGTTCAGAGTCCTGGAGCGCCTGCTTCCTCCTGATGTGGGTCAGGGCCTCCCGGACCTCCACCAGCCTGGTACACAAGAGCTGCTTCTGCCTGGGGCCTGCGCGGCCCCCCTCCTGGTGGCTAGGAGCGGGGCTGGGCAGCCTTCAGGGAGAGGCCTGGCCATGGGGCCCAGCAGCAAGCCCCCAACCCCTTCCCCAGGCTCACAGGCTGCCAGACCCCAGCAACCAGACCTTTCTGAGTCCGGCTGTGGGTGTGTTTGCTTACAGGGCCAGACACCACGTCGGAAGAAACAAAAGCCCAGAGCTGATGCCCAGGCTAGCCTGGCATCAGCCGCTGCTTTCCCAAGCCCCTCTCCCTCCTGCTAGGCCTGCGCCTCGAGAGTGGGTACCTCCTGTCCAGGGCCTGCATCTGGTTCTGGTGCTGCAGGCTGGGGAACTGTAAGGCGGAGGATGTGGGCTGCGGACAGGCCGGCGGAGGCCCTCCCAGCTCGACCTGCGCACATGGAGCCGGGCCCCAGGGAGGGCCGAGGCTCTCGGCTTGGGCGGCAGGGGCCGAGTGGGGCTCAGGGTCCAGGAAAAGCTGCCCTGACACCAGGGGACGGTGCCCCACCTGGAGGGCTTCCTTCTCGGGGGCCTGAGCCGCCTGCCGCACCTCATGCCGCAGCCTCTCCAACTCTGCATCCTGCAGCTGCAGGCGAGCTCGCACCTGCAACAGCTCCTGCAGCAGGCGCAGCGTCGCTCGCTCACAGTGGGCCTTGTGTCCCCACAAGGACGCCACCTCGGCCTGCAGGTCCACCACCCTGAGGGGCGAGGAGCAGGCCGCGTCGGCCACGCGTGCGGGGCGCTGAGGCGAGGCTCCCCACGCCTGCTCCCCAGGGGCTCACCACTGCTCCAGCTGCTGCGGGTGCTCAGGTGCGAGCTGCTCCGGGACGGAGGCGGTGGATGTTAGGCCGCTGGACTCGCACCTCTCAGCCACCTCCTCCAGACTCGAGGGCTCGGGGCTGGACAGCGCCCCCGCCAGGAGAAGCCCCAGGTCCTCAGGACAGACGGCGCTCAGCTGGCATGGGGGTGAGGCCCCTGACGGGGGGTCGTTGGCTGCCAGCTCTCCAAGTACCTTGGGGTTCACCTTCAGGGCCAACAGGAGGGGGGCCGCCCCCAGATGAAGCCCAGGGAAATGGCGACCCAGGTCCCTGTGAGCGTGACCGCCAAGCTCACCTCACTGGGTGACACGGCGAGGCCCAGGGGGAGTTCTGCTCTCGCTGTCCACGCGGGAAGCTCAGGCTCAGAGAGGTCCAGGCCCCTGACCGATGACACACAGCATCGGGCAATAGAGGGCACAGCACCTGCCAGAGGGAGTGCCGGGGCTCTAAGGGGACCTGGGGTCAGGAGACGGAGCTGTCCCACGTGATCCACACGCCCGTGCAGGCCCCTCCCTGGACGGTGCCCCCAGCTCCGGCCTCAGCTCACCTCAAACAGCCCGCCTGTGGCTTTTGCTGCTGCCAAGAGGCCCTGGGCCCAGCACCCGGTGGCTGCCCAGAGTTGGGGCCCAGAGTAACAGGGGAGCAGGGTGGTGGGGGGATAGAGGGAGGCAGGAAAGTCAGAGCTGGAGGCCTGGGGGAGCCTGGGGGGCATGAAGCAGCAGCTCCTGCCCTCACGTCTCCTTCCAGGACAAAACCAAGGGAGATAGACCGTGGACGCTCTTCTGGAACCTTCTCTGCTGCAGCAGAACCTCCTGACTTCACGGCCCAACTGCCAGTGGAACCTGAGTCCTCAGCGTCCTCATTCTGGCAGGACCTCCCCAACTGCCCATTTCTGGAAGGATCTGAGAGGGTACCAATTCAGCCAGTCGGCGGTGGGGTGGGGTGGGGCAGTGGCTGCTGGGCTACGGGTCAAGGTTGGGAGACCCCCAGCCTGGCCTGGGTGGGAGGAGAGGAAGGCCCTAGAGCAACTGCCAGGCCTCTGGTACGAGAGCCCAGAACACCCCCCGACCCCAAAGACAGCCAGTCCCACAGCCGGGCCTCGAGGGCAGGGACCATGGGGCCGGCCCGGCAGTGCCACAGAGCAGGTGCACTGGTGACTCCGACCTCCCGGCAGCCCCATTGAGAAGGTAAGAGGAGGCCAGAGGGAGCTGCAACTTTCCTGACGCAGGCCCTCAACCCACGGTCACCGCTAAGAGCCGGAGGCCAAGGATGGCGTGGACACTTGGGCCCCTCGTCCAGCCTGGGAGGACCTGCCTTCCACTGTCACCCAGACCCGCCCACGGGGTGACAAGGTGAACGTCTCAGAGGCAACGCATTGCCCCCCACAGAGACGGAGTCCAGTGGGTCAGGAGCCTCGGAGCCGACATCCACACAAGACGTGGTGCTCGGGGCCTGCCTTCTGCCAGGTGAGGGGGCCCAGAGACTTCCCCTCCTGTGGGTCCCCAAGCCTCTTGCCCGTGCCCCCTCCCTGCGCTGCACACGAAAGGGCCCCCGGCCCGTGAATCCCAGGATGCCCAACGGTGGCCTTGCGGGTGGAACAAGGACACTGGCACCAGCAGTCTGGGTACAATTCCTTTATTTCTCCCATTCAGACCCCACACTTGGCCCCTGGCGCCCCCCGCGGAGAGCTCCCCACCAGGGAGTGGAGGCCCACCCCCTCAAAAAGGGCTAAAACCGAGGTGTAGCGCCCAACCACTGCAAAGGCATCGTGTCCCTTGTCAGAGCAACAGAATGGCGACAGGAGTCACTTTAGAAAACAAGATTCCCCCATGACCCAGCCTGGAAGGAGTGGACCCCTGCTCTGGCCTCCCCAGTTCATCCCCAAAACCACCTGCCCCAACACTGGAAGAAGAGCTGCCCCAGATCAGCCCTCGGGGTCGGGGGACCCTGAGCACAACCATGTGCGGGAAGCCCCGCCTCCCTGGGGTGTGGACAGTGTGGCTGGACGCAGGGTCCAGACCCATGGGAGAGTCCCAGCTCTGCCCCTTGGCTGGGACCCCAATGCAGAGCCCTACCACCCCGCAGGGGGGGCCCGGGGTGCACGTGCTGAGTCTGGGGTCTGTCCTCCAGGCAGTCCGGCTCCCAATCCGGCTCGTGTCTCTGCCTCCAGTCACCCCGGCTCCAGCTGGTGGTCCTCAAAGCATGGTCCTCCAAGGCTACGCGCCCTGCGCAGGGGGCCATGGACTCGGACCCACAGGGCCCAGCACGCCAGCTGCTAAACACACGTGCAAGGCGTGCACACGTGCAGACACACTCCCCAGGAGAGAGCAGAAGCTGCACAACTGACTCCTGGTAGTGAGAAAACGGGAGCCTGGCGCGTGGCATCCAAGGGGCTTGGGGGGAAGGGCACCATGAATGCCAGGAACCCATGGGTGTCAGAGGGCAGGCCGGGCCGTCCCCAAGATCTGGAGAACACTGGATCCGCTGCCGCCTGGGGAGCGAGGCGGGCGCCCAGAAGAGGTGCTGAGGCCAGGGCCTCATGTCTGAGCCAGAGAGAGTTCCTCCAGGCCCCCCTTCCCGAGCCGGTACCTGGCCAGGTCCTTCCTGGTCACCAGTCCGACCACCTGCAGGAGCAAGGGCACGTCACGAGATCCAGCAGCCCGGCCTCTGGGGGGCACCCCTGCCCTGGCGGTGCAGTCTGGGAGCTCCCGCGGCTCACCTGATTGCGGTTGTCCACCACCACGAGGTGCCGGAGTCCCAGGGCCCGGAAGAGCTTGAACACGCGCGGCAGGGACGCTTCCTGAAAGGTAGGGGCAGCCTGACCCGCTGGTGGAGCACCGCCGCCCAGGCACAGCCCCGCTGCGGAGGGCCCCCACCCCCGACCCCCGCGCCTGCGCACCTGGGGCACCGTGTAGGGCGAGGGGTTCATGAACTCGGACAGGTCCATGGTGCACTCGCGCTCGTCCTGCGACACGTGGATGGACTGGATTGGGGGGAAGCGCGGGTAGGCGTCGCGGAAGTCCTTCAGCCGCAGCCGGCGCCGCACCAGGCCCATGCTGGAGCGCTCCACGAACACCTGCGGGCAGCGGGCGGCTGTCCAGAGCCCAGCACCACCCCTACCCCGGCGTCCCCGGCGTCCCAGCAGCCCCGAGAACCTACCTTGTGCTTCAGCAGGACGATAAGCTGGGAACGCAGGATCAAGCCCTGGAGCCGCGGCGGCTGCGGGAAAGACGAGGGAAAGAGCGTTCGCAGGCGCCAGAGACCCGGGCGGGTCAGGGGGCTGGGCGGTGGCGCCAGGGTGACACTGCATGGCAGGCGCCACATGGGCACCGGCCCCACCACAGGCGCCTGGGCTGTGCAAGCTCAAGAGCCCCAACACCCGGAGAGGGCAGTGGGCAAGGACCCCTGGACAGGGGCTGAGGCGCCTGGAGGTCCCAGCCCCTGCGAGGGGCGAGCAGCAGGCCCAGCCCTGAGAAAGCTCATTCCGCACAGTGACAGGAGCCGGGAGCCGCAGTGACAGGCACTGTGCAGGTGTGTTGGGACGTTCCGGCCAAACCGCTGCCTCGGCGGGCGGCGCGGTTTGGGGCGTGACCACGGGACACGTGGGTGTGTCCGGCACGTGGCCAGAGGACAGTGCTCACGCGGACCCTGCAGAGCCGGGCAGCCCAGGAACCCCGACCCCAAAGCAGGGCTCCCACGTTGGTACCTGCGCGGCATCGGCGCCGTCCACCACGGGGAAGCCGTTGTGGTTGGAGGCCGAGCTGCTCAGCACGTCCACGATGACGCCCACCTTCTCCCTCCTCCGCAGGCAGGTGACCGGCGCGCTCATCACCTCCCTGTGCGGGAGCCACGCTGTGACCGCCGCGGGCGGGGGCTCCGGACACGCGGCCCCAAGCGAGGCTCCGCAGGTGGGAAGGGGTCGGGGGCAGGATGTCTACAGACCAGGGCCCGGGAGCCACAGACCCCGACCCCCACCCCTGCCCCGGGAGAATCAGCTGTGGGCGACGTCCCCAGGTCACCCCGGCCCGGCTTGCGGGGGTACCTGGCGGTGAGCGAGTGCGAGGTGACGGGGGCCTCCCAGTGCAGGAAGGGCACGCTCTGCAGCTGGATGTGCATGTCGTACAGGCCCTGCGGAGAGGGCAGGGCGACGCCATGCGATAGGGGGCGGGGCCGGCCCCGCTCCGTCCCCGCCCCCTCCCCTCCCGAGGCCGCACCTCAATGAAGACGTCGCCCACGATCTTGGCGGTCATGAGCACCAGCATGATGGGGAAGCCGTAGGTCACGTTGCTGGTGGCCTCCATCATGATGACCGTCAGGCTCAGCGTCATCCGCACGATGCCGCCTGTGGGGGGGGTGCTGGGGCTCGAGCCTCTGCAGGCGGCTGCGTGGGCCCCTCCTGTGTCCCCTGCCGGTGGTCCCCAAGCACTCCTGGGACCATCCCTCCAGGTGGCACCGGGGGACGGGACGGGACGACAGTGACCCGCCCCGGATGCCCCGGAAAGCCGACACTCACCCAGCTGGGCAGCCGCTCCCATGAGGGCGTACTTGCCGGGGTCTGCCCAGATCTGCGGGGAAGGAAGAGGTAGAGCTGCGGGGAGGACCCTCCCCAAACAGCCGGGACGCCCACACCACCGGGCCCAGGGGCCAATCCCTCACTTGACACTCAACTAGCCTGAGGCTTCAGTGGCTGAGCTCTAGAGACCCCGCTGTGCCCAGCTCAGGGACTGCACGCGGGCAGGAGAGGAGCAACGATCCACCTCGGGCTACCACGCGGCTGAGCCCTGAAAACACCACTGCTCGGGCAGAACCAGACACAAAGGGCCACATGACATGACCCCAAGAATCTGCCCCGAGCGGAAGAGGCACCTCCATGGGGGCAGAGGGCAGATCAGGGGCCGCCAGGGGCTGTGGACAGACCTCTTCGAGGGGCTGTTGAAAACAGGCCAGAACTAGACAAGGGCGGTGCTGCCCAGGCCTGTGCACGTGCTGCAGAGCCACCGAACTGTGCACATTCTGACCGACCCCGGCTTCAGGGTCCGGGAGGCTTATCTCCACTTTAAAGAGCCCCCCAAACCCAAGGACTAGAAAAGGACACGGAAAAACCTGGGAGGCACACGAGCCGGAGCCTGGGGGGCGGGGAGCCGGCGAGCCTCCCACAGCCTCTGCCCCTTTGGCCGCGCTCCCCGAAGTTCGGGGGCTACGACAGTGACACACCAAATCCTCAACCGCGAGGCCACCAAGGAACTCCTCCTGCAGCTTTTTAAAGTATTGTCTGAACAACCAAGACACAGAAAATTCTCAAAACAAAAATAAAGCCGCCACTGAGGCAGGTGGAAGGGGGAAGCTGGGAGGCAGCAGCGGCCCTGGGTCTGGGATTGCACCCCGACTCCTGCTCCGGCCCTCAGGCCCCAGGCGGCAGCGGGCACAGCCCCTCCCTCCCGACCCTGCCTGGGCCCCACGGCCCCGCACGCACCGCGGCCCCAGTGATGTAGGACAGGGAGATGCCGAAGAGGCGGCCCCAGGCGGCCCCAATGAGTAGGGACGGGATGAAGACGCCGGCCGACACCGTGAGCCCGTAGGTCCAGCAGGCCAGGAAGAAGTAGACCAGCGTGAAGAGGCCGAGCGTCATGGGGTTGTAGGAGCCTGCGAAGAGGGGGCCAGCCACACGGCTCAGCCCTGGGCAGGCTGCCCGCCCTGCGGCCGGTCACGGCCTCTGGGCCCCAGCCCGATCCCCGGCCTCCCTGGCCTCAGAGGCCAGGTGCCAGGCTCAGAGGCCCAGCCCCTGGAGGTGTGAGCACGGTGGCTCTGCAGGAGGGGCAGAGGGGAGCTGGGGACGGAGCGGGGACCGGGGCTGAGGGAAGGCGTGTGCAGAGGGCTGCACCACCAGGGCTCAGGGGAGGGAACCGGAGGAACCTCGGCCACAGCCGAGCACCCGGTGACTCCAAACTCAGGAAGACGTCCATCAAAGCCCAGAACGAGCGCCCCCCCACCCAGAGGCCTGGTGATGCCGCACGGCCGCTGGGTGCGTCTCAGGAAGGGCTCTGCCTCATGTTTAAGTCTGTTAAACTTTGCCAACTCCTGCTCCACATGCACGCACGCACGCACACAGGAGGATCAGCAGTTCCCAGAGGTGGTGTCTGTGGCAGGAACCAACTGGGGACGAGGCAGGGGCCCGCAGACAGCAAGGCGGCCACGGCTCAGAGCAGCCACCCTGGCTCCCGTGGGTGTGCACGGCTGTGGCACCGGGCTGAGTGCCTCAGGCCCCCTCTGGCATGGAGACAGGTGACGTGGGGGCAGGTCTGCGTCCAGAGCCTGACTTTTGCTAGAACGTGTGGGCGGGTGAGGCGGTGGCCATGCCGTGGGAGTCAGCAGTCTGCTTCTGACCCGGAGCGACCCCGGCCAGCAGCCCCAGAAGGAAAACTCATCCTGGCAAATGAGACTGTCCGATGACACGGCAGCCTCCAGGAAAAGGAGGAGACGGCGTGGGAGCCTGGCTGGGCCCTCCGGGGTACTGGCCGCCAGCCCCCACGCTCGCACACCCCAGCCCTGCGGCCGGGTGGCGACTCCTGCCCTCTGTGCACTTAGCCAGCAGCCAGGCCCGGGGCCGGTGTCTGTGGGTCGGTCACAGGGACAGCCAGCGGGGACAGGGGGCCAACAGCACAGAGCTTGGAGCACAGGCACGCACCAGGGGGGTCATGGAAGAGGCTGACCACGCTCTTCTCCGGGGTGTTGAAGAAGGCCGCGGCCATGGAGTTGTACTCGCCGTCCGCGCAGAAAAGCTGCAAGGCCAGGAGACGGAACAGGTGGTGGGCCGCAGCAGCCCAGCCCGGGCAGCACCAGACATGGCCACACGGCACTGGGGTCAGCTACTGCCCTCGAACCGAGGCAAGACCGCACCAGACCCCGCACGGCCAAGGCTTCAGAGACTGGACGGCCCATCTGCCCCTGGGACGCGTGGTAACCTGCCACCCCACGTGGCGAGCACCCCCCCACACTCTACAGGCAAAGGTCTGTGCCCCCCCAGCACCGCAGGCCTGGCCCCCAGGACAGCAAGACCGTGGCCCCTGGAGGCCTGGACCAGAGCAGGGGCTCCAAGCACAGCGGCACAGGTCAGCCCAGGGCCCCAGGCCCACACTCCACCCCGCCAACCACCCACCTGCTCCTGTCTGTGGGCAAGCCTGTCCTGGATGCTTCTCTCGGGCAGAGCTGCCCACCGCGCCCTGAGCACCTGCCAGAGCTTCAGCCCTCTCCGTGCCGAGTAAACCCACCCCGCCGAGTGGACCGACCCCACTGAGCCACCTGCTCGTCACTGACAGATGCTGGCGCTGTGGTGAGCCCGTGCACATGGGTCCCTCCCGCAGGCCAAGCCCCACCCCTGCAGCCCCCTGCCAGACTTTGTGGGGCGCTCCTCCAGGAAGACAGACGAGACCCCTGGCCCCCACAATGCCCGTGCCTGCCCCTGCCCTGGGCTGCCCACCTGGAGGGGATAGGACACGGAGCTCCCCTGCAGGGGCTGGCAGTCACGGGACGAGTAAATCAGCACGAAGGCGACTGTGGCTGTGACGGCGGCCACCAGCATGGCCTCGATCACCTGCAGGCAGGGCCTGTGGATGTACCTGGAGCAGAGGCAGGGGGGACTGAGCTGTGGGGCAGTGAGGGCGGCGCCACCAGCCATGGTGGGGACCCAGGAGGGCCACCCGGGACCCATCGGGAGGCTGGCAGAGCTCACTTAATGGTCCACCACCCAGGCTCTGGACACTCAGAGGGTCTCTGGGACGCTCCCCAACGGCATCTGCGTTGGTGCAAGAGGACAAGTAGAAAAAGGCCGAGACGCAACCCCAAGCTTTCAGAGAGCCAGGGTGCTCTGACGATGGCAGGAGGACTTGTGCCAGGCCGAAGAGGCTGGGGCAAGACGCCCCGGGCAAGCCAGGCCGAAGGGGCGTGAGAAGCCAGGGCCCTCCACCCGGGTCGTGATACAGCCGCTCTCCGGGTCCCTCCCAGCTGGTCCCACCGTCTCCATAGCACAGGTCTGTCCCCCCCCACACCACGGTGGAGGGGGCGCTTGGCACGTGCCTTCCACACGGCCCCGTGGGTGCAGAGCCCACGACAGGACCATTTTCAGGGGCCCTGCACGGCCACCCCTACTCACTTGGCACCCTAAACAGACTGCTCACCTGATCCGAAACATGGTCAGCCAGTAATTCAAGGCGTTGAACACGGCTCCCAGAATACCACCTGCGGGGGCGGGGGGCACGTGGGGGGACTGGGAGCAGAGGTGCGGCTGCCGGCCGTGCACACGCCTGGCGGGCAGATGCTCACCTCCCGGGGGCGTCAGAGTGAGGAACGCAGCCTGGCCCTTCAGTGTCCCTAGCGGCCCTCTCCCACCAGAGGCCCAGTGCCAGTCCCTGGGGTCGGGCTCCCTCCCCGCCTCCCCTGGAACGGCCAGCAGGAGTGAGGCCGTGCTCCTCCGGCCGCAGGAGCGGGGCTGGGCCTGGGTCCCACGGGCGCCCTTACCCACCACGCCCATGGCGATGAAGATGGGAATCTCATGGATGGTGTAGACCATGGTCTGCGGGCGGAGGAGAGCGCACGTCCTGAGGAGAAGCCCTCGAGCCTGCGGGCCGGGCAGGCTCTGCGCCCCGGCTGTCCCGGCTCCTCCCCCAGGCAGCAGCAACAGCCCACGTTTGGCCACAAGCAGTGAGGGGCCACGAGTGAGAGAGACGGCCCGTGACCCGCGTTCCCCCCACCAACAGTGCTGCCAGGCCCAGATGAGAGTGGGGCCTCCGGAACGGCTCCCCTGTGCAGTCCCAGCCACGGCAGCGCGAACCCAGGGCTTCCCAGAGACGCCACCTGCGCCCACGTGCCCCCGCAAAGCTGCTGCCAGGATTCTGGCCACCAGTCTCGGTAGCACCGCAGATGCCCGAGACACCCCACGGCCGGGTCACCCCACGGCCCTCCCCGGGCACCCCGGCCCCTGGAGATGGCAGACAAGGGCTCTAGCCTGCAGGCAGGAGGCAGAACTCTTCCGAAGCTGCGATGCCCAGGCTGAACCCTGAGGGAACAGCCTTGGCCCTGCTCGGAAAAGGAAGGAGCGCGAGGGGCTCACCTCGGTGTCAAATCTTCCGAAGTTGATGAGGCCGGGGCTGGAGAGGTCCCACATGTTCCCGTGGTAAATACTCAGGACGAAGTTGAGCGTGAAGGTGGAGATCATGGAGGCAAAGAACTGCGGGCGGAGAGAAACTGGTGTCGCCGGCGTCCCAGCGGGGACATGGCACCTGCTGGGCCCGGGCCAGCGCGGGGGAGGCGCGGGCAGGAAGGCCAAAGACTTGTGGCCAGGCTGGGGGGGAGGTGTGGGGTCCTGGGGTCCGGGTGAGGACGGAGGAGAACAGGGCCCACGGCTCAGAGGAAGGGACACCAGGGACCCGGCTGCACAGGAGGCCCAGGTGCAGAGCCCACCAGGTGGGCCAGCAGCCGGGCGTCCACCGACCACAGATGCGCAGAGCTGCAGCTGCCTGGCTGGAAACTTACGATTCTCCACGTGAGGAACTGGTTCCAGAAGGACGCGCCCTCCTCCAAGCTGAAGAGGACCCCACCTGGAAGAGCAGTGGCCAGCCCTGCAGTGCCACCCAGGCCCAGACCCCAGGGTGCCTTGCCCCGTCAGAGGCAGCCATCGGGCCCTCGGAGGCCCACCCCCGGCCCCAGCCGGCTCCCTGGGTCCAGGAAGTCCAAGACGACCCCATCCCCTCCCCAGCCCCTGCCCCGCCCAGCCGGGCAGCCGGGCGGCTCTCAGACGCGGCAGGGGTTCCTCCTCACCCACGGGGGCCCCAAACGCAGCAGACACTCCGGCCGCAGCTCCCGCTGAGACGAAGTCCCGCTTCTCTGTGTCTCTGCGGAAGTACTCGAAGATCTGAACCGGGCAGATGAGAGGGTCTCAGCCAGCGCCTCCAGGCCCTGCTCTCGGGAAGGGTGGAGGTGGGCCCGGGAGGGAGGGCGGGTGGAGGTGAAAGCCGGATGCAGGCACACAGCCCTGCAGCCCAACGTCAGCAGTGGCTCAGGGCGATGCTGGGCCAGACGGACGCATGCCCTTCCCGGCCTCTCTCGAGACCACAGAGCTACAGGTCGCTTCCATTCAGAAACACACGCCACACAGAACAGCGAGGACACCCTGCAGTGGACGCCGGGGACGCTCAGAGGCCGAGGGGAGAGGGCTGGAGGAGGAAGCGTGGGGGCACCTGGCCCTGGGCGGCCACGACCTCATGGGCACACGGCCCAGGGAGGACCCACCTTGAAATCTCGCTTCAGAGACGTCGACCTGCCCTGGGAGATGCCAGCTGCGATCACGGAGCCCGAGTGAATCATGGGCCCTTCCTGGGAGGCAGAGGAGGCTGCGCTCAGCGGGGCTCCAGGACCACCAACCCGCCCCAAAGGCACGGGACGCCGGGCAGGCCGGGCCGCGCCCTCACCTTCCCCACGGCCAGTCCTCCCGCCACGGACAGGATCACGCCGGACACCTTGATCACCAGGGTCTGGAACACAAAGGAAGACGCCCCCCGGCGCACTGAAGGCCACGTGCCGTCCAGGGACCCGAGCGACACACTGCACAGGGAAGGGAGGCCGACGGCGAGCCGCCTGGCCGCCCACGGTGCACACGCTGGGGCGCGCGGGCGGCTGTGCTCTCTAGCCTGCTCAGACTCGCGGGCCCGGCAGCCGCGCACACGGACACAGAAGCGGCAGCCGCCCCTCAGTCCTCACGTTCCTGGCTCCTTCAGCGGCACCTCCGCAGCCCTGACCCGAGGGTCCCCCTCCCCAGACGGGCAAGGAGAGACGCCTCCTGCAAACCCCAGGCCAGGGCGCCGACCATAGGCCCAAAATGGCCATGGGAGGAAAGCTGCCTCCCTGACCCCCTCAGAATCCGTGTGTTTCCAGAAGATCAAACACAACAGGATTAAGGAAAGTTCTACAGAAAGAAAACTCATGACTCAGCACAGCTGCTCTCATTCAGAAACATTTATATCCAGGGAATTTCCATTGTGGCTTGGTCGTTAATGAATCCGACTAGGAACCATAAGGTTACAGGTTCTATCCCTGACCTTGCTCAGTGGGTTAAGGGTCAGGCGTTGCTGTGGCTCTGGTGTAGGTCGGTGGCTACAGCTCCGATTCGACCCCTAGCCTGGGAACCTCCATATGCCGCAGGAGCGGCCCTAGAAAAGGCAAAAAAAAACCAAAAAAAAACAAAAAAAAAAAAGATTTATATCCAAGTGGAATTTAAAACACACCAGTCAACCTACAGTCCTGACGTAAGACACCTGTAAGCACCTTGGCGTTTTACCACCTGCCACAGAAACTTCCCGTCAAGGCTGCCTGCACGTCCACCGCAGGCTCGTGAGCAGCAAAGAGCCGGGTCTGGGGGAGGCGGGGGAGAACCGCTGCTCACCCGGCGAAGCAGCCCCGGCCGAGCCCTGGCGCCTCACCTTGAGCCGGACCACATGGGGGATCTTCACCCCGTTGAGGAAACACTTGATTTGCGGGATCCCGCTGCCAGCGGCGACCGGCTGGAAGGAGAGGCAACAGCACTGAGCCCCCGGCCGGGTGAGCCACTGTCAGAGCCAGGGAGACGCACCACATAGTGCCAGCCCCACAAGTCCCAGGAGCAACCACTCAGGGGAGCAAGGGCTGCAGGTG
The DNA here is from genome assembly GCF_054392235.1 of Sus scrofa. Taxonomy (NCBI): domain Eukaryota; kingdom Metazoa; phylum Chordata; class Mammalia; order Artiodactyla; family Suidae; genus Sus; species Sus scrofa. Next base: position 46,829,971 of record NC_139385.1, on the reverse strand, counting down.
GGGGGGAGGGAAAAGGCCCAGAGTCCCTGGGACACAGGGTGGGGGCCCAGGGCATACCCCTGCTGAGGGGCGAGCACTCTCGGGGGGCACCGGGCTGCCCCAGCGTGAAGCTTCTGCACACTGCCCCTTCTTCCCTCCAATGCCCCAGGAGGGGTTCCTCCCCCTGGACCCCAGGGCTGCCCTGCCCGAGGGCGTGGGGGGCCCAGCTGGCAGAGGGGAGCGGCCGCCAGGGCCGGGGAGGCGGGGCCCGCCTGTGTTCGGCTCTGGCTGAACCGCTGGGCACGGGGCAGGACCTCACTGCAGCCTAGTCCGTGGGTCTCCCTGGCGGATGCCCTGGGGGTGGGGGGTCGGGGTCGGGGGTGGGGGTGCCCGCCCACCTCTATGAAGGCGACGATCACAGAGCCCAGGAGCACGAAGGCGGAGTTCAGCGTGGCCCACAGCAGCAGGGAGAAGGACAGCCCGCCCCGCTCCGTGAACTTGTCGATGTCTGCGGCTCATTAAGGGCCACGCAGTGTGGTGCGGTGTCACCCTGGGTGCCGCTCCCCAGCGGGCCGCCGCCTCTGGGACAGAGCGCTCCCTGGGCTTCGCAGGGACACCTCCCGGCCCACGCCCTGGACACGCAGCCCCCACCCATCCCCGAAGGCCGGGCCCAGGCGAGCACGGGGCACAGAAGGATACTGTCCTTGATGAGCCGGTACTTGAGGCCGGCCAGCTTCTCCACCACGACGTCGATGAAGCAGGCCACGAGGCCCGTGAGGATGCCAATCATGGCGCAAATGACCCACCGCTTGACCTCCACCGTGCGGAAGGCCTGCGGGGGCAGCCGTCACGCACCGGCCACTGCCACGCACAGTGCCGCCCTCGGCCCCCTGGGTCCAGGGCCCGCGCTGGCCCGCTCCCACTCAGGACACGAGCCCGACCCGAGCCCGGAGGCGGAGGGGGCCAGAGACGCAGAGCAGAGCCCACCCGCCGGGCTCACCGTGTGGTTGATCCGCCGCTCCTCCTCCAGGAATAGCTGGTTCTCACTGTTGTCGTAGTCCAGGCTCTGCAGAACGGGCACCAGACCCAACGGTGACCGACCCCGACCCCGGGCTCAGGCTGGTGTGTGTGTGGGGGTGGTGGTGAGGGGGGCCCACCTCGTACTTGAGGGACAGCAGCTTCTCATTGTGCGGGATCTCCTTGGGGAATGGGTGCGGGGGGTCCACGTCCTGCGGAGGAAGCAGCAGCCTGACCACCCAGCACCAGCGAGAGCCCTCGAGGTAGGGACTCTCCTGCGACGGAAGTGGGACCAGGCACAAGGCAGGAAACGACAGATGCGAGCCCCCGGGGGACGCCGGCAGGTCAGGTCCCGCAGCACCGCACCCAGGGGCTTTAGCCCCGGAACGCAGGGCGGGACTGACACCTGAGCACCAGCCAGCGCGGGCCCGTGGGGTGAGATGGGAAGGATGTTCTGTGCTGCGTCCAGGCTCCGCGTATCCTGGGTACCAGTGCGTCTGTGCCAGGATGGGGAGGGGCTGGAGACGCGGCTAACCTCCCAGGGCCAAGGACTCAGTGGGCCATGCCTGGGATGCAGCCTCCACACCAGCCCCAGACGGGGGGGGGGGGGGGGGTGGGGGTGGTGGTGGTTCAGGGAGCCTCTGGCTGTGAACACGCAGGAGACCGGGGCGGGTGCCTCCCGGGCATCTCCACCATTGGGCTGCTCTGGAGGGGCGGCCTTCACGATGAACCGTAAACACAGGCGAAGCCTCTCGGAGCCCTCCGAGTGCTCTGGCAAAGGTGTGGAACCAGAGGAGGGCCCGGGGGAGCCCTGATGGACAGCTGGTTGCTCAGAAGCACAGGGGACGCCGGGACCGAGGTGGGGGGGGTGTCTCGCGGGACAGAGCCCCGGGCCTGTGGGTCTGCACGGACGCTGGGCGCTTGGCGTCAGAAGGAGCGCGTCCCCTCGAGCGGTGTCTGGACAGTCAGGATGAGCCGGTGTTACAACAGAAGCAGCTGGATGCCGCTTCCACAGAAAGAGAAGGCACACAAAGACCTCAACAGACACGGAACAAGCGTCCGACAACGTTCGGCCCTTGGCGATTAAACGTTCAGCACACAGCCACGGAGAGAGCCTCCTCGACGTGATTGGGGCCCCGCGAAAAAACCACAGGGAGCCTGACGCTCAGCAGCGAGGGACGAGGCGCATCCTCTGAGTGAGGACCGAGGCCCAGGAGCCTCCGGCCTCTCTGCTCAGTGCCGTCGGGGAGCCTCTACCAGGCAGTCAGGCAAGAGGAAAGAGCCAAAGGGACCCAGGCCGGAAAGAAAGGCGTGAGGCTCTTCTTTGCCAGTGGCGTGGTCTTGTAGGACAGAAACGCCCCCGAGGGGCACAGAAGACATCATTGTGAACAAACTCAGTGAGGTTAGAGCCTGCGAGACCCGCTACAAGAACGGAACGCAGCTCCGTGCCCTGAACGATTGGAAGTGAAATTTAAAGATTTTTTTTTCTTTGTCTTTTTTTTGCTACTTCTTTGGCCGCTCCCGCGGCATATGGAGGTTCCCAGGCTAGGGGTCTAATCGGAGCTGTGGCCACCAGCCTACGCCAGAGCCACAGCAACGCAGGATCCGAGCCGCGTCTGCAATCTACACCACAGCTCACGGCAATGCCGGATCGTTAACCTACTGAGCAAGGGCAGGGATCGAACCCGCAACCTCATGGTTCCTAGTGGGATTCGTTAACCACTGCGCCATGACGGGAACTCCAAATTTAAAAACTTGTACTTACAATAGCATTCAAAATAAAATATATAGGAAATAACTTATTCCTAAGATAGATGTGACCCAAGACGTGTGGAGCGCCCTGGTGGCTCAGCAGGTTAATATCCAGCGTCATCACCTCTGTGGCTCAAGTCACTGCTGTGGCGCAGGTGGGATCCCTGGCCCGGGGCGTTTGTGTGCAGTGGGTGTGGTCAAAAAAAAAAAAAAAAACCAGTGCTAAGAATTACAACATGTGGTGGAAGAAAACTCGAGACCTAAATCAATGGAAAGCCACCCTGGACTGACAGGTCGAAGGCGTGATGCTAAGACGCAGTGCTGCCCACGCAGATGCCAGCGGGGATGTCCGAGGACAGTGATGGGCTGGGCCTGGCGGGCAGCACACAAGGACTTCAAGCGGCTGAACCTCCTCGAGAAAGGAGAACAGAGCTGGACGCTCGGCATCCAACTTTCCAGACTCACTGCAGGACTTCCCATCGTGGCTCAGTGGGTTAAGAATCCAATGAGTATCCGTGAGGACATGGGCTCCACCTCTGGCCTCCCTCGGTGGGTTAAGGATCTGGCGTGGCTGTGGCTGTGGTGTAGGCCTCAGCTACAGCTCCGATTTGACCCCGAGCCTGGGAACCTCCATATGCCACAAGTGGGGCCCTAAAAAAGCAAAACCAAACCAAAACAAAAACCCTCAAAAAACAAAAAGCTTATGACAGAGCTAGTCATCAAGACCGAACAGCCCAGACACGACCAACCGAGAGGTGGACAGATGCCAGCTGAGAGCTCAGAAGCGGACCTGTGATGACAGGGGGGCCCAGACCATTCAATGTGGAAAGCGCGGTCTGGCCTGGAAAGCTGCATATCCACGTGCAAGGGACGGAAGCTGCACCCCATCTCACACCATAAACGAAACGAGTGAAAAACGGGTACAAGATCTACATCACGGAGCTCTTAGAAGAAACCGCGAAAGTACGGAGTGCTCTTTTTTTAGTCCTTTTTTAGGTCAACTCAGAGCCGTAGCTGCCAGCCTACACCACAGCCATGCAAATCCGAGCTGCATCTGTGACCTACACCACAGCTCACTGCAATGCCAGAGCCTTAACCTGCTGAGTGAGGCCAGGGATTGAACCCGCATCCTCATGGATACCAGCTCAGCCACAATGGGAACTCCCAGTATGGACTTCTCATTTGGCTCAGTGGGCTAAGGATCTGGCGCTGCCACAGCTGTGGTATAGGTCGCAGCTGCAGCTGGGATTCAATCCTCGGCCCGGAAACCTCCATATGCCGTGAATGTGGCCACAAAAAAAAAATAAATAAAAGACAAAAGCACAAACAACCTGATTACAGAACATGCGCAGGATCTGGATAAAGTTCCTCCAAGAAGATGCAAAATATGTCAATGGCCACTGGCACGTGAAGGGCACAGAGCACCGGCAGCCACTAGGGACTCACAGGAGGGGCCACAAGCTGCCCCCAGGGAGCAGGGCAGTAGTGAGTCTGGGAGAAGGTTTCAGGCTTCCCTGACAGCTTGGAGACAGCTCGGCTCCAGCCCAGGGGCAGGAGAAGAGCCACCGCTGTCCAAGCCGCCGCCGCCCCCAGCAGCTCACTCATCGTTCCTGGCCGGACACGCACCAGGCTCCACCTCGGGGACACGTCCTGGGCAGCCCTCCCTCCGGTGCCCCCACGGCCCCAGCCTCCCGCTCATGGGACAGAAGGAGCAGCACTCACAGGGTCCAGAAGCTCGTCGTCCAGCTCCACGTTGCTCATCTGTCCCAGCCGAGGAAGGACCACGTGGGGCGACTGGAAGCAGAAGAGGAATCTCAGGCCGCGCCACGGGGCCATCAGCCCACAGGCGCCATGGCCTCCGGGAGCACAGAAGTCCGGCCTCTGGACAGGAGGCCCAGGCCACCTCCCTCCCCCGACCCCTTCTGCGGCCACTCAGATGGGAGACAGAGCCCAGCGCTGAGGGATGACCATGCCTGTGTCCTTGAGACCCAGTGCCACGGGACCCCTCTGCCAGGAGCCCCTCTGTCCCCTCCTTGACCCCGAGGGGCGGAGGCAGGGACTGGTCGCAGGACAGTCAGGCCTGCCTCCTCTCCCCAGGCAGGACCTTTCCAAAGCCGAGCCGGGCTCCTGGGCCCAGGCGTCGGTCAACCACGGCGGACAGACCCCCAGGCATGCCCCCTGTGTGTGTTTCAGATGCACAAGGCCTGTGGTCCCGTGAGCGGGCACACGCGCTGGCAAGACAGGAGCCGGTGCGCCCTGAAACGCAGGTGCAGCCGGGCACCAGCCAAAGTGGGGCAGGAACGGGGGCAGAAGCGGGGGCGCCAGGCTGCTGCTGCTGATGCCCCGCAAGCCACTTGAGGGGCGGCCTCGTCTCCCAGGGCTGCGGCCTCTGCGGCTCCCAACAAGGGAGCCCAAGGCTGAGGAGAGGGCAGCCCGAGCACCCCAGGGGCAGGGAGACCCGCCTGCCTCTTGCACCCTCGGTGGGGGGGCGACCCTCACATCACTGCCGCCTCTGCCCGCCCCACGGGCCCCGAGCACGTGTGTCTGACTCCCCTCTTGCATCACAACTTGACCCCCGCTGCACAGGCCCTCCTTCCACACGAGCCCCCCGCCCAGGGCCCAGGTCAGGGGTGGACAGACCCTGTGGGTCACCACGCGCCCCATGCCTGGGGACCTTTCGAGGCGTGAGCTCCCTGGACCATCACACAGCTCCCCCTGCGAGACGGTGCTCTTCTCGCCGTTGGCACGAGAAACATCAGTACGCGCAGTGGTGGAGAGACAGTTGTGTTTCTTCCAGAAACCACCCCCAGAACCTGCTGAGACAGGCCCCACGCACAGGCAGGAAAGCCTGGCCCACTGGCCACTGCGCGGGACCGGAAGGCCCCCGGTTCCAGTGAACCTGGCCCTGGAGCGGCCTGCAGTCTCCGCCCTCGGACGCACAGGACTCAGAAGCGCGCGCCACCAGCCCGGCCACAGCCACGCGGCAGGCGCTCCAGGGACGTCCCACAGGGGAGACGAGGTGCAAAGACGGGCAGAAGTGAAAGTGCGATTGTGAAACGCAGAAAAGCGATCTGCCACCCGGCATGGCACACGAGAGGCCACGGTGGAGGTGGCCTGGGCCTTTTTTTTTTTGGTCTTTTTAGGGCCGCGCCCCTGGCACATGGAAGCTCCCAGGCGAGGGGTTGAATTGGAGCTGCCGCTGCCAGCCTACACCACAGACACAGCAACGCGGCATCCAAGCCCCGTCTGCGACCTATGCCACAGCTCATGGCAACACCAGATCCTCAACCCACAGAGCAGACACCAGGGATTGAACTCACATCCTCATGAGTCCCAGTCGAGTTTGTTACCACTGAGCCACAGTGGGAACTCCCTGGCCTGGCTTTTTTTTTTTTTTTTCCTTTTTGCCATTTCTTGGGCCACTCCCGCGGCATATGAAGGTTCCCAGGCTAGGGGTCGAATTGGAGCTGTGGCCCCCGGCCTACGCTAGAGCCACAGCAACATGGGATCCGAGCTGCGTCTGCAACCTACACCACAGCTCACGGCAACGCCAGATCCTTAACCCACTAGCAAGGCCAGGGATCGAACCCGAAACCTCATGGTTCCTACTCGGATTCATTAACCACTGAGCCACGATGGGAACTCCTGGCCTGGCATTTTTATCTTATGTTCCGCTGACCGATGGCAGGAGTCAGTCACCCCGCGCCTGGCACCCAGAGCCCCAGTCAGCCCCACAAGTGGCTCCTTGGGCATCTAAACAGTCTCTGGCCAGGCTCAACCATGCCCTGGGCCTGAGGAGGGGGCGCCGGGGTGCAGGCGGTCTGCACCCCTGAGACGGGCCTGGGCCCTGCCCCTCCAGGACCTTCATGTTTCGTCGTCTCTCTCCTGCTTTTAGGGGAGTCTTTAAGGAACTATCGCTTGTGACAGAAAAAACCATTCACTATAAGTTTAGAGATTTATTTAGCGTTGTCCGCCTGTTTTCCTCAACGCATATTACGTACTCGTAGTTCCTCTACTGATGCACAGAGCAGCCCAGGTGAAATCTGCATGCTTTCAAAAGAACTGAAAGAGAAGTTCCTGTCGTGACTCAGTGTTTAAGGAACTAGCCTGGCCTCGCTCAGTAGGTTAAGGCTTCAGCGTTGCCGTGAGCTGTGGTGTAGGTTGCAGCTGCGGCCTGGATCTCACGTTGCTGTGGCTCTGGCGCAGGCTGGCGGCTACAGCTCCGATTCGACCCCTAGCCTGGGAACCTCCATGTGGCCCTAAAAAGCCAAAAAAAAAAAAAAAAAAAAAAAGAAAAGAGAAAGAAAGCTCTGGAGGTGATGGTGGTGACGCCTGCACAACAGTGCGAATGGCCGTAATGCTGCTGGGTGCACCTGCAGACCAGGTAAGAAGGTAACTGTGCTACATACTTTCACCACCGGGAAAACAAGTTTTACAAACAATTTAAAGGCAGTTCGCCACCCCCTCTCTCTGCTGCATGCTCAACCCCAGCCCAGCGCCCAGCCCCTGCAGCCCAGGGGGAGAGGCAGCACCAGGCTGAGGCCTAACCAAAGCGGGGCGAGATGTACGGGGGCGGCCAAAAACAGCCCCACTGATGCCTCAACTTCCTGAGCACTGCGGCCTCTGCTGGAAGCTTCCCAGGACCCTCTGACTGGGTCTGAGACCACCCTGCCCCCACCTCTCCACCCCGCCTGGCTCTGCCTGGGTCTTCTCCTCCCCCCCCCCCACAGACCGTGAGCCACCCACACTGCCCTGGGCAGGTGCTACTAAGGGCCTGAGGGGAGCCCTCGGGGTTCTCCAAAGTGGGCTGGGGTAGGTGGAGGGGGGCCGTGCAGGGACACACTGCAGGGCTGCCTGATGCTGGCAGCTGCCTACAAGGGACAGGGGCTCCCTTACATGGAGCAGAGCTCAAGGAACCCGGGGATGGTAATGACCTGTGCCTGACACCCCTGCCCCCCTGCAAACCCAGGTTCCAGGGCAGGACACCCCACTTCCCAGAGAAGCAAGATCCCCCGAACCAATTCAAAATACTAACCTGGGAGTTCCCGTCGTGATGCAGTGGTTAACGAATCCGACTAGGAACCATGAGGTTGCGGGTTCGGTCCCTGCTCTTGCTCAGTGGGTTAACGATCCGGTGTTGCCGTGAGCTGTGGTGTAGGTTGCAGACGCAGTTCGGATCCCGCATTGCTGTGGCTCTGGCGTAGGCTGGTGGCCACAGCTCCGATTCAACCCCTAGCCTGGGAACCTCCATATGCCGCAGGAGTGGCCCAAGAAATAGCAACAACAACAAAAGACAAAAGACAAAAAAAAAAAAAATACTAACCTGAGGCTCCTGCCCCTCTGGGTGTCTCGGGCGGAGCTGCTAGAAGCTGAGGGCCCTGAAAGTGACCTGCGTTTACCAACACTGTCCATACCCACCCCTGCCCCCAGGGCCACTGTTTCTGGCTCAGATTTCCCTCTGCAGCCTCAGATCCTCCACTTCCCACTGCTCATCCACATGACCATGACTTGCTGGCTGATCTCACCCTCTCCTTGTCCCAGGGCCAGACAGGCATCACCTGATGGCCCAACCCACCCTCACCCCACACCCAGGACAGGCCGGGGCCGGGGACAGGGAAGAGGAAGCCGCAGGTGGCTCTGAGCGCCCAGCTCCACACAGGTGGGGACTGAGCTCGGGCCACCCCACCCTGCCCAGAGCAGCCTCCTCAGCAACCCTCCAACTCTGGGGGCCCTGTGGCAAACCCCAAAGGATGAGGACCAGCGCTCACGCTAGAGCCCCAGGACACTCATGCAAGGTGGCTGGCCCTGGGCTGAGAGCAGCTGACGAGCCATCGGCTACCACAACCTGACGCCCCACCTGGCCCCCCTACTGGTTCAAGGCAGACCCTCCCTGCGAGGAACTCCACCGAGGTGGAGGAGCCAGAGGAAGAGCCGCGGGGAAGACCATCCCACTGAGAGTGAGTGACATTTACCAGCATTGTGAGAGGCGCCTGCTTGGCCCCGTAGGTGTGTTAGCGTTTTTGCAGGTGAGGAAGCACGTCCCCCGGCTAGTCCAGAGCTCAGCTCCCAGCAGCAAGGCCCCGGTGCCCCCTTCCCCCCCACTCTGCACTAGGCGGACGGAGGCGCCTTGAAGGCTGGGCCCTCTAGCTCCCCGCAGGGTTCTCCAGGGGATGAAGCCAAATTCGACGCCCGCAGCAACCCCCGGAGGTCGATCCCAGCTCTCTGCCCAGGCTCCACTCCCCACTCCGGGTTTACTTCCTGGGCACATCCTCTATCTTTTCTCCTCTGGCCGCCCACCCGAGAATCAGGCACTCTTCAAAACAGGACCCAGGGTGACCTCGCCTGCCTTTGGAGACCTGCAGGCAAGCCCCACAGAGCCCTGGGCCTGTTTTTCCACAAGCCTGGAAGGAAGCTGTGTCATGCACCTGTGTCCCAGGCAAACCGCACATAGCTGGGCACTCAATAGATTCTTTTTTTTAGGAGTTCTTGTTGTGGCTTAGCAGGTTAAGATCCTGCCTAGTGTCCATGAGGATGCACGTTAGATCCCCAGCCTCACTCAGTAGGTTAAGGATCTGGCACTGCTGAGACGTGTGGCGGAGGTCACAGACGCGGCTTGGATTCCACATTGCAGTGGCTGTGGCGTAGGTCGGCAGCTGCAGCTAGGATTCGACCCCTAGCCAGGGAGCTTCCAAATGCTGCAGGGGTGGCCTTAAAAAAAATTATTTTTTAATTGTTTAAGAAGAGCTGATCAGTTGTCATTAAAAGCAAATTAAACAGTAAAAGAAAAGCTTGCAAAATTTTTTAACAGGAAGGAGATTTTTTGTTTGTTCTTGTTTTTCTGCCTTTCCTAGGGCCTCTCCTGAGGCATATGGAAATTCCCAGGTTAGGGATCTAATTGGAGCTGTAGCCGCTGGCCTACACCACAGCCACAGCAACGCATGATCCGAGCCGCATCTGCGACCTACACCACAGCTCACGGCAATGCCAGGTCCTACCCACTGAACAAGGCCAGGGATTGAACCTGCAACCTCATGATTCCTAGTCGGATTCGTTAACCACTGTGCCACGATGGGAACTCCTGGAATGAGTTTTAAGGAAAGAGATGGACAGCCTCTCTCCAAAAAAAGTCAGCCCCTGTGTCCATCAGCAAAGAGAAGTGGGAAACTGAGCACATTCAGCCTCAAGGTAAATCAGTTCAGCCTCAAAAATCTCCAATCTCTTTACCTGTCAACCCTTAAAACCATTTTCAAACTTTTTTTTTTTGCAGCACCCATGGCATATGGATGCAAGTTTCCAGGCCAGAGGTTGAATCCAAGCTGCAGCTGCAAGCTATGCCACAGCCACAGCAACTTGGGATCCAAGCCTTGTCTGCAACCTACACCACACTGACAGCAATGCCAAATTCTTAACCCCCTGAGCAGGGTCAGAGATCGAACCCACATCTTCATGGACACTAGTCAGATTCATTTCCACTGAGCCACAGCTGGAACTCCTCAAAGAGCAGACTGACCTTCACTGATGCATTTCTGGGGGACTGAGGAAACCTAAAATAAATTCTAGAAAAAAGGCCCAATGCTTGTTCCCTTCCTCATTTAACATTCTACAAACATTTAAAGGACAGATCTAAGATAGGAAAAAAAAATTACAAAACAGAATAAAACCAAGCAGCCAGCAGAAAAAAATCCATTAACTCAAAGTTAACACAACACCCGGAAATTCACTTGAGACAAACTTCCAGGCACAACACATTTCAACTCCTGGGACTTGTCTTTCTGTGTCTGGCCTCGGGCTCAGTCCCATTGAACTGAGGGAACCAGTGCACATACTTGTCATTCCTAAGACTGCCGGAAGACCTCTACCGCTCCATGCAAAGACAGGAACATACGGAGTCCCCCGGTTCTCACAGCAAAAGCAAACCTTGCAACCTAAGCTCTTAAAATCTCCTGGTGGTTCGAAAAAACAAACAAAAACAGCTACTAATGTGTTTATCAAAGACTTTAAAAAAAAAAAAAAAAGAGGAGTCACCTGAGAAGAAGATATACTTTCCCTTTAAGTCCACTTCGGAGCAAACTGTGAGAAAATAAATGAGCTTCGAATGGGCTCTCCCGCACTCGTTAACACCGAGGGCAATGGGCCGGCTCCTCCACCACGCGAGTCACCCGGCACGTCTCCCAGGACTCCAGAACCCCAAGGCCCCGGTTCCCTGCCGTTTGCCAGGCGGAACCCGGAGCTCGCTTCCGCCTCCGTCCCCCGCACTGCAGAGCACATTTTCGCTCCCGACACCGGCGACTGCGGCGCGGCCCCTACCCCGCCCGCCTATCCCCGGGCTCACCGCACGAGCAGCCGCCGGCGCGGCCCCGTTCAGCAGCGGCGTGGCCTCCCCGGCCGGCGCCCCGGATAGCGCCGGCCTCCGCAGCAGCGGCGCCGCCTCGTCGTCGTCCAGGTCGCGGCCCGACCACGACACCTTCTTGGAGACGTTGGCCATGTCCCACCACAAGAGCAGCGGCCGGGAAGCTCCGCGACAGTGTTTGTTCTCGTGACCCGCGCCGGGGGCCACGTGACAGGCGGCGGTCACGTGATTCGGCGGCCCCGCGTGAGGGCGGCCGCGGGGAGCGCGGCGTCTTGTGGGAGTTGTAGTCCTGCCGCCCAGCGCCGCCTGGGGCGGGTGGGGCAGCTCCGTGTAGCCACCGCGGAGTGCGGGTGGGGACCTGCTACCACGTTGTGCTAAGGACACGGCATGGCCCTGAGGGCTTCCTGGGTCACGCTTCCCTGAGCCCATCTGTAGGGAAAATGGAGGAAATCGGGCCCTTTTCTCCTAGCCGCCATATTGCCCCGGCGAGGGACGAAGGAGCCAAGTGTTCCCTGAAAGTGACTATGCAGGTGCATGCGCAGTAGAATGTGATGCCTGCTGCCCCTTCGATGACGTCTTGGCAAATACCGGCTTTGTGTAGGGGGATGTAAGAGGGACTTTCCGTGCCCCCGCTGGTGCTGCTTTTCGATGCCAATAAAGGGATGTCTGACCAACCTGCAGCGCCTGGGCCCTTTTCTAGGTCGCCCGAATCCAGGCTGCACCTGCCTGGTCTCGAGCGACTGCAATACTATTGGTGTAGTGGGCAGGATTCGCCACAGTGGGGTATGGAGACTTCGGGCCCTTTGGGAGGAGTGGAAGGGTGGTTGCCCAAGAGTATGTGGTCCTGGGTGGCCAGCCTCTTCTCTGCCTGGGCGCCCTCCTGGGAATAGCCCGAGATGGACCGGTCCCCTGTATAGACAGAGGAAGTCCTGCAGGGTGGGCTTTGGAAAAGCAGAGTGCCTGCTGGGCCGCCGGGGCTGTGGGTGGGTGTTCCTTACAGCCCTGAAGGCAGAGTCAGAGGCCACGCTGAGTGAATCTGCTGGGCATGAGAGTTGCAGGAGGAAGTGGTTGTCCTCAGCAAGAGTTTGGAAACTTGACAGGAGGGGTGCTGATCCCAAGAGGACCCGTCCACCCCCACTGAGATGAGAGAGCCTTCGGATGAGGAAGAGGAAGCTCCTACCCCCGCTGAGTCTGTAGTGACTCAGAAGGTGAAGCAACAGCCGCCAATGGCCCCAGGGGGTCATGCTGCTGAGCCCCCACAGACGACAGAATTCACCGCTTACGCCCTTACACTCAGGTAGCGCTTGTGGACCTGGGCAAACAGTTTCGCCAACAGCCAGGTGAACCACTGGCTGCCTGATTATTGAGACTGTGGGATCGAAGGGTGGATGGTATTATTCTGCCCAGGAAATTGAAAAGTTGGCTTTGGTGACCCTGCATCCCTTATTGTGGCAGCAGCCGCAGGAGAGTCAGCAGCAAGGCCAAGGTGGCCATTCCCTGCTGGACTGGGTGGTAGCAGTCGTGCGGACTGTGTGGGCAGGGGAGGGGTACCCAAAAGTGTTAAGTGGCAAAGGTATGCCGGATTGGCAGGTGTTACGAGAACTTAAACTGCGACAAGCTATGTTTACTGTTAATACTCACGAGTCTGATGAGTGTTTTGCAGCAGGAATGAGGGCCCTTGTGCTGCAGAGTGCCCCTCAGCATCTTTTGAGTCTTGAACAGTCGTTTCGGCTCCACGTGTGGGGGGAAGGAGAGATGAAGTAATCACCACGATTTGGGACGAGGCCGAGAGCAGGCGCCAGGGGAAGGGGATTCCTGTGGTTACTGGATAGGCTGGGACCCCCTTCATGAGGAAGAACAAGCCTGTGAGCCACCCGCACCCAAATGTGGAGAGACCCCGCGGGGGCAGGGGTGGATCGAACCAAGAGAGATGGCACGCCTAATGCAGAGTCACTAGAATTATGGCAGCAGCTCCAGGAAGATCAGAACTTCATGGCAGTGCCGGCGCATGGCCACGCCCGAAGAGGGGATTAAGGAGTCAAAAGGTTGGGCACGAGCGGATCGCTTGGAGGGCCGTTTGGTGTCCACAGTCCCGCAGGGGGAGGACACCCTGTTTATCTTTGAACAGGGCAAAGGCGGAGGTTACTGGATTTGCATCCCTTATTGTGGCAGCAGCCGCAGGAGAGTCAGCAGCAAGGCGGAGGTGCCCGTCTGCAGGAGACAGATGGGGACCTGTGGCCATATGTGGAGTTCGCTATACCCGCTCCTCGTGGCAGCCTGGAGAAATTCCAAGGTCCCAGATTGTATATAGATGGATGTGGTGGCCTCAGCATTAAAGTGCATGATATAAAGTTACCTTTAGGGGAGTTCCTATCCTGGCTCAGAGGAAACGAATCTGACCAGCAGCCGTGAGGACGCAGGTTCGAGCCCTGGCCTCGCTCAGTGGGTTAAGGATCTGGCGTTGCCGTGATCTGTGGGGTAGTTTGCAGACAAGGCTTGGATCCCACATTGTGGTGACTGAGGTGCAGGCCAGCAGCTGTAGCTCTGATTGGACCCCTAGCCTGGGAACCTCCATGTGCCGAGGGTGTGGCCCTAAAAAGAAAAAAAATTATCTTAGGAATCGGATGAGTGACACCGAGGGAACACAGGGTTTGTGGGTCCCCAATCCCAGAGTGTAACCTAGGGGTAGATGGGCTTTGAGGGCTATGGTTACAGACTCCAGTGGGGGAACTGGGCCTCTGGGCACGTGTGGTGAAGGCAGTGGTGCGGGGACTTGCTAAGCCTCCCCCTGGGCAGCTGCCAGTTCCGAGGCAGGCACACCACAAAAGAGTACTCTCTCTGGAGGCCAGGAGGAAATTACGGGGACTGCAGCTGAGCTAGAAGAGATGGGTGTCATACGGACGGCTCAGAGCCCTTGTAACTCACCTGGATGGCTGGTGTGAAGCGGGGCAACACATCTGAAGTCACGGGGCTGGCAATCGATGAAGCCAACTTGCAGGGGCCTGGATCGTCGGTCAAGTCTGAGCAGTTGTCTGGTCAGGTAAGACAAGGCTTATCCTGAGGCTGCTGTGGATAAGATACGGGCCAACCCCGGGGGAGACCTGAGAGTGTCCTGGGGACTCCAAGGGGAGCGGAGGGCATTTATTCCCCTTTCAGCCCGGTTGTTGGGACCATCCTGTGCCCTGACATGAAAGGGGGCAACGTGGGACTGGACCACGGGGCAGAGATGAGTTTTGTGCTGCGAAATGTACCAACAGGGTGGCCCAAGCCTTGCAGGTGTTTGACCTGGGCGACCGTTTGAGCTCCACGTATGTGTCACTCAAGATGGGTCTGGGTGGGGCTTTCGGCAAAGGTCAGGACAAGTGTGACAGCCCAGACGGTTTTGGTCTCAGTTACAGAAGGGAGCTGGGTGTGATACCTGCTGGTTGAAAAGCAACCGGCGGCCCCTTGTTGGCGACTGAGCATGACGGCCTCCGCTCCTGGGTGGCACAGACCCCCACCCGATAGCTGGATGCGTAAAGGATGGGGCAGTTACGCCCCACAGTGGCACAGCCCAGACGCCCACGCAGCTGAATGGGGAGCATACCTGCGACAGTGGAGTACTTCGTGCCAGCGGAGCTGCAGGAAGTTTGGGTCCCATAACCTTTACTGTGGAGGCAGAGCCCGAGGCCGGGCGCTGTGGGTACAGTCGGGGCCGCCAGGCCCTTGGACGGCGGTGGCTGAGCAACCAGAGATGGTACCATCTGGTTTGAAATGGGAACAGGACAGAGCAGCCAGTGGGCTGTGTGGGTGGGGGTGGCCCACGAACGGCCAAGGTGTCTGCTCTGGTGCGCAAGCAAGCGAATGCATCATTCGCGCCCTGGGCTCGGGTGTTCTGTCTGGGATGTGCTGGGGTGCCGTGCCGCGGAAGCTGCCCAGGTGAGGGTGAGAGGCCCTCGTTGGTTGAAAAGCGAGGGTGTGGGAACGGTATTTGGGTGAGCTCCCAGGGCCCTTGGTGTGGACGTGTCAGTTTGAGAAGACACGATCAGAAATAACCCGGCCCGTAGAAGTGCAGCTAGAGTCCCTGCTTCGCCTGTCCCTGGGGTGGCCCCTGGTCTGTGGTCAACACGGGTGGCCCCCGTACTTACTGGGCGGCAACTGGACGGACCAGTGCACGAGGGGACGGCCTTTCCTTCCGGCCTGATGGCCCCCTAACCTGCAGGAGCAGCCCAGTGATTGGGGGGCGTTCAGGTCCCGACATCAGATAAACGAACCGCCTGGTAGTGTTACCCGTTAGCCCTCTTTGCACCCCAAGGAGCCACCATTGTGACAGAAGCCTTGCATATGGCCTGGGTATTTCACATCCACACCAGCCCATCGGGCTCCTCCGTGAGGTGTATCGATGGTGAGAGGTGGCCCTACAACGTCGAATGGTTCCTGACGTCTTAACAGCCTCAGAAGGCAGGGGTATGGGGTCTGACTGGCTGGGAATGTCGCGTGTACATACCGGCTGAGCAGTCTCATTCCAGCTGAGCCGTAGATGCCCCAGCTACAGAGACATTCACTTTTTTTCGTTTTTGTCTTTTTAGGACTGCACCCACGGCGTATGGAGGTTCCCAGGCTGGGGGGGTCTAATCAGAGCTGTAGTCACTGGCCTACGCCATAGCCACAGCAACGCCGGATCCGAGCCACATCTGCAACCTACACCACAGCGCATGGCAACACCTGATCCTTAACCCACGGAGTGAGGACAGGGATTGAACCTGCGTCCTCATGGATACCAGACAGATTTGTTTCCGCTGCGCCAGGATGGGAACTGCTGGGATACATTAACTTTGGAAAGACTAGAGGGAGAGCTTCTGAGAAAGGCGGGCCTCCCTCACGGCCAGCTGGTTGGTGGTCTTGGGGGAGAGCCTGCCTGCTGCGGATCTACTGCTGCCACGCCTGCGGGTGCAGTGCTCCGCCCCTCGCCGAGGGACCTCGCGGAAGAATTAACCGGCAGCCTATGAGGTGAAAAGACCTGAGAGGGTGGGTGTGGGGAAGAGGGAGGGACTCGGGCCCTTCTCTCCCAGCCGCACACTGTCTCGGGGAGGGTCGGAGGAGCAAGTGGTCCATGACGGTGACCATGCAGGTGCACGCGCAGTGGAATGTGATGCCTGTTGCCCCTTCGGTGACGTCTTGGCAAATACCAGCTTTGTGTAGGGGGCTGGAAAAGGGACGTTCCGTGCCCCCGCTGGCACTGGTTTTGATGCTCATAAAGGGATGTCTGACCAACCTGCAGCGCCTGGGCCCTTTTCTAGGCCGCCCGAATCCATTTGGCACCTTCCTGGTCTCGAGCGACGACCAGACACCGTCACGCCCAGAAAATTCAGACGAATACAAATGGAGGGACACCTGCTGGCAGCACAGTAGTGTCAGGGTTGGGAAGACCAAGGCTGAGGGACTGCCCTGGATGCAAGGGGATTAAAAAGACGGACAACCGGCCACTGTTTGTGGGGCTGGCATTTCGGGGACAATTGGCAAAGACGGGCTGTTCCCTCTGCATGAGGTAGTGGTGTTACAGCATCATGCAATCCCCCAGGTGTGATCTTTGTCTGGGAGTCCTTTCGGAAAAGCCCTTTCAGAGTTCACGGTGTGGCGGCTGCTTCTCTCGAGTGCTGGGACGCAGGTTCGATCCCCAGCCCGGCACAGTGGGTTCAGGAGCCAGCGTTTCTGTTTCCACAGCAACTACTGCTCACCCAGAACTCCGTACACTGCAGGAGGCCAAAAAATGAAAAGAGAGAAAAGTCCTTTTTCTCGGGAGCCACACACTGGGATATTTGGGGGGTGGGGGGTGCGGTGACAAGATGGCTCAAGTTCTTTGGAGGCCCTGAGGCTGAGAAGAGAACCCCTCCCCTCTCCCCACGTAACTCAAAATAAAACCAAACCATAATAAGAGGAAGGAAGCCCAACAGGATTTTAAAATTGAAAAGCACTGTTTCGAAAATGCTAAGAAGAGCGTTCTTTCGGAAAAGCTGTCTTCTCATCAGTGTGACCTGGCTTTGCCCCGGTGTGGGACGGTGACACGAGCAGGATGGCCCTGTTTGGGGAGGAGGTGGCAGCCTGGCATGGCGTTGGCTCTCTCAAGCCCTGAGGGGCAGTGGGGTTGGGCCCGGGCTGCGTGGGGGACGGGGGATGGGGTGGGGCGTGGCGCTGTCCAGGAAGGTGGGGGGGCTGCGCGGCGTGATGAGGAAGTGGGGACTCTTCTGGGAACAGAGGGGTGGTGCTGGGGGCCCTGGATCCCTTTGTCCTCCCCCCAAAGCCCAGGGACCCAGGTCAAAGTGGGATGGATGGGCTTGGAGGTGGATATGGCCCCTGATCCAAAATGCACGTGGGACTTTGTCACCTACCCACCTGAGGGCGGGTCACGAGAGATGTGTGTTCAGACTCCCCTGCTCCCAGAGCTGTACAGGCTCCCTCCCCAGAGCCCAGCCTTGGCCTCATGGCAGCCCTTCCCAAATTCCCAGCCATATGAGCTCCCACCAGGCTCCCCAGAGCCCCTGTTGGGCTGCTCTGCGCTCCTGCTGAGCCCCCTCCCACGGCGCTGCATACGGAGGCAGCAACATGGAGGTGCCTGTGCTTGCTTGATTCCCACCGTCTGAGGGTCTGCAAACACCTGGCAGAAACACCGCTGTGCAGTGAAGTAGCCTGGGTCCCCCGTGCTGGCATAAGCCCCTGAAAACATCACCCCGTGTGGTCCTTCGATGCTGGGGACCCAGCTGTCTTGCAAGAAATACCCCCTAATCAAATCACCACTCTTCTCTCATCGGGGAGCTGGGCCGGAGCAAGGGCTCCAGGAAAGGCCTGGGGAGCCTGGGAGGAAGAGGGAGAAGGGCGGCTTCCCAAAGACGGACGCGTCCTGGGGAAGGGCCGGGGAAGCAGAAGCCTGTGGTTCTGGGATCTTCCCAGAGCCGCCCATGGAGTAGGAGGTTCCAGTCCTGGGATGTATCCCCTGATGGGCAGGAGGAGTTGGGGAGGCGGCTAGCAGAGTCTTTGAGCTGAAGGCCCGGATCGCTGGGGCACAGGGAACCCTGCAGAGGCGGGGACGCCGCTGAGATGCCCCAGGAGCTGGTTTCGGGCAGTGTCCCGGGAGCAGTGCCCACCGGCCACCTCCTCATGGGAGGAGCTGAACCAGCACCCCGCGTAGTTCCCTGGACTTCTCGAGTAGTTTCCTCACGTTTAAGACAGGCTAGAGAAGGTGGACACGAAGAGCCAGACCTGTTTCCAAACGGGGTGAATCTGAGCTTCTCCCGCAGAGGGAGGGGTGTCCCTACTGCCCCCCCCCCGCCACTGCTCTTTGCGCCCACTGACTCTCTGATTCTGTGCCCTGCAGGGATCCATCACATCGCACTGAAACGCAGAGTGAGCCACGCCTGTTCTGTCTATGCCTGCTTTTCCCACCAGCCACAGGTCAGGAGTCTAAAAGAAAACAAAAGTTGTCAAAAAGATAGACACTACTGGAGTTCCCGTCGTGGTGCAGCGGAAACGAATCCAACCAGGAACCATGAGGCTGTGGGTTCGATCCTTGGCCTCACTCAGTGGGTTAAGGACCCGGCATTGCCATGAGCTGTGGTGTAGGTTGACATCTCAGCTCAGATCTGGCATTGCTGGGGCTGTGGTGTAGGCCGGCAGCTGCAGCTCCGATTGGACCTGTGGCCTGGGAACCTCCATATGCTGCAAGTGTGGCCCTAAAAAGAAAAAAAAAAGATGCTACCAAGTGCTGTCGAGAATGTGGAGAAATGGGAACCTTCACATTGTGCTAGTGGGGATGTAGGACAATGTGGCTATTTAAAATTTTATTTTATTTTATCTTTTGCTTTTTAGGGCCACACCTGTGGCACATGGAGGTTCCCAGGCTAGGGGTCGAATCAGAGCTGTAGCTGCCGGCCTCCACCACAACCACAGCCACAACAACGTGGGATCTGTGCCACAACTGCAACCTACACCACAGCTCATGGCAATGCCGGATCCTTAACCCACCAAGTGAGGCCAGGGATTGAACCTGCAACTTCCTGGATGCTAGTTGGATTCGTTACCTGCTGCGCCATGATGGGAACGCGTGACCCAGCAATTCTAAGGCTCCGTATCCACTGAACAGAAACAGAAGCACAGGTGCACTCAAGGCCCATGTGAGGCCGAGCACAGCGGCTTCAACCGCAAGCGCCCCCAGCTGGAAACCGCCCAAGTCTCCATGGCCTCAGGAAGGGAAAGTGCGTCCCTCACAGCAGAACGTCACGCATCACACGAAAGAACGAAGCACTGACAGCTCCAGCGCCCCTGAGCCTGGAAAACACGGCCTCAGTGGTGGAAGCAGACCCCGAGGGCCGCACAGGGGCGAGTCTGTTCATGCGAGACGTCCAGGACCTGCAAACCCACAGGGACAGAAAGCAGGGCGGTGGGGCGGAGCTGGGGGGGGGGTGCAGAAATGCCCCCAACAGGCAGGGTTTCTGGTCAAGGAGGGAAGAGAGATGCTCTCAAACAGGACGGTGCTGAGGGCTCCACACTCGGCAAATTTACTGGAAGCCTTTGAACTGTATGCTTCAAATGGCTGAATTTCAGGGTGTGCAAATGACATCCCAATACAGCGGCTTTCTGAGCATGGCCCACGTGTCCTTCGCCTGTGTTTCTGAGCAGCTGGCTCCCTTTGCAGCCCCCTTGCTGGAGCCCCCAGGGCAAAGGAACTGCCGCCAGGAAAGGAACCCCCAGCCCTTCTCACGAGAGATGTTGGGACAAGGATCCCCAGAGGGAACCTCTCCCCAGCATGCAGAGAAAGCGCCACGGCAGTTCACGCCAGAAAGACAGGAGCTCTCCAGGAGCTGCACTGCTATGTCCCAAACCTGTGCCCAGGGGAGAAGCTGAGCTGGAGCCCAGCACTGCCACAGGGTGGGGTGGGCCATGTTGAGATGCTGTCCCAGCACAAAGCAGGGAGTAAGGATGCTGCTCGGTGGGAAGGGATGTGGCCCTGGGGTGCCTGGGGCCCTGCTTTGCCTATGGGCCCTCGCCTGGCCCTGTGGAATGCCCACGTCCCATGTTAGAGGGAAGCCATGCCCAGCCCAGATCAGAGGCAGCAGCCTGTCCCTCGGTCTGGGTGGGGACCCTCTGCAGAGCTGTGCCCACAGTGGGAGCACAGCAGCTGGGGTTGAGGCCTTCCGGACAGAGCGGTAGACAGGTGCAGTTCGACCTCTGCACGAATCCGCCTACCAGTGCAGCATTGGCCAGCGTCAGGATGGCGCCCATCAGGAGCTCCTTTCCAGTGGCAAGGTTGGAGACCTCCCCAGGGACCAGCACCCGGTCCCATATGCCCAGGCCTGCCATGTCCCCACAAAGGCCTCGGAGCTGTCAAATCCACCCCCCACACTATCTTGCTCCTGGCCTAGAACGAGGGACCCTCCGGGGGGGATCTTGTAGCCCTCCCTGAAGCGGGAGCTGGTGGCCACTACCCTGCGGTCCACATGGACCCAGTACCTGCCGAGGGCGGAAGTCCAGATGACACATACGTGGTGCCACCGGCCGTCTAGCAGTGGCTGGAGGGGCAGCTCCCTGAAGTCTGGGTCTCCGATCACAAAGTGCATGGAGCCGGGGACCAGAGAGTCGCGGCCGTGCAGAACCAGCTTGTTGTCATTTTCTTCGGTCGCATAGGAGAGGAGGGTGCCCAGGTGGCCCGAGGCCGTGGGGACCCAGCTGCAGACGGACAGGGCCCGCAGGCCCGTGAGGAAGCCAGGACGGAGGAAGATGGCGTTGCAGTGGAGGCGTTCGGGAAGAGGAGCGCGGGGCCCGGGCTGCAAACTAGAAACAGAGGGGGGAGTTAGGCTGCCCCGCCTAGGAGCACCTCTGGGCAGGGGGCAGCACCCCCCGTGGCCGACCCACTTCGGGCACTAAAGGCAAAGGTTGCATCTCGCTCATCCTCTGGCGCTTGGCCCATTTTACAGTCGGGAGCGCTGAGACCAGGCGTGAGCACTGCTCCCCCCAGCAGGGCCTGGATCAGCGTCCTGCGGCTGCCGCTACAGATGTGTACATGCACAGCGCTCGAAACAGCACAAACGCAGCATCTGACGTCCCACAGCCTGGAAGGTAGAGGTCCCACGAGGGTCTCTGGGCTAAAATCTCCGTGTGGGCAGGGCTGGCTTCTCCCTCCCACTAACCTGCTATCCTCACAGCCCTCTCTCTCACCAGGACCCTGTGAGGATTCTGGTCCCTGCGACCATCTGAGGTGACCGCCCACCTCAGAATCCTTCATCACATCATCCAGCCTCCTGCCATGCAGGGCGACACCCCCACAGGGTCTGGGACCAGGACGGGCACATCTCTGGGGGGACCTCATCCTGCTGGCCAGGCTTCCTGCCGGATCTGCCCGACAGGGGCGGGGCACCTGTTCCGAGGTTCCGATGGGCAGGCAGGGGGCAGCCAGGAAATCTGCATTTGAGCCCACTGTGTTCCAGGAGGGAGGGCGTTCGGGGGGCAGCCCCAGTCCTCTCTTCCCCTGGGGGCTCTTGTTCTAACCCAGGGCAGTGGTCCTCACCTGGAGAGGACCGTACACCCAGATGACATATGGCCATGTCAGCAGTTTTGGTTGCCACAACCTTGTGGCACACCTGCAGCCCCCCCTTCCTGGAAGCCCTGGTGGTACCCCCCAGGTCAGCCATTTGGCCCTGTCTTAGTGGTGAGGCTCCCAGAACTCTGCAGATGGGGGCCACCTGCTCTACATTAATGGGGCCCCTGGGGCCAGAAAGGGAGCAGCCTGGAAAGCAGAGTCAGAGATAAGTAGGCATCTGGTGGGCGGGGGCCGGGTGCTGCTAAGCACCTTTGGTGCCCCAGACGCCCCCCAACGTGGGACTACCTGGCTGCAGAGACCAGGAATGGCACCGCCGAGAAACCCTCCGCTGGGAGATCAGAAGTGGCAGAACAGGAGCTCCCTGGCGGCACAGACGCAGGGTCACTGCTGTGGTGCCGATTTGATCCCTGGCCCAGGAACGTCCGCACACTGCAGGCACCCCAAAAAACCCCAAAACAAAGCAAATTTAAATAAAAAGAAAAAAGAACAAAAAGAAGTGGCAAAGCAGAACCGGCCCTGCAAAGGCACAGGGCCTCTGCGGGTGGGCACAGGCCCCCTGGGGCGTTGCTGAGGCCGGCCTTGCAGAGAGGGTTCCCACTGGCGATGGCTGAGGATGCCCGAGGGGTCCCACCAGCCCTAACGAGGGTGATGACCAATCTTTCCTGCTGCGGCAGCACCCACTCAAGTCAGCACTGGGCCGGTTCTTTTCTCCTGGGGTGGAGCGTGAACCCGGAAGAAAGCCATGCAGAGGGGCTGCAGGCGCCAAGGGAGATGGGGAGGCTGGCGGGGAGGGCGGGCTGTGCTTACTCTCTCCTGGGCTCTCGGGGGGCCACACCTGGGGGCTGCCTGGGCCCGGGGGCTCCAGTGTCCCCTGGAGACGGCGAGTGGAGTCCAGACAGGCGTCCCCGGGTGCAGGGGGAGCTCCGAGCGCCTGCCTGCCTCCCTGCAGCTGTGGGGAGCTCGGGCTTGAGGGCCTTGGCTGGGCTGCGGTCACCCCTGGGGCAACCACCTGCAGCTGCCCCTCGAGGGCAGCCAGCCTGGCCCCCTGGCTCTGGACGAGGGGCATCAGGCGAGCCAGCGCATCCCGCAGGGCCTGCACGTCCAGGGCCAGGCTGGCGAGGGCACCCCTCTGGGCCTCCTGCTCCCGCTCCCGCCGCGTGCTCCCCTCGCCCAGGGCGGCGTCCAAGGCCAGCAGCCTGCGGTCCAGCTTCCGGCTTCTGCGCTGCATTTTCCGCATCCAGGTCTTGAGGTGACCCAGATCGCCCTGCACGACGGCCTGCGATCGGCTGAGCGCCAGAGCCATGGCCTGGTTCTCCTGGGCCAGGCTCTGGAACCGGGCCTCAATGTCAAGGGACGGGCTGTGGTTGCTGGCAACGAGCCGCAGGTGTGCCAGGGTCGCCTCTTGGGACCTCCGAAACTGTGGAGAGGATGCGGGAGTCACGGGACTGGACTCAGGATGGAGCAGCCAGGCGGGTGATCCCCCACCGGCAGAGGCGGGGGGGGGGGGGGCCAAGCCCAGGTCCCTGCTGCAGGGGTGAGGGCTCCACGTCCGGCTCCCTCGACCCGCTGGTGGACCTGGGGCAGGACGGGGCTTTGTGTGCGTGGCTCGAGGTGGCGAGTCCTGGGTGCAGCCCCTACACACTGGTCACGGGACCTGCCCGGAGACCTCCCACCCCTGTGGCCAGAGGCTGCCGCCTCCCCACCCAGCACCTCTGCAGCAGCACCCCCGCATCTCCCCAACCCCGCCCAGCCTCACACTCGACTGGCTTGTCCTCAGATCGGAGCCCACCAGACCGCGTTCGCTATTTCAGCGGCAGGTGAAAACATCAGTTCATACAAAGCACTGCGCACTGCACGCCGAGGGCGCCGAGTTTGGAGCTCCCAGCCATGTCTCGAACACCCGGCCTTCGGCTGCCGTCACTGGAAAAAGATCAACCGCCCGAAATGGCAGGTCCACATACCTGCTCTTCTAGTCTCCGGAGGCGCTCAAAAAATGGTTTTCTTTGCCCCGCCGGGCTGGCTTCTTGGGACAAAGCCCCATGGAGAGATACAGGCACAAAAATAAGAAGGAAAGGCAGGCTTTTCCTCCCGGGGCAGCGCATCCTGAGACAGACACGGAGCGGGAGGTGCTGTCTGCCTCGAGCCCCTGCCGCCCCCATGCCCCTCCCAGCTCCCGGCAGTGGTTCCCTCCTTCGACCCTGCGTGGGAGTCAGGTCCTTCCTGCCACCTTAATAAAAGGCGCTTGGCATCCAGGCTGGAGGTTCCCAAGGACACAAGCTTAAAACAGATGCAAACAGTTTCTCTGGAAAATAGCTCTCCTGGGGGCAAGCCCTGGGCCAGCTGGCCCAGAGGCAGAGAGGGGCGATTGTTTTAGCAGGAGCGCGCAGACTCATGTTCCCACCAGAAGTGGAAGCAGGACAGGGACCTGGCTGGGGGCCACGGAGTCACTGGAGCCAGCTCTGCATTGGAGCCTGAGTGCGAGCTGCAAATGCTGGCGGCTGTGAAGCGGTCTCTTGCCCTTGGAGAGGGAGAGGCAACGGAACTGGGAGTCACCTGAATTTACTTTGGGGACCAGGTTGTGCTGTGGGCTGAATGGCAGTCCCCAAAAGGTAGGTCGTAGTCTTGCCCTTGGGACCCATAGACGTGAACTTATCAGGGAAAAGGGTCTTGGCAGATGAGGTGAGGTCATCCCGGATTATCTGTGTGAGCCCTGCCTCCAGGGACAAGTGTCCTCATGAGGCAGAGAGAGGACATACATGTGGAGAAGGTGCTGGAAGACAGAGGCTGGGGCTGGGTGATGCTGCCATGGCAGCACCAGGAGCTGCAGGAGCTGAGCAAGGCCGGGAGTGCCCTCCCCAGGCGCCTTCATGTCTTTCTTTCTAAAGAAGAATCTAGAGAAAATTATACACATCATGAAAATTCACTTGGGGTTCCCTGGTGGCACCGCGGGTTCGGGATCCAGCATTCTTGCTGCTGTGGCGAGGGTTTGCTCCCTGGCCAGGGAGCTTTGGAATGCCATGGCCAAGGCTGAAACAAACAAAAACCAAAAACGCCTCAACAGACTCATTTTTAACGGCAATGCTGACCATAGGGTATGGGAGTAAATGTCTACCTCTGAGGGTTCTGCCCGCTTCTGGGAAGCAGCAGCCACAGCCAGGCACCTGCCCCCAGGGAGGGGAGGGAGGGCATTTCCTTAGCTCTGGAATGTCTTTGGCTCTGCCCTTAACGACCACGTGGGCGACAGCATCTTCTCACCCCACCGAAATGCGCTCCCGTCTACGGGAGAGAGAAACACCTGCCCAAACGAAACAGGAACCAGCAGACAATGTGGAGGCCCAGGGAAAAGCGCAAAGCAAGGCGTTCTAAGCAACACGAAAAGCTCTGTGTCCACAGGCAAGAAGCAGATGCCACGAAAAAAGGGACAATCAGAAAGGAAGAAGGAACAACTGCTCTTGGAAATGCAAACCACAACCGACAAGAAAAGACGAAACACTCACAAAATAAGTAAAAGATAAAATACAAATAAGGAAATAACAGAAAAGCTAAAAGGCAAAAAGATGGAAGACAGAATACATAACCTGTGGGACCAACCCAACGAAAAGAAAGCTGTAGCATCAAACTACAGCCAACAGGGAAGAGGCGCTCCCAGCGTGACTCAGTGGTTAACAAACCCGACCAGCATCCATCCATGAGGCCTCGGGTTCGATCCTGGCCTTGCTCAGTGGGTTAAGGATCCAGCGTCGCTGTGGCTGTGGCGTAGGCTGGCAGCTACAGCTCTGATTCGACCCAGAGCCTGGGACCCTCTGTGTGCCGCAGGTGCGGCCCTAAAAGGACAACAGCAACAACAAAAATAGGGGAAGACGTCATTAGGAAGATAATCCAGGGAGGGGTCTTGGCCAGGGGCATCCATCATTTCAAGGCCATGTGGAGGACAGGCCTGCGCAGCTGCAGGGCGCTGGAGCCGCCAGAGGAGCTGCCAGGAACGCTCCGATCGCAGGCTGAGACGTGACCAGCTGAAGAAGCTGCGGGCCTCCTGACATAGCCTGCCGAGATCTACAGCAAAGAACGCCTCTGCCACACCCAGCAAACTGGGGCTCAAGTAAGGCTAAAGAAACGGCTCCGATTCTTGCTCCAAAACCCTTTGAGTAGCAGCAGCTCTTACTGAAGATGAAGAGAGTGAGCCGGAGGACATGCCTCCCGAAGCAACGACGCGGATGGAAAACACGGCAAAGGTTACGCCAACATCAGCAGGACCAGATTTCTTCAATGAAGGAAAGCAGGGGTTTCCTGATGACTGGAAGCTATGGGAGCAAAACATAGAAAGTCTCATCTTGGGGAGGAGTTCCCGTCGTGGCGCAGCAGAACCGAATCCGACTAGGAGCCATGAGGCTTCGGGTTCGATCCCTGGCCTCGCTCAGTGGGTGAAGGATCTGGCGTTGCCGTGGTCTGTGGTGTAGGTTGCAGACGTGGCTCAGATCTGATGTCGCTGTGGCCGTGGTGGAGGCCAGCGGCTACCACTCTGATCAGACCCCTAGCCTGGGAACCTCCATAGGCCTCAGGTGCAGCTCTAAAAACCAAAAAAAAAAAAGAAAAAGAAAAAAAAGAATGGTGTAAGACTATCTTGGAGCCACTTTTTTTTTTTTTTTTTTTTTTTTTTTTTTAAGATTGAGTGGTGGAGTTCCCGTCATGGTGCAGTGGTTAACGAATCCGACTAGGAACCATGAGGTTGCGGGTTCGATCCCTGCCCTTGCTCAGTGGGTTAACCATCCGGTGTTGCTGTGAGCTGTGGTGTAGGTTGCAGACGCGGCTCGGATCCTGCGTTGCTGTGGCTCTGGCGTAGGCTGGTGGCTACGGCTCCGATTGGACCCCTAGCCTGGGAACCTCCATATGCCGCGGGAGCGGCCAAAGAAGTAGCAAAAAAAAAAAAAAAAAAAAAAAAAGATTGAGTGGTACCCCAATAAATGAAAATTCAGAATTTTTTTAAAGAAGACCACATGGCAGACACTCTGGGTCAAAGAAGGGGGGCGACTGACTCCAATTCTCATCTTGCCACATGTCAGACACAACAGCTGAGAAGATCCTAAAACTGTCCAGAGAGAAACACCTGGTCATGTGGAAAGAAATGAGACTTTTCCCCCGAGAAACTGCAGCCTTCTTAGCAGCAAAGTTGGCTACTGAAGACAGAAGAGAAAATTGTGACATTTTTGAGTGAAGTGATTTTCATTTAAAACTGAGCATCCAGGAGTTTACACTTTGGCTCAGCAGGTTACAAACCCAGTGAGGATTTGGATTCGATCCCTGGCCCTGCTCAGTGGACCTGGCTCAGATCCTAAGTTGCTGTGGCTGTCTGTGGTGTAGGCTGGCAGCTGTAGCCTGATTCGATCCCTGGGAACTTGCATATACCACAGGTGCTCCTCTAAAAAAATAGAAATTAAAAAAAAAAAAAAAAAGAGCATCCAGAGTGGTGGGTGAGCTCAGAGGGTCAGAGTGTGGTGCTGATACAATTGTGCGTCTCGCTCAAATGTGACTCCATGTGGAGTAAAGAGTAAAGGCTTAAGAAATACATTCCCTGTGCACCGGGTCCTGAGGTTACATGGTAGGTAGGATTCAGGAAAAGGCCAGGATAGAGGAAAGAAGCAGCTGTGGGAACCAGGAGCGGCCGGGGAAGAATTCGCAGGGTCCCAGCAAGGCACCATCCTCCACTCCTCGCTCACTCACAAACTTCCAACCCATCCCACTTGCTGGGGAAAACCTTTCCAGGTCAGCTCCTTCTCACCATCTGGTCCACACCTGTTCTCACGCCCGCCGCCTCTCTAAGCTTCCTGCACCCGCGGTTGCCCCCTACCGTCCATTCTGCTAACTGCACCCGGGGTGGACCTTCCAAGAGGAGATGGCCTTTGGTCACGCATTTTCTCCTCCGTCCTGATTTTGTTTAATGGCTATTGCCACCTGATATGTTGCACATGCGCTTTACTTGTCTCCTCGACGTGTGAACAGGAACGTTTGCTTCCTTCTCTGCCCGGGAAGAGGGCCCGCTGGGTGCAGCAGACAGTTAATGTGCGTGGAATGAATGCGTCACAGGTGTCCCCTCCACCACCTTTCTGGGCCGAAATGGCACCTCCTCGCGAGGTCTCGCCACATTGCCCCCCAAGGCCGCCAGAGGACGTCCTGCCAAGACGGAAGGTTCCAAATCTGCGCTGTGCATTCCGGCAGCCACGAGCACAGGTGGCTATCAAGCCCTTGAAACGCGGACAGTGCGACCAAGGAACTGACCCGGTGGCCCCTGGTTACCGTGCTGAACGGCGCAGCACCTGTCCCAGGACCTACACACCGCATCCAACCGTAGCCGAAGTCCCCGCAGTTGCCACTGCTTCCCTGCAAAGGCTGAGGCCGAGGGGAGAGCAGGGCCCTGCCTCCGGGAGAGCGGCAAGGCTACACCCGCGGTCGGGGTTAGTAAGCATTGCGGAGGCGCGCAAGTGTGGGGCCGGGAGCGAACGGAGAGAGGGTCGGCGGTCACTGGGGCGCAGAGAAGCCGGGGCCGGGGGAAGGAGGCGGGCGCCGGGGCGCTGGGATCGGCGTCACGCCCCCCACCCCACCCCGAGCGCAGGCGCGGGCGCCGCCGGCCCGCTCGCCTCTTCCGGCTCCCAAGAGTGTCGCCGATTCGTCACGAGCGGCACGAGGGGGGCGGCGCCACAGGCCCCAAAACTCCAGCGGCGGCTCTTTCCGGGTCCGAGAACCTTTTTATCTGCGCCGCTGCGCCGCGCCGCGAACCGAGCTCGGAGCCGGTGGGCCCTCGGCGGCCGTGGCGAATCGGCGACGGGTCGGCCTGGGCTGAGCGGGCGGGGTCCAAGCGCGCCTCCCCCGGGCCCGCTGCCCGCCCCGCGTGGCCACTACCCTCCGGGCCGCTAGGTGGGCTTCGGGCGCGCGCCGGGGAGCGGGCGTGGGGAGGGCGATCTCAATCCGGTCTGCGCCCGGGAGGGGGAGCCGGCGTGGCCCGGGCTGGGCTGGGAGGCCAGGGCCCCTGGGGACGCTTCTTGGGCCCTGATGCAGACTTACCGACTGGCTGGGTGCACCGGTGCCGGGCGGTTGCCTACTTATTGGCTCCCGTGCTGCAGGGGCGCCCGACGTCAGTCCTACCTTCCTGCAGATGTTTCGGGGGGAAGAAGGGAGCTTGGCAAGGGGAACCACAGGTGCATGCACCCGGGAGTTAGACGTGCTAATGAGCCTCCCAGCCAAGCACCGCTGACACTTGGGGTTTTGTTTTGTTTTTTCTTTATATTATTTATTTGTTTATTTTTGTCTTCTATTTTTAGGGCCGCACCTCGGCGGCATATGGAGATCCCCAAGCTAGGGATCCAAACTGTCCTGGGATGCTTACCAGTGTTCCCTCTGCCACCCGCTAGAGGCAAACTAGCACCCCCAGATGTGATATCGAAAGTTGTGTCCAGATGTTCTCTTGTGACCCAGTGGGTTAAGAAATCTGGCATTGTCGCTGCAGCGGTTTGGGTTTCTGCTGTGGTGCGGGTTTGATCCCTGGCCCGGGAACGTCCATGTGACTTGGGTGCAGCCAAAAAAATTATAATAACAGAAATAAAAGATGCCTCCAGACACTGGCATGTGTCCCTGGGGTGAGGGTGCCCTACTGCAGAGGGCGCCATGGAGCAGCTTTTGGTGGAAATGGGGGCAGATGCTGGCCGGAGGGGGGGATACACAGCTGGGTGATTTCAGGGGTGAGAAGGACCCAGCTCCTCAGGAAGCTTAAAACCAGGTCGTGGGGGGGGGGGTGTTCG
Source organism: Sus scrofa (assembly GCF_054392235.1). Lineage (NCBI taxonomy): Eukaryota > Metazoa > Chordata > Mammalia > Artiodactyla > Suidae > Sus > Sus scrofa. The sequence goes on along the minus strand of NC_139385.1, from coordinate 46,800,513 downwards.
GAGAGTATGTGAAAAACGCTCCCTTCCACTGAGTGCCATGTGCATGGCCGCAGCTCCTTGGACTCACCACGTGCTTCTCCTGTGACCGCCAGGATGGATCCCGTCCTCTCTGCCGTCCGGCTCTCTGTCCAGGAGGCTGTTCACGTCCTGTCGTCGTCTGAGGATGGCGGCCACATCTTCTCCACCCTGGGGTCGCTAAAGCACTATCTCGGTGAAACGGAGAACCCAGCCCTCCCAGAGGAGCAGCAGGAGTTTGCCAGGATCCACTTTCCCACCGTCCTCAGGTGTCTTGTTCGCCGGCTGAGCCCCGGCTGGCTGGAGCTGCTGCCCGACGGGCAGCTGGAGCAGCTGTGGGCCAGCTTCTTCCTGACGGGCCCGGCAGACCAGGCTTTCCTGGTGCTGATGGAGGCCATCGAGGATGCGGCCGGGTGAGTGGGGCTGGGTCTGATCGCGGGGTCGCCTGTAACCCCGAAGGGTTTCAAACCAGCGTGTTCTCCAGATTCCGTGAGACGCTGGTGTCACGGGTGGTGATGATAAAACCCGCCTGGCCGCGCACAGACGTGAAAGCGGGTTGTGTTAGTCTCTGCGACGGCAAGGCCCCAGCCCTCTGTCCTGCCATGTCCCCGAGGGGGCAGCCGGCGTGTTCGCGGTCTCGGCGGACAGTGGGCTTAGCCATCTCTTAGGGCCCTTTCCTTCCCCCCGGGGCTCTCAGCCTCACTGTGAGGCACCGCAGCGGGCCCGCTCACTCGGCGCCAGGGCACACGACGGCACGACGGCCCTCGTGGGGCTGAGGCTCTGCGATGCTGCGTCTTCAGCGGTTGCTGCAGGCGTTGGCGTGGAGCAGGGCGGGAGGGTGGCCTGTTCAGGGCTTCCGAGCGGGCGTTGCGCTCGGCCCGGCAGGGGCTCACGTCTGCCTGGAAGCCGGGCTGTTTACCCCTGCTCTTGGTTCAGCTCCAGCTTCCGTCTGATGAAGATGGCGCGGCTGCTGGCCAGGTTCCTGAGCGTGGGCAGGATGGCCGCTGTGTTGGAGGGGCAGTGTCGGCAGCAGGCAGAGCCGGCCTTCCCCCTGCTCCAGGCCACGCTCCTCGCCAAGGTGGTGAGCTTGCCCGATCACCTGGGCAACCGCCTGCAGCAGGAGAACCTGGCCGAGTTCCTCCCGCAGAACTACTTCCTGCTGCTGGGCAAGGAGGTCCTGCGGGTGCTGCAGGGGGTGGTGGACTCGCTCCGAGGTGAGAGCCCTGCTTGCGGCCGTCTGCGCTGGCCGCCGTGCCCTCCCTCCCTCCCTCTCCCGCCTCACCAGATGTCCGGATCTTGCAGCCTCCGGGCAGGGCCATCGGCGGGGCTCTTGGTGTCCCGTCTGGGGCAGCGGAGACCCACCTGTGAAGGTTCTCCTGGCTCCTGGCTGCCTTGGAGGTGGCACGAGCCGTGATCTCTGCGGCCCTTGGCTGGAGTCCGGTGAGGCCTCCCAGGGGGGTGGCTGTTCAAGAGATGACCCCTCACTCAGAATGAGGGCGCGTCCCCAGTCTGGGACCTTACAGTGAAGAGGGTCTGTCCGAAGGGGCCACCGGCCAGGGTCCCTGTCTCCCCGTTGTGGGTCGAGGAACTCAGTTCTCGGGCATTCGGAGGCAGTGCTGGGGACCGACTCTGAGGCTGCTTTTGTGCCTGCGGCTTCCTGGTCCCCCTCTGTTAGTCCTGGTCTCTGGAGCATCAGAAACGTGGCTTCCTCCTTGTTGTGGGACCGGAGGCCAGGGTAGGGGGCCGGATGGCCCGAGGGGGAATGTGTCGGGTGGCCGCTGGTGGGCAGGCTGGCCGAGCTTCGCCTTTCCCGGCAGTGAGGCCCTGTCTTCCTGGCAGCTCCACTCACTGCCGCCTCCCTCCCATCCCAGGTGGCTCGGACTGCTCTGTGTCCTTCCTGTCTCAGGTCCTCGGGAAGGCCTGCATCCTCGGGAGACAGAGTGCGTGCTCCTGTCGGGGGAGAAGCTTGGGCACAGCAGGGGCGGGGGCGGCAGCTGGGGTCCCTTGGTCGAGGAGATGGCCGTGTCCCCTCGCCTGGGCCTGGCCCCGGCCCCGGTGGGCTGATGTCGGCGGCGTGACAGGTGGGCGGGGGCCACAGACACGGGGCGCCTGGGTTCATGACCCCCGTGTGCTTCCCGCAGAGGAGATCCTGGGTGCGCTGGTGCCCCGACTGATGGCGCTCACCCAGGGCCACTGCCTGTGGCAGCGGGTCTGCTGGCGCCTGGTGGAGCGTGTGCCCGACCGGGCCATGGAGGCCGTGCTGACCGGGCTGGTGGAGGCCGCCCCAGGGTAAGCAGCACAGCGCCCTTCCTGCTGCACGTGCTTCTGTGCTGGAGCACTGGCCGGGCCCCCGGAGTCAGCGTGGGACTGTCCTGGGGGGATGCGGAGCTCATGTGCCCCCTCCCCCGCCGGCTGTGCATCACAGGCCTCGCGTCCTCTCGCGGCTGCTGGGGAACCTGGTGACCAAGAGCAAGAAGGCCCAGTTTGTGATGACCCGGAAGCTGCTGCTCCTCCGGTTCAGCTGCACGGTGAGGGCGCCGATGTTGGGTGGGCTGTGGCCACCCAGGTCCCGGGACCACCGCGGCAGGCGGGCTAGGCCATCCTTCAGCCCAGACCCGCTCCCACCCCTGGGCTTCCGCGGCTGGCTGGGCGGGCGGTGTCTGCCTGATGGGCAGTGACGGGACCCCGGCTGTCACAGACACCTGTGCTGCAGAGCCTGCTGGGGTACCTGGCCGAGGACAGCCAGCGACGCCCGCTCCTCATGCAGGTAAGAGACCCTCGGTCCCCCGGGGAGGGGTTCCTGCCTGGGATGGGGGGTGCTGGCCGCAGCCTCCTGGGGGCTGGCGAGGACTGTGGCACCGAGGCCCACAATGTCCTGGGCTGTCGGGGGAGGCCGTGGGGCTGGCTGATGGGCAGGCCTGCCACCCCAGGCGCTGAAGGAGCTCCTGGAGACATGGGGCAGCAGCAGCGCCATCCGCCACACGCCCCTGGCACAGCAGAGCTACATCAGCAAGGCCACCCTCATCTGCCTGGCACACCTGCAGGAGGCGGAGCTCCGGGACTGCCGGGCCGGTGAGCAGGCGGGCAGCGAGCGGCCCATCCCCACCCCAGGCACCCCTGGTGCTCAGTGTGTGCACATTGGTGCTTCCAGAGTTGCTGGCCAGCCTGATGGCGGGAGTGAAGTGCCGCCTGGACAGCAGCCTGCCCCCCGTGCGCCGCCTGGGCATGATCGTGGCTGAGGTGGCCAGCGCCCGGATCCACCCTGAGGGGCCTCCCCTGAGGTTCCAGGTGGGTGAGGCGGTGCTGCCCTCACTCCTGCCTTGTGCCAGCCCCCCTTCGCAGGTCCCGGCCCGTGGGGCATCTGTACCTTGGCGTCTGTGGCTGGGAGGGGCGTGGAGGCGCTTTCCCCTTGCCAGTGCCTGAGCACACGCCCCAGCTGGCTCCTCGGGGGTGTTTGCAAGCAGCTTCCCTGGACGGGCTCTCAGGCTGTCCCGGGCTGTGCGGACGGCAGCCCCTCCTCTCTGCTGGGCCCTCTGGGGTGTCCTTGGAGATGGGGCCGCATCTGCCTTGCCTCAGGGGGATGCCCAGCTCCCCCTGCCTTCAGCCCCCCTTCCCACCCTCTGTGGAGGGGCAGATCAGACATGTGCTCTGGAAAGGCCAGTGGCCACCAGACTGCAGGAGGTGATGGGAGGGCCTCGGAGAGGCCGGTCCCAGCCGACTCCAGCTTATCTGTATTGCAGTATGAAGAGGACGACCTGACCCGCGAGATGCTGGCCCTGGCCACTCCCTGGCCCGTGACTGACAGTCCCTCGGCGGAGGGGTGAGGGTCCCCACCTGGAGCTCCTGCCTGCCTGTCACTCCTGTCCTGTCGTTGCTGAGACAGCTGAGTTGAGGGGTGGGCAGAGGGCACGTCTCCTCAGGAGCCTGGGTCTGGGCCAGAGACCCGCCCCTGAAGACTCCCTCCTTGTTCCCCAAAGCCCACCTGTGGCTCCCGTCCGTGGAGAGGACCCTGACAAGAAGACCGCAGCCAGTGGCGGCCCCCAGGCTCAGCCGGAGGGCTCCGACTCCGAGCTGGACAGGTGGGCAGCCCCATGCGGGCGAGCGTGACGGCGCTGGCGGGACCCATCCCGGGCGGCACCAGCTCCCTCTGCCTCCCATGTGGGACTGAGCCTGGGGCACTCTGCTGCTCCCAAGGGTTCAGGGACTGGGCGTGAGTCCCAGGTGACCGGGGGGCCCTCGTGTCTGCTTCTTCCATCAGTGATGACGAGTTTGTCCCTTACGACATGTCGGGGGACACGGAGCTGAAGAGCGGCAAGGCACCCGTGTACGTGCGGGATTGCGTGGAAGGTACGAGGCCACGTCCCACTTCGCCCCCCCTCGCCCGGGCCCACCGTGGCCGGGGCCCCATCTCACTCAGGGTTCTGCGCAGCTCTGACCGCGTCCGAGGACTGGGAGCGCTGGGAGGCGGCTCTGCGGGCCCTCGAGGGGCTGGTCTTCAGGAGCCCGGCTGCCGCGCGGGAGGTGAGCCGGTGGGGGCCGGGCCGTCAGGGTTGCGGGAGGTGGGCGGTGGCTAGGGGCCCATGGAGCAGAGGGGCTGCGTGTGCCTGGGTGGCGGGGCCTCTGCGGCCGGGAGGAGGAGTGTGCGGCCCGTGCACCCTGACCCCGTGTACAGGTGAGCGTGGAGCTGGCCAAGGTGCTGCTGCACCTGGAGGAGAAGACGGCCGTGGCGGGCTTCGAGGGGCTGCGTCAGAGGGCCCTGGTGGCTGTCACAGTCACAGACCCGGCACGGGTGAGTCCCGGGGCTGGCGGTGCCCGCGTCGTGCCCCCGGTGGTGTCTGCACAGGGGTCCTGCCCCCTGGCTGTGGCCCACAGTGGACTCCCGTCCGGGTGCAGGTAGCCGAGTACCTGACTGCACAGTTCTACGCCCTCAACTACAGCCTCCGGCAGCGCATGGATATCCTGGACGTGAGTGCCCGGGCCTTGGTCCCACCTGCCTCGAGCACGAGCATGCCAGGGGGGCCGGAGGGGGGATGGCCCCATGCCAGGCCCTGCAGGGGAGCAGGCGTTTGCCCAAACCTTCCGACCTGAGACCCTGGGCCCTGTCTTGTCTTTTTGACACTACATGGACTGTGGTGGCTGCGTTATTTTATTTTACTTTTAATTTTTTTGTCATTTTAGGGCCACATCTGCCACAGATGGAGGTTCCCAGGCTAAGAGTCTAATCAGAGCTGTAGCTGCCGGCCTACACCAGAGCCACAGCCACGCCAGATCTGCGCCACGTCTATGAGCTATACCACAGCTCAGGGCAACGCCAGATCCTTAACCCACTGAGCGAGGCCAGGGGTCGAACCTGCATCCTCACGGTGCTGGTCAGACTCATTTCCACCGCGTCATCATGGGCACTCCGTGCGTTATTTTAAATAACAGCTTTGCTGAAGGACACACGCCATGACACTCACATTTAAGATAAGTGTGGAAGAGCCACACAGGGGACTGTTACTTGGCCTTAAGGGGAAGGAAATCCTGACATCATGCTCTGTGAAATAAGCCGGACGCAGAAGGACAGACTGCGTATGATCGCACTACTCTGAGGTCCCTAGAAGAGTCAGATTCACGGAGTCAGAATGGGGGAGGCGGAGGGCGGTGAGCGTGTCACGGGACTGCGTTTCAGTTTGGGAGGATGGGGAGATTCTGGAGGTGGTGGCAGCGGCTGCCCAGCAGCTGAGTGGAGCCAGTGCCCAGCCTGTTCACTGCACGGCGGCAGGATGGCAGGCGCTTCCTCACCGTTCACCCGGGGTGGCAGCAACATGAGAGAGGATTCGGCACTTTGCTGTTCACAGTTGCATGACATTTGGAGTCACCCTCCCAAGGACCCCGTGACACCTCTCCAGCCCCTGGCCCTGCCGCTGCAGCCTGCTCTGCCCATCCTGGGTGCCTCCTAGGCATGGGGTCACACATGTCACCTGCTCAAAGCATCTGTCCCTTTTCCCCAGAGGCGGGGCTGGCAGCAGTGGATGGGCTTTGGGCAGAAAAGCTCCCGGGCACCCTCCCTGCCCCCACAAAGCCACTGAGCCCGAAGACTCGGCGCTGACTTCCGCGGGGCTCCCAGGACCTCCCCACGTGTCTGCCCGGCCTCCGAGGGCACACATTTCCCTGGAACCCTGGGAAGCACTGTCCTTCCCTGGTGCGACGGCAGCTGTGCGGCCTTCCCTCCCCTCTAGGTCCTGACTCTGGCTGCCCAGGAGCTGTCGCGGCCTGGGCGTCTCGGGAGGGCCCAGCGGAGTGCCTCGGGCCCCAGCCCCCAGCCCAGCAGCACCGTGGCTCCCACCTGGCGGGCAGTGGTGGAGGAGCGCATCCGAAGCAAGACCCGGCGGTTCTCCAAGGTCAGCCGGGCCCCTCTACACCCAGGGGACGCGCTGGCCTGTGAGGGGAGCATGTGGGGACAGGCTGCGTGGTGTGACGCTGCTGGGGGGCTGCAGAGGGTGGATGCTGCCCTGCGAGCCATCAGCAGGCCGGCTGGGTGTATGCTGGGTCAGCGGGTCCAGCTAGGCTGGGCTGAGTCCGCTCCCCTGTGACAGTGGGCCACGTCTGGCTATGTTTGGAGACATTCTCGGTGGTCACGGGGCAGGCGCATCCCTGCTGTAAGGTCCCCAGGATGGCTCTGCTCTGTGCCCAGCGTGGGACCTAACGAGCACGCGGGTTTGGCAGGGCTCCGCTGGGCGGGGACTGGCCCCTGTCCCCAATGAATTCAACGCGGTGGCTGGCTACTTCTTTTTCCCCCTCATTCAGCGTTTCGACAAGTGAGTCTTCTGGAGGCCTGTGATTTGGGGATGGGGCCAGGAGCCCTGGACCGGGGCGGGAGGGCTCCCAGGGTGGGCGCCAAGGTGGGCTGTGGGCAGCACTGGGGTCCAGGCCCTAGTCGTGGTTGTCTGTAGCTTAAATTAAGTGACAGGGAACCAGGGCCTCCCCCACAGGTGCCGGGCTCGCGGCGGGTCCTTGACGCCCAGGGAGCTAGGCGTTGGGATGGTGGGCAGGGCGGGGCCACGCCTTTGCTGCAGTGACCCAGCTTCCTGACCCAGGCCCGGGTTTGACCAGGTGACCTTGCAAAGTGACTGGGCATGTGTCCCATGCCTTCTTACAGCTCTGGGCACCACCTGGGACAGGAGTGACGAGGGGTGTCCAGGGGCTTGGGGTGCCTTCGGGAGCCCAGGAGGTGGGGAGCTGGCCCTGAGTACCCAGTCTGCTCCATTTGCTGGGTTCTGTGTTGTAGGCCTCTGGTGACCTTTGACCTGCTGGGAGAGGACCAGCTGGTTCTCGGGAGGCTGGCCCACACCTTAGGGGCCCTGATGTACCTGGCTGAGAACACCTCGGTGAGCTGGGACGCAGCACCCGACGGCCCGCCTCGGCGTCGGCACTGGCCTTGTGTCCCTCTGAGGGCCCCTTCTTGGGACTGGAGCGTGGGACCCAAAGATGGGGTCTGCTCGGTGCTGGGACCCCTGCCCACTGGCTTCTCCTCTTTTTAGGTGGCTGTGCCCATGGGCAAGGCCCTCCTGGAGTTCGTGTGGGTCCTTCGTTTCCATGGCGATGGGTGAGTGGCTGCAGGGTGGGGGGCGGGGAGGATGAGGGTGTCTGAATCCTGCCGGGACGTGGATGGTGGGAGGTTGGTGGTGGCTCCCAGGAGTGGCCGGGAGGCAGCCTGGCAGGGCTCTTCCTCAGCAGGAAGGGACCCAGCCGGCTTTCCCTGGCCCGGGTGGGCGGGCACCAGGCCAGGGCTCCTGGGGCTCAGCCTCCCGCCCTCTCTGCAGGTACATGCGCCGGGGCTTGCTGTCTGCCGTCTCCGCCGTCCTTCTCAGCCTTCCAGCTGAGCGGCTGCTGGCAGACCTGCCGGACGAGCTGCTGGAGACCCGGTCCTGGCTGGCAGGTGGGCACCGGGCCTGGGCTGCGGCAGAAGGCTGGTGTAGCCTGGAGCAGCCCCGCCCATGCGGGCGTCCCGTGGCAGCCCTGTGTGTGCACCGAGGGTCCCCCAGTGTGGGGCTGGGGACACGGCCAATGTAAGATCACGTCGGGGAGCTCTGTGGGGGGTCGGAGGGAAGACGGCAGACGTGGCAGGTGGAAGGTCCCACTCTCAGCAAGGTCGCAGGAGTCACACAGGGCTGATCAGCCTGCTCCTGCACTTCCTCTGGCCACTGCCCTCCATCACACGTGAGTTCTTTTTAAAAAGACTCTGGGAGTTCCCATTGTGGCGCGGCAGAAATGAAGCTGACTAGCATCCATGAGGATGCAGGTTTGATCCCTGGCCTCGATCAGTGGTTAAGGATCCGGCGTCGCTGTAAGCTGTGGTGTAGGTCACAGATGCAGCTTGAATTTGGCGTGGCTGTGGCTGTGGCGTAGGTCGGCAGCTGTAGCTCTGATTCGACCCCTAACCTGGGAGTCTCCATATGCTGCTGGTGCGGCCCTAAAAAAAAAAAAAAAAAAAAAAAGACTCTGTGGCCCTAAGAGCCACTGGAACTACTGTGCCCACGCCCAGCACACTTGAAGGCCTGGTGTTCCAATGGCAGCCTTTCTGTCCTTTTCTGCCGACCCCACTGAGGTCACTGCTGGGCCCGACTTGTGTCCCATTGAGCAGCATGGCTCAGGGCCTTGGGCTGTGAGTGCAGGTGCCCAGCCCACCCCAGCCCGGCTGGTAAGGAGCCCTTTGCTGGCACCCAGGGCGGTGCTGGTGCCGCGTGGGGCTACTCAGGAGCTTTAAGCCACGCAGGCAGGGGCTGGCCCTCAGCGCTGCTTTCCTTTCCGTCTGGGCAGATGTGGCTGAGAAGGACCCGGACGAGGACTGCAGGCTGCTGGCGGTGAAGGCGCTGCTGCTTCTGGAGAAGCTCCGAGACAAGCTGCTGGCACTGTCCTCTCATTAGTGCCTGACCTCCACGCCCTCGGGACCCCCCCACCACTCCACCACTGGAAGCAAGGAGGCGGGGAGGCCGGCGGCGGGGGAATGGGCCGGCCACAGGTACAGCCACGGAGGCCCTGCCCCAGCCCCGCTGCTGCCGCCCCAGGTCCACACAGGGCCCTGGGCTCTGCCCGCACCAACAGGGGCTGGGACTCCAGCAGGGCCGCTGTCGGTGCAGCTCTGGGCTGGGGGCTTCTGAGTGACCTGCCCCCAGCCCCTTCCGTCACCCTAAAGCAGAGTACTTTAAAAGCAACGGCGAGGAACAATAAAACACATGCAGCTCTCCACGGGCCTCTCCCCACAGGGACCCTGGTGCCCAGATGGCCCTGGGAGGGGAGCCACCAAAGTGGGGGACACGGGTGTCTGAAGAAACAGACTTTATTTGGAGAGTCTAGGCAGCTGGGGGAGCTCCCCCCGCACCCCCATGACGTCACGGCCCCCTTGTGGTGGGAGATGGGGACAGAAAAGCTTGGCCTAGACAGACAGACCCCTGGGATTAGGGCGGAGCATCCACGCTGCTGCCGGGACGCAGGGCGGGACTATGCTGCCACCTTAGCTCATGAGGTTCCAGAAGCTTCTAGGCTTTAAACCCTGTCCTTGGGGGCGTGTCACAAGAAAAATGAACCAACCCCCTTGACTGCAAATGGGCTCAAACGAAATCCACAGGGGCCAGGAACACAGAAGGGGTGGCTTCGAGTCCCCCTCCCAGGCAGGCTAGCACGTCTCCCAGCTCTGCCTCCAGACCCAGACCCACTTTGATGACAAAGGCGGGCTGCTCCTCCCGGCTGTGGCCGTGGCTGGGACGCCCCGGAGCCTGGACAGCAGCAGGCGAGGCTCAGGGACCCCCCTCCACCTCCTCCACCACCTCCTCGTCCATGTCCTTGTCCTCCGCGTTGCCGTGGCACATCGCGGGGACACCCAGGCCCTGGTGCACGGCGTCCAGGGCCCGCTGGCTCACGTAGTAGGAGAGTCTGGCCGAGGGCAGTCTCTTCTGCATCTCCTCCAGGTACCTGTAGGCCTGGGTCACACAGAACAGCTGTTACCGCGCAGGCCTCAGAGCCTGGCGGCTCCGGGGACAGGGAGGGCGGCTTCGGCAGGGGCTGTGCGGGGACTCTCCAGGCATTCCGGGGTGCAGCGCAGGCCCTAATGGGCAGCGCTGCCCCCTGAGCGGGCCAGTCCTGTGGGCGGCCCGCGTGCAAGGACCCGGTGGACCTGCCCACCCAGGGTGCCCGCGGGAGGCCTGAGGGAGGGGTGCATTCACAGCTCCCGACTCATCCCTCCAGGCGTGCGCTCGTTGGGCTGGACGTCGGAAATGGTTTGTCTCGGGCATCTGGCTGGCCCCAGTTAGTTGGGACTGTGACCAGTGCCGTGCGTGTGGCCCTCCCCGCAAGCTGCCCAGGGGGAGTCTGTGGAGAGCGGGGGCCTCCGCAGCTCAGCCTGGGGGACCTGCCCCCCACAGCGACGGCCACGCAGCAGTAGGGGCTGGAACTGGGCACGCGAGCTGCTAAGGCTAACAGCCCCAGGGTACGTGGCCTGTCCATTTAAAATGTGACCAAAACTTCTATGAGTTTCGTGACAGGAAGTAATGGTCACAGCTTAGTGTTTCTTAAAGGTAAAATTCTAGAGCAGTTCCATCTCAGTTGGATAAAACTAAGGTATAAAAAGATGAAGCAGGAGGGACTTCCCCTCGCAGCGCAGTGGGAACGACTCTGACTAGGAACCACCAGGTGGGTGGCGGGTTCAGTCCCTGGCCTTGCTCTCTGGGTTAAGGATCCGTGTTGCCCTGAGCTGTGGTGTAGGTTGCAGATTCACCCCGGATCCCGTGTGGCTGTGGCTGTGGTGTAGGCTGGCAGCTGCAGCTCCAATTCGCCCCCTAGCCTGGGAAACTCCATATGCTGCGGGTAGGGCCCTAAAAAGAAAAAAAAAAAAAAAAAACCCCGAAGTTGGGTGTTTGGAGGGATGGGATGCAGCACACAAGCACCCAGGAGATTTCAAGCAAGCCCCCTGGGAGCTGGGAAGGCACGCAGGCCCTGGATGCGTCCTCAGCGGTCTGCCGAGAGCCGGAGACCAGCCAGGCCGGTGCGAGCTGTGGTGAAAACCCAGCTGGGCAGCAGTGGGGTTTAGGGGTGCCCATGCTGAGGGGGGTAGACTGCGGGGAGGGAGGCCAGAAAGGATGCATGGGGGAGAACCCCACGGTGCCAGAGGGCAAGCAAGCGGTGTCTCTCGAAAGAGGGTTGGGGTCCATCAGGGCTGGACTTGGGACGGGCAGTGGGGACCGAGCAGGGAGACATCCCGGGGCCGCAGGGCCCTGTGCCCCCACTGGGAGGAAACCCCCGCAGGTCTGTCCTTAGCCACTTAGTTAGAGGTTTTCAAAATGTGGTTATGGAAGGAATACGCAAGGGTTGAGACAACAAGGAATTTGGTGGGATAATGTGATTTTCGGTTAATTTTGAGGATGCAGGGGTCTGGGCATCTCTGCTGTACAGTTTGATTTCATTCTTCAAAAAAGAGGGAACCTGCTGGGACCGGCTTTAGAGCTGCTGGCCCAACAACAAGAGGGCTCGGTGAGCGGACGTGGCAGGGCCAGAGGACGTGTGCGAGTGGGCCGGGGAGGCTGGGTTCCCAGCGCCGACTCACAGACCAGCCGCCACGGACCACGGGGGGCGTTCCTGGGGATTCTGGGCGCCGTGTCCCATGAGACTGGCGTGGCCACTGGCAGTGTTTCTGGGATGATGGGTCAGTACATGGTTTGTGAGCACCTGGGAGAAGACGGCGGGGGGACCTGGGGGTCACGGTGGTCTCAGCGGGAACTGCTGGTGAGGGCCGTGCCGGGGGCGGAGCCTGTGGTGGCAGCGAAGTCTGTGTGACGCCAGAAATGCAGATGGGAGAGGTCTGCCATCGGGTATGGGAGGATCGAGGTGGAAGAGAACGAGATTCCTCCAAAGAGATAGACAGACGGACGGACGGACGGAAAGCATGAAGAGACGCCCACATCGCTGATGATAAAGAAACGCCAATCGTCACGACTACGCGGTACCACCTCACGCCAATCACAGTGGCCGTCGTTAGTAAGCCTACAGATGACAAACGCCGGCGAGGGTGTGGAGAAAAGGGACCCCCCACAGTGTGGGTACGGATGTAAACTGTCACAACCACTATGGAGACCAGCACGGAAGCTCCTCAGAAAAGTACATGTAGAACTAGTGTATGACCCAGCAATCCCACTCCTGGGCACAGATCCAGATAAAACTACAAAAGGTACATGCAGGAGTTCCCACCGCGGCTCAGCAGTAATGAACCCAACTAGTATCCCTGGCCTCGCTCATTGGGTTAAGGATCTGGCGTTGCTGTGAGCTGTGGTGTAGGTCACAGATGTAGCTCAGATCTTGCTCGCATGGCTGTGGCTGTGGCGTGGGCCAGCAGCTATAGCTCCAATTAGACCCCTATCCTGGGAATTTTCATATGCTGTGGGTGCGGCCCTAAATAGCTCCGCCTCAAAATAGACACATGTACCCGTATGTTCATAGCAGCACTATTCACAAGAGCCAAAACAAGGAAGCCATCTGGATGTCCATTGACAGAGGAATGGATTAGGAGGATGTGGTACATGCAATGGAATACTACTCAGCCATGAAAAAGAACACACTAACGCCATGTGCAGCAACGTGGACGGAACTAGAGACTCATACTAAGTGAAGTCAGTCAGAGAGAGAAAGACAAATAGCATATGATATCACCTATATGTGGAATCTAAAATGTGGCCCAAGTGAACTTATTTACAAAACAGAAACATGCTCACAGATTTTGATAAAAAATACTTATGGTTACCAAGAGAGAAGTGTAGGGGTGGAGGAAGGATAAATTAGGAGGCTGGGATTACTGTACACACACTGCTGTGTATACGCCAGATGACCGGCAAAGACCCACATGGCACAGGAACGCTACTCAATGTTCTGTGATAATCTCTATGGGAAAAGATTCTGAAAAAGAATGAATGTATATATATGTGTGTGTGTGTGTCTGAATCACTTGGCTGTACACCCGAAACCAACAGAACACTACAAATCACTCCACTCCAAAAACAAACAAACAAACACATATTAAAAAGAACAAGGACAGTCTTCTGGTGAAGGCGGGGTCCTCAGACCAGCTCCCCCACAACAGTGATAAACTGGGCAAAACATAAAAGGCTCTGGAGACCCCCCGTGGCTCAGGGGTTAACAAATCTGACCAGTACCCATGAGGATGAAGGTTTGATCCCTGGCCTCGCTCAGTGGGTGAAGGATCCAGTGCTGCCGTGAACTGTGGTGCAGGTTACAGATGCGGCTGTGGCTGTGGCGGCTACAGCTCTGATTTGACTCCTAGACTGGGAACCACCATATGCCGCAAGTGCGACGCCAAAAAGAAAAACAACAACAAAAAAAACATAAAAGGTTCTGAAAAACAACTACGGGCAGGTAGACTAGGGGAACTGGTGTCTGGGCTGAGTTTAATGCTTGTCGCAACTTTTGCCTCAGGAGACACCTGTCAGGGTCACCGTGGGAAGCTGAAAAACTACACAGAAGAGCTCCTGCTGCAGTGCAACGGGACTGACAGCGCCTCTGCAGCGCAGGGACGAAGGTTCCACCTCCTGTGGGTTAAGGATCTAGTGTTGCTGCAGCTGCAGTGTAGGTTGCAACTGTTGCTCGGATCTGATCCCTGGCCTGGGAGCTCCATGTGCCATGGGGTAGGGAGAAAGGAAAAAAAAAAGGTACATGGAAACCCACACATTTCTGGCTGCAAGAACCAGACTCAGAAGTGCATCCGCCGTCTCAGCTGGGGTGTGAGGAAGCAGCAGTTCCCAAGGATGAGCTCTGCCCCGATCCCCCGTGACCCACAGTCCGTGTGTGCCTCCAAGAGGCCGGACCTGAGCAAAAAGACAGCGGAGACCGCAGCGGCTGCTCACACGGGGCAGGAGGGCGCACTGAGACTGAGCTGAACCCGGATGGCTGCCTAATGAAAGAAAGAAGGGGAAGTACTCCTGGGGGAACGTCACGGAACCCGGGCTCTCTGTGAGCCACCCACAGGGACTCGCACACCAGAGAGGTCATCAGACATAAAAAGAAATAGGAGAACCTGACCTATGCTCAAGAGAAAAGACAAATAATGGCGACTAGCTCCATATGAACCAGACGTTTGAATTAGTAGCAAAAAACTTGACAGCAGCAATTATAACTATGATCGAGTGTATACAGGAAAATATGGGGGGTTTTTTGGTTGTGCCTGTGGCATGTGGACGTTCCCAGGCCAGGGACTGAACCCTCGTCGCAGCCCTGACTGGAGCACCTGCAGTGACAACACCAGATCCTTAACCTGCTGTGCTACAAGGAAACTCCAATACATATACATTTTTTTTCTTTTTCGGCCCTTCTGTGGCATATGGAGTTTTTGGGCCAGGGGTCAGATCTCAGCCATAGTTGCAGCCTACGCCACAGCTGTGGCAACGCCAAGTCCTCTAGCCCACTGCGCCGGGCCGAGGATTGAACCTGTGTCCCGGGGCTGCAGAGATGCTGCTGATCCTGCTGCACCATAATGGGAACTCCCAAAATAGGTTTTTAATAAATGAACAAAAAGGATGTTCTAGCAAATAAAAATAAAAACTAAAAGGAGTTCCCATTGTGGCACAGTGGAAATGAATCTCACTAGGAACCATGAGGATTTGGGTTCGATCCCTGGCCTCTCTTGGTGGGTTAAGGATCTGGTGTTGCTGTGGCTGTGGTGTAGGCTGGCAATTGCAGCTCTGACTCGACCCCTAGCCTGGAAACCTCCACATGCCACGGGTGAGGCCTTAAAAAGCAAAAAAAAAAAAAAAAAAAAAAAAAAAAAAAAAAAGAGAGAGAGAGAGAGAAAGCAGAGTAGAGAAAGACAGGCAGGCAGGCAGGCAGAGGGGACGCTGGAATGGAAAATGCGGACCCGATCAACATGAGAGCAGACACCGCAGAAGGAAGCCCTGAATGAAACGACAGCAACGCCGCCGCACACCTGCCACCATGCCTGGCCCCCACAGGTGCCGCATCTGCCTGACGCACAGACCCTTCCAAGGAGCTTGGAGCAACCCGAAGCGTGCTAGCATCTGCAGACCAGGGAACCGGTATTTTCCGGACGAGCACCGAGGTGTTCCAAGACCATGGAGAAGATACCAGAGAGCCCACGGGGCTGTAAGGGAAAGCCTAAGAGGTTTCTGCCTCCAAGAAGACCCAGGGGCGCCCCTGCGGGCTGCATCCCATAGCTGGTTGCATCCCGTGGCTCCCATCTCAGCCGGAATAGCCCATTTTAGCGCAGTGAACGCAGAGCGGAGATGGAGTCCAGCCGTCCTCGACCCGCTGGCAGAGGCTCAAAAGATTCGCAAAAGTGGAAACAACACAAAAGCGGCACCTGTGGAGCCCCCCCCCCCCCCGCCGTGCACAGGTCCTCGCTGCCCGCAGCCTCACCGTGCGCAGGTCCCCCGCCTGCACGTGGCCCTCCACCAGGAAGCCGCACACGTCCCCGAGGCGAACCGTGCTGTCGGGGCCCAGCTCCTCCAGGAGCAGCTGGCCCTGCCTGAGTGCCTCCTCGGGATCCTCGGCGTACATCCTGCGGAGCAAAGACGCCTGAGCCCCACCCGGCACGCGGGCTGCGGGTCGGAGGGCAGAGCGGGCTCTCGGGGAGGGGATTCCCTGAAGCTGAGGCAATTCGTTAACCAGTCAACTCACAAATTCACTAACTTAAGAACAACGCCAAAAAAAAAAAAAAAAAAAAAAAAAAAAAAAAAAGGAGTTCCCGTCGTGGCGCAGTGGCTAAGGAATCCAACTAGGAATCATGAGGTTGCGGGTTCAATCCCTGGCCTTGCTCAGTGGGTTGGGCATCCAGCGTTGCTGTGAGCTGTGCTGTAGGTTGGATCCCGCGTTGCTGTGGCTGTGGTGAAGGCCAGCTTCTACAGCTCTGATTGGACCCCTAGCCTGGGAACCTCCATATGCCGCGGGAGCGGCCCAAGAAATGGCAAAAAGACAAAACAAAAACAAAAACAACGCACTGCTTGGTCACAGTGTGGGTGCTGGCACCGCCACACCAGACTCGGGACTGCAGGGGTCGTCAGGCAGGCCAGAGGGGACAGCGGGGCAGGAGCTAGGGCGTGGACAGGGCTGTCACTGTGTGGGGACACTCAGGCGGGGGCAAAGGCCAGCGTGGCGACACGATGCGTGGTCCGCCTGCCCAGTGGGTGGGGTGCGTGTGGGCCCTGCTGGGAACAGGGCTTTGGACTCGGTCCGGGGCTGGTGGTGGAGGCAGGACGGCGGGGCAGGCCTGCCCTCTGGCCCTCCCGCGGTCTCTGCCGCCAGTTCCCCTGCCCCCTCCCTCCCGCAGCCCAGGCTCTGCGGCTGCTCCTGAACCCACGCATCCCAGCGGGGAAGCACCCTTCACGGAGCCCCGCTTTGCCATCCGTGTTCTTCTTTCAAACGCCCATCCTCAGACAAGGAGAGCACTCTGAGCGGTTGAGGCGGGAGCTGCGCTCTGCTGCCCCAGGGCCCCGACACGCTGCAGGGTGTCGGGTTAAACAGGGGGGCCCTCTCTGAAAACGGCCTGCGCGCTGCCCTCCAGAAGCACCTGCCCGAGCCCCGCTCGCGCCCGGGCAGGCCCGGCCCCCAGACCCCGCCTCCCGACCCAACCACGGCCCTTGTCCTCCGTGCTCTCTGAGAGTGGCCCCAGGCTCTGAGGGAGCCCGGAGAGCCCAGGCAGGCGCGCGGCCTCGGGGCTGCCCTCCCCCCTCCCCCTGCCCCGCCGCCGTCCAGCTGTCTGAGGACGTCCTCAGAGCGTCCCAGCGACGGCGACGACGCACCTGCGGGCTTGCATGAAGCGCTTCACCAGCGTCATCCTGCTCTGCAGCTGCGCCAGCCGGGCCTCGTGGTCCAGGGGGCTCCGGGCCTTGGCCTTGGCCAGGCACTTGTAGGCCTCGGTCAGCGCCCCGTGGGCCTTGTCGTAGTTCTGGTACTCATCGACCTCCACCTGCGCGAGGAGGCATCAGGACCCCCGGACCACACGCCGCACCCCACTCAGGGCCCAGGAGGGGGCGCGTCTACCTGGGCGCAGGCGTCGTAGAAGCCGGCCAGGAGCTCGGGGGCGCGGCCCCTGGTGTAGAAGCTGATGATGTTCTTCATGATCTCGGGGTCCCGCCGCCAGTCCAGGGACTGCAGGTAGTTGGCGGCCATCACGTAAACCTCCTTCTGCCTCGAGACGCCCGCAAAGAACACGATCTTCTCCGTGTCCCCAGACTTGAGCAGCGCGCGCATGGCCTGGACAGAGGACAAGCCGGGCTGGGCCCTCCTCCGAGTAGGGCTGCGGGACGCGGTGCCCTCCAGCCCTGCCCAGAAGTCATCCCCGTGGGGGCGGGGGGGGGGCCGCTCACCTTGAGCCGGTCGCCAGCCTGCGTGTACTTCTTGGCAGCCAGGTGGTAGCTGCCCTGGCGCATGCAGCAGCTGGCCACCTGCTCCAGCAGCTCACGCCGCGACTCTTCCGACAGGTCTGCGCAGTCCTTGGCCACGGTCATCTTCTCCGCCATCTCCTCTGTGATGGTCAAGTTCTGCTCCAGGCAGAGCTGCAGGGCTTCCTGATACTGCGAAGACGCCGCAGACGCCGAGACAGGGCTGTCACCCGTGCGCAGCGGGAGGGCTGGGGCCCCCCACCCACGCCACCTCCCGGGAAGAGGCAGCCACGGCCAGGGCAGGGCACCTGACTTCCTCTTGCTGCTGACATTCTATTTTTTTTTTTTTTTTCCTTTTTGGTTTTTTAGGGCTGCACCTACAGCATATGGAGGTTCCCAGGCTAGGGGTCGAATCAGAGCTGTAGCTGCCGGCCTCCACCACAGCCACAGCAACTCAGGATCTGAGCCAGTTCTGAAACCTACACCACAGCGCATGGCAAAGGCGGATCCTTAACTCACTGAGCGAGGCCAGGGATCAAACCCACAACCTCATGGTTCCTAGTCGGATTTGTTTCCACTGTGCCACAATGGGAACTCCAGCTACTGACATTCTAGAGGAAGGAAGGAAACATGGAGATTTTGTCACGGGAGGAAAAGGAAACCAGAAGTTAATTTTCTTTCACGCCTCTTTTCAAAGTTTTAAATGAGGGGGCTGAATTAATTTAATTGACTTTCTCAAAAATTTAAGACACATTTTATATCCTTCAGGTAAGAATTTGTGGGGAAGCTCCCATGGTGGCTCAGTGTGCTAACGAACACAATTAGCATCCATGAGGACACAGGTTCGATCCCTGGCCTCGCTCAGTGGGTTAAGGATCCGGCGTTGCCTCTGGCTGTGGTGTAGGCTGCAGATGCGGTTTGGACCTGGCGTTGCTGTGGCTCTGGTGTAGGTTCAGCTGCAGCTCTGATTTGACCCCGAGCCTGGGAACTTCCATGTGCTGCGGGTGCAGCTCTAAAAGAAAAAAAAATTGTGTTGGGAAAAAGAGAACTGTGTCTAAGAGACGATGCCTCCTGCTGGCAGCTGCCACCAGTCTCTGCACCGAGAACCTGCCAGGCGTGTGCCCATGGTCTTGCTGGTCTCCGTGCACACACACACACACACACACACACAGAGCTGCCCTGCAGATGGCGGCCGAGGGCAGGAAGCCCGGGGCTGAGCAGGCTGGGATGCGCCTGTGAGGCGCTGCTGCTGGGCTCCTCCCCGAGCCTGGGGACATCTGTTTCCCATCACAGGCTGGTGGGGTTTCTGGCCTCTTCGCCGCTCCTGGGCTGAAGGGCGAACAACGTGGTCCCCTTGAGCATCCATCTCTCTCCTTTGCTGGGAACGAGGCTGAGCACCCTCAGCTGAGACATGCAGCGACCGCCGGCAGTTCCTTTTCAAATGGGCTGTCTTCTCCGCCCTCCCTTTGGAGGTGTTGGTAGCGGCCTTCCCAGCTTACAGAGCCGCCATCCCCGTCTGTGTTGGGACAATTAGCCTTCCGGGCTCAGGGAGGATACACTATTGGCCTTTGCCTATTTTCCATGGGCTCTTTTCAGATTCGCATTTTGTCAAAGTTTCCCGTTAGGGCTGCTGGGTTTGAGCTGTGCTTAGTAAACGCCTTCCCTCCTTTAAAGTCGTTGACCTCGTGGCTTCTAATGGAACTGGGTGCCTCCCCGCGCGCTGAGACCCTGACCCGCGTGGGGCCAGCTCCACGCAGCGGGTGAGTAGCGCCAACTGTACTTTGCCCACGAGGCCCCTGCTGTGCCCACCCCGTTGGTTGGTGGCTCATCGTCCCCACGTTGCGAGGCGTTCCTTCCCCACGAGTAAAAGAGTAAAAGTGCACGTGGATCTGGCTCTATTTCTGGATTTCCTGGTATTTCCCGCTGAGCTGGAGGCCCAGTTATGCACCAGCCCCCAAACACCTGGCTGTGATATGGTTTACGATTGAAGAGATGTCATCACCTCTTGTTGGTGTCTTTCCAGATTTGTCCCGGCTCTCCTGGCTTAGCAAGTATTCCCCGTGAAACTAAAGGATCCACTTATCTAGCGAGAGGAAGCACTGCAGTGTTTTTTCCTGGGGCCAGAGTGTGTGTGGGGCTCTGCAAACACCGCCACTAGTGTGTGTGCCTGCTCATCTGTCAAGAAATCTGCTCAGTCGCTTGAGACTGAATTACGTGCCCAGTTCTGCCTGTGGGGAGAGAGGCCTTCCAAAATCCTGATAATCTCCCTCAGCTCCATGCAGGTTCCACCGAGGGAAGTTTTTCTACTTAAGAAAGTTGAGTGGTGTTTCCGTTGTGGCGCAGTGGAAACGAATCCAACTAGTATCCATGAGGCTCGGGTTCGATCCTGGCCTTGCTCAGCGGGTTAAGGATCCGGTGTTGCCATGAGCTGTGGTGTAGGTCGAAGACGTGGCTCGGATCCCACATGGCTGTGGCTGTGGTGCAGGCCGGCAGCTGCAGCTCCAATTGGACCCCTAGCCGGGGAACCTCCATATGCCGTAGGCACGGCCCCAAAAAGACAAAGAAAGAAGGATGGGTGCGCAAACCCCTCAGGATGCTGCTGTCAGAAACTAGAAAACAGCAAGTGCCGTGCGGTTGTGGAGAAACGGGGACCGGGCGGGGCCGCTGGGGTGGCGAGTGCTGCAGCTGCGGGAAGCCGGGTGGCTCCCGGATGCCGAGAGCACGGTTACGTGACCCGCACTTCGCTCTCCAGGAAAACCCCGCAAAGAACTGAAATCAGGGTCTCAGAGAGGCGTCTGCACACGCACACTCACACTTAATCCCAAGAGTCAAAAGGCAGAAACCACCGGAACATCCACCGAAGGACGACAGACAAGCCAGGTGGGGTCTGTGCTGCCGAGGGCCGGACCTCAGCCTCAGACGGCGGGACACACCCTGCAGCACGGGTGACCCTGGAGGACACAGGCTCCGTGCAAGAAGCCCGTGGCAAAAGAAAACACTCCACAGAGGCGTCCCGGGAGACCCAAACTCAGACAGAAAGGAGGAGGGCGGGGCCAGGGCTTCAGTTTGGCTGCGTGAAAAGGTGCAAGTACTTAGCGCCCCGAGCTGAACTCCCAAAACACAGCTAAGGTGAGAAGTTCACGCTCCGCGGCCTTCAGGACACACGCGGAAGGAAGGGCGATGCCCTGGGTACCCCTGGAAGCGGGCAGCCCGTCCCGTACGGGGGGTGACGGGGGGGGGGGTCTCAGCCTAGGCGCCCCAAGCCTGGGAGGGCAGCAGGTACCTTCCTGGCAGCCAGCAGCAGCTCCACCGCCTTCTCGTACTGCTGGTGCTCCAGGAAGAAGTCAGAGCAGCGGGTCAGGAGAGCGGGGTCTGACTTCTCATCCAGGTCCTCGGCCACGAGCTGCAGGGCCACAAACTGCTGCGTGGCGAAGGCCAGCTCCAGGGCCTTGGAGAGGTGGCCGGCCTGTGGATGGGACGGCGGGCAGTTCTGAGCAGGGCCTGGTGCAGTTCGGGGGGGTGGGGCAGGGCCGGGCAGGCGTGCGGGGCGGGGCGGGACTCTGCAGGGTGTAGCGGGGCCCTGAGGGGAGGGGGGTGTTGTGGGCACACCAGGTGCTGCGGGGCCGCCCAGGCGGGGCTGGGGAAGTACCGGCCAGGCCCCACCTTGTGGTACAGCACGACCGCCCGGTCCGCCTGCTCGCCCTTTTCCTCGTAGTAGCGCGCCGCCTCGATCATGTCCTCAGGGGAGCTCAGCAGGGCCAAGTTCATGAGCTGGTCGTCCAGGCCATGCTCCTGGGGTGGGGGCGTCAAGTCTCTGAGGCGGGGCCCACCTCCTCCCTCTGACACAAACGTGGCTTCTAACCTCCGCCTGGGTGCCTCATTCTCAGAGGCCTCCTGCCCTTTTTCACAGGAAGCTGCGAGAACTGCCTGGCACGAGGGCTCTCGCCTTTTGGTTTTTGTCCCAGGTGAGACCCTGGGTGGAACATTTTTATGGATGTAGCCCGTCCGATGGCTTCCAGGGCAGGGTCTGCTGAGGGTGGGCAGTGGACAGCCTTACCACTGGCTCGGGACCTGGATCCTGGGAAGACCCTGGAGCCCACCCAGTGCTGTGCTGACGTGGTCGGGAGGACGAGCTGGATAGGAGGGCAGAGGTGGGCAGGGGGAAGAGCTGGGCAGGGGGAGGAGCTGGGCAGGAGGGCAGAGTGCACGCTGGCAGAGTGAGGGGTGCTGGGAGGTACCGGGTGGTGGGCGCAGGCAGGGGTCGTGACGCTCACGGGACGGTTCTCTAACTTTGGAACGGGGGCAGTGACGATGAAGCCCACCCCCACCCCAGCTGCGTGGGCGGGGCTGGGGCCTACCTTGCACAGGCGGATGGCGTTGTTGAAGGCCTGTGCGCGCGTGTAGAAGTGCACAGCCTGCCCCACCTCCTCCTGGCTCTCGTATTGCCGGGCCAGGTGGTACGAGGCCGCCCAGTTGCCGGTCTCGCTGGCTATCTCAGCAGCCTGGACAGGGAGACGGGGCCTTGTGTCCAGCGCTCCCTCGAGCACCCGCCTCCCCCGGGGGCCCTTACCTTCTGGATGTTGCCCTGGAAGCAGTGAATGCGGACCAGGGAGAAGTAGTCCTGCGCCAGCCCATAGTAGTGCAGCGCGGCGTCCATCTCAGCCTGGCTCTCCAGGTACTGGGCCCACCACCTCCAGAGGGTCCTGCGGGGGCCGCATGTTCTCCCTCAGGCCTCGCTCCCGCAGGCAATGAGCCGGGTCCGCACACCACCTGAGGGCGCGCTTCCGCGGGCGGCGGAGTGGCGGGTGGCAGAGGCTGAGGCTCTGGGAGGGGAGCCCCGCCGGCCAGGCCTTACCTGTCCTTCATCGTGTTGACGTAGCGCTCCAGGAACTGCAGGTCCTCCGCCAGCATCCGCGGCACCTCGAAGCGGTGCGTGTCTGACTTCTCGTAGCTGCGGGAAAAGAGCACGGCTCACTCCGCCGTCTCAGACCTGAGCCCACCAGGCACCAGGGGCAGGAGCCGAGCCTCCCGCCTGCAGCTCGTGCGCTGAGCCGGCTCCAGCACTAGCTCCGGGCCCAGGGCCCTCCCAGTTGCGGCCTAGAAACCTAGGGCCTCCCCAAGCCACAGAACTCAGGCTCCCCCCAAGGCCTCCCGCCAGCAGCCCAGCCCGGCCCTTCCTCCCTGGAGCAGCGCCCGCTCGCTCACTAGCTGAGGGCCAGGCTGTAGTCGGCGTTGGCTTCCAGGTGCCGGGCATAGTTGTAGTAGGTGGTGCGCAGGTGCACGCGGTCGTGGCGCTCAGCCACCTCGATGGCTCTCTGCCACTGGCCAGAGGCCTGGAGGAGTCGGTTGAGGAGGTCATAGCGCCCGCATTTCTTGTACAGCTGCTCCGCCTCCTCCTGATGGAAGGAAAGGTGTACACAGGTGCCAGCCTGCCCCCGGGCAGCAGCTGATGGTCACCGGGGATCCAGGTCGGGTCAGAAGGACCCCTCAGGGCGTGGGTGGGGACCGTCCAGAGAATCACAGGACAGGGCAGGCCTCCTACTCCGCCAGAGGGTCTCATCTCCTCCCCCACCTCTGCCTCCTGTGATTCCAGCAGCCTCTGGCCCACCAGGGGTTCAGTGGGCTCTGAACGTGCAGGAGGAGGAAGGGGACCAGAGCAGAGGGGAAGGGCTCGCCTTCCTCGGGGGCTCCCTCGGCCCTGTTTCCATTTGGCCTTGTGCGGGGGGCAGCTGTTCCCTGCAACCCAATGGCCCAGACAAACTTACAATGCATGGGGAGGGTGGCCGAGGCGTCCTCCCCGGGTCTCCAGGGGCACCCCCTCCGCCGCGGCCCCCGCCCGCCAGCACCACTCACCAGCATGCCCAGCTGTATGGCCAGCACGGCCACCCGGGCTTCCAGCTCCGGCTCCCGCTCGGCCTCCCGCAGCGCCCGGGCTCCGCGTGCGTGGCCCATGTGCCCCAGGCACACCTTGGCGACGTCCAGCCTCTGGGTCTTCACGCACATGCGCGCCATGTTCTCCCAGACGGCCTCGCTGAGGCGAAGGACACAGCGCCCCGTGAGCGTCCCGTGCAGCCTCGGGCCCCGCCCAGACTGTGCCCAACAGTGCTGGGGATGCGGTCCCGGGCTGGTGGCCAGGCTTCGCTCTCCCCCAGCGGGGGGGGGGGCGGTCCCACCAAGATGGGGGCGTCTCCTGCTTCACCCTGTTTCTCCACCCCCTCCCAGCACCTCCATCTGGGGCTGAGCTCCTTGCTGGCCCCCAAACAGAGCCCCTGGGTCTGGGTTCCCGACTCCCATGAGGACAAGCACGATGCCCAGGTGGGCCCTGCATGGAGGCGAGCCCCGGGATGGGCCATCGAGCTGCCCTCTGACACCTGGGCAGAGGCTCGGGGCTCGGGGTTGCCCTTGTTTTGAGGTTTCTAGCATCTCTCCCTTCATGGCTGACAGCAGGTCCCGGGATGACCTTGCACCTGGCCAGCCTCCCAGAGAAAGGCTGCTGGCGGAGGGAGGACGTGCTGGGGCCCCTCCACCCAATGACCCCACGGCCCCGAGGTGCACAGGCCGTGAGTAACTTCTGGGACACCCGCGGTTGGCAGGGCTCTGGACCCGAGAGTCGCGGAGGGCCTCGCCCCTGTGCTGTCAGGAGACCCGAGCAGCGGCCGCCAAAGGAGGCCCCCATCCGTTTAGGTCCTTAAACGCCCGCTATTTCCACACCCCTCTCCGGCACAGGCGTTAGGTCTCCACCACACGGGGCTGGGAGAAGCCTGTGGGCACGGGCCATCCCCGAGGGCCGGCCTCTCTGTGGGCAGCTCCACCCCGTGAGGCCTGGGGACAAAAAGTCTAACACGTGGACACCCGCTTGGTCCTGGTCCAGGCCAGCCCGTGGTGTGTGCAGAGCCCAATGGGCACCGAGGCGCCCTGTCCTCCGAGAAGCTGCCAGAACCGGTCCCAGAGGCTCCTCGTTTGGGCTGCTCCGCAGGGCAGCAGGGGGTGATTCACAGCCGCACTCGTAGCTCCTCCAGACCTCCCTTGAGCCTCGGCTCTAAGATGACACTCCCTCCCGCGGTCCAGGTGCAGGGGGAAGTGCACGCGGGCTTGGCCCCTGAACCCCCGGCAGAGCTGAAGACCCGGCCCCCGGAGGCAGGCAGGGCCCCTGGGGTGGCCCAGGGTGGACGACTCGGTGTCTGCGCCCAGGCCTGTGCCGGATGGAGCTGGTGGGAGGCTGCTCCCGGACCAGCAAAGCAGGGACCACGGGTACCGAGACCCCGTGCTGGCTGTTTCGCAAGAATCAGCTGCTTAAAGACGACTCAGAGTAAGAGACTTAAACCTGCGAGGCAGCAACGCCAGTCTTCCCATGGAAGCTCTGGGGAAACGCTTTCTGAGGCCGTCAGCGGCGCTGCGTGTGCAGGAACCTGGCTGCGCCTCCTCAGAGGGTTCGTGCGTGGGAAGGACCGCGCTGCCTGCCCATGGGTCCTGGGGAGCTTCCCATCCACAGGGCGGCTGGAGCAAGACAGGCAGCAGGGACGCAGCTCTGTGTTTGGCAGGAGCCAAGGCAAGAAAGTGGCAAACCTGCAGTTGATGCATTTACTACAAGCTCTGGTGGGTAGAGTCCACACCGGGAACTGACAGGTGGACTTGAGAGCCTCGGTTCCCCAAAGAGCTGCCTCTCAAGATGAAACTCAGCCCCCTCTACAAACCGGGGCCGGGCGTAAGGGCCTCTGAGCGGTCCTGGCTGGTGGGGGCTCTCCAGAGGTGGTGGAGCAGAACCTCCTGCCCTATACGTCGCCCAACCTTATGCGACGCAGGACAGGGCACCTGATGCAGGACCTGGACCCTTGGCACATGCATGCCCAGCAGCAGCAAACACCACCCAGGCCCCCAGGCCTCACAAGGCCCCGCACTGCCCGTCCAGAGTCCACACTCCTGCATCTCGAGGGCGCAGGCCTGCTCTGGCAGTTCTCCAGCAGGTCTAGGCCAGAGGGGTCTCAGCCGGGAGGCAGAGGCATCCAAGAAGCCTCCCCACCACGCCGGTCCTTCTCCGCTGGGCGCCCTCGGGTGGGCAGCACCCGTGGGTGAACAGCACCTGGTGGCTGGGGGCGCTGATCCCCAAGGTGGCTGACTGGTCTCCAGCGCCTGCCGCCCCAAACGGCTGGGCCTGCGGGCCTACCGGCCCGCGTGCTCGGGCCTCCCCCTTCTGCAGGGAAGGTGGGGCAGGCGGGGGAGGGTCCGGAGCAGGCTTCCAGAAGAAGCCCCCCTGCCTTTCCTATCAGGAAACACATCCTGTTAGTGTCTGGCTGCTATTTGTTGCAGTTGGCTACGCCCTCCAGCTCACCAAAAACAGCCTCAAAAACAACCATTTCCTCTCTGCTGAGAGACGGGGAAAACGCAGGCGCGAGGCTCACACACTCACTCACACACCCGCGCTTCCCTGCAGCGGCCGCCAGCTTCCCGGGACGCTGTCCGTGCAGGGGCTCCGGCAGCAAGAGGCCCTGAACGCCAGCTCAGAGCCCCGCGCCGCTGCTTTGGAGAGGGAGGCCCCGGCCTCGCCAGCCGGTTTCTGTTCTGCCGAGGCCTTCGCCTCCCAGGAAGACGGCGCCCTCACACCCTGGAATCTGGCTGGTGCCCCTGCTTCCTCCCCGGGATGGGCAGCTCCGGCTTCGGCTCAGGCCTGGCCCTGCTCCAGGTGCAGGAAGCAGGGTAAGGAGGGCCGCGAGGCGGGCTCACCCGCACCTGCTGCCCGGGCCTTCCCGGCGCCTCCAAGCATGAGCGCTGATGTCCTCTAGCCGCCCCGGCAGCGCCTTGGTTCCCCGGTGCCCGCAGTGACCAGGCCTGGGACTTTCTCCACAAGGGGCCGGCACCAAAGCCTGCGATGACCGTGCAGAAGGTGGTGGCCACGGCCGTGCTGGTGGCCCTCGTCTCTCTCGTCCTCAACAACGTGGCCGCCCTCACCCCTAACTGGGTGTACCAGACGCTGGAGGACGGGCGCAGGCGGAGCGTTGGGCTGTGGCGGTCCTGCTGGCTGCTGGACAGGGCCCGCGGTGGACCGAGCCCGGGGGCCAGGCCCGGGCCGGCGGACACGCGGGACTGTGAGGCCCTGGGCTGGGGCTCCGAGGCGGCCGGCTTCCAGGAGTCTCGAGGCACCGTCAAACGTAAGTCTGCTCCTTTTCCTGCCTCCTGTAGTGTGGCAGTGGGTACGGCGGTGGGTACGGGGGGCGTCTGCTGACGGGGCTGGGGCGCTCTGCTGGAGGGGGCGGCCCTGGCTCTCGGGGACTTGGACCCGGGCGAGCCTCTCGCCCCACGCACACCCTGTGCCCGGCCCTCCGTGCAGGAGCGGGGCTTCTCTGCTGCCACACGCAGCCGGCGAAAGGACAGATCGCGTTAAGCAAAGCGAGGAAAATAAAGATTGTTAGTGCATAAAATAAACCAGCTTAGAAACACACGGCGGGGGTTGGACGTCTTCCCACAGCTGTCAGACTGCCCGCGGCCGTGGCCGGACACAGGGAGGCCCAGGGGACTGTCTGGGGGTGCCCAGAGGAGACTGGGAGCCCCACGGCCCGCGGAGGGGGAGTCTGGGCCTGGAAGGTGGCAGCTCGACTCTGAAAGCGGGGTCGGGTTTGAGCGAGTGGGAGGGAAGGTCCGTAAGGAGCAGATGCGCACCAGCTAACCCGTCACTGCCGGGTCACGACGGCCACCAGGCAAAGGTCCCCCGCCGACCCCGGGACCACCGTTTACAACTGCTGACAAGGGCTGAACTTACAGGCTGCTCCCTCCTCCTGGAGACACGTGTTTCCTAGAAACTGTGGCCTCTGCTGGCCGCTTCAGAGGGCACGCCTCACCTAACACCGGCCTGCCAGGCCTGGGGGACTGTCCCCACCCCGCCAGGTGTGGGGACCCTGACCGCAGAGGGAACCGGGTGGGGGCGTTGTCTCACCTCTCAGGCAAAGACCCTGAGGCTGCAGGAGAGGGTGTGACCACCTCTGCAGGCCGAGCCCCTCGCCCGCAGCCCACAGGGCTTCTGCCATGGGGGCTGGCCTGGCAGCGCCCCCACCCCAGCTCCTTTGCAATCAGGGAACCACAAGCTCCCTTAAGAGAGTCAGAGAGCCTGACCGGTTTCAGCCTGCTCTTCGGGCTCTCAGACCGGGGCCTGTGCGCAGCCGGGGAGGTCAGCTGAGCTTGGGCCTCTGCGCCCTGGCGGTCAGGCTGGTCCCTCTGGCTCTGCGTCTGTCTTGAGGAGCAATGAGAGCAGTGACTGAGGTCCAGAGCGAGCCCCCACCCTGGGGCCGCGTGGGCCCCGCCTCTGCCTGGGCTCCAGGCCTCCTGCCACGGCCCTAACATCCAGAGAGGCCCTTTCTGCGCATCCATCCCCGTGGTCCTCCTGCTGAGCCGGGTCACGTCAGGGCAGGAAGACACGGCCTCCAGAGCCCCCAGGCCGCCCTGCTGCGTGTCACAAGCGCCCGTCACCTGCCCGCACGTGCTGTCCCCCTGACCACCTGATGATAAGCCTCCTGAATGACTTAAAACATCCTCCTGCCATTAGTCTGGCATTTGCAGCACCCGAGCCTTAAGGATGCCCCAAGCCTCAGATGCTTTTCCCCAAACAAGGGACATGCGTACAGAGCTCGTCATGAGAGAGGCTGAGGCAGGGAGAGGAGCACATGCTCACCCACTCCCTGGGGCTCCTGGGCCCGGCTCGGGGGTCTTGCTTTGCCTCAGGCCAATGCCTTCAATCAAACTGGCACAGGGTCTCGTTAACTCTCAGGCAAAATTCCAGCCCAGGCTTTGCCCAGATGGTCCAGCCTCCAGCCAGGTTGGGGATGTGGCGGAGGGGTGGGCGGCTCCCACCATGAAACCACCCCCGACTGGTCCATCTTGATCCGCATGGAGGGGGCACTGCGGGCGGGGGTGGCGACCTGTGCTGCTTCCTGAGAGCCAGGCCGTCCTGGGGACTCTGGAGATCGTGCAGGTGGCCAGGGAGCTCTCGGGGACAGTGCACAGGTCCCTGCCATCTCTGTGCCTGAGTCCTGGTGATGCCCACTGAGCCCGGCCGGAGCCACGAGGGTGGCCCTGACATAGTGAGCTCTGGTCAGGGGATGGGGCCTGCCGCAGGCCCTCCAGCTCCGTGCCAGGGCCCGTCCCGGAGGGCAGGGCCCCTCCCGCATGCTGGCCCACTGATGTCACTGATCAGGGCGAGGATATGGGACACCTCATGTCCAGGTCAGGGGTCAGGCTTGTCCTCTGGCCATTTTCTCTGCCACTTTCATCCCTCTGTGTCTCATGCATCCCGTCAGGCACCTGCATCCTTTCCCTGAAGCGAGAGAGGGGACATGCGTGATCACGTGACCAATTCTCCTGGGGAGCCCCCTCCCCCCAGGCGACGCAGGGCGGGGGCAGGGGAGCAGGCGGTGAGCGCTGCCAGCAGCTCAGCCAGGAGCCAGGTTCTCCCTGGGCACTGCTGCCCAGCACGCACAGGAAGTGCCCGGACTTGGTGGACGCCAACGAGGACGGGGCTTCCTCTCATCCTTTATTCCCTCTGGGACCTCTGGCTCCAAAGAGTCCCAGGCACCTGGTGACCTGGCGGAGGCCCCCGTTTCGGCTGGGTGCGTGGGGGCTGCCACGTGGTGTGCAGCACAGGGCTGTGCATCCAGAGTCTCCGGGGCCACCGGGAGGGCAGCGCCCGTTCCCAGATGTTTCTCCTTGCTGGCATGGAGTCCTGGAAACAGGAAGGACTCCTCTGGGCTTTTCCAGGCGAGTCCCAGCCCCCTGCCCTGTGCTGCGAAGGTCATGTTTTCCCGGCCCTCGGCTCTGAGGCCACTTCCACCTCCGATTCTATGACTTCGTAGAGCGGGGCGGCTTTCTGCCTGGTCGGGAGTGGTAGAAGGCGTTGCATGGACAAGTCAGTGTGATGAAGGCAGGAAGGGCGCCATGAACAGCCTCCCCAGAAAAGGCAGCTGGTGTCTGGAGTGCAAAGGATGGTGCCATTGCAGCCGCCCGAGGACCCGAGGGGACCTCGTGAGCAGCCGGGATGGTTCCTGCAAAGCCCCGGGGAGGCAGGGGCTCTAAGCCCGTGGGCAGGGAGTCCGGCTCCGAGCCTGCTCCTTCTCCAGCCCTAGCTCTGCTCCTTCCTCCACGTTGCTCTGGAGCCACTGCCGCACCAGTGCTGGTGCCCCATGCCCGCCGGGCTCTACCACCAGCCCCTGGCACCCGGCTCCAGCGTTTCAGAGGGTCAGGGTTCCCAGCGACTGCAGCTTTGTTTCATGGTGATTTTGAGACTTTGGAACACGAACCTTGAGCGCTCCACCCTCCAGCAGCGAGGCCCACGGCACGTGAGGCACCTTCGAGAGGAGGGGGCGGGAGCATCACGGCACCGTCAAGCCAGAGGAACTGTCTCCATCTGTCTGTCCATCTGAGAATGGTCCTTGGCCCTTGGTGCCGGGCCGTGCCTTCCAGAAGCCCTCTGACTGTCCAGGCGTCGGGGCCTGGCACTGCCGTCCAGAGCTGGTGCTGCTGCCCCCAGGCCCGAGCAGCCGCAGCTGCAGCCACAGGGGCAAAAGCCCTGGGATCTGGGCAGGGAGGCCCCTCCGGCTTGGATGGCAGGAGAGAGGCAGGAAGCCGCCTGAGACGGGGTGGGGGGGTGGGCAAGAGGAGCCGACCCTCCGCGGAGGAGGTGGCGCACTGCCTCCAGGGGGCTCCGGGCTCCTTGAGCGTGAAATGTGAAGGGTGTCTGGCTGCACATCAGGCATCAGACTCGGTGGCACCTGAAGCCTGGGTGGGGCGGGGCCCCTTCGACCGCCCGCAGGGACCCTAGGGAGGGCTCTCACCTCCCGTGGCCAACCCCCACCCCGCGTGGGCCGCACCGTCCCTGTCCGCCCCGTGTGCTCTCCCCGCGCTTGGGGCCGGGGCAGCCGGGAGGGGCAGTGAGGCCGGGCCTCGAGCGACTACTCTGTGCTCACAGCCTGCTTCTCTCCTCCGGCCCTCGCAGTGCAGTTTGACATGATGCGAGCCTGCAACCTGGTGGCCACGGCAGCGCTCGCCGCAGGCCAGCTCACCTTCGTCCTGGGGCTGACAGGCCTGCCTCTGATGTCACCAGATTCCCAGTGCTGGGAGGAGGCCATGGCCGCAGCGTTCCAGCTGGCAAGTAAGTACCCCGCCTTGGGCCCTGGGCAGGCAGTCCGGCTGGCAGGTCAGCTGTGGCTTCTGAAGTCACAGCGACCCCCGTGGGTCACCCCCCACCCCACCCGGTGCTGTGGGCAGACGCGAAGCAGAAGCACACAAAGGGCAAAGCGCTGAGGTGCAATGAGATGGGTACGCGTCTGCCTGCCTGAGGTCCCGGCCCTTCCAGTCCGGGACGTGGTGCTGGCTTTGCTTCCCACAGTCTTGGCATCTGGCGTCTGCTTTGCCCCTCTACAGCCCTGTGGCAGGTGGCCTGGGCTCATGTCCCTCCCGCGAGGCTGCAGCAGCCTGCCAAGGGCTTGCAGGCACGTGGGCAGAGAGGGGCTGCCCGTCTGAGCCTGTGCCTCTACTGCCTTCCTGGCTAACAGTGGGTGGGGAGTTCAGGGCACACATGTGGGTCCCAGCTGGTGATCTGCACCACTCGAGTATGAGCGCGGCTGCCTGGGGCCCGGCTGGGCTCAGAGGGGCCCTCCCGGGGGAGCAGCACGGAGCACAGAGAGCCCGCTGGTAGGCAGGACCCACGGAGCACATGGGGGGCGAGGTGGGGGCGGTGTCGGGGAGAGCAGCGAGGCCTTAGACCGTCATCGACAGTCTGGAGGCCATCTTGGACCTGGGGGCAACTGCAGGTGCCATGGGGCAGGGCCTGGGCACTCTGCGGTCTTCAGGGAGCAGGAGTGGCATCCCCATGGGGGTGAATGGACGGGTTCAGGGAGGCTCCGTCCAGCAGCCACGCAAACCCCAGAAACCGTCCACCCGTGACTCCGGTGCTGGCCTCCCTCCATCTCTGCCTGGCTTTCTGGCCGAGGTTTAAGGGTCCTGGGAGCCTGAGAGTTCCTGCTGCCTATGGGGGGCCGAGGGGACAGAGGAAGGGCGGGGGTGTTCCCAGCCGACCGCCTGCCTCTCTCAGCAATGAAGGAGCAGTTCCAACACGAGGCGGGAGAAACGGCAGGAAGCTGGCGTGAATCACTCGGGGATAATGGGTCCCGGCCCTTGTCTCCCTGGAGAGATGCAACTTCCAGAATGCGGCTGACAGGCTGGAGGCGCTTGTGCTGGAAAGGGCCCTATTCATCCAGGGTGTGTGGCCCTGGGCCGGTCCCCTCCCTGCCGCCCCCGGGGCCCAGGCCCAGCAAAGAGACAGGCTTGGGGTCCGGAGAACAGAGCCGTGTTGCGGCTCCACCACGGACCAGCCACGTGGCCAGGGCGAACCGCACCTCAGGTCACGTGACTGCAAAACAGGGGCTCGCCCGCCGCGCCTGGTTGATTTTGGGGGTTCAGGAGGCACCCGCAGCAGGGTCTTGGACCCCCGCCTCCTCCCTCCCAGAGCCGTGGAGAAAAACAGACACTCCAAGTGCCAGATGTGTAAGAAAATCACCCCCTGCCCTCAGGCCGTACATCGACAGGCAGCCCTGACACCAGCCTCTCTCGGGGAGGGTCTGTAATTCCGTCCCTTCGAGAAGGAAGTGGGAGATTCTGAGAACGGGACTGGAAAAGAAAGCTGCGCTAAAAACACCTTTTTGTGGCCGTAAAGAAACGAGAGTACCGGGTCTTGATTCTGAAAGTAACCCCTCCTGGCAGGAGGACCGACTCTGTCACTGAAGTTCTCAGCAAACGGCTTCGAGACACCTATGTAGAACTATCAGGAAAAACACCGTGGGTCTGGTGTCAAAACTGGCATCTCACTTCCCGCAAACTCTTGTTTCCGACTGACACTGTTGTTTCCGAACAACCCTTCCTAAAAAGGGAGACAAAACTCCACGCGGGCGGGTGTGCAGCCGAGGTGGCCTCGTGGGCGGGGGGCTGGCCTGGCCCGGCGGGGGCCAGGGCCACGTGCTGCTCTCCCTCTGGAGAGGCTGGACCAGGCTCTGTCCAAAAGCAAGCAGTCAGGCAGAGGCGGACGGAAAAAGCCAGAAGCCCAAGGGGCACCTGCGGCGTTTCGGACAGTCCCTCTGCCTCCGCAGGCCCCCCAACCCCCAGTGTCCGACCGTCACCCCCCGCGGGCCTGCTGTGGCCTGGAGAGGAAATGCACTTGGCCCTGTTTAGACTCGTTTCATTGACAAACAGTACAGAATGCAGCTCTGTGCCTTTCTTCTATCACACTGCTAATTTTAGAGTGAGGTTTTTTCCTGTGCTCTGGTCTGTTTTAAACAGTCAGGGAGAGACTGAAGGGCGCCAGGATATCCTGTCCCAGGAGGGGAAATGCCTGCTAGTACCTGTTATGCGAGGGAACCTTGAGTCCCCAGCACCGGGCCAGAGGGTGGGCGCGGGCGGGGGGAGAAGGTGCTCCCTGAACAGGCAGGCGCCGGATCCCAGGGCCGGGAAGGCTGGGGCCAGCGGGGCGGGAGGGGAGCGGAGGTGGGTGGCTTGCTCAGGCAGCTCTCAGCCCCTTCTGGGCACTAGTCTGCCAAGCTTGCACGAGGCCTGCCTGGGTCTGTGGAAGGGCGGCCCCCTGCTGCTCAGGGCTGCGGTGCCAAAGGACCCTGCCCCAGACATCAGAGAGGACCCCGCACTGACATTGGGGGGACCCCACCCCACACTGACATCGGGGGTCCCCATCCTGCACTGACACCGGGGGGACCCCATCCCGCACTGACACCGGGGGAGCCCAGGGATGGCCGTTCTGGCAGATGAGCATCACATGTTTCACCCAGTTACTCTACCAAGCTCAGTCCACCACATGCAAAAGTTTCCAATTTTTATGTAGAATTTAAGGTAATTTTAATTTACCTTAAATTTGAAAAAATACCTTCCAGTCCCTCTGCGCCCTCACCGCCAAGAGAGTTCCCTGGGAGCGTGTCATGCTGCTGCGAGTGCTGCCGCCGCCGGCAGCCCCAGCCCGCCCCTTCTTGGACACGAGCCCCCACGCCCTGCAGCCGGTTTCAGGAGTGGTGTTTGCGGGGACCTGGAGGGGCCCCACGTCTGCCGCTCTGTCTCCCCTTCTGGACATTCCAAGATTTTTTTCCTTGTTCTGCGCCGCCGAGAAGGTTGTCTCCAGAGGTCAGCCAGGGTGACGATGGAGGCCGTCTGGCTTCTCCAGAGCTGGTGGGGGTCCCGCTGTTCCCCGAGGGCCTCCGGTGGGAACACGGCCCTTTCTGCACTGGGCGGTCCAGAGGCACCATGTCGGGCTGGCCGGCAGCTCCCCATCCTCTGCTCCCGCCCCGCAGACCGGCCCTGCCCTGCACATCCACCCGCTTCTCCACTCAGCGTGCGGGTGGATAGCGCCTTCCCCAGTGGAGCCCCCGCCCCGCGGCTCACAGGTGTCGGGAGCCCCGAGCGCCCCCCCCGCCCCGTGTGTGCGGCCGGCGGAGCCTTGGGAAGCAGGCGGGCAGGAAGGGCAGCGGGGCTGTGAACCGCGCCACCCGCGGCCGCCAGCTGACAGGAAGGGGCTGTTTGCTTTGGAAACACAAGTTCACGCGACTGAGTCCGTCACTCCACGGTGGGAAGGCAGTGCGCTGGCTAAGGCTCTGCCCTGAGATTTGTCTGTGTAAACATCGACGCCACTGAAAATTCTGGCAGACGCAGCTTTGGGGATACTCTGAGGAGAAGGGGACCCTAAGGTCCGGCCATGACAGAGATGGGACCCGCGGCTCCAGGCCAGCGCAGGGCCCCGTCGAGGGGCCCAGCTGGTTTGAGTCAGAAGGCCTTGGACCCGAGCCTGGCGGAGGCAGCCGTGGCCTCTCTGCGTCTCTGTGGCTTTCCGCAGCACAGGTGGCACACCCAGGGCACGGCCTCCCAGTGTCTGCTCGGGCCGCACGGCTCCCGCTGGTCAGGGAAGAGGCCAGGCGTCCCCGCGGCAGCAACGTGTGACATCCGCCTGCAGCCCAGCAGCTGGGCCCATGGGTGCTGTGGGTTCTTGCAAGACTAAGTGTATTTTTTTAATGTAGGGGACCAGACCCCTTCTCTGAGTGCTCGTGCTCCACGGTGAGCTGAGATAAAGCAGAAGCCAAGTGTGGCCTTGACTCAGACGCGAGTCAGGTAGCTGGAACCACACCGGGACGCAGAACTAGGCTTCTCCTTCCTGTTTCTCCTGGAAAAAACCCACCAGCTAGAAGGCACGGCCTCTGAGCGACACTTGCGGGAGAAAGAGCACCACGGGGCTGGAGAGCAGCCCAGCCCCCCCCTCTGCTGGACACTGGAAAAGTCACTTGCAGGACCAAGGGCAGGCGGGTGGGACTCCACTTGCTCATTTCACTCTGTAAAGTTCCCCCCAGAGGCCAGCACTCTGCGCGAGCACTTCCACCCGCGGTCTGTGCTCACCCCGAGTCACACCTCGTTCCTCTTATAATGTAAGAAACCTGCTCCCCCTTGCCAAGGACACAGCTGAACATCCAGAGGAAGGAGTCGGCAGAGTAAAACGGCAACAAAATTACAACCTGTCTTACCGCCAAAGGCCCCCCACCCGATCCGCCATCCGAAAGCCAGGAGCTGCGCTGGGGAGCCGCTGCCTGCTGCTCCCACGCCGCTCGTCCTGATGCTGGGCCGCAGGGCGCACCTCGGGGCCGTGCCTGACCTCCTCTTCATTCCCCAAAGGAGGGCCACCCCAGGACCACCCCTGTGCTGCACCCCAGCAGCCGCGCGGGGTCTGACCACGACTGTTGCACACGCAGACACCAGCCAATGTGAGCGGGTAGCCTGGGGAGTGACGTCCTCCCACGGCTCAGCGAGGTGCCCACACGGTGACGTCTGCTCAGCCCTGGCTTCTGGGGTCCTGTCCGTCTGAGTTGTTTCGGTTCCTAAAAGCTCAGGGGACTTGGTGGTGGCAGCGTAATTCATGGCATCTCCTTTCCCGGGGGCCAGGTGCTCTACCCCACATCCCAGGCCATGCATGGATTCGTCTCAAATGGTCTGCTCGCCAGTCACAAGTGGGCAGCCTGGGGGAGGCCGAGGTCAACGGGTGATGTGTCCAACGCACCCACAGCCTCCCACGGTGACCAGCACACTGCTGTGGCAGCCAAAGGCATGTCACCGGTGCTGTGAGGAGCTCCAGAAAGTGCTTGCTGACGGAAGAGTCCCCAATCAGCTACTCTTCCGGGCATTCCAAGTGCTCTACTGTGAATCTTACTTAAAAGGACTCAAGAGACACAGCAATGCCATTGAGAATCCCGTGTGCCCTGCCTGCGTGCCTGGTGGTCGCAGCCTGTTGGCCGAGCCCATGTCCTCCCTTGACTGGCATCTCCCAGGGACCCAAGTTTCAGAGGTTGCTGCTGTGGGGTCGTGATCCTGTCTGCTGTGCGCTGTGACAGGCAGGGTCTCACTCAGGCACAGTCGTGGGTGTGGGCTGCAGGTCCTAGGGCCACATGTGTGCCCCGTGTCCCATCTCGGCCAGGGTGCCCAGCTGTGTCCAGCTCAGGGTCACCTCTTTGAACCGGTCTCCACTCTCACAACTTTCTGCTCAACTGTCCTGCAGTGAGTTCAGGTCCCCGCTGTTCATCAGTGACACAGACCGACCCCCCAGTCAGACAGCCCTGTGGCCCTGGTGGCTGCGGGGGGACCGGTTCCTTCACCCCATTCCTTTGACGAACCATGCTGCAGAACTGAGCTGAGGCCACATAACAGATTAAGCCGCTCCTACAACACGCACAACCCAAAGGAAGCTTTAGTGAACGGGAGAAAAAAGCCTTTGAGCACAGCAGAGGGTGGACGCTGGAGCACAGCAGCTGCTCCGCTGGGTAAATTCCTTCCGGCCGTGCTGGGTCCACACTGCCCGCCCGCTGCCAGAGGCCCTGCTGGCCTCGCTGGGGGCGCCTGCTGGGCATCCTCTGCCTCCCTCTCCCCAGTCACAGCCTGGCAGCCTAACCCACCCTCCCTGCCCCATCCCTCTGACTCGGGTGGACACAGGGCTTGCGAGCTCCCTCGCTGGCAAAAAATGTCCCAAGACAGAGTGAAGACAAGGGGACAGATAAAGGACTTCCCTTTATGTTACACAACACCCAGGCCTGACTCATGCCCATCCCATCCCGTGGCACCAAGTCGTGGGCAGAGGACGCTCTGCTGGCTGGGGAAGAGGAGCACACGACGAACAGAATTATGTTTGACAGAAAGGAAGTATGGAGACGCTTGCCATGTTTCAAAAGCTCCACAAAGTACAAGGATCAGCACAGGGAGCAGGCGCCATCACCACCGCTGACACAACCGCGGCAGCTGAGTGTTTAGCCTATCCCTCTGGAAGGCGCAGAGATGCTTGTGTTTTTAGGAAGCTCCGGCCTGTCCCCTGCACCAACTGGTGACACAGCTATTAAGCTGTCAGTGGGCACCTCTGCTGCCCTCTGCTCCGGCCCACACTGGGTCGAGCAGGCTCTGGTTTCCTGAGGAAAGCAGGGAGGCCACGGGGACAGAGTGAGGATGTCACCGTGCAGGGCAGGTGGAGGGGCTGCAGCGCGAAGCTCGGCCTGGCCAGAGGCCAGGCCGGGGGACGGGACCAGGCCGGGAGGGGCTGCAAAGTTCCATCTGGACCCGTCCCGGTTCCCGGGAGCCTCTGTCCTGTCAGGCGTTTGGGTTGCAAGAAACAGATTCGGCCAGGCCACCGCCGCAGAGGGCGGGGCTCGCTGGCCGCCCCGAGGATTCCAGTCCAGATTCAGACCTGAGCTCCCTCAAACATCAGGGCCCCGGTACACGAGCCAACAGATCCTGGTGTGAAATCCTGGCTCTCGGACTCTAAGAACTAACCAATCAAGTCTCTTGAGCTCCTTAAGGATGAAAGCGGTGAAAGTGATGATGTTCCTTGTGAACCGCCGGCTGTGAGTTAACGGAGTCTGAGCAGGTGCCGCGCAGCCCAGGACGCCCTGCCCCTCTGGTGTCACCTTGGAGAGAGTGGGCACAGAGGGAGAAGCACAGGGCACGGGGGTGGGCCAGGGGCATTCTAGAACCAGCCGCGCCTATTCAGAAGGCAGAGGAAACACCCCATGGCCCAGCTCCCCCTGCGTCCGAGTGAGCAGGCCCTGGGCAGTCTCAGGTTTTGAAAGAAAATCTACCTTCTCTGAAAGCAAACACTGATACGAAGACGCTTAAAGCAGGAATTCAAACTAAGTCAAATACCAATCTGAGGTGTTTCTAGAGAAGATGCAGGGAATTTCTGCGTTCGCTTTCCCTGAGCGAATCATGTGTCTGTAAGCTGGTGAGGCACTCCCACAGTCACTGCTGGGCCGTCGGGGTGAGGGAAGCAAGTGTCCATGTCACCTCGCAGAGGACGGCCGAGGAAGTGGCCTGACCCCCGCAGGTCACAGGCAGCACGCGGCACCCAGGGCAGGGGGTGGGGGAGGCAGGTCCCCCAGCGAGGCTTTCTCACCGCTGCCCTTTGTCTGCAGGTTTTGTCCTGGTCATCGGGCTGGTGACATTCTACAGGATCGGCCCGTACACCAACCTGTCCTGGTCCTGCTACCTGGACATCGGCGCCTGCCTGCTGGCCACGCTGGCCGCTGCCATGCTCATCTGGAACGTTCTTCACAGGAGGGAGGACTGCATGGCCCCCCGTGTCATCGTCATCAGCCGCTCCCTGGCCGCAAGGTTTCGCCGAGGGCTGGACAATGACTACGTGGAGTCGCCGTGCTGAGGGCTGCAGGGAGGCCGCCTGGGGCTTCACCTGCCGAGGGGGCATCTAGGAAGCGGGCGCTGCTGGTGGGGAGCTGTGACCGGCGGTTTCCTGCGGGAGCATCTCTACGTTGGACATGGACACAGCAAGTGGCTGACCCGGGGGGCAGCTCGAGCGGGCGGTGGCTGCTGTGTTCTCCGCCCTGGCCCAAGATTAATTTATTCGGCGTCCCCCAAGACGGGCGCCCTCGGTCACGTTCACTTTGGTAAAGCAGGGCCTGGGGAAGAGTTTCCTGAACTGTCTCTGATCTTCCTCTGGTGACTCAGAATTTAGAGTCAGATGGTTGCGGCTTTTCGACAGGATTGTGACAGTCATATCATCTACGCTTGGTTATTTTCCTAAGTTAAAATAAAATGCAGACCTCTCACCACAGCTTAAAACGTGTGCTTTTTCCATCACGCTGCCGCGGTGAAGGGAACCTGGCCCACTGCCCCCGCAGTCTTTGCCGGGCCGGCGGTAAGGGAAGGGGGTGCACCAGTTTAACGGTTCGGCGGCAGAGCAGCTGTGGGTCACTCGGGCCCCACGCTGTTCAGAAGCTCACATTTCTAAAGACCCTGCACATGGCCCACCAAATGGCAGCTCAACAACTGTGCCAGTTTTTTCCTAGAAAAGTTCAACCAAATGCCTGGTGGGCTACAGAAGGCCGCTCCAGGACCCCTGGGTGCACCCGCCCTGGGCCTGACCCTGCAGGAGGGGAGCAGGCTGCATCCCCAGGCTGGACAGAGGCACCAAACAGGGGTCAGGACCGGGGACGGCGGGGCCACGTGCGCAGGGAGCATCCTCCCCTCGCAGGGCTGACCCTGCCACCAGGTGACAGGGATCACCGCTGCCGTCTTCCCGCCCAGGCCACCGTGCTGCCCTGCTCTAGGCCGACCCGCTAGGCAACACAGCGCTCTGCTGCCTCCAACCTTCCAGAGACGCGCTGGGGGGACCAGAGACCAGTGTGGGGTCCGTAGCGTCTGTCTTCAGTCAGACAGAGGGATGCAGGCACTGGCGCTTTAAAAACCCAAAGCAACGGAGGTGACTTAAGGCACATCTGAGCCTTGCATGTACAGTGAGTGCAGCACAGGGCAGAGGGTGCAGCTCGCACACGGGGGGCACACGGGGGGCTGACTCCCCCTCTCTGAGTCCTTAAGCCGAACAGTCTTAACAGTATCACGTGTGTAACTATCTAAAGGCGCACTGACGTTCCAAGTTGGCCATGGGATCACTTATGGTCTGGGATCAGGTTTCTCTCTCTTTTTTTTGTCTTTTCAGGGCCACACCCATGGCGTATGGAGATTCCCACGCTAAGGGCTGATTGGGAGCTGTAGCTGTCAGCCTACACCACAGCCCCGACAATGCTCCAGACCCAAGCAGCATCTGTGACCTACACCACAGCTCACAGCAACACCGGATCCTTAACTCACTGAGTGAGGCCAGGGATTGAACCTGCGTCCTCATGAATACTAGCCAAATTCATTTCCGCTGCAACACTCCTGTGATGGCATTTCTCTTAGATGCAAAGTGCCAGCAGCCACTCTTCACCTCCCCAAACAAGAGCCTCCCACCCACGCGGCCAGTGGAGTAGTGCCCTGGCCGAAGACCCCAGACAGTGTCTCAGGTTCTCTGAAGGCGCTTCCGGGTTAGAGACCCGGCTGCCGACCCGGCTGGCTCTGGGACCGTGAAGGCCCCCACCCCTTCCCCACTTTGCTCTCATTCCTCAATAGTTCTTCTACCCTTGGCTGATGAAAATCTGCTGGATGCTCTCGAGAAATTCTCAATTCTCCCAGGAACAGAGAGGAAGCTGCCTGAAGACAGCCTTTGATTGGAAGTTTCTAGAGTGGTTTCAGTTGCATTTTGTCTGATGTTGGGAGGCTTTGCTACCGAAACCTTATCTGTCTAGTGCAATTACTCCCAGAGACACAGGCAACATAAATATAAATATTTAGCGACGGCAGGACCTTCAACTAGGAGATGGTCAGACGATCAAAAATAGATAAGTCCCAGTGCAGAGGCTTCGAGCACCAGGAGGTGGGGGCCACCAGCACCCGCCTGTCCGTGGGTGAAGACCACGGGACGGTGCCCAGCCAGGGCTCAGCGGAGGTGAGACCCGCGCGGGAAGGGCCGAGGCAGGAGGATGGCGGTGAGACGGCACCCCATGCCCCTCACGGACGCAGCCTCACCTTTTGATGAGCCTGATGGACCGGAAGGCTTCATCCATGTCCCCGACGGTGAGGAAGACGCTGAAATTGAGCATGGCATCCCGTGTGGCCTTGTCACAGTCCTCCAGCCCCACGAAGTCCCGCAGGGGCCACCTGCCCACCATTTGGGGGCCAGGCTGGGACCCGCCGTCCACCCGGGTCTCTCGGTCGGCTTCTCCCGGCTGCAGGACAAAGGGCACCTTTGTTGGCGGGTTTTCCTGGGAAGCCAGTGCCCACCCTGGCCTCTCCCCGGGCAGACGCGCCAGCCGTGGGCCCTCTGCCGACAGAGACCCCACACTCAGCAGTGCCTCTGCCAAACGCAGCACAAGCTGTCCGAGCTCTGCGCTCTGGCCTCAGACAGCAGGTGACAGAGGCTGCACTCACACGGGGACCTGCAGCCTCTCCTGCACATAAACAGGTGTAGAGATCCCGCCTCCCAGGTCTGCTCCCCAACTTTCTAGGAAGGGCTTTTGTTACCAAGTGCAGCTTGTGCATATACACGTAAAGTATTAAAGTTAACACCAGGCTGACTGCAGGTAAACCTTCCCCAAAAAACCTAGATGAGTGCTGAGCCCTTTGCGGGGGCCGGGGGGGGTCTCAGAAGAACCGTCTCCTGGTGCAGCCCCACCCCCTGAGGCTGCGGAGGAAGTAAATCCAGCAGGAGCCCATCTGCAGGCGCACCATCGGGACCGCTTCTTTTGGGCCAGCACCAGCCACGAATCCTTCCCAAGTCCACTCCCTCCTCCCGCTGGACGCGACTCCACAGCGACCGCTCGCCCTGTGCTGGAGCCGCTCATGCTACCCTCTGCACCCCATCACCTGCTCTCTCTAAGGTCCGTCTGTCAGATGCACACACGACCCCGGTGTCTTCACACAGGAAGAGGGGTCAGGACCCAGCCTCCTTCACACAGCACCCCGCACGTCAACTCGCTGCCCCCGACTCCTGCCCCGCCTGCCTCCAGCTCAGCTCCCAGCACCTCCCCTGCTCGCTCATCCTTTGCAGGTTCACCTGCAGCTCCTGACCTCGAGGGCACTTGATCTGGGCCTTGAAAGCCTGGGAGGATTGGTCGGACCCAGGTGTGGACAGCGAGGCTTCCAGGCACAGGGCAGAGCACAAACAGAGGCTCGGGAGCAGCCCCGGCCCAGGGCGGCTTAAACTCAGGGTTCGCGGTCGAGTGTGGCCAGGTCACTCCAGGCAGGAAGCTGAGCCGTCAAGTCTGGACTGATGTTGCAGAGCAGGAGCCCTTCAGAACGTGTGGACACAAAGCCACGGGCGCCTGCTGTTTGCTGCAGTTTCACAAGCCTCACTGGGGCGCGAGGCCCGTTCTCATCAGATCCCTGTTCCCCGTGTGTACACGCGGGAACCTCACAGGACCAAGAGCGCCCACAGGCTCCCCGGCCGCCTGCTGGGGCCTCACCCCAGCTTGTGAGGGGCGGGGCCCCCTGTTGGGTTACCTGTGGGTGCCAGGCCTGGGGAGGCCCGAC
Organism: Sus scrofa; assembly: GCF_054392235.1. Lineage (NCBI taxonomy): Eukaryota > Metazoa > Chordata > Mammalia > Artiodactyla > Suidae > Sus > Sus scrofa. The sequence goes on along the minus strand of NC_139385.1, from coordinate 46,758,700 downwards.
CCACACCACAGCCTCGCTCAGGCGGATGGCCCGGGGGATGCCCTGATGCCGGCGCCTCAGCGAGACTCACTGCACACCCTGTGGCAGAGACTTCCTGTGCGGCACATGCAGGTAAATGACGACTCCCTGCACTGCGGGCAGCAGGTGACACGCCAGCCAGAAGCTAGTGCCAGACTGGGCCCCCAACAAGCCTGTGCGCAGCGAGGCAACAGTGCATAGACAGCCGTCACTTAAACCAAAGACAAACACATCTTGGGAAACCTGCGAAGCCCAGGTGACAGGCTGCCCGGGGGAGAGTCATGCAGGCCTCCTCTGGGACAACAGCTCAGAGTGGACACTCGGACGGCACGGGAGCCGAGGGCAGGGCGCCGCTCAAGCTGTGGGGAGCAAGCCCACGAAGCGAGGACTTGGGGAGACGCCCAAGAGAAGGGGCTTAAGCGCTGTCACTATGGTTTGAATCTCACACCAAAGAGAAACGAAAATGCACAAATGCACTAAATAAGAATGAAGTTCAGAAAAACGCTGGTCTGGCAGCACTAACCTATTTCAATGAGGGAACTCAGAAAACCTGCCTCCACGGGGCACAGGGGTCCCGGAATCTCCCAAAGCTCACTGCCCCTGAACGCAAGTCCACTGCTTGCGACCACCTCGACGGCCGGTGGGGCTGGTCATGTGCTGACCCCATCCCTGGTCTCAGGGTGGCACACTGCACGGGGGCCCCGGGCCCAGCCTGAGACCCACACGGCGGGCCCGAGACAGTCACAGGTCAAAGAGCAGGCCGCCCTCCTGGGCCCACAGGCCAGACCACTTCTGGTCAGGAACTGGGGCGGGGGGAGGAGCCCTGCATCCGGCTTCTGACCACGGGCCAGCGGCCTCGGCTCCTGGGCTGGCAGATGGCCAAGCTCAGGTCGCGTGTCCACCGCCTCCTGGGCCCTTCGGGGTCTGCCCCATCTGTGGCCACTAAAGACACACTCACTAATGCAGAACACAGTGGACTCTGAACTTGACTCCAAGTCACCTTACACGAAAAGCCAAAGAATCCAGGGAAGTCCGCCCACTGCAAACCTTCGGATGCGACAGTCACACAGAAGCAGCAGAGAGAACCACAGGCCTGAGGAGAGGAGGGGTCCACAGATACCTCAAGAATGAGGACAGCCGCCCGGGGAAGGTGCAGCCCCGACCCACAGGACGAGGGCGTGAACGCCAGGCCAGGTGCTGCCTTCAGGCCCTGGTGCAGCGGTGGCTCACTTGTGAGACTCCGCAGGCCTTGGGTGTGGGTGCCCGGCTGAGAACAAGTCGTTCAGCCAGCATTTCAGCTGCTCTGGCCACTCCGCTCCCTCCCAGATGCAGCCCCCGCCCCCATGCTGAGATGGGGTCAGGACCAGGCAGCGGAGACAAGTCCCAGGGAGGGCAAATAGCTCGTCTGAGACAGGTTTGCTGGGGGAGGGTGCTGAAAACAGCCCTCTGAGATCAAAAATGTAAAAACACACCCTCACTGGAAGTTCCCATTGTGGCTTAGCGGTTAATGAGCCCAACCAGCATCCATGAGGTTGCGGGTTCGACCCCTGGCCTTGCTCAGTGGGTTAAGGATCCGCGTTGCCGTGAGCTGTGCTGCAGGTCGCAGACGCGGTTCAGATCTGGTGTGGCTGTGACTGCGGTGGAGGCCGGCAGCTGCAGCTCCCATTCAACCTCGTGCCTGGAAACCTCCATGTGCCACGGATGCGGTCCTAAAAAGCAAAAAGAACAAAACCAAAACCCCACATGTGTAACACGTACACACATAGGCTGAGGACAGAAAGCCCTGAAAGGCTGCCTGCCAGCCCTTCCCCACGAGCCCCTCTGCGGGCCGGGGCCCCAGAGATGGGCTCCATCCTACTCTCCAGTTCTTTATCTCAACTCCTGGTTTTCCTACAGTGAATACTGAACACGAGACCGTGTGACTTTTAAAAAGCAGAGAGACTATTTACAAAGAAGACAGGAAAGCTGAAGGGCACCCCTCGCGGTTCTGCAGCTCGTCCCAAGAGCAACGCCTGCCTACTTCGTCCCCATGTGGACACCTGGACACGGCAGGCAGGGGGCGTGGGGACATGGCTGCGCGCGCCCGCGGGGCTCCTACCTTTCTCGTGAAGTAGTAATAGGGCACCTGGACCCCCAGGAGCGTCTGGAAGGCAGGAGGCCGGGGGAAGCTCTCCTGCAACAGGAAGCCGTGCTCTTCGGTCACGAAGAAGGCCAGGACCAACACATCCGCCTGCAGCGGGACAGCATCTGTCTCAGTCTGGCAGTGGCTGCACCGTTTCGCGTCCAATCCCATTTCAGTGCCGGGGCATTTACATAAAATGCAGAGAAAGCAGAGGCGCGGACACGGACACAGCCCTCCTCCTCCTCCTCCTCCTCCTTGGCATGTGCCCACCACGCTGGCGCCACTGTGATCTGATGCCCCTTCTGGCCTGAGAACCGCTACACCCGACCCGCAATGGGACCGAAACTCAGGAGCCCCCGGGCTTCAGGGGCTGCCCTTCCTCGCCTCAGCTGACCCGAAGCCTCTGCTCTGCACTTGGGCCCGGGGAGGGCGCGAGAGGGGCCCCTGCGGGGTGATGCCTCCATTCCTCACCACCCTCCCTGAATGCCTGGCGCCCTCGCCCTCTCTCCTGGCATCCCCACCTCAGAGACACGGAGGTCACCTGGCCCCCTCTCACCACACAGACCCAAGGATGGGGACCCAAGGACCGGACTGGGTCAGAGAAACCACCAGGGCACAGAAACCTCGGAGCTGCAGACTCTTGCATCCTGGAGGGAAGTCCCTCCGGCGGGAGCCGAGTCAGCCTTTGCAGACCCCCTGGGACCCCATGTATGACCCCTCTTGGAACGAGGTGGGTCACAGAGGCACCAGCAGCCCCGGGCTTTGCCAGACTTGGAAGGTGTCCCGGGCCCTCCCAGGGAGAGGCGGGCGGGAGTGGGTGCTGGGGGCGCAGGGTGGTGGCCGAGGCGAGGAGGCCATCTCTTCCGGGGAAGGAATGAGGAGGTGGCTCAGCAGCGGGGCCACGGGACATGCGGCCAGCGAGGGCCGAGTCCCTGTCAACTCCTCTGCCCTTGAGAGAAAACAGCCTGTGGCAGGTGGGGCCGGTCCCAGGCACCCCGGGGTGCACCCTTGCTCCTGGAATCCACCCCTTAGAGCCTCCCTGGGGGCCAGGCCGGGAGGCCGAGGAGCCTGCCATGGTCCCCGCGCCTAAGCACAGACACCCCAGCGCGCGTACCGGGGGGCGCTCGGCCGGGGCCCTCCTGTCGGCGTCTGGTGCCTCCCGCACGGCCTCACACACGAACAGCCTGGGCTCGCTCTGGTCCCAGAAGTGGCTCACGGGCACAAGATCCGTCAGCCTCTCGTCCCCCAGGGCCTGGCTCCTGAAAGAGAAAGACTGCGCTCGGCCTCTGCACCCGGCGGCGGGCCCCACTCAGCTTCTGCGGCCCAGGCCCGTGGCGCAGGCGTCTGCTCACGTTCCTTCAGCCCGTGAAGGGTGCCCGGCCCGGCAGGTGGGTCGCACAGGGTGGAGATGGCCCAGCCATCTGGCCGGTTCCCTTGCATCTCAGAAACTCCCCGTTTCCCAGCCCACAGTACAACAGGGGGACAACGGGGTGGGGCAGCACAGAACAGGTCTCAAAAGAGGGCAGGCCCTTGACAGAAAACGGCCAGCCTCCCCCGACCGCCACCTGGAGAAGCGTGACATCCGGGACGGGCGCCACGTGCCTGAGCTGCTGGGCAGGAGCCCTGCTCCTGCCCCCGCCCCTGCCGGGGTCACCGCGCCCCTTCCCTGCGCCTGGGCCCACGGGAAGCCGCAGGGGGATGGAGGCGCTCCTGGGTTCCCAGGATGCCTGGCGGTGGGTGGGCGCAGTGGACACGAGACCGGTGGATGGCGACGTGAAAGGGAAGGTTACTTCACGGTTTTGGACCCGGTGACAGACACGGGTCTCTGCTCTTGGGGAGCGAGGCTAAGAAACCCAAGGGGGTGTTGTGCAGACAGAGAAGTGGCCTAGACGGGGCGTGCAAGTGGGGCCCCAGCAGGTGTGCGTCAAAGCTGCCAGGGGAGAGAAGGTTCCAGAGAAGATTCTGAACCTGAGAGAGATGGGAGCATGGGGGCGAGAGGGAGGGGAGGGGGCCGTCACAGGAGCACAGGCAGGCCCCAGGGCCGTCCTGATCAGCCCCGAGCGCCCCCTGGCCCCTGCGCGACGGGCGGGCAGAGGGAGTGTGGGCACAGCCTCCACGACCGTCTCCGTGGCAGCAGAAGGAACCTCGCGTGACCCGTGCCCTCCCAGGGAAAAATCCCTGTGCTCCAGAAACACCCTCCCCGCCACCAGCCGCTGACGGGGCCCCGGGCCTCGCGGCTGCTCTCGTGGGCACCTGAGTTATGGCACTTTCGGAAGCTCGGGGTCCCCCGCAACGACCCCAGAACCTCGGAGCCTGGCAGACAGGTTGGAGGCTGCCCAGACCGCCCAGGGCTCTGGCTCGGCTCCGCCTCTGTCTCCACCTCGGGCCACCGGGGAGCACCTCCAAGTGCAACATACACTTGGCAACCCCCCTCGAGGCCCACAAAGGACTGGGTGTCGCTTTCATCATGTTTTCCAACGAAATCCTCCCAAATTTCACTCGGCCGGGCTACTTACTTCGTTTCCTGCCCAGTCGAGGCCTCAATCCCGTCAGCCTGGCCCGTCTTGAGGTCGAGGACGCTCACCGTGTCCGTGTCCACGTCATAGAAGCAGATTTTGGAATCGGGGCTGTGGTCAGCCTAGGGGAGGGGGCCAGGGCTCAGGAGACTGGCCGCTGGGGTCCCCCGGCCGCCCCTGGGGGCCTGCCTCAGGGACCTGGACCCTGGCGAGGCCTCGTGTCTGCCAGGGCCTCGGCTCCAGGGCCTGGGCAGGGTGGTGCCCCCCCACCCCCACCCACTTGGAGAGTCCGCAGCCCAGCTCAACCGCCACCTCCCCTGGGAGCCTCCAAAGGCCCCTGAGAGCAGTGCCCCCGGCTGCTGCCCGCTAGCCCCGGGCACCGCGACACCCCACTCTCACCAGGGCCATCGACCTCCACGTGGATCAAGCCTGCTCATCCTCAGGGGAGGGGCTGGGCCCCACCTAACCCGTCAGTTTGTGCTCAGGCGCCCGCAGAGTGCCTCGTATGGGGAGGGCACCCCGAAATCAACCCCGAGTCAAGGAGCGAGGAGGTGGACACGGGCGGGCCGCGAGGCACCGGCTCCCCCTGACCAGCGACCCTGCCGCTGGCCTCCACTCTCAAGTTGCCCCTCTCTCCAAGCAAGAGGCTCAAAGGTCCGTCCACTGTCCCCCCACCCCTCGCGCCCTGCCAATTTAGCGGGGTGACAGAAAAAAGCAGCCAGCAGAAAAGAGCAGGGGCTCTGCCAAGATGGGGGCCAAGAAGAGGGGAGGCCGGGCGGCCCCAGGCAGAGGCGAGGCGGGCAGGCGGGCGCCCTGGGCACGGGAAGGGCAGAAGGACCTGTGGGAGGGCCCACCTTGCTGAGGAGGATGCTGATCTTGCTGCCACTGGCGCTGCACCTGAGCGAGACCATGCCCCCCGCACCTGGCACCAGCTCGGCCAGGCTCTTGCCGCAGCAGTGCAACTTCGCCTCTCTGCGGGGAGGGACGCAGTCTCAGTGGCACGGCCATGGGGACGGCTGGCGACGGAGGCCTGGAACGTGGCCACAGGCCTGAGCTCTGCTGGGGCCCAGCCGCTCTCCCCTGGGTTACGTGAGACCCGGGCCTGGGCTAACCTCAGGACACAGGGGAGTTTATTTTTAAATTTTTGGTCCAGGCGTCATCGACACACTTTATCCCAGCTCCAGGGGCTTGTGCAGGTGTTTTAGGAACAACCACGGCAGGTACCCTGGTTCCTTCTCACAGGGAGACGCTTCCGGCCAGGGTCTCGGCAGCCCAGCTCTTCACAGCTGAGCCTCCCCATCAGAGGATAAACTAAAAGCTACTCAACTCGCCCCGGCAGTTGTTTCTAGTTTGTTGCCATCGTTAGTGACGCCGGTGTGTGGCGGAAGCTCCGGGTGACTTTTTGCTTCCTTCACGTTTGTCTCCTCACTCCACCCCGCCCCCCGTGCCCCTTTGTGCCCCGGGCCCCCGTCCAGGCCCCACGGGACATTTAACCGTCTTGTCTCCGGGGCTCCATCCTGTGTGTGTCCTGCCTCGGCCCCGAATCACTGCCCCGCCCTGAGGAGCCGGCTCCTTTTACTGGAGAAGGACTCAGAGCAGATCCGGGCACGGGGTGTGCTTGCTGCTCCTGGGGTGTCACTGCCCACGGGCCCCCTCGGCCGACAGAGCCGGGACGTGTGTGTCTAACCAGTGTGCCTCCGCGGTTATCTTTACACGCATCCTTCCGGCTCCACACAAGGGTCCACACGGCTTCAGCCTTCGGACCTGTGTCTCTGCCTCTAAAGCATCAGCACGGGGGTCGCTCCGGCCTCCGCCCCTGCCGACCCGGAGCCTCCTCCCGAGTGAGCAGCCCGCCTCTCACGGGGCCCCCTCCCGTCCAGCCTGGACGGCAGCGGGACTGGCTCCCCGCGGCCCGGGGGCAGTGACCTCATCCCGAGCGCGTGCCGTGTGCGGCCCTGAGCCTTTGTCTCCCGTCCCGCTCAGCCCTGCAGGGACCCAGGCAGCACCCGGTGCCCAGGGAGATGGTTCTGCGCCTGTGACTCAGTGGGTTGTCCCGCCTGGTCTGCGTTCCATCCTGGGATCCCCTGAACTAAAAGATTTTTTAAATTTGCAGATGTTGAGGCCGACTTTGTGCTACAACCTTCCACGCATCCTGTGCCTGCGTCCAGCACACAGTGATGCTGCTCCCTCCCCACAGCACACAGAACCAGAATTTAAAACAAGACATAGGCATCCAGGAGTTCCTCTTGGGGCGCAGCAGAAACAAATCCAACGAGCATCCAGGAGGATGCAGGTTCGATCCCTGGCCTTGTTCAGTGGGTTAAGGATCCTGTGTTGCTGCGAGCTGTGCTGTAGGCTGGCAACTGCAGCTCTGATTTGACCCCTAGCCTGGGAACTTCCATGTGCTGCAGGTGGGTGCAGCCGCAAAAAGCAAAAAAAAAAAAAAAAAAAAAAAAAAAGATGTAGGCGGGTTTTACAAAACTCTGGAGAGTTTTAAGCTACAAGCGGTTTCAAATCCTTTATGTTTTAAAGTGTCAATTCAAAAAAGTAACTGGCGGGAGTTCCCGTCGTGGCGCAGTGGTTAACGAATCCGACTAGGAACCATGAGGTTGCGGGTTCGGTCCCTGCCCTTGCTCAGTGGGTTAAGGATCCGGCATTGCTGTGAGCTGTGGTGTAGGTTGCAGACGCGGCTCAGATCCCGCGTTGTTGTGGCTCTGGCGTAGGCCGGTGGCTACAGCTCCGATTCAATCCCTAGCCTGGGAACCTCCATATGCCGCAGGAGCGGCCCAAGAAATAGCAACAACAACAACAACAAAAAGACAAAAAACAAAAAAAGACAAAAAAAAAAAAAAAAAAAAAAAGTAACTGGCACATTGATGCTGAAATGACAACATAAAAGAGTTTGCTGGGCCCGCTCCACTTCCCACCCACCATACTATCTCCTAATTTTAAAAGCCTAATACTTTTATTTGGACAAAAACTGTACCTTCGGGAAAGATCAAAGCTTTTAAAGTGAGCCAGGTCCGTCCCCACAACCAGGAAATTTCCGCAGACGTCCAGGAAGCACGGGTTCCCCTCCGTCTCGGAGAAGAGCAGCAGCTGTTTCACGGTCCCCTGAGGAGGAAGAGGAGGCACGGGAGTTCAGGAAGCATTATTCAGAGCTCCCGCCGTGGTGCAGGGTTAGCGAGCCTGACTGGCATCTGTGAGGACATGGGTTTGATCCCTGCCCTCACTCAGGGGGTTAAGGATCTGGCATCGCTGTGAGCTGTGGTGTAGGTCGCAGACACGGCTTGGCTCCCGCGATGCTGTAGCTCCAAATGGACTCCTAGCCTGGGAACCTCCATATGCTGTGGGCGCAACCCTAAAAAGACATAAAAAGGAAGCGCTATTCAAAGGCCCGGCCGCTGCTGGAATCTCACCCCATCCTGGGAGGACGGGGCCCCGCCCTTGGGGGTCCCCGGTGCTAACGGTCAGAAGGGGAGACAGACAGCAGCCAGGTGAATAAGCAGGTGCACACGTCACTCAGCCTGGGCCAGTGCAGTCAGCTGATGGCCGGGACAGTCCCACGAAACCGTCGAGAGCAGTGAGATGGTGAATGTCACCTGCTTGGGGTGGTCTTTGGGCGCTGTCTGCGGGGCCTTATCTTAACACCCCGATGAAACCAACTGTGTGGCTAGTGTCTGGGGGAGGCTGCGAGCGGAAGGGAAGTGACCCCATCCTGCGCGTGTCCATGTGGGAAACCTCACTGAGCTGCACACACGGCCTGCTCACTTTCCTATGAGTGCATCACTCTCCAATAAACGCCTGAAAAACAGGCCTTGTCTGGGGGGCAAACGTGAACGGAGAGTGTGGAGGAGCTACTGGAGACCTGTGTCTGGCGGCCCAGGGGGAGAAAGCCCACTGGCACAGGAAGGACCTTGGCCGGCGAGGCAGGCAGTGAGCAGAGGTCACGTGGGATCAAGGTGACGCGTCAGATTTTGTTGTAAGTGAAACTGGGAGACTGTGGAGGATTTTAAACCATGGGTAGTTCCAAATCCTTTGTTTTAAAGTGTCACTCTTTGTACAGCAAAAATTGACAGAACACTGTAAATCAACTATAATAAAAAAATTAGGGAGTTCCCATCGTGGCGCAGTGGTTAACGAATCCGACTAGGAACCATGAGGTTGCGGGTTCGGTCCCTGCCCTTGCTCAGTGGGTTGACGATCCGGCGTTGCCGTGAGCTGTGGTGTAGGTTGCAGACGCGGCTCGGACCACACGTTGCTGTGGCTCTGGCGTAGGCTGGAGGCTGCAGCTCCAATTAGACCCCTAGCCTGGGAACCTCCATATGCCGCGGGAGCAGCCCAAGAAATAGCAACAACAACAACAAAAAGACAAAAGACAAAAATAAATAAATAAATAAATAAAATTAAAAAAAATTAAAAAAAAAGTGTTCCTCTACCTAATAGCTTTCGGGAAAGGGTGGCCACGGGCCCAGCCAAGCTTAGGCTTTTGTGGGTCTTTAAGACAAATGGACCTGCCTCCTCGGAGGTGAGAGAGGCCTGGCTCAATTAAACCAACGCTCAGTGAGTGTCGGCCTGGGCAGCGAGCGAGCAGCAGATGGAGGCCAGGCCCAGTGCAGCGGAGAGCTGGAGGCAGGCTAGAGGGTGAGGGGTTCCAACAGAACTTAGTGGGCTCCTGAGGCCAGGCGCAGAGACCCATGGAGCAGGCCAGGAAGTGGAATAAGGGTCCAGGAAACTCAGGGTGAGAGGGAACAGCGTGGGGATGAGCGCCAAACCAAAGAATCTCATCTTCATTTCCATGCACCCAGTGGGCGCTTAATACACATTTGTAGAATGAGCTAACGACTGAGTCAGACCACAGCTGAGTGACAGAGTGGGGACAGTGGGTCTCAGGTTCCTGCGCCCGACTCCTCCCCTGCTGCTCCTTACACGCTGGTCCCAGGTGAACTCTGGAACGCCTGATCTTCCACATCGCTTCGACACTCCTCTTTACGTCCAAACTCCCAAACTGCTGCTTCAGAGCAGTGTTTCCAGCTGGCTCTGGGACGCCCCCGAAGGGTGTCCGAGGGGCCTCAGGCTCGCCCCTGTACTCTCCAGCTCAAGGTACCACGTCAGCCCAGACAGCAAACGAGACAACTCACTTCCTCCTCCATTCCTCCCTCTGCCCCAGCCTCTCAGCACACCCTGAACTGCCGACTCCAGCCGGCCCCCTGCCCAGGGAAAATCAAAACAGGAGTTCCCGTCGTGGCACAGTGGCGATCGAATCCAACTAGGAACCTGAGGATGCAGGTTCCATCCCCGGCCTCGCTCGGTGGGTTAAGGATCCGGCGTTGCCGTGAGCTGTGGGGTAGGTCGCAGATGCGGCCCGGATCTGATGTTGCTGTGGCTCTGGTGCAGAGCAGCAGCTGTAGCTCCGATGAGACCCCTAGCCTGAGAACCTCCATAGATATGCCATGAGTGTAACTCTAAAACACAAAAAAGACAAAAAAAGGCCAAAAAAAAAAAAAAAAAAAGAAGAAAGAAAGAAAAGAAAATCAACAAAACAGGCTCAACTCCAGGCCCTCTAGGGTCAGACACTCCTCAGCCCTCTCTCTTCCCAGCTGACCTCTCACCCCTTCCCAGCATGCCTATCGTTCTTTCCCAGCATGCCTTTCGGCCCTTCCCAGCAGGCCTATCGTTCTTTCCCGGCAGGCCTTTCGTTTTCTCCCCAGTGAACATTTCACTCTTGCCCACTGGCCTTTCCTTCCTCGCTTGCCTTCTACCCTCCAGTTCTGGAGGACTTTCCTCTGACAGCCAGCTGCCCCTTCATCTGTCTTTAGGCAGGGCCTCCCTACCTCGGCTCACGTCTGCAGCTGACGTTCCAACACCACCCTCAGCATCGTGCAAGGCACTCTTTCTTCAGCTGATGCCCTGCCAGGCCCAACCCTCCTTCGCTCTAGCCTCTCCGACTCCCCTCTGACCTGAAAGGGGCCGGGGGTCTCCCCAGGCCCCAGCTCCCTCCCCACGCGTGTCCCCCAGGAGGTTCAGGGACTGTGGGTGGCTTCCTTGGCACGGCAGGTCTCTATCCCAGTGCTCCCCCTGCAACACGTCTCACCCCCTCCAGCTTCAGTGTGACCCATTACCGTCGGACCCTCCTCCTAGAAGGCGGAACTCCATGGAAGCTCCTTGAGTAATGCTGAACAGAGGAGTGGAAGAGCAGCGTGCTAGATACGGATGCGGCAGCCCTGGGAGACCAAACGCTAGACCCCAGGAAAGAACTCAGAGCTGGACAAAGCAGTCACACTGAGCTAAAACCAGTGCCATCACAGGCGTTCTCAACACTGATGCATGACACCCAGTTCATGTATTGTGTTACAGGCAGCCCTGGAGAGATGGAGAGATACGTCCGCCTGACATAAATGTGGAAGAAACGCCTTTGCAGAAATAACTAAGGATCTCAAAGGGAGATAACTTTTTGTTTTTTTGTTTGTTTGTTTTTGCTTTTTTAGGGCCACACCCGTAGCACATGGAGGTTCCCAGGCCAGGGGTCCAATCTGAGCTACCGCTGCCGGCCTACACCATAGCCACAGCAACATCAGATCCGAGCCACATCTGTGACCTACACCACAGCTCATGGCAACGCCAGATCTGCAACCCACTGAGCGAGACCCGGGATCGTCTCCACTACGCCATGATGCAGTTGTCCAACTCTGGATTAGGGTGGACCCTAAATCCGAGGACGAGTGTCCTAAGACACAGGGCCAAGGCCATGTAAAGATGGAAGCGCGGGCTGGAGTGAAGTGATGGCAGGCTGAGAACACAGGGGATGCCAGCAACAGCAGAGGCTTCAAGAGGTGTGGGAGGGATTCTCCCTCAGAATGACACAGCCCTGTCCACGCCTAGATTTTGCACTCTGGCCTCCTGAACTGTGTGGAAAATAAATTTCCATGTGTTTTTTTTTGCTTTTGTTTTCTCATTTTTGGCTGCCCTGAGGCACATGGAGCTCCTGGGCCAGGGATCAGATCCGAGCCACAGTCATGACTTAAGCCACGGCTGCGGCAACATTAGGTCCTTAACCCGCTGTGCTGGGCTGAGGATCGAACCCATGTCCCAGCACTCCCAAGATGCTGCCAGCCCCAGTGTGCCACAGCGGGAGCTCCATAAATTTCTACTGTTTTAAGGCACTCAACTTGTGACCACGTGCCCCGGCAGGCTTGGGAAACTAATGCACTGTGTCAGCCCCGGCAGCCGGCAGGTGTGCCTGGGACGTGGGCAGGCAGGGGTGGTCTGCTCACCACACACCCCCGGGATAGAAGAGGATGCGTGCCAGAGGCCTGCTGTCTTGGAGGCTCACATTGTTCCCATCCTGGCCTCACCTAAAGCCACATGCAGGGAGAGGTCGATCTAAAGACGTGTCCTGAACTGATGGCCCCTCAGCCCTCAGGATGCATGTTAAACACAAACGTTTCCTCCCCGTCACAACCCCACGCACCCAAGATCCAGCTGTGTGGTCCTTTTCACCCCAAAAGGCCACTGCCCCGCCTCCCTGCATCTGACGTCACGACAGCTGTAGACGGAACAGCTCTCCAAGAATCCGTTTTCACCACTAGCCATTGGGGGAACCTGATCTGGCTTGATTTATAGACGGCATTTTATTTATTTTTCCATTTTGGGGGGGGGCACACCTGTGGCATATGGTGGTTCCCAGGCTAGAGGTCAAATTGGAGCTGCAACTGCCGACCTACAGCACAGCCACAGTAACGCAGAATCTGAACTGTGTCTGCAACCTACACCACAGCTCACGGCAATGCTGGATCCTTAACCCACTGAGCAAGGCCAAGGATTGAGCCTGCATCCTCATGGATACTAGCTGGGTTCCTACCACTGAGCCACAAGGGGAACTCTAGAGATGGCATTTTGAACTCTGCCCTGTCTTGGAGTTCCCATCGTGGCTCAGTGGTTAACAAACCCAACTAGTATCCATGAGACCGCAGGAACCTTGGTGAGTGGGTCAAGAATCTGGTGTTGCCATGAGCTGTGGTGTAGGTCGCAGATGTGGCTCGGATCTGGAGCATTGCTGTGACTGTGACGTAGGCTGGCGGCTACAGCTCCGTTTCCACGCGTAGCCTGGGAACCTCCATGTGCCTCGGGTGCGGCCCTAAAAAGACAAATACTAATACTTAATACTAATGAAGCCCTCTGCTCTGTCATTAGCCTGACAGGCCGCTTGCTCGAGAGCAGCAGCTTACCTGCCAGGTTCGAACTTGGACTCGGTTTGGCTCCACTGTATAAACGCTTTCTTCATGCATGGCTAACACTGGAGACTCACACAGAAAGGAACCTAAAAAAAAAAAAGATACACATCACCTCAGCAGCAGCTAGTCTTGGCACCGTGCCTCGGAGTTTGAAAAGCATCTGCACGTGAACATTAGAGCAACTGGCAGAGCAACTGATGATGAGAAGACTGGAATCTAGCAGGAAAGACCGACCGCCAGGGAACTGCAGTGAGATGGCCGGAGGGGCGGCGCTGCGGCACAGCGGCAGCCTTGTCACCTGGCCGCTGTGGAGCGCAGCCCGGTTGCACTGCTGGGCTGGAAGACGTCCCCCAAAGATATCAGGTCCTGATCCCTGCAACCTATGAATATAGCTAACAGGGCCTAAGACGCCACGGTTTAGAGATGAGACGATTATTTTGGATTATGCAGGTCGGCCAGAAATGAATCACAAGCATCCCTATAAAAGGGAGGTAGGGTTTGTTTTTTGGTCTTTTAGGGCCACACCCGTGGCATATGGAAGTTCTCAGGCTAGGGGTCCAATCCGAGCTGGAGCTGCCGGCCTACACCACAGTCACAGCAACGCAGGATCTGAGCTGAGTCTTTGACTTACACCACAGCTCACGGCAATGCTGGATCCTTAACCCACTGAGCAAGGCCAGGGATTGAACCTGCAACCTCATGGATACTAGTCAGGTTCGCTAATCGCTGAGCTCTGACCAGAACTCTGGGAGGCAGATTTTTAGAGAGGAACAATGTGACAGTGGAGGCAGAGACGAGTGACACGACCGCCCGCCAAGGATTGCTGGCAGCCACCCAAAGCAGTGAGGAGCAAGGAGCAGAGCCATCCCTGGAGCCTCTGGAGCCCTGCCAACACTGTGGTCCTGGCCAGTGGACCTGACTCTGGCCATCTGGCCACAAGAACCAGGAGAGAGTAACTTTCCCGAACAGCCACCCACTTTGTGGTCATCATTACAGCAGCCCCGAAGAGAAAGTGAAGCAGCTGGAGAGCCAGATGGATGGGGCGGGTGGCGGGGGGGCAACTCCGAGGATCCAGCCTGAACTCTTCACACGGAGGCTGGCCCTGGTCGGCACCCGGAGAATCACCGCCGGGCCGAGCGCAGGGGTCAGGTGTGTGCGCCTTTCCCCGAGAGTACACACGTGCCTGCGGCCTCACTTCCCAGCCGTCTGACCGTCTCACCTCGGCTGGGCTCAGCAGGGACGCCGGGGGGCCCTGGCTGCACGGGCTGGAGCAGCAGCACTGGCTCTAGAGAGGCAGGCCTAGGGACGGGAAGTGGCACGAGGGCCTCCCCATGGCCCCGGGCCAGCCCTCTGCCCACCGCACAGGGCCCCCTGCTCCAGCAGACGGCGAGAGGACAACGCAGGTGCCAAGAGCTCCTGGGGTCTGAGGAGACGCACCTGCACTCCGGAACACGGCCCCGGAAGCCTCAAAGATCACCACCTGCTTCCCGTTCCAGACGGCAACAGCATCCTAAAAAGCGGCACGGAAATTAAAAAGCCGCCCGTCCGCTGGGCCTTTGGGTGCTCCCGACTCTGACGCCCCACTGGGCCTTTCTGTCCACATCGCCGAGCCCCGCCCCGGCCCCAGGGTCACCCCGGAAGTGACCTTGGTGGCAAACACCCCGCTGACGTGCATGTCGGTGTGCAGATAGTGCGTCGTCCCCGCTGACAGGCAGGACACGCTGAGCAGGCGTGGGGAGACCTGCACCACGGCCACCTGCTGGTGGAAGTGCGAGGACACGGCCTGCTCGCGGAGGACCACGACGGAGCTGCTGCTGGTCACGGCCAGAAGGCTCTTCCTGGACCCCCACTTCGTTCCGCAGGCGACAGCACCCCGAGGGAAGGGAAGAGAGGAGCAGTCAGGGCAACGTTACAAACGCGAGGACTCACACTATTTCTCCTCCTTGCTTAAGATATGATTTGAAAAATGTATATGCATAAAATGTGAAATTTGTAGCAAAACTATAAAATGCCAACACTGCGAGTTGAATCCGGGGGTCGAGTTGTGTGGTTATTCTGACTCGTGTCTGGCCTGACTGGTTGGTTAAGCATCTTTTTTTTTTTTTTTTTTTTTTTTTATGCTTTTCACGGCCACACCTGCAGCATATGGAGGTTCCCAGGCTAGGGGGTCTAATTGGAGCTGCAGCTGCCAGTCTACACCACAGCCACAGCAATGCCAGATCCGAGCCGCATCTGTGACCTACACCACAGTTCATGGCAACACCGGATCCTTAACCCACTGAGTGAGGCCAGGGATCGAACCCACATCCTCATGGTTCCTAGTCGGATTCACTTCCACTGCACCTCAGTGGGAACACCCGAGCATCTCCTAGAGTTTAGTTTTCTGATGTTAAGTTAGGGGTGTCTATTTTTTATAAATGGATAGCAAATTTACACACTGTAGGAAACTAACCAGCTTTTGTCGAGTGACACCAAATGCTACTTCTGTAATTTTTTCTTTTTATGGCCGTGCCTGTAGCACATGGAAGTTTCCAGTCCAGGGTCGAGACGGAGCTGCAGCTGCTAGCCTACGCCACAGCTACAGCCACGCCAGATCCGAGCCATGTCTGTGACCTACACCACAGCTCGTGGCAACGCCAGATCCTTCACCCACTGAGCACAGCCAGGGATGGAACTCGCAACCTCATGGTTCCTAGTCAGGTTCGTTAACCCCTGTGCCACGACAGGAACTCCTCCAATGACATACTTAATATTTTTCTTATAAATGTGAGTTTTCTTGTCTTTGATTCCAAAGTATCACTAAATTTAAAATGTAAAATTAACCATCAGTTTAAAACAATAGCTTCCTATGTAAATATTGCTTCTTCCACAGAAAACAAAAACCAATGCTTGAAATGTACACATCACCTGGGAGACTGGAATGTCAACTTCAGTGTTAAGATGAAGAAAAAACCATGCACTGAAAATCAGGAGGAGTTCCCATCGTGGCGCAGCAGAAATGAATCCGACTAGGAACGATGGGGTTGTGGGTTCGATCCCTGGCCTTGCCCAGTGGGTTAAGGATCCAGAGTTGCCATGACCTGTAGTGTAGGTCACAGATGTTGCTCGGATCTGGTGTGGCTGTGGCTGTGGTGTCGGCTGGCAGCTGTAGCTCTGATTTGACCCCTAGCCTGGGAGCCTCCATGTGCCGCGGGTGTAGTCCTAAAAAGACAAAAAGACAGAACAAAAAGAAAAGAGAAGAAAATCAGGAAATGTTGGTGCTCTGATCAGGCCTTTAAAGGGCACATTTACTCTGCTCAGTTTTCCTTTAATTCTGGCTTCCTCTTCGCTGCTGCTCTATATGAAGTATTCTTCTGGGGTCAAAACTGTCCCTCTGCTTTTGCAACTAATTTTATTACTTGAACCTGAGAAAGTTACACTTTCTCTACAGACCTGAGTATACTGCCTTTTTAGCCCGTTATTCTGACCTAATGTTTGCAATATTTAACTTGTAAATTCATCTAGAAACTGTGTTCATTTATGACCTGAGACGAAGATCTAAAGGTAACGTGGGAAATTCCTCTAAGGTCTCCCTAGACTCGTTACTCTCTAAGTCTTTGTTTCCTGATTAATGTGGATTCAGTACATTTTACTGTAAAAACCCCACTCAGAGCAGATCTGTGACAACGTCCAGGTGGCAGGTGAGGAACCGTATAGACGGACTGGGCACAACTGGGAAAATGGTGAAAACACAGCCGTCCATTGCTCTGGGTTTGGGTACGGGTAAACGAGGAACATGCCCTAAATCCAGAGAGAGGAACAGTGTCTGTGGCCCCACCCACCTCAGCTTGGCAGACGCCAGTGCCTGGTGGGTGTGGGACCCACAGGGCAGAGGTTCCCAGGCCCTCACCCCAACTCGTGCCTCACCGAGAGTCTGGTGTGTCCGGCTCCCGGCTCTGCAGCAGGAGTCCCCCGAGAGGAGCCAGCTACTCCGCCCACCCCCACGCTCCGGACCCTTCCCGGAGGGGCAAGGCGGTCCAGAGAACGCCCCACGGAAGTGACTTTGGGAGGTCCCATCATGGCTCAGTGGTTAACGAATCTGACTGGCATCCGTGAGGACAAAGATTTGATCCCTGGCCTTGCTCAGTGGGTTAAGGATCCCGTGTTGCCATGAGCTATGGTGTAGGCCCGAAGCTGCAGCTCTGATTCAGCCCCTGGCCTGGGAACCTCCATGTGCCATGGACGCGGCCGTAAAAAGACAAAAAGAAGAACAAGTGACTTTGAACCAGAACCTGGCAGGTTCAAGCCCAAGGACACACCTGAGGACAGCGGAGGCTGGTGCGTGAAGAGGAGGAAGTGTCAAGAGAGCAGCCAGCTCCACGCAGGCCAGAGCACAGCTCAGAGCCCAGATCGCACACGCCCGTCCAAACGGGCCTGGCCCAGGACGCGGAGCCGTCAGCACCCCGAGGGACTGTGGGGGGTGAAGGAGCAACCAGCCAGCAGCCAGCGGAGCCATGCTGTGGTCCAAGTGGGCAGAAAGGCAGGCACATCAGGGAGGTGGGTGAAAGCAGCGACCGGTGCTGACAGGTAAGGGTCTCTCCGGGCAATGAACAGGCGCTAATACCGTGAGGCCTGCGCAGCTCTGCATGGGCTGCAAATCGTTCGGCATATGTTACCCGTCTTGGTAATGCTCTTTCTAAGATAAATGGGTGAGAAAGGGATGGGGAGGTACCAGCAACAGGTGAACAGAGATTCCTCCAGACCCACCAGCCCTCATCTGCATTCTGAGATCCAAGGGGCCTTTAAACTATTTTCCTTCCTTCCTTCCTTTTTTTTTTTTCCTCTTTTGTGCTTTCCAGGGCTGCACTCATGGCTTACGGCTAGGGGTCAGATCAGAGCTGTCGCTGCCGGCCACAGCCACAGCCGCACGCGATCTGCGCCACATCTGTGACCTACGCCACAGCTCACGGCCACAGAGGAGTCTAAACCACTGAGCCACTGAGCAGGGTCAGGGAGCCGACCCACATCTTCATGGATACCAACCGCGTTTGCAGCCTGCGAAGCCACAGCGGGAACTCGCCCATGGCTGTTTCTACGTCAGGCTGAATCACCGAAAACAACGGGCTCAGAGCCAGCACTGCCCGGCTCTGCCGAGAGCCACCGCACGCCGCACCTTTATCTGGGTGATGCTTCCGGGGAGCTCAGCAGGCGCGTGAAGGGTCCACCTGTCCTTGCCCTCCAGCCCGTGGCCGCTCGGGGCGCTTGGCACCTTCCTCCACGTGGCTACCCGCCCTCTGTCGGTCCCCGCCGCCAGAAGACCTGGAGGTGAAAACAAAGTGCCCAGAGCCTGCGTCATGGTTCAGCGCTTAACGGCCCCGACTGGCGTCCATGAGGACGCAGGTTCGTCCCTTGGCCTCGCTCAGCGGGCTGAGGATCCAGCGTGGCTGGGGCTGTGGTGCAGGCCGGCAGCTACCACTCCGATTGGACCCCTAGCCTGGGAACCTCCATACGCCATGGGTGTGGCCCTAAAAAGACAGAAAAACAAACAGACAAAAAATAATAAAATGAAAAAATAAAGTTTGCGTGGAGTTAAAAAGGGATAAACACGGAGCAAGCCCCGTTCTCTGACCACCCTCTCTATAGTACCAGCCTCAGCCCTGCTCCAGGCTCTCCCACTCTCCCGGGCTTACTTCACAGCTCCTGACCACGGGCAACAGGGTGGGCATGCGTGCTCGAGTGTGTGTGTGCACGAGTGGTTGTGGGTGTGTGTGCTGGGGTGTGTGTGTCTGTGCTCATGTGTGTGCATGTGTCGTTTGGGTGTGCGTGCTGGTGTGTGAGTGTGTCCATGCTCGCGTGTGCATGCGCGTGTGTGGTTTGGGTGTGCGTGCTGGGCTGGGGTGGAATCCCAACTGCAGCTGCAACGCCAGACCCTTAACCCTCTCCACCGAGCTGGGGGTTGAACCCGTGCTGCCGCTGAGACAAGCCGGATCATTAACCCCGGTGCCACAGGAGGAACCCCCGTATCTTAAACATCTGCATATAAACTGTTTCTCACACTGACTTTTCTCCGTGTTTCTGGAGGAACAGACACTAACTCATGCTGCCAGGCTGCTCCTGTTTCTGACCAGGGGCTTCGACTGTCACGCGGGACAACAAAGCTCTGGCTCTGGGCTGAGTGGAGGGAGTCACGCCGCAGGCGAAGGCGAGGCCATGCTCCCCGGACCCCACGTCACCGTCGCTGCCGCCCAGAGCGAAGGCTGAGGCCGCCCCTTCTCTCCCTCCCTCCACGAAGTCTCACCTTTGACTTCACAGTAAGAAACACAGTTTATGTTCTCGCCTTTTTCAAAACCAAACTTCTCCTCTGGACTCAGCAGGTAATTCTCTCCTCGGTCTAAGTCCCAGAACCTACGGGACAGGGAGGCAAGACGGGGGGTGGGGGGGAGTCATTAAACCGTGCACGACGTGCAGAGCAAACTGCAAAAATGAGGAAAGACCCAGCCCTTGGGACTCAGGTGAGAAAAGCATGTCGCCATCAGCTTATTTGACTCCCTGTTCATGACAAAGGGACCAGCTGTTCATCAAAGAAGGTCCCAGGGACAGAGTCCGGGTTACAACGGGCCCCAGGAGCTCTGAGCACAGAGGCCACGGGAGACCCTCGGGGGTCACGGAGGCCGAAGCAGCCAGGCGGGCGCCAGAGCCCTCATGCAGGTTCCACCTGCCCAGGCGCAGGGGAGCAGGAGCCATCGGGCCCGCACTTCCCCGGCCCAGGCCCCTGACGCGGTCCTCCCATCTCAGAGCTGGTCGCTGCTTCGCCCGGAGTCTCCCGCCCGGGCACCGGGAGGCAGGCTGGCACCTGAGCACCGCCTCCCCCGTGGCGCTCACAAGAAGGCTGCCTTCAATCAGAGCCACGTCTGCCCGGCGACCCGTCTTCCCGCTCAGCTTCACCTGGAGACAGAAACAACCGGGAAGGAGGCGCACGTGGGCACTGGGAAGCGTGGCCCAGCTTCTCCGGCCAGGGCGACGACGGCCACCTGCATGGCACGGGGCCAGCGACGCTGAGTGGCCAGCCCTGGCGAGGCAGCTGTCACAGCCGAGGGCGCGGCACACCTCCCAGGGCCCACCAGCCAGCAGAGGTGTGGTTTGAACCCAGGCGCATGGGACTCAGACACCACGTTTCAACTGCTGTGTAGACAGGGGAGCCCAAACGACCCCGTGAACACCGACTCTTCCTCACGGACAAGAGCCTCTCGGAGAAGGTTCTGTGGCCTCCGAGGACCACGGACTCCCCAGGTGTAAACCCAGAAAGTGGCACTGGGGCGATGAGCAGCCCCGGGCCGCCAGGTGTCCCCATGAGGCGGGCGAGCAGCCACGGGGAAACCTCCGCTGTGCCTGTCACATGCCCCTCGGGGAAACCAATGCCCGCCCACGGCAGCGTCATGGAAGGAACTGCAGTGCCAACCGCCAGGCCCGGATGCGCTCTGCACACGGTCCCTGCTGGTGGCTCCCGAACACCGACTCCCCACCCAGAACGAGGCGGGCTCGCACCTTCAGCACCTCGGCGGCCTCACCCTCGGGAGTCACCGTGAACAGGCAGAGCAGTAGGCTCTCGGTGACAGCCACCAGTGCCTGCCTCTTGTCCACGTAGAAGAGCGCCTGGACGCAGCTGTCCGTGGCCACCGCCCAGGCCGTCTTGCCTTCCTCGTCCACGTGGTGCACGGTCCCTGTGGGAAAGGGACGCTCACCACAGCCCACTCTCTCTGTGCAAGGGCGCTTCCAAATGAACATTTTAGTGACACCCATTTATAAATGAAACTTTTTAAAAACGCCAGCAGGTTCCCGGGAAGGCTGCTGTCTCTGAAATCAGCTGTCATTGGTCAGTTTGGCCTTGGCCCCGGGGTCTGCTGGTCCTCCTTCCACCAGCCCCTCCGCCACCTGCGCAACCCTAACCCGCAGGCCGACCTCCCGACTCGCAGCCTCCACCGGGCTGGCACCCACGGGCCGAGGCCACCCTGGCCGGGCTTTGCCTGCATGCCCTCGCCCTGCCTGGGCCTCGGCCCGGGGCCCCTTGGCGCATCCTACATCTGCTTGCAGCTCCTGAGCATGGCGCTGTGCGGGCCCAGGGCCCCAGGATAGAGCGGCTTCTCCTCCAGGAGGGTCCCCCCGGCCGTCTGTCCTCTCACTGCCAGAGGACGACCTGAGATCTCATCCAGCTCAACGGTCCAGGCCATCCAGAGGCAAACTGTCGCAGGTTTGTGACAGGCCCGCTGCGAGTGCCACGTGACTGGACCCAGCGGGCATCTGCAGGGAGCTCCTGAGGTGGGGCTGCTCTGCTCCCCATTTCCGCATCAGGAGGTTGAGTCACAGAGAGGGGGTGACACTCCCCCATGTGCGCAGCTCCCGAGTGGGGCAGCCCCGCGGGGTGTCCACACGGCGGCCTCATGCCTGAGCACATCGCCGCTCCCTCCAGTTCCCCTCTGGCCACTCTGTCTGCTCACCTCCTGGGAGGCAAGGTCCCTCTACCACTACCAGGACAAGCGCCCGGCCCAGGGCTCGCCTCTGGGGCCTCCGTCCCACCGCGGACCTGCACTTGTGACCATCTTTCTACTTCCCTGGACGCCACCCTGCGTCTACCAGGGCTGCCGGCCTCGCCATGGGCCCAGGAGGAGGCCCATGGAAGTTGGGCCAGCGCCCCCCGCGGGGCTGGAGGCCGCAGGACCAGGCCCGTGATCCTGTGCCTGACAGAGAGCCCTGGGAGGCGGGCAGGTCACCTGGAACTGCTGACCCACCGCGTCACAGTGAAAAACCTTCAAATGCAAGTAAAGCTCAATTTGTCACCACGGATCCAGGGGAAGCTGCGCTTTGGACACTGGAGGAAACCCCCCAACAGCTGTCCGTCCGGGAGTGGCTCACACAGCCTGTGCTTTCGTGCCGAGACGCGCCCCCATTGTCTCCAACGTCTCCCGGACATCCCGAGACACTGCAGGGTCCCAGAGCCCCAGCCTGAGTGTCTCACCATCCGTCAAGCTGACAAAGAAGGACAGGCCTTCCTGAGACCCCATTTTTAAGACGCTTCCAAGGCCGCTCTTGCTCCAATTGAACATGTCCAGGGCTTTCTCGTCACCACTCACGGCCGCCTTCGCCAACTGAACGAGATCCCTGCGAGCAAGTGCGACACAATTCCCCGTGGCTCCCTGGACGAAGGTGGGGGACTTCACGCGAGCCCCCGGCTCAGGAGAGCCCCGCCCCCACTGGCCCGCCCCAAGGATGTGGCCACGAACTCGCCAGGCGGGGGGCGCCGGAAGATGCAGTGCGTGAGGGGTTGGCCGTAGTCGTGCTTCAGCAGGGGCGCTCCTTGGACCCGACCCCTTTGGTCCAGCCGCCACAAGATCAGGACTCCAAGCTGCAAAAGCCAACATCATAGGCTTCACGGAGGGACCGGCGGAAGGCAAGGGTTACACGGTGCAACAGCGCCTGGGCGCATCCCTGTCCTGATTGTAAATTGCAACACTACCACGTGTGCACTGTGAGCAAGGCAGACAGTCCAGCAGTGTTCAACCAAGCGACCAGAAACTCTCCAGGGCGCCTCCCGTCTCCATTTCTGGGAACGACAAGTGTCCTGCATTCAGTCCTGAAAACATGCCTTTCTTTTCTTTTCTCTTTTTTGTCTTTTTAGGGCTGCACCTCTGGCATATGGAGGTTCCCAAGCTCGGGGTCCAATTGGAGCTACAGCTGCCGGCCAACACCACAGCCACAGCCACGCGGGATCCGAGCCACATCTGCGACCTACACCATAGCTCATGGCAACACCGGATCCTCAACGCACTGAGCAAGGCCAGGGATCGAACTCACATCCTCATGGATGCTGGTCGGGTTCCTTAATGCTGCTCATGGAACAAATACAGAGACGGCAGATGCGCCAAACGTGAATAACCACTGACCGTGCGGAGGGCGCAGGGTTCCTCTGTGCTATTCTGTCACCTGCTCTACAGCAGAGCCCCGTGGGCTTGGAAGCTGGGAAGGAAAGCGTCACGTGCTCCTGAGAAGCTCTGAGAATTGAAGCTGCGTGCGTGTGTGTGTGCGTCTGTGTGCGTCTGTGTGTGTGTGTCTGTGCGTGTGTCTGTGGGGCGCGCGGGGCTGGAGAGGCTTTTCACAGCATACACCGTTTTGTACGTTTTCAACTCTGAAACATGTGTTACCTTAAACACGTAAAATGGATAAACACATTATAAATTTCTGCTGTAATTTGTGAACCCAATTAGGTCGAGGCCCAGTTTCTCAGCCTGGGCACTGCTGATGCTGGGCTGGTGCGTCTCTGCCATGGGGTCTGCCCACCGCACTGGAGGATGCCGAGCAGCACCTCTTCCCTCCACGCCCACCGCGGTCACAGCCAAAAACATCTCCGGGCACTGCCGAGTATCCCGTGGGGCAGAGCGACCTTCCAATTAGGACCAGGGATGCTCAGGCAGGGGCAGGGGGCTCAGGAAACTGGCATCCAGGTGCCTCACAGTGACCGCACCTAAGACGCCACTCCATGCTTGCAGGTACCTAGAAATGCTGATTTAAAATGGCAGACTTCTGCCATGGACTGAGATGGCAGAATAAAATATTCCCGCCCTGCTCCCAACATAAAACAAAGTCGGCCATCTCCTCTGACAAGGTCAGGTGGATTCAGCAAGCACACATTTATTTTCTTTCTTTTTTTGGCTGTGCCATGGCAGGAAGTACTGGGGCCGAGGACAGAACCCACGCCACAGCCGCGACAATGCCAGGGACCTGAGCCGCTGAGCCGCCAGGGAACTCTGACAAGCACACATTTCGAGTGACACCAAGTCCGCGTCATCGGGTCTGCTCACCCTGTCCCCCGAGGCCAGGTAGTTCCCGCTGGGGCTCCAGGTGAGGACGGTGAGGTCGGCGGTGTGCGTCGGGGGGACTGCGTGCTGCTCCTTGTCCTGCTTGTTGAAGATCACCGCCTCCCCTGTCTCCCAGCCGACAGCCAGGACCGGCCGTGTCGGGTGCCAGCTCAGGATGGTGACTCGGGACGCCCGCTCCATGTGCGTGTTGGGCACGCACTCACCCTGCGACAGACAGGTTCCAACCCTTACTGTAGGGAACTCAGCCGCTCTAAGAATTTCTGCCTCATCAGAGAAATGACATGGACGAGAAGCTACCAAGGGCTGCGGGGTGAGAAAGCAGGCTGTTAATGTTGTTTTATCTTTCAGGGCCATGCCCGCGGCATACGGAGCTTCCCAGGTGAGGGGTCGAATCAGAGCTGCAGGTGCTGGCCTCCACCAGCCACAGCAAGGCCAGATCCCAGCCAGGTCTGCGACCTACACCCCAGCTCACGGCCAGATCCTCAACCTGCTGAGAAAGGCCATGATGGGACCCGCGTCCTTAGGGATGCTAGTTCGACTGGTTTCCGCTGAGCCACGATGGGAACTCCAATACGCCGCTAATTTTTATGGAAACCGTCTTGCCCCACCTGAGCTGTGCCGTTTAAGGTAAACACTCAGCGACCACCTGGCCAGCTTAGGACACAACCTTCTCTGCAGAAACAAGCGGTGGGCCAGTGGGTGAAGTGTGCTGACCCGAGGCCCCCAAGTGTGGGTAGGTGACCCCAGGAAGCTTTCTGGGGTCTGTGAGACCACAGCTATTTTCAGAATGATACGACGATGTGATTCGCCCTCTGGACTCTCATGCTCTCGTGTGTACACGGGGGAGTCTTCCAGAAGCTCTGTGATGGTGCCGTTGCTCTGGCAGCGGATGGAGCACACTCTTGTATATGCTTGTGTCTTCTAGACATTTTTAGGGAAGGAGGTTTAGGGCATAAACGTGTGTGTGTCCAGAGATGAACTCGGTTTGTTCTTACTTCTCCTGGGGTCTGCAGCAATCTCACCTACATCCTAAAGCTTTCCTGATGGCAACTAGACAAACAGGAAGCACACTTTAAATTTTCTAAATTAAAAAATTTTTTATCTAAAATTGCTATTATCAGGCAAGTTCCCTGCGGTGCCCCTGTGGACGACTGCGGCTAACAAGCCTGACTAGCATCCATGAGGACGTGGGTTTGATTCCCGGCCTTGCTTGGTGGGTTAAGGATCTGGTGTCGCCATGACAAAGGTGGCAGACGCGGCTCGGATCTGGCGCTGCCGTGGCTGTGGTGAGACTGACAGCTGCAGCTCCGATTCGACTCCTGGCCTAGGAACCTCCATGTGCCGCGGTCAAGTTAAGACGAGGTCATTAGAGTGGGTGCTGGTCCCACATGCCTGGCGTCCTTCTAAGAGGAGGACAGAGACCTGGACATGGACACACAGAGGAGTTTGCCATGTGACAATGAGGGGAGACTGCAGTGACATGGGGACCAGCCAAGGATACAGGATGCTGGCTGCACCAGAAGCCGATATAAACACAGAACAGATCCTCCACTTGAGCGAGCCCTGCCAGCCCCTTGCTTGAGATTTTTGGCTTCCAGAAGTACGAGAGAGTACTTTTCTGATGGTGGTTTTTTTTTTTTTTTTTTTTTTTTTTTTTTTTTTGCTTTTTAGGGCTGTACCGCGCAGACAGAGGTTCCCAGGCTAGGGGTCCAATCAGAACTAAAGCTGCCGGCCTACACCACAGCCACAGCAATGTGGGATCCAAGCCACAACTGCGACCTACATCACAGCTCAGGGCAACGCTGGATCCTTAACCCACTGAGCAAGGCCAGGGATCAAACCCGCAGCCTCATGGCTCCTAGTTGGATTCGTTTCCGCTGTGCCATGAAGGGAACAGTACATTTCTGCTGTTTTCAGCCACACAATTTGAGGTCATCTGTTAAGGAAGCTACTTTCAAATGGCCAATGTGAGTCAACAGGAGGCTGGAGAGGGGCCAGTTCTGGTTGGTGACCGTGAACGGACCGTGGAATCTGTCTTACGCGTCCCTCAACACGCCAACACTGAACAGCAGGGGTTAAAGGATTATTCACATGACAGGGCGTTTATAAAGCTTGGAACCTGGACCTGGGTGAGAATACACACCCACCCACCCACCCCCACACCCACACGACGGGAGCAGAGGTACAGAGGTCAGAGCGGCGCCCGCCACACTCACCTGCTCCAGGTATATGTCCACACTGCCTCCTAAGGCTGGGTTGACGGAAGCCACAGCCAGGAACGGATGAACGGGGTGCCAGCAGATATGGGAGGGGGACCCCGCCGCGTCCGGGGCTTCCACGCGGTGGTCAAAGTAGAGCAGCATGATGAGACCAGCAGGGCGACAACAGCCGTGCCCTTCGCTACAGAGATCGAGGAAGGAGAGGCCCCCGAGCCTGCAGTCCTAAGACACAGGGTGCGCGCTCGGGGGCCCTGCGGGCGGCTGCAGGCCACAGAGCACAGACGGCGTCTCAAGCCCGGGGAAACACGCAGTCGGCAGCAAGAGCCCCGAGCGGGCCCGACGGGGAAGAGCAACACGGACTCGCCAGCACAGCAGGAAGGACAAGCCCCTTGGTCATTTTTATCAACTTGGACAGTTGATATTTCTACAGCTGCCCACCGCCTTTTTTTCCTGCTTTTTAGGGCCCCATCCATGGCACGTGGAAGTTTGCAGGCTAGAGGTCAAATCAGAGCTACAGCTGTCAGCCTAGGCCACAGTCGCAGTAACACCAGATCCGAGCCGCATCTGCCACCCATATCACAGCTCACGGCAACACCGGCTCCTTAACCCACTGAGCGAGGCCAGGGATCGAACCTGCAACCTCACGGTTCCTAGTTGGATTTGTTTCTGCTGTGCCATGATGGGAGTGCCTCGACAGCTCCCTTTTAAGCAAAATTTTCAAATCATAAGAGACAATCCAGGGAACTGGCAGTTTCCTAGGGACCTACTAGGTTAAGGACTCAGTCGTTGTCACTGCTATGGCTCAGGTCTCATCCCTGGCCCAGGAACTTCTACATGCTGCAGCCATGCCGCCTCCTCCCCACCGCCACAAATAAAAATAAAAATAAAAGCAAAAGCTGCACAAAAGAGAAATGTGTAGAACAACCTGGCACTCAAATTTCTTACCCTTTTTTTTTTTTTCTTTTTAGGGATGCACCCATGGTATGCAGAAGTTCCCAAGCTAGGGGTCGAATTAGAGCTGTAGCTGCCGGCCTACACCACAGCCACAGCAACACCAGATCTGAGCCAGGTCTTCGACCTACACCACAACTCACGGCAACGCTAGATCCTTAACCCACTGAGCAAGGCCAGGGATTGAACCTGCGTCCTCATGGATCCTAGTCAGCTTCATTTCCACTGAGACACAATGGGAACTCTGACCCAGAAAACTTTCAAAGTGGAGTTCCCATTGTGGCTCGGTGGTTAACGAATCTGACTGGGAACCATGGGGTTGCAGGTTCAATCCCTGGCCTTGCTCAGTGGGTTAAGGATCCGGCGTTGCCGTGAGCTGTGGTGTAGGTTGCAAACGTGGTTTGCATCCCGCGTGGCTGTGGCTGTGGCATAGGCCGGTGGCTACAGCTCCGATTCGACCCCTCGCCTGGGAACCTCCATGTGCCATGGGAGTGGCCCAGGAAAAGGCAAAAAGACAAAAAAAAAAAAAAAGAAAAAAAAAAGGAAAAAGAAAACTTTCAAAGTAAGTTTCAATGTGCTGCAGCCAACCAAGGGTGTGAATTCTGGGCTGTGGGAAACTCTTACTCATATTTAACAAGTTTAATCTGTGAAAACAGGCCTTGGAAAGATGAGTAGTATGTTCACTTTGCTGTGATGATGCAGAAAGAATTCTAACAGCACAGGAGAAAGTGAGCCTGATTTCCTCGTCTATTTCAAAAGTCACTTTGTCATAAGCAGAAGGTCTTTAAATTAGAAGGTCTTTAAATTACTGTCTTCCTGCTGGTGCCTTGCAAGAGGCTCTCCCCACAGCCCTGCTCTGGGTGCTCAGGAGGCTTCCTCTCGTCACCAGGGCCTTGGACTTGACTTCTAGGCTGGTCTGCGTGCTGCATAGTTTCCTACCTGGTATTTCTCCATTGCTGCATTTAAGCTTTATTGTAAATGTGTGTTTGCGTAGCCTCCAGTCCCTACCAGATTCTCTGGGGGCCACAGGGGCACCCCCAACACCTGGAACACTGTCTTGTCGTCGCCAGGGACCAATACTTGAATCCCTGACACTGTCTTGTCGTCGCCAGGGACCAATACTTGAATCCCTGACAAAGATATTAATTAGCAAGGAAAGATGCTTTTGCTGTTTTATTATTTGTAAAAAGTGGGTTAAGGCGTTCCCGTGATGGCTCAGGGTTTAACGAACCCGACTAGGATCCATGAGGATGCGGGTTTGATCCCTGGCCTCGCTCAGTGGGTTAAGGATCTGGCATTGCTGTGAGCTGTGGTGTAGGCCGGCAGCTGTAGCTCCAATTAGACCCCGAGCCTGGGAACCTCCACATGATGCAGGTGTGGCCCTAAAAAGCAAAAAAAAAAAAAAAAAAAAAAAAAAGGTAGGTTAAGGCCAGGGTGAATGAGTCCATTTTTATACAACGTATGATGGTTCATCATTCCTTTCACCTGTGTTAACATTTTTTAGCAGTGATTAAATATCATCTGGAGTTCCCATTGTGGCGCAGTGGTTAACGAATCCGATTAGGAACCATGAGGTTGCGGGTTCGGTCCCTGCCCTTGTTCAGTGGGTTAACGATCCGGCGTTGCCGTGAGCTGTGGTATAGGTCACAGACGCAGCTCGGATCCCGTGTTGCTGTGGCTGTGGTGTAGGCCGGCGGCTACAGCTCCGATTCGACCCCTAGCCTGGGAACCTCCATATGCCGTGGGAGCGGCCCAAGAAATAGCAAAAAGACAAAAAAAAAAAAAAAATATATATATATATATATATGTATTATCTGCATGATGCTGAAGAAAAGTTACCAAGGCAAACATAAGGAAGAGAGATGACCAAGAATAAAATCGTGCCCCACTGGCTCCATTGCAGAGACAAGTGCACTTCCTTTCCTTAAAACAAGATCAGGGTCTCTAGACCACAAAATGACTTGTCCACGTATAACCTTTGGGGAAGTGAAGAAAAAATTTCTATTTGTTCTCACCAATTTGCTCCTCTCGCATCCAGTCCTGCACCATCTCCCCCCACCCTTTTTAAGTCCGGGGGGGGGGGCATGTGGAAGTTCCTAGGCTAAGGGTGGAACTGGAGCTGCAGCTGCTGGCCTCTGCCACAGCCACATGGAATCTGAGCCACGTCTGCGACCTCCATCACAGCTCACCACAAAGCAGGATCTTTAACCCACTGAGTGGGGCCAGGGATCGAACCCCCATCCTCATGATACTATGTCAGGTTCTTAACCTTCTAAGCCGCCACGGGAGCTCCCGTGCAACGTTTTTACGCCTCCACCTTTTGGGAGGGAACTTGTTAAGGTCTCTCAACTGAGCGGCTCCAGCTACTAAGTTTATTACTGCTTGGAGATGGAGATGCTGCAGGAGGGAGATGGAAAGGCTTTGAGGCAAAGGGAGCTTAGTGGAAGGGCACGACGGGCCACCCCGAAAGCCTCACCGCCCGGACCCCCTTTCCCCGGCCTCGGGCACTGCGGGGTCACAACTGCACTCCGAGGGCACGAAGAACCGCCTTAGCCGGTTTGGGCCGTGCGGTGCCTCGGGCCGCAGGGCTGGCAGCGCAGAAAGAGGCTTTTCCCATTCCCTCCCCGTCCGGTGTCACCGCGAGCGCCGCGGGAACAGCCGCCTCCCCTCCCGGCCGGCTCCCCCGGGCCCCCCGAGGCCGCGCGGGCCTCACTCGGACCTGCCTGCGCGGAAGGCGGCCCTTATCTTGCGCCGGCCGCTCCGGCGTTCCGCCCGCACCGGAATTTGGGATGAAAATAATCTGGCGCGGGGAGGGGTCCGGCGCGCCCCGATGTCGCCCTCCTCCCAGCCCCAGGCCCCGGGCCTCCGGAGCCCCTCCCCGGCCCCGCCTAGTCGTCGCCCTCCTCCCGAGTTCCCCGACCTCCTCCTGCGGGGCCCCGGCCCCCACCCCACCCCACCCCCGAACCCCTACTTCCCTGCCCAAGGTTCCCGGCGGGTACTCACCTTGGCTGGGCCGCAGCGCCACCGCGCGTTGCCGGGACAACGGCTGCCAGCAGAGCGCTGATACCTCTGAAGGGGAGCGAGCGGCCGAGGCCGCCCGAAGCGTCCCGAGAGGCCGGAAAGAGCCGAAGACTATCGGGAATGTTCGTGCGACCCCAGGGCAGGATTTCTCCCGCGAGCCGCGAGCAGCGCGCTGCCGCAGGACGAGTTGCCCTTTCGCAGCCTCGGTCTAAGAGGCCACGGCGCTACCTCGCAGAGGAGGCCTAGGGACCAGGATGTGCCTTTCTGCGCAGAGTCGGGAAGCCGATGAATTCTTTTTGGTGTGGTGGGGATGCATGGCCCGTTGGCCTACCCACTCTTGTAGTTACATCTCCCCAGCCACGTAGGTCAGTCGGTCAGGGGGAGGAAGGCAGCAGGGAGATTGTGGGGAAGAAACGGAACGCCATCTTTAAGAGTCTCTCCTTTCTGGTTCATCTTATTGCTAGGATTTCTGGACCCCCCCAGACGGCTTGCTAGGCTTTGCTATGTCTAGTTACAAGGAGGGGGTCCTTCAAGAGTATTTCTGAGAGAAGCCAGTTGATTCAACATAGTTCCTTGAAGTTTATAGCTCAGGACCTGCGTTCAATGCTTTGTGGGCCTCATGGACGCCTTTGGCAAGAAAGTGACAGCCAAAGACAGGAGTTCATCTGGTTAGAAACTTATCTGCTGTCTAACCCTGGCGGCATTCCCCAAGGGTTAGCAACGTGCCGCCTTCTTCTAACGGGCTGGTAGGTTAAACTATTTTGGAAAAGAAAAAAAAAGCAATTATCATTTATTTTAAAAAGGTACTACAGCGAAACAAAAGAGGTCCAATTGGTAAACAAATAACAAAAACAAAACAGGTAAATGTAGGTACTACTTAAACGGAAGAGCTAGGCGCTGAATCAAACACATACAGGGAAGATGCTATTTTTTAAACAACCCCTTTTTCAGAAACTAGAATTTTGAGTAGATAGGACACGTAACATTGTGTAAGTTTACGGTATATTGGCTGTTACTGTGATACGTGTATATATTATAAAATGATCGGGATGTGGAGAGATATTTATCACCTTACACAGTGATAGTACAATACTTTGCCTGCAGCCATTATACTCTGCTTTAGGTAATACTGCAAATGTGTACCCTTAAAAACCACTTTTCCTCCCTTCATAAATGCTAGAATTTATAAAGCACTCCTTTATTCCTCAAGCGAAGGAAAACAACGCAAGTGCGCAGCACCATCTGCCACGCTGAAGAACTTCAAATGCACGCACACAACCCAATAAAGGGTGTGTTTGTCTGCCTCAGTTACCCTCGCACAGTTTCTCGTTAAAAACCCGCTTCGCGCCGGATTCGAGACTCAAAGAGTTGAGGCGGTGATTTCTTCTCACGCATCCGTCAACACGGCCCGGGCCAATCCCAGCCGGGGCTCTCACTCTATTGGCTGTGGGTCTACCAATCCTGAGAGACGTACTAGCCCGCACGGCCGCGAGGCTGGCGTCACAACATTACCCGCGTCGTAGGCCCGCCCCCCCACCCCCGCCCAGCGTCCGTGCGTGCGAGCGCGCGCGCCCGCTGCTGACCAATGGGAGCGCCCCTGGGGGGGCGCGCCCGATGAAAACATCGACGTGCTCGGCCTCGCGCGCGTCGCCCCGCCCCGGCCCGCGCGCCCGCCGCCCCGGCCCCGCCCCGCGCGTCGCCTCCGAGGACTCCGCCGGCCGCCGTAGCCGGAACTGCTCCTGTGCGCCGGGAGCCGGGCCTCGGGGAGGCTGAGCTGTGGCAACACCAGCGCCCGCAGCCCCGTCCGCCGCACACTGGCCGTGGAGGGGACGTGCCGGGTCGCGTGCCACTCGGCGACTGCTTCCGAGGCGGCAGGACCACACCGACGTCGCGTCCTCTCAGCAGTCGGCGCTCGGGGGCCGGAGCTGCCCGACCCGGCCGGTTCTGCGGGCGCCCGGGAGGCCCCCGGGGGGCCCGGGAAGCCAGGCTGCTGCGAGGCGTTGATGAAAAAGGTGACCGGAGGCTGGGGCTCGGGAGGGTTAGGCCGTCCCGACCGGCTGTCACGGCGAGGTCAGGCTCCCAGCCGGAGCGGGGTTGCGGAAGAAGCGGCCTGCGCCCTGGCGGCGGTTACGCACGCGGTGTTGTGTCGAGGCGGCTTGGATGGACCCGGACACAGAAGCGTTGCGTTGACAGCGCTCTTTGTGTGCAGTCAGAAATCAGCCAGAGAGGGAGGGTTTTGCTTTTCCTTACCCTAAATGCGACAAATGGTGTCCAGCCGGCATTGGACTTGAGGTGATCCCACCCCTGGAAGTAACGTTGGAGGTACTTGGTAAGACGATTCCATCTCCGTGTTTTCTTTTTCCCTTCGGGGAAAACTCCGAAATATCCTTTTGATTCTGAAAAGCCACGTCCTTCTGTGTTCAGTTTTGTGTTTTCTAATATTCAGCCTGGCAAACGGGCGAGTTTATTTGTAGCGGGTGTAAGCTTTGCCCGGTGCCTGGCCTGCCTGGCTGGCTCTGGGAAGTAGGGTTGTCCCCATTATAACCCAGAGGAAGGCCCTTTAGGATATTTTCAAGTTTCTTAGGTAGACGTGGGTAGGTTGAGAAGTGACTAGTGAGAGAGCCTGTGCAATGAGATTCTTTCAGTTGGGGTATCTGTCTTGTGTGGTTCTAGCCTTTGGGAGGTTTGGTTTTGCTTTGTTTTAAACTGCCCTGAATTCAGATGATTTATGACATCAATTGCAACAGACGAAGACCGTTCCCAATAGTTTTGAGGCAGCGTAGATTAGAGCAGGAGAAGGTGTCACTGTGATTTTAGTCATTTCCAAATGTTTCTATGAAAGACCCTTCCCTCTGTCGCTGGATTTCATTGTTGGCCTTGAGGCTCTGCTCCCCTTTTCCTTTTAAATGAGAATGTTCCCATTCTCAGCAGTTGCCTTGGGCACGTCAGACGCAGCAGGGGCCTAGAAGCCACACCTGTTGAGGCTTCCACTATTCTCGTTCTTGTTGCCCCGCATGTATATGCTACTTTTTGTGGGCTTACGATGTTGATGGTATCTGACTCTCTCAGAATTAAGTAAGTGAGTGGATCTGCTTTTTTGGGCCACAGACACTCGTTCTTGAGTCGTCACGTTTTGTTGCTGGCATTTCTCACAGCAGAGAGTAACAGCGTTAAGGCACGATTTTTATTCATGGTCACCTGGACTTTTAACACAATTCTTACTGTCCGTTTTTTCATTTGGACGGGGCCGTAGCTGGGCTGTCCCTCTTAGGGTTGGCTCCAACCAGCTCCGCGCAACAGGCTCCTTTGTTGCAAAAGCAGTTTTCATTCATAAATCCCCCAGCATACATTTCCCACCCTTGGAAGCAAGATTCCCAGAAACCCCGAGCTTATTATGCTTTATGTCTGTTTTAAGATAAGCAGGCGGACCGGCAGCCGCGGGCCACCATGGAGTTCCCTGCCGAGCCTGCGCCTCTCCTCTGCCCGGCTGGTTCCGGGCCCCTCGACCCCACTCCGGGGCCAACGTTGGGGGCCGGCGTGCAGGGCAGGTGCCCGGAGCCCCGCGCGTTTCGGGCGCGGGGGGGGGGCGGGGACGGGTGGGGTCGCGGGGCGCGGGCGCCGAGGCCCGGCTGGCCCAGGCGGCGCGGGGAGCGAGGCCGGCGCGCAGGCTGTCCGCCGC
This sequence comes from Sus scrofa, assembly GCF_054392235.1. Classification (NCBI taxonomy): domain Eukaryota; kingdom Metazoa; phylum Chordata; class Mammalia; order Artiodactyla; family Suidae; genus Sus; species Sus scrofa. The sequence goes on along the minus strand of NC_139385.1, from coordinate 46,725,090 downwards.
GCAGGCCATGAGCCGCGGGTCCGCGGGGTAGGTGGCTCGGGGCCCCGGGACGCCGGCGCCCCCGGCCCCCGGCCCCCCGGCCCGACCCGGGGGCCGGGGCGCCGCGTGCAGGGCCGTGCGGTCGCGGCCGCCCGCCGCCGCCGCCTCCGTCGCCCGCCGCCGAGCCCCGGGCCGGGGCGTCCCGGGGGCGCCGGGCGCGGGGGCCGGGCCGGGGCCGGGGGCGGCCGCGGCGGGCTCGGGCCCCGGGCCGCGCGGCGGGCGGGCCGCGGGAGGGACTGGAACAAACAACGGCGGCCATGTTGAGAGGGGATCGTGCGGCCAAACTTCGCAGGCTGCGGGCCGCGCGCCTCACCCGGGCCCCTGTCCCCCTTCCCGGCCAGGATGACAGTGAAGTTGGGAGACGGCGCCGGCGGGGAGGAAGGGCTCAAGAGGCTGGGCAAGAGGTCGGCCGATGAGGACTCGCTGGAGGGAGAGGGGCCCGGCGGCGCGGACGCGGCGGAGGACGGCGGCGGCACAAAGAGGGACGGCAAGACCCCCCGCGACGGCGGCGACGGCCCCCAGGCCCCCGCGGGCGGCCCGCAGGCCCCGTCCCCCCCGCCCGCCGGCCCCCAGGACCAGCACCACTTCCTCAGGTCCAGCGTGAGGCCGCAGAGCAAGAGGCTCAGGAAGGACTCGTCCTGCGCCGGGGGGAGCAGCGGCGCCGGCGGCTCAGCGCCCCGCGGCAAAGGTAGGGGACCCCGGCCCCTTGCAGGGTCTGCACCCCGCTCCCCGCCCCCGCGCTTGTCCCCCCACGCCGGCTCTGGGCGGCCCTTTGGAGGGGCACCTGCCCCCTTCCTCCCCCAGAGAGGCCGTTTCCTTCTGTGTTTCAACTGTGTTCAGAGGAAATGAGTGTTCTCTCTCTGGGCCAATGCATGGATTCCTGAAGGCTGGGTCTCCCCTGGAAGAACCCTTGATGATTTATCTGGTAGGCTGCTTTCCAGGCAGACAACAGTTGAGGATTGGGGAGAGGAAATACCTGCTGCGGTATCTCTTTCCCAGACATCATCTGGTGGAAACACAGCGAAGGAAGGAACGGGCTCCTGAAACGCATTCGGAGAAAGATGGCTAAGGAGCCAGGGGTGGATGCTGAAGGGTCTGACGGGAGCTCCGCGCCCCCAGCACATGTGCGCACACGCGGGGCTCAAAAACACGAAGGGCATCAAGACGTGGACCTTGGCAGTTGAGCCAAGATTTCCTTGGGTGCTGGGAAGGCGTCTCCCCTGGTGTAGGACGTGGTGAGAGCAGCTGTGGCCTGGGGTAAAGGAGCTGCGGTCTACAGTGTTTGTCCTGGTCACCGAGAATTTGGGGGCTTTACAAGGGTCCCTGCCAGGATGCCGAGAAAACCACATGTCCGCTTTGTTCCTGATGTGGTCTTCCATTGTTGTCTGCTTGTGTCTACTTATATTTCACCCTTTTTGTTTTTTCTAAATTGGATAGGTGACCTGTTCATAGCATCCTTTTCAGGTTTCAGGTCATCATTTCAGGTCAGGGTTGGAGCATTTTTATAGATAGCAAATATAACACCATTTTCTGGTGAGTGTCACAGGCAGAAACCTATCACTTAGTTCCATGACAAATGGCGGTTTCAGTTTACTAGATGGTCCTGATAATTGTGAGGCGGGGTGCCCACAGGAGCTGGTGGGGTGCCCACTTTGGAGATCTGTGCTGCATGCCACTCCTGCCTCATTTTGGCCGAGCAGGACTGGCCTCTGAAATCGTGGCCCACCTCATTTTTTGGGTAATGACTCTCGGTGTAAGTATACTTACTTGAAGATGGAAGCATAAAGTAATTTTGTATGCTTCGGAAGCTAAAACGTGGAGTTCCCGTGGTGGCACAGTGGTAATGAATATAGCATCCATGAGGACTCGGGTTTGATCATGGCCCCGCTCAGTAGGTTAGGGCTCCGGCATTGCTGTGAGCTGCAGTGTAGATCAAAGACAAGGCTCAGATCTGGCGTGGCTGCGACTGTGGTGTAGGCGGCCGCTGCAGCTCCCATTCAACCCCTGGCCTGGGAGCTTCCATATGCTGCAGATGCGGCCCTGAAAAGGAAAAAAAAAAAAAAAGTTGAAACTTGCCTTAAGGAAGCTGATTTTGTGCAAAAGTTGCTGATCAGTTAGGAAAGTGTTAATTTGTTTTACTGGCGCTACTTGTTTTGTAAAAGATAGTTTTTTTACTCCTGGTTGCAGATATGTCTGGGTCATCACGTGTAAGCTCCTGGGGTGCCTTCGAGGGTTTGTGGTTTCAGAAGCCGGGCTCTGGAGTCCAGGCGGGTTCCCGGCTGCCCCTGGCCCTCTGACCTCGGCCTGCTCACCTGATCTCTCGCACCTGCTTTTCCGTCAGAGCAGCAGCATCCACAGCTCTGAGAGGAGGGCCGCAGGCTCGCTCTACTTTGTCCACGTGCGGCTGCTGGGGTGCAACGAGGTGCCGGTGTGAACCTGCCCCCGTCCATGGCCACCTGTATGTGAGCAGACGTGATGCTAAAACTTCCGTTAGAATCGTGGCAGTCGGGCAAGGGGAGGTTTGCTTCTGTTTGCAGTTGAGCCAGGCCCAGATGGAGAAGGGTTCCTGGATCAGCCTGGCCTCAGATCTGTTCTTGGTTCTTGCCCAAGGTGTGGCTTGGAGCAGCAATCCACTTTCCATTAGTAGAGTGGAGGTTTGGTGGAATTTGTGCTTCTCGTGGCGGGTGTGTTTTCCTTTTGTCGAGAGCAGCTGGTTCTCCATGCGAACGATGAGGCTGCCCCGGGACGGTGTCCGGGAGAGGTGCAGAAGGCATGAGGCCTCGCTTCGCAGAACCTGGCCCTCTCCTGGCCTTGGGCCTCCTGGTGGGGCCCCCTCGGCTGTTGTTCACCACGCCCAGGACCCCCCCCCCCCCCCCCGCACGGTCAGGGCAGCCGCTGCTCCGTCCTGGCCTACATGCGACAGCATGTCTGTGGCCTTCCGAAAAAGATGCCTCGAGGAGTGTTTGTCTTACCTCCAGTGGTGAGCCTTCCAGGCTCCATCCTAATGGTTGGAGAACTTTGCTGCAGGTTTGGGAGGAAAAGGCTTTTGGGGGAAGGACTTTCTTCTCTTTTTTTTCCTCGCACAACTATATTTTCTTTCTTTATAATAGACTCTTGCCAACTTAAATGAAAAATTATTCTTTTTGTGGTTCAGGGCTGAGTCAAATTCTTTTGGATTTTTTTTTTTTTTTTCTTTTGGCCACACCTGCAGCATGCAGAAGTTTCCAGGCTATAGATTACACCCGAGACACAGCTGTAACCTGAACCACAGTAGGGACAGCGCTGGATCCTTAACCTGCAGAACCCCTGGGGAACTCCCAAATTCTTTTTTTTTTCTTTTGCTCTTTAGGGCTGCAGCTGCTGCATGTGAAAGTTTCCAGGCTAGGGGTTGAATCAGAGCTACAGCTGCCGGCCCACACCACAGCCACAGCAGCACCGGATCCTTAACTCACTGAGCGGGCAGTGGTGGACCCGACCTTCTCATGGATACTAGTTGGGTTCTGTTCTGCTGAGCCACGACGGGAACTCCCTGAGTTCTTTTTGAGTTGAGCGAGGGAAGGTAGCTCAGGTTTCTCATCCCTGTGCCAGGCATCTTGCATCTCTGTTACCTTGCATTTATGTGGGTGCAGACACTGAGGTTTGCTGTTTAAATAACCCGCTCCACTTGACCAGAAGGTCAGCTGCAGGTCAGCAGCCAGTGGATCTGCGTGATGCCACAACAGATGCTCCTCTGGCCCTACTGTGCTGCCCAGGGACACGCTCGAGGCTGAGTTGGCAACCTGTAGAACACAGGCCGGGAGACAGGGCTCCCGGGGCCTTCCTCACCTGGCCAGTTCACCATCTGGGCGGTGGTGGGCAAATGAGTGCTTCTCAGTGGGGGCAGCGCGGGTGCCCGCCTCACCACGGGGAGCCCTGCGTGAAGCCCCGTGGGAGTGACCAGCCCACAGACTCCCGGTGCTTCTCGTGGGGAGGACGCGTGAGGCCAGGAGTCTGACAGGCGGGCCAGGCGGGGGGAGGGTAGGGGTCCCGGGCTTGCCCTTGTCAGAACTTGGGGGGGGGGCGGCAGGGGGCAGAGTCAGAAAACGCACCGGCTCCACCACGGGTGACATCCCTGGTGTGACCGCGCGTGCGCGTGCTGAGCTGGCCATGAGCTGCGCACAGAAAGTCCGTATTTTGCATCCTTTTTGGGCCGACGGTAGCTTCTAGGTGTTTTTGTTTGTTTGTTTGTTTGTTGTCTTTTTCAGGCTGCACCCATGGCATCTGGAGGTTCCCAGGCTAGGGGTCGAATTGGAGCTGCAGCTGCCGGCCTATACCACAGCCACAGCAACGCGGGATCCTTAACCCAGTCAGCGAGGCCGGGCATCGACCCTGTGTCTTCATGGATGCCAGTCAGACTCGTTTCCACCAAGTCCCGACGGGAACTGCAGCTTCTAGGTGTTTTTGAAAGGCGCCTCATGAGCTACCTCGCCCTGCTGTGGGCGTCCTCTGGGCCACGGTGTCCTGCCGGCAAGAAGGGCGTACCAGCCCTTGGGCGACCTCGCTTTTCCACCCAGAGCCGCTGCTGCGGGCGGAGGGCTGTCCCCAACTTTGCAAACAGGTGCTTCAGCTGCACTCACCTGACTCGGGGCAGAGGCGTCCACTGTGCGGGGCGAGGGCGGACTTGGGTCCCCTGTGGCCGGTGGTGCCTGGAATTGGGCGCGCTTCTCTCCGCCGGGCTCTGCTCGGGGCGCGGGGAGCCGGCGTGCGTGGCTGGCCTGGCGCCGCTCCCCCTCTGTGCCGCGGTCTGTTGGCCTTGCTCTGCAGGCACCGGGGCCGGGGGATGTGCCTGATCACCCAGAACTCAGAGACTGGAGAGGCGCCTATGCCACGGCCCATCCAGGAAACAACGCCAAGCCGGGCCTGGAGCCGCGTGGCGGGCAAGACGCTCCCGACCACGACACCTGGTCCTGGTCCTGACCCGCAGCCCTGTGCACACACGGTCAGGGCCGCTTCCAAGACACCACCGTGGAACTGGGCCGGATGGGAGGAATACGCCTGTGATCTGGAGGTTCTGGGGGGCCATTCAGTTCAGAGCTGTGCCGGTGGCGTTTGCTCCGCGTCAGAGACGTGGGGAGGCAGTGTGGACAGCAGATGAGTTTGGTTTGCCGGCCGAGCTCATCTTCAGGTCACGCTTCATTGACTGGTGCCTCCTGAGCGTCTGGAATTGTCTCGAGCCTCCACGCGAGCCTGAGGATGTTCATTTCCTCTGGGACGTTGCGTCTTGTCCTGGATGATGTGCATACAGCGGAGTCCCAAGTGGAAAGACCAGCGGTGTCGGAGTCGGTGCTGTGGTGGAGCCTTGATCCCGTGAGGCAGCTGCGGGGCTCTTAGCACCAAGGACTGCATGTGAAATGCCAGGAGAAGACCTTCCCAGGGCTTCATGGCTTAGCGGGGATGTCTGGAATTTCCTGCGGAAAACCATTTGGAAGCCTCCACCTCATTTCACGGAGAGCGCCTTTGCTTTGCTGGCAGCAGTGGGCTGACGCCTCGGAGGAGGCCGGCCCTGGTCTCAGTGGAGGGGGCCCGGAGGCGCCCGGAGGCCCGGAGGCCCGGGCTGCGCTGGGCTGGGCGTGTCCTGGGACCACGAGCTTCCAGGCCAGCTTCAGATACGGGAGGAGGACGCTGTGGAGCCCGGGACCCAGGATGGGGGCTCTTTCGAGATGGGCTGGACGAGGAGTGTGTGGGAGGGAGGCTGGGTCGCCTCCTGCGGTGAAACCGAGCTGCAGCGGGCACAGCTGACGACGGACGGGGGCGTCTGGGTTCATCTGATGGGTGACACTCTTACCAGAATCGGCTTGCTGATGTCCTCCCCTCTCTGTGGCCCTGCTGGAGCTGGTGTCCCCTTAGCTACATCTGGCGGTTCCGGCGTGTGACTCGGATGGCGTGTGTCACCTCCAGGAGCCTTGGCCTGGCACTTCCTGTCTCGACGGCGGCGTGCTGTGACCCAAGGGTGACGAGTGGGGCCAGCGTGTGTGCCATCTCAGCCTGTGCGCTCACATGCCGGGGGCCCTCCGGGGGGGCGGGCAGGCCCGAAGACGCCTGCATCAGCTGGACTGGCAGCGGGTGAAGTCGGGAGGCCCGCTGGCCTCTCCCGCCGGGATGGACATTTCTGAAGCTCTCAAGTTGGCCTCGTTTCCTGCCACCCTGGGGTTTCATGGTTACCCTCGGATGGAGGGTCACCACGTCCAGAGGAAAGCTCCAGGACTGGCGGCGTGTGGAGACAGGGACGGTGGCGGCGTCTTCCAGTTCCAGCCAAATTAAGTCACAGAGTTTTGTTTCTAGAGGTCCCGTCCTCCAGAGTCCTGCCGCCTGCGACTCACTGGCCCGTGGCCCCTCTGTTTCCTCATCTGTCATGGACTGAGGGGCCGTTGGGATCGAGGGCCCTGCAGCCTCTGATTCTCGTGGCTCTGTGCGTAATGAACATAGACACAGCCGTGACCCAGGTGGCAGCCGTCACCCTGTCATGTGTTCTGGGAGGACGGCGCCCGGGTCTGGGGTGTGAGGGTGATTTGTCTTCTTTCTGTTTTTCTTTTCTGGCCACGCCCACAGCATGTGGACGTTCCCGGGCCAGGGATCAAACCCCAGCCACTGAGGTGACAATGCCAGATCCCTGACCTGCAGCGCCGCCAGGGAACTCCCTGTTCTCGCTGTTGAACACTCATTTGGCTTTAATTTCCCCCGTGAGCGGGAGAGGCTGGGCGTCTCTGCAGTGGACCTCTGGCCCGTGGAGGGGGCGCTGCCTCTCGCCCCCCCCCCAGAGCCGCTGTTGTCCCCAGCATCAGCTGTTGTACTGTCCTTCACGTTGCTGGCTTGGGGTGTCCTGTCCACCTGGTCTCCTTCGCGTGGAAGCCCTTTGTCTCCTTGTCTCGGGTCCGCAGCACTTGAGCCGGTGCCATTTGCTGGCCAGCAGGATGCCCGCCTCGTGGGATTCTCAGCAACGCACACGCTGTTCTCTTGAGGGCCACCAGGGTAATAAGCCTGGGCCGGTGCGCTCGCAAGAGGCCCTTGTTTTGGGAAAGGAGAGCTCACCCGAGGTTGAAAGCGACTCTGACATCCTTTGTCAGGCAGCCCTGCCTCAGATGAGGGCACAGCGGGAGTTGGGGGCTCCAAATCCACCAGGCCTTCGGGTGTCTGACAGTGCAGTTTATCATTTACTGGTTTTTTAATGGCTGCGCCCTTGGCACATGGAAGTTCCCGGGCTGGGGATTGAATCCAAGCTGCAGCGACAGCCTCTGCTGCAGCTGAGGCAGTGCCGCCTCCTTTAACCCACTGTATCCGGCCGGGGATCAAACCTGTGCCTTTGCAGCTACCCGAGCTGCCATAGTCGGATTCTCAACCCACCGCAGCACCGCAGGGACTCAGTTTTAAATGGCACGCGCACCCTGGCTCCCACAAAGCTTCTCTGACTGACTTACTAAAACGGGGAGAGACCGATGATCCCTGAAGATGTGCCGCAGGTTGCCACACCTGTGGAAGCCATCGCAGAAGTGGAGGCTCAGGGACGAGGTCACGGTCTGGTCTGCTCTGGTCTGGTGAGGGTCATGTGCGGAGCCTGCGCTGCAGCACACAGAGGGCTGGTGCCGTTCCTGCCGTGCCCGATGGAGGGAGGGAGCCGCTGCCACAGGTGGGGCTTTAGGCTTGACTGTATGCGATTTTGCGCTGGCCCATGGGGCTTTGTGCAGTGGGAGCAAAGTCCTGTGTTGTCCAGCACAGTAGCCCACTGGCTACATGCAGACGCTGTGTGACGGGTGGGACTGAGGAACTGGGGCTTTTAATTTCAATTTTCTTTTCTTGCTTTTGAGGGCTGCCCCCCAGCATATGGAGGTTCTCAGGCCAGGGGTTGAATCTGAGCTGCAGGTGCCGGCCTACATCCCAGCCACAGCAACGCAGGATCCTTAACCCACTGAGTGAGGCCAGGGATGGAACTCGTGTCCTCATGGATACTAGTTGAGTTCGTTGACTGCTGAGCCACGGTGGGAACTCCAGACTTCTAGATTTCATTTCTTTTGTTTCTCAGGATTTTTATTTTCTCGTGATGCTCAGCCCCCAGGCTACACTTGGTTGCTGGGTGGGTAGGAACCAGATGGGACCAGGAAGTGGATGGCAAAGCTCCTGATTAGCTCATTAGGAAAATATTTTACCATAATCTGCATTGCTTTAGCTTTTTTTTTTTTTTTTTTTAAGGGCCACCCCTGTGGCTTATGGAAGTTTCCCCCAGGCCAGGGTTGAATCAGAGCTGCAGCTGCCTGCCTACACCACAGCCACAGCAACGCAGGGTCCGAGCCGCGTCTGTGCCCTACACCACAGCTCATGGCAACTCGGGATCCTTAACCCACTGAGCGAGGCCAGGGATCAAACCCACAACCCAGTGGTTCCCAGTCGGATTCGTTAACCACTGCGCCACGATGGGAACTCCAGCTTTTGCCTTTTAAAACTTTTTCGTTGGGCCGCACTGGTGGCACGTGGAAGTTCCCCGGGCCAGGGATCACACCCACGCTGCCGCAGCTGCCTAGGCTGCTGCCGTGACAACCCCAGACCCTTTCCCGCCAAGCCGCCAGAGGATTCCAGAACACCTCGCTTTCACGATCCTTTTTTCACCTGCGTTTGGGGTGAGGACCCCTCACTGTCATGGCCCTGCGGTTCTGTGCATGGCGGGCTGCTTATCTCCGGCTGCCTGGGCATCCCGTCCCCTCCCTGTTCCCTCGAGGCGGGGCGGGATGGCCAGATCGCCTCAGGTCACGACCTTCTCTGTCTGACACCTTCACCTCTGCTCTCCTGAGCCCGTGTCCAGGGCTGGCATGGAAGCCCCCTGGCTGGACTGCGTGTGCTCCCACCTTGGTGGTTCTCAGGGCCCGTCTTTGTTGTTGCTGTTCTTTTTTGGCCGTCCCACGGCAGCACACGGAGCTCCCCTGCCAGGGATCGAATCGGAGCCACAGTCACGACCTAAGCCATAGCTCCGGCAATGCCCGATCCTTCACCCACTGTGTTGCGGATCGAACCTGGACCCAGTGCTCCCAAGACACGGCCAATCCCATTGCACCTCAGCCGGATCTCCTCCAGAGCTCATCTCGAGCTGAGGAATGGGTGCTTCAAGAGCAGCCGTGGGGGGAGTTCCCGTCGTGGCGCAGTGGTTAACGAATCTGACTAGGAACCATGAGGTTGCAGGTTCGGTCCCTGCCGTTGTTCAGTGGGTTAACGATCTGGCGTTGCCGTGAGCTGTGGTGTAGGTTGCAGATGCAGCTCAGATTCTGCGTTGCTGTGGCTCTGGTGTAGGCTGGTGGCTACGGCTCCGATTAGACCCCTAGCCTGGGAACCTCCATATGCCGCGGGAGCGGCCCAAGAAATAGCAAAAAGACAAAAAAAAAAAGAGCGGCCGTGGGTCGTGGGTCCCTGAGAACAGCAGATTTTGCTGGTGCAAATGGATCAAGAGAAAGTTTAAGGCTCCTTGAAGCCGCTGAGGTGTCCTGTGGTCATCACATCTCGCAGGAGGCAGTGTCTTGCACACACTGAAATGTCTTCTTGAGTTTGACGTTAAATTTACTGGAAAGAAATAATCATTTCACCCCACACCTCCTTCGGGAAAGAGCAGCGCTGTGCATGTGCTGCGGGGCTTGGGCTCGAGGAGCAGAGGGAGCGTGTGCCTCTGGCGGGCTGTGTCCCGCGCTCGGCAGAGCCGCACGGCCCCTTTCTCCCCTCCCTGGGGACACGGGCGAGTCGGGACCATGTCCCTTACGGAACGGCCTGTGGCTGGGGCTGGGTCCCCAGGGCTGACGTGCTGTCGTGGGGCCTGGGCGGGACTGCTCCCTAGGATACATCACCGTCTCCTTTCTCCTGAAGGAGCTGACGGCGGCGCATCCTCGGCTGGGAACGGGTCAGGGGGCCCGCCTGCCCCCGCCGGGGGCTCCCGCGCCTCCTCCCGGAGCCTCGGGTCTTCGGGCGGCGAGAAGGAGGAGGGCAAGAAAGTGCGGCGGCAGTGGGAGTCGTGGAGCACCGAGGACAAGAACACCTTCTTTGAGGGGCTGTACGAGGTGAGTGCCCGCGGGACCCGCCCAGCGCCAGCCTCCTCGCGGCCCTTTGCCCGCTGACCGCGGGCCTGACCTCCTCCCGTGGCTGTCGGCCCGTCCCGCTGAGGCGGCTGTTAGCACGTGTCGTTCTGCGCTGCTCTTCTTTCTTCTGGCCACCCCCGTGGCCTGCGAAAGTCCTCGGGCTGGGATCGAACCCATGTCACAGCGGCACCTTGAGCCACACCAGTGACCACACCGTACCTTTAACCTGCTGACCACCAGGGCGCTCCTAGGAAGGGTCTTTGTCTGCTGCTTTTCCTCCTCTCCCAGGGTTTTCTCAAACCCCTTCTTGGTCGGGCAGTGGTGCCCCTCCCCGGGCCTCCCCCTCGACTCGGGAGGGTGTCCCTGAGAGGCAGGGGCAAGGAGGCACTTGCCACATCTGTCAGAGCAGCCAGCACACCCCTGGCACATCATGGCTGCCGGGACAGTGGAGAGTCCTTCGCATAAAGCCGCCCTGTCCCCCGGCTGTGATCCAGCCCTGCTCCTCACTGGCTGGTTTTGCTTCCCAGGTTTTGCTTGTTCAGGTCTCCATAGTGACGCTGAATGCCCTTTGCCAGCCCTGGCAGGTGCGTGTTTCATGACCTTTCCTGGTTCTTTTGCCTGGTATGTGTGTGTATTTTCTTATCTTTTTAGGGCCGCACCTGCGGCGTGTGGGAGCTCCCAGGCTAGGGGATTGCATCAGAGCTGCAGCTGCAGGCCTACACCACAGCCACAGCCATGCAGGATCCAAGCCACATCTGCGACCGACACCTCAGCTCACAGCAACGCCAGATCCTTAACCCACTGGGTGAGGCCGGGCATCAAGCCCGCATCCTCGTGGATACTCGTCGGGTTCATTAACTGCTAAGCCAGCACGGGCACTTCTTGCCCAGGGTTTTTTCAAGCCTATAAGTGTTCCTCTGCAGGCGGAGACAGCGAAGGCCCAGGCTCGCTGCCTGCGTTTGGAAATAAGGTTTTATTGGAAGGCGTGGACAGGCCAGTTCACGAGTGCACTGCCTGTGACCGACCGCACAGCCATTCTCACTGTGCCTGCGGCCTCGGCATCTGAGTGTTTGCGCTCAGGCCAGGCTTTGCTTGGCCAGCCTCGCGTCGCTGACCCTGCGGTTCCTTCCCGGTCCCTTGGTAAGCAGTGCTTCCGCGGCCGTCTGGGCACTCCGGAGTGTTTGACAGCCCCTTTGGGGTGGAGCCTCGGACCAGGTTCTTCCATCCACGAGCCTGATGCTTTTCCTGGTGCAGTAGCTGCGGTGACTGGTGTAGCCACGCCTGTGAAACAAAGCTCCCGAGGGAAGGAGGCTTCGGGGCTGAAACCAGCAGGAGGGGGCCCGCGGTGTGGGCGGAGGCCCCTCTGACCGGCCTGCTCCCTCCCGGGGTCTGGCTGGGCCCGGCCCTTTCTGCCGCAGGACTGGTGTGTCGGTGCCGCCGGTCTCGCCCGTCTGAGCAGAGAGTGGCGTGTCCGCATAGGGCTTGTCCCCATGGAGGTGAAGTCATTCAGACACGCCCAGGTGTGTCCTTGTGTCGCGTCGGCTCTAGGATAGAGAGGGGAGCTGCTCCTGGGGAGCTGTGCCCGTCTCGTGGCTGTGGGCCAGGCCCCGCTGGCCGTGCTTCCTGGAGTGCTCTTGGAGTTGGTAGCCATCGCTGATCTTTCTGGAAGCAGTCATGGTTCGGTGTGTCCCTTGCGTCTTGGGGAGAAGGTGGGCTCTGCGCCCACCCAACTGCTTGGATGCCCAGTGCCCGCAGGACATGGTTGTTGTTTAAAAGCTCGGGTGGAGGAGTTTGTATCAGGGTGCAGCGGAAACTAATGCGACTAGGAACCCCGAGGTTGCAGTTCGATCCCTGGCCTCGCTCAGTGGGTTAAGGATCCAGAGTTGCCGTGAGCTGTGGGGTAGGGCACAGACGCGGCCCAGATCCTGCGTGGCTGTGGCTGTGGTGGAGGCTGACGGCTACAGCTCCGATTCAACCCCTAGCCTGGGAACCTCCATGTACCATGGGTGCCGCCCTAAAAAAATAAAGCCGGGGTGCAGCTCCCAGCTAGTGACCTGCTCTTCCCTTTTTCCTTCCGGGGAGTCAGTGTGTTGGAGTAGCCTTCTTGTAACTTTTCTGCTGGCGAGGTGTCTCGGGGTCTCTGGAAATCCTTGCTTCACAATTCTCCACCGCTGTTCAGGTCACTGACTGCTTCCCACTGTTGGCACTGTTGATGGAGCTCAGCGGGTGTGAGCACGCGCGTGGGTGCCCTCAGCGCATGCTTCATGGGCACGTTCCCGGGTGTCTGGCGGAGCGCGGGGCCACTCTGGTGGGGCCTGGATGGGCGGCTGGTCTGCTAGGGCGCCGCGACCACGAGCGCTGGAGCCTCCGTGGCGTCCACCCAGGAAGCGGCGACGGGGTCGAGCCGCTCCCGTAACTGCGCTGCGGGAGCCCGGCCGCATGCGGGACTCCGACAGCGTCACCCTGTGTGTCGGGGCGACGTTTCTGTGCTCGTCCCCTCCTGCTTCAGGTGCTCCCCAGGGCGAGAGTGCCTTCCCCACTGTCCTCCCCGCACCTTGGCTGGTTTAGTCCCAGACTCCTCCCTGTGGCCGGGGGCAGAGGTCATGGCCCCCAGGACAGGGAGCTGGCGCGAAGGTGGTGGCATGAACCCGTGGGCCATCCTCTTGGTCCTTGACAACCTCTGCTGCCCGTCACAAAGCCCTTAGCCGGCTCCCCACCCCAGCCCCACGTCTGCCTCTTTGCCGCACAGCCCCTGATTCCTGCCTCACCACCCCGCCGCCAGCATCTTCTGCGTGCTTCTTTCTCCCCGAGGGGAGAGCTGCTGGGGCCTCACCTCTGCTGTGCTTTGCCATGTCCCCTCCCGTGTTCCCGGCTGCACTTTCCCAGCGTCCTCCCCCCGCTGCCGGTGCCTCCTGCCCTCCCGGTGGCGGCAGTGTGGACACTGCTGCTTTTCCCGGCGGTCTCGAAGTGGGCGCCCGTCTCCGTGTAGTTCCCTCTTCCTTTCTGCTTGGCCTTTTCTGCCGTTGCTACTGTGGGCACCACCGTTTGTTTGCCTGGTCACGGCTAAGTCTAGAATGGGGGCAGTGCTGGAGATGCAGAGGAGTCCCCCAAGGGTGGCGGTCCTTCCTGGGAGGTAGAACAAGCACACAAGGAGCGGGACCCCCGAAGGCGGCTGCTAATGGCGCCACCAGCATTCAGACGGCCGTGTCCTCTGGGGACGTGGCATCAGGAGTCGAAAAGCCCAGGTTCTGGTCCCCACCTGGGACGTGCATTCTCTCCTGGGCTTGTCACTCCAGCTCTGGCGTTTGCCCAGGCGCGTTCGCTCGTCTGATTGCACATTCTCCTTGCTGTGCTTAGTAATTGGAAATACCGTGAAAGGCAGCGTTCTCTCTTCTCCATTGATGGGCTGACTGAGTTATTTCCCTATTCTCGACTGTGGGTCACCGTATATTCATACCCTTGTCACTTTTCTTTTTAAATGGCCGCTCATGCAGCACGCGGAAGTTCCTGGGCCAGGGATCGAATCTGAGCTGCAGCTGCAACCTACACCGCAGCTGCACCACCGCCGGATCCTTAACCCACTCTGCGACAGCAGGGACTCCATATCCTTGTGATTTTGTTGCCCAGGTTTTTCTGGACTTGGTCCCTGGAAGCCTCTTCGAGCTGGCTCCTGTGTCCTTCTCTCTGAGATGTTCCTTTTAAGCATGAAGCACTTCCTCACGCTCTGGCACCATGAGATGTATCAGACTCACTGGTGTTTCCCTGCCACAGGCCTGGCATTGGCCGTTTTCCCAAGGAGCCTGGGTCCTTTTGGAAAGTGGGATTTAGAAGCCCGGATCTGGCCGCCACGGATGCTCACTGCCACTGGGGTGTGTTGCCGCCCGGTCCTTCCCCGTGCTTCTCACTGGCTTGCTTCCCATGCCCGTGTCGGTAGGTGGTTCTCCGTGTGGCAGCTGTGAGGGCGACTCTTTTCCCTGCATCATAAATTCTGTGTGAGCGTGTGTACCTGGCATCTTAAAATAAAACAAATTCCGTCTTGAAAGTGGAAGATGTCCTCAGCCTCTGGGTGGAGGGTTGAAGGAAGGCCCGTGGGTGTCTTCTGGGCGTATCCTGTGCTGTGCTCCGAATCGGCGTTCATTCACGTTTGCTGCCCCTGTTCAGCTGGAGAATGGCTTCCACAGGCTGGAATCGGCGAGGCTCTTTCTGAAGAGCTGATGTGTTGTTTTATTTTAAGATGCCAGGTGCGCACGCTCAGCATCTGTGCGTCTCCACCCTGTGTTGTGTTCTGACGTGTCTTCACGGAGGTGTCTCATTTCAAGCCTCTGAAGACCTCTAGAGATGGAGCCCCTGGTCCCGGTGACACGCTTCTTGTTGCTCCTGCGCCAGGGACCTTGCCCCGTCGGTGTCCGCGTGCTGTGGCAGGTCTCTCCCTGGGTTTCTCTTGCTGCTTTATCTGTGGTTCTCCTTGAAACCCAAGGTGTTGGGGAAGCCAGGTCGAAGTTCACGCACAAGTACGAGCCAGACCAGAGTGGTCCCCTTTCTCCCTTTGGGGAAAGCGTCCTCATCGCACAGAAGGCTGCCTGGAGCTCCCCTTGGGCTCCGTAGGTTAAGAACCCGACTAGGATGCGTGAGGATGCAGGATCCCCCCCAGCCTCGCTCCGTGGGTTAAGGATCCGGCGTGGCTGTGCGCCGTGGTGCAGGTCACAGACGCGACCCGGATCCCGCGTGGCTGGGGCTGTGCTGCAGGCCGGCAGCAGCGACAGCTCCGACTCGACCCCGAGCCTGGGAACCTCTCTGTGCTGCGGGCGTGGCCCTGAGCAGACTGCCGGTTGTAACCCGTGCTTGTCCCGGGGGCTTGGTCTTCTAGCACGGGAAGGACTTCGAGGCGATTCAGAACAACATCGCGCTCAAGTACCGGAAGAAGGGCAAGCCGGCCGGCATGGTCAAGAACAAGGAGCAGGTGCGGCACTTCTACTACCGCACGTGGCACAAGATCACCAAGTACATCGACTTCGACAACGGTGAGTGCCCCCCCCCGCCCCCCGTGAGGCTCAGGGCTCCCGCTCTGGCAGTGCACGTTCTCCCTGTGCCCTGGGTCAGCCGGGGGGCTCAGAGCTGACACCCTGCACCTTCCCTTCAGATTCACGCCCCGCGTCTGAAGAACGCGGGCGGGAGCATCTTCGTTCGTGCAGCACGTTCTTGGGATAGGTTTCCACAGTGGAGATAAAATCCCACCAGTGTCCCTGCCCGCACCTCGTGAGCGTCTCGGGATGCTGACTGTTCTGGGAGGCCGAGGGCTGGCCTGCAGGTGGGCGTCTGCGGCCGCCCGCCTCCCATCCAGGCTGCCCTTGCCCCCCATCCAGGCTGCCCTTGCCCGAGGCAGGAAGGAGCTCCCGGCGGTCGGGTGCCGGGTTGGGGGCGGGTCCATTTCGGGGCGAGGCCCCACACGCAGGGCCCCTTCCTGCTGAGCTTACGGCCCCACTGAGGTTCCGGCCAGTGAGGTCCCCTCGCTCCTCTCTTCCTGCTGAAACGCCTCCCGTGGGCACCTCCCGGGTGACCTGGATGCTCGTGGAGGGCACTGCCCACAACCCGAGGGCTGCCTGGGGGAGGACTCGGGGCCCCGCGGGCAGCCTCCCATCGCATGGGGCCACGCGGGCAGCGCGGCTCCAGCCCGTCGGGGCAGGGAGATGGCCTGCCGCCGCCGCCGCCGGGGCCCTGTGGGTGGGCTCCCGCTGCCAGCGTGCTGTGGCCGTCCCCCGGTCTGAGCTGGGCCTCGCGCTGGTGCTGCTGCGGGTGCTGGTCCCTTCTCAGGCGTCGTCACCCGTGTCCGGGTGTCTGCGGGCTGGGCTTGCCCTTGGCTGAGACTCGCCGGTAGCTCGGTGGCTGTCTCTGTTTCTTGCTGCGGCATGTTCCGTTCTCTCTGACAGTCATTCTCTGAGTGCGGGTCCTTCAGCTGCTTTGGCGGGTCTTGAAAAGCCCGCTTCAAGGTGAAAATGAGCCTTGGGGGGCTGCCTGGTTACTGGCGTGGGCGTGGGAGATTCCCGAGCTGGCTCGAGCACGTTCCGTGCTTCCAGGGCAACGAGGCTGCAGGCAGCGTGGCCCCTTGGGTTCCTGGTGACATGGTCACATCTTCTCTCTCAAGTCCGGAGGACAGGCAGCATCTTTCCTGGCTATCTCGTCACCTCCCCTCTGGGCAGCCGCCTAATCGCCCCTCCTTCCTGGAGACGTCCATCGCCTTGAGCCCTTCGCCCAACTTGGATGGAGCCCGCCCTGGGTTCTGCAGCCCCCTTGGGGCTGGCCCCTCTCTGCAAGGTCCCCTCCCTGCCCGCGTGGCCTCGTTGCTGCTGTGACCCCACAAGACGTGCCTCCGTTCTGTCGGGTTGACGGCTGCTGCCCCAAGGTCTCCAGCCGGTCCTGATCTTGTCTCCCGGATGGTGGCAGCCCCCTGACCACAGGAGGCCAGGCGCCCGCCTGCCCCTTGGTGCCACCCTGGCCGTCACACTGGGTTGCAGGACATCCAGCCATTTCACAGCCCCTCCCCTGGCCCGGCAGCCGCAGCCCCCCGCCCCCCGTCTGGAGTTGCCTGTTCTGGATGCTCCGTGTGAGCCGAGTCCTAGGCCACAGGCCGTCAGTGTCCAGCTTCCCTCACGGAGTGTGGCTGAATGAGGGCCGCACCTTTGTAAGCCCATGCCGGTGTGTGGACTGCAGAGCGGATGGAAGAAGGTCCCTGAGTGGGGCCCCAGCAAGGCTGGGAGACCTCTGGTCTTTCTCTCGGGGGACCTGGGAACACTTCGCCTGTGACAGCAGCGGAGCCCCGGGCTCCTGAGAGCCTGTCCAAGGCTCCTAATCCTTGTATAGATCACTTTTTCAGAACCGAGTTTTCTATTTACTGATTGATTTTTCTTTTTTCCTTTTTTTTTTTTTTTTTTTTGCTTTTTAGGGCCACACCCGCAGCGTATGGAGGTTCCCAGGCTAGGGGTCCCATCGGAGCTACAGCTGCTGACCTACACCACAGCCACAGCCACAGCAACGTAGGATCCGAGCTGCGTCTGCGACCTACACCACAGCTCACAGCAATGCTGGATCCTTAACCCCCTGAGTGAGGCCAGGGATCGAACCCACGACCTCATGGTTCCTAGTCGGATTCGTTTCTGCTGTGCCACGATGGGAGCTTCTGTTTTTTCTTTTCTTACTCTTATCGCACGGCCAAATTTTGGGTCTTAGAGGAAGGGCCTCCAGGGAGAAAGCAGCCGCGAGGCACACGAGTGACAGCAGTCACTGTCTGAGACCATCGGGGGGTGGCTGCTGTAGCCTGGCTCCCAACTTGGGGTCGGCTTGGGTCACACGGTGCAAAGACTCAAAATAACAGAGTTTTAATTTTTAAGCCCATGAGGTGCCTCCCTCATGTCAGAGACATGGCAGGTCCTTGCTGGGTGCAGGCCGGCCCTGCCCACCTCAGGCTGGCGTTCTTGGGAATGCCTCCCTCAGGGCTGCGCTCCCCGAAGGCCAGGCCTGCATGCTGGGGCCACAGGCAGGCTGGCCAGGGCTGGCGAAGGCATCCTTGTCCTTCCCAGATCAAGCCCCTCTGTCACTGAGGAGCAAGGGGGTCTCGAGCCTTCCAGCCCTGCGCCCTCTGGCCCCGGGCCTGCCTCTCGGGCGCCCAGATGGGCTCTGTGGGGGCCCGTGGGTGAGGAGTCTCGGGACCATCCCGAGCACCTCCTCTGCCTTGCGGGGGGCCACCCCGCGGAACGTCCCGCCGTCCCCTCCTGGCGACGTTGCTCTGCCTGTTGCACTCATGTTCCAACCCGTCTCGGCTCTTTCGTGTCCGTTTGACTCCTTATTTGGAAAACGGCGGAGGTCACCCCGTCCCCACGTCCTCTGTTGTCCCGCTGACGTGACCACCCCAGCTCCGAGGCGCACAGCCTGTCCCGCGCCTGTGCCCTGGGTCCTCACGCTCTCCGCCCGCCCCGTTTGCAGTGTTCTCCCGCGGCCTGAAGAAGTCCTCGCAGGAGCTGTACGGCCTCATCTGCTACGGGGAGCTGCGCAAGAAGATCGGGGGCTGTGAGTACCGTCGGCGCGGCCCTGCTCCCCCGCCTTCCGTCCTGCCCACGCTTTCCTGAGCAGGAAACCTGCAGGGGAACGTAACGACCACGTGCTGTCCTTTAGATGCGCCGGTCAGGGACCGCGGCCTCGTTTGTGCCTCTGCCCCATTCGGGCACGCCCTGCCTCGCCCAGCCTCTGTCCCCTAAGAATGAGGATGCTCTCCTGCAGCCCCAGCGTGTTGGGCATTTATCACGCGGGCACCGCGCTTGTACCTGACCTGCTGCCCGTGCCTGGGGCCCTGGACGTCCACCACGCCCGTCGGGACACTGGAGGGTGGGACTCGTTTGGAGCTGCAGTGTCTCGGGCTTTGGCCGAGAACAGCCCATGCTTTGTGGGCTCTCTGGTCCCCGCACTGAGGGGCCTGGGCCCGGCCTCAGCAGGGCTCCGAGTGTGCTCTCACCTGCTCCTGGGAGAGGCACCCATGTTCTGGCCTCTCACTCCCCGTGCCCAGGCGAGAGGGTGCATCCTTGCCTCCCTAGTTGCGGCTTGTTTACCTGTCACGTGTGTTGGAAGGGCACAGCCCCCCCTGCCCTGGGCCACTCTGAAGGTCAAATAAGATCCTAGTCACCCAACATGTCACAGCCGTGCACAGGTGTGGACTCGGCAGGAGGGAGGCGGGGTGGACAGCCCTGGGCAGCCCACCCTTCCTGGAACAGGCCAGAATACCTAGAGCCTCTGAATGAAGGGACAGGCGGCCTGGCTCCCCGCCCCGTCCTGCAGTCCGGGCACTTCCAGAACGAAGCCCCAGCTCCTGCTCTGAGGGTCTGAGGGCCTGGAGCCCTGCTTCCCGGGGTCGCCCTCCTCCCTCTTCTGGGCAGAGTGTGGGGCTGGGTGCTGGGCCCTTCTCCCAGACCCACACCCGAGCCTCCCAGCCTGAGGCCTCCCTGAGGGAGCCCAGCCTCCCCTCTTGTTGGCTCCTTGGCCTGTCGCCTGGGCTCCCTTCCCAGGCGGCCTCTGCAGTTGGACGTGGCTGTCTTCCTGCCCCCCTCCAGCTCTTGTCGCTCCTGATCCTGTTGGCGACCCCTGGTAGGTCCTCCTCGGCCGCTGGCACCGCGCCCAGGTGCCCACAGGCACACACGTGCGCCTTAGGGCTCCCCAAGCTGCCTCAGAGCTTTCTACCCGGGGAGCCTCCCTTGGAGCCCCCACTCTGCCTGCCCGCCCCGGGCCACGGGCCAGGACACCCGTCACGGCCTCTGGTGAAGCGCGGTGGGGAGGGAGCTCACTGGGTGAGCCTGGTCCGCAGTGCCCTGCACACAGGGGCAGCCTTTCTGGGCTGTGGGGACCATGTGTCCGAGCCCAGGTGGTCAGCGGACTCCGCGTTAACCCAAGTTTTCTGACTGAGCCGTTGGCTGTGCCCCTGCCCTGGTCCTGGTCCTGTGACCTGCCTTCCCTCGTGTCCCCACTGCTGTGTGAGCCGGGCGGTACTCTGACCAGGGCCTCGTTTCTGGTGGCAGTGGATGGCTATTGAGAGACAGGTCACCCTTTGCGCCAGGCCAAGGACCCCTAGGCTGTTTGCAGCCCTCGCCAGCTTGTTCACATGGCTTCTTTTCAGAAGCTGGTTTCTTGCACAGCACCTGTCTGGCTACCTGAACCCCAGTTGTTGTGGCTCCACCCAGGGGCCTTCTGTCCATCCATCCTCGAGTCTGCCGGACACAGGACCGTGGGCCTGGCTCCCCCGTCTCAGGCTCCCGCGTGGCCGGCTGTCGGGTGCTCTGGCTGTCTCCCTCTAGCCTTCGGGTTTCCCGTCTTTGTCGCGCACCTGTGCCTGCTGTGAATTCTTCCTGTCCTTTTTTACCTGAAAAATTGGTTTTATTTTCATTCCTAGAAGGTGTTTTGTTGGGTGTAGAATCTGATGATAGCTTTTTTTCATGGTCACCAGCCATTTATGTGTCCTATTTCTTCGCAGAGGGTGTCTTGTTTTTCTCTGGCTGCTTTGAGGTTTTGTCCTTGTCTTTGGTTTTTGGCCTGGCTGTGTGTCTGTGGCCTGTTGTGATTCCCTCTCCCCAAATACTCAGAGGAGGTCAAAGACTCTCCCCGTGCCCCCACCACCACCCCCCCGCCGCCGCCACCGCTGCCACCCTGGCCTCTGTTACTCGGTTGCTCCCTTTCTTTGCCGCGTGTCCTGAGGGTGGACGGCAGGGAGGCAGGCCCCAGCCTGTCCCTCCGCAGCCTGAGAGCCTGGGGCGTGGGTGACCTGGAGCCCAGAAGGAGAGGCCCCCAGGAGGGGGATGCGGAGGGGCTGTGCAGAGGCAGCAGCGGGTGGGCGCAGAGGGGGCCAGGGTTCTGCCGCGGTGACACGTCGGAGCTCCAGGAGCGGGGCTGCAGGTAACGTAGGTCACCTGCTCTGGGGGACCCTGCATATTCCGTGAGCGACGGGAGTCCTGTGGGCTTCCTGTTGGGCTGTGTGCCTGGCGCTCGGCGTCACGCGTGTGTGTTTCCTTTCAAGGCATGGACGACAAGAACGCCACGAAGCTGAACGAGCTCATCCAGGCAGGGTGAGTAGATCCGCGCTGGGAGGCACCGCCTCGCCCCTGGGCTCTGCAGCCCCGGCCCCCAAACGCGGGCCGGCGTCTGCCCTGCCCTGGGTCGGCCCGTCGGGTCCTGAGCTCCTCGCGGTTGAGCCTGACCCCCTCTGTGAGGCACCCCGCTGCTCGCCTCTCGCCTTGGCCTGGCGCGTCCTGTGCTGTCGAGTCTCCTCTGGCTTCTGGAAGCCCCCCAAGCCCGGCCTTCGGGTTGCATCTTTTTGGGCTCCCGGCGCTTCCTCTGAACGCCGTTCTCGCCTCCGGCCCACTGTGCCTTCTGTCTCGTCCCACCCTCCGTTCTGCCCCCGGCTCTTGGCCTCCAGCAGCGCACTGTCCTGGTTACACAGGTCCGCTAGGGCCCCTCAGCCCTGATGCCGTGATCTCTGTGCCAGAGATGCCTCGCCTTGCGGAAGAGCTGCCAGGCCCAGCCCTGGCGTGCCTGGGGCAGCGGCTCCCCGAGGAGGGCCTGTGCTCTTTAGCCTGGCAGCTGGCCCTGCTCTTGGCCACTGCGTGGAGCCCAGCCTCTCCCGACCCTGCACCCTGTCTGTCAATGGCGTTAACTCTCCAAGGGCCTCCGTTCTCTTTTCTGGGTAGAGGATCCCAGGCCTGGCCCCCACCTGTCCGCTTTGACTCCAGCATCAGCACAGCCTGGAATGCGCCTGTGTCCCGGCCTGTCTTCCCGGGAGAGGCACCCCCAACTTCGCCCTGAGGCCGCCCCCTGGCACCTGCCCCCCAGGCCCCTGAAGCACTGCAGGTGGGCCCAGGTGTCCCCCTTGGCCCTAGGCCTCCCTCGCAGCTGCCCTGGATCAGACTCCAAGGCACAGCCCCGGCTGCCTGCTTGTCCTTGTGGGATTTCTCCCCGGTGTGGGGCCCCAGGTGGTGGTCGCCCTGTCTCCCCCACCCCACCAGAGCTCCTTCGCTGTCAGAGGGACCCGCCTGCCACCCCTGACCCCCGCTGCTTGGAGCCTGGCTGTCCTGGAGGTCAGGCTGCCCCTTGGCCTGGTGCTCAACCTCGGGTTCGGTGCCTGCCGGCCGGGGCTACACTACACATTTCTGCTGTGGCTCCAGCCCCCGTCCGCTCCAACGCAGGCCGCTGTTCTCCAGGCCTGATGTCTGGGCAGCCACCAGCGTGGGGGCCGCCTGGGAGGAGCCAGGTTGTGTGTCTCACCGCCACGTGCAAGAGCAGCGCTCGCCCCGGTGGCCGCTTCCACTGAGTGCGCAGAGCCTCTGGGTCGGGAGTTGGGGGACAGAGGGAGGGAGCCCACGGCCTGGCCCTGGCTGTTTTGTTCGGTTCCTGTTTTAGTGGCTTCGTCGTTCAGAGCTCGGTTAGGCTTGCGGGAACATCGGGTGCGAGCGCGGAGGTCTCCCGTGTGCCCGCCTCTGCACGTGTCTTGAGTGGTGCGTGGTTACAGTTCACGAGCTGGTGTCACCAGGGTCTCGGGCGGGATCAGGGCTCTCGGGTGTTATGCCTTCTGGGGATTTTGATGAACAAGGTGGGCTGGGTCCACCTTTCCATGATCCTGCAGGGTAACCTCACTCGCCCTGGAAATCCTGTGCTCCCACCACCCAGCGCTCTGCCTCAGCCCCTGGCAACCTCTGACCTTTTAGGGTCTGCACAGTGGCCTTTTCAAACCCGCAGCAGTTTAACAGAGTCCCAGTGAAGAGCCAGGACGGCCCCTCGCCCCCACATGCCCTGCGCTGCCCCGGGCACCCCCCCCCCCGTGTGCTCCGCCCCTGCCGAGCTCGGCTCCCCTGTAGCCCCGCCTTCCCCAAACTGTGCGCTCGGCGGCATCATCCCGTGCACAGCCTTCCAGGGCGGACGCTTTAGCTCTGTGGGACCCCCTCGCGGCCGTCACGTGGAGGGTGCCTGGTCAGTGGCTCACGCTGTGGAAAGGCGTCCAGGCGTGGCTCTTCTGCAGTGGCCTCACCCCAGTGTGGGACGTGGGCTGCTCGCAGCGAGTCAGCGCCTCGGCCCTGGCCGCTGGGGGCTTGTTTCACCTCCCGTGCACACCCCCGGGAGGCGAGGGCAAGCGGGGCGAGTGTGAGATGCTGCCAGGCGGCGCCAGGGGCACGCGGGTACTCCCTCGCTCCCCACCTGGGTCTTGAGTCTCTCCTCTGGAGCCACCGCGGCGGTGACCTGGCGTCCCCCTGATGGCCGCGGTGGCAAGCGCCTGCCCATCCCAGGGGCCATGCCTCTCCCAAACTTGGGCCTGTTCCCTCATCACCCAGCGACCTTTATACGCCCTCCAGCCGTCCTCTGGCACGTGGGCTGGAACTTTCTCCCAGTCTGTGGTCTCGTGGGTCTCCTTAGCAGCATCCTTCAGGGGGCAGAATTTTCAGCTTTAATGCTGTCCCATTTGTCCTCTTTTTTTTTATGGGTTGTACTTTCAGTGTCCCATTTGAGAAGTCGTTACCGAACTTAGGGTGACAGAGTTTTTCCCTCTGTTTTCTCCTGAAGTCTTTATGGTTTCACTTTCAAATCCATGATCACCTGTGAGTTACGTTTTGTACAGGGTGTGAGCTTGATGCCAAGGTGCAGTTTGTGGCCCGTGGGGTCCAGTTGTTTCCGCGCCGTCTACTGAAAGGTCTTTCCTGCCTCCATTTGCTGCTTTTTCACCTGTGTCTGAGGATCGTTGACCGCCCTGTGGGTCTGGGTCCAGGTTTGTTTTTTTTTTGTCTTTTTAGGGCCACACCCTCAGCATATGGAAGTTCCCAGGCCAGGGGGTCAAATCAGAGCTGCAGCGGCCGGCCTACACCACAGGCACAGCAACACCGGATCCTTAACCCACTGAGTGAGGCCAGGCATCAAACCTGTGTCCTCATGGAAACCAGTCAGGTTCACTGATGCTGAGCCCCAGTGGGCACTCCTGGTTCCAGAGTTTGAATTCTGTTCTGTTGACGTCGTGTGTGTCCTTTTGCCAACAGACGTTGGTTTTTAAGAACAAAGCAAACAGCCTGAAAAGTGAGACAGAGATGGGGGGAAATTAGTGGGGTGCCTGTGGAAAAGTGCCCCTTGACTCGAGACCAGAAAGCATTCACTTCCTGCCCCTGCTTCTCACGCAGGCCTCTTCCAATCAGCTGTCAGTGTCCTTTTCATTAATCAGTTGTGGTATTAGATGAAGGCGTGCATTCATCGAAGAAAGCTCTGAGATTAAATCTCATTCCTTCGGTCACAGCTGGCAGCATAGACTGTGGCACGCGCTTCTCAGGTATATCCACCTTGCAAGGGAGCCACTCGGTCTCTGCCCAGCAAGGAAAGCCCGACCCCCACGCGGCACGGCTCCTGGGGGCTGTTGGTCAGCCTGACACCTGCGGAGGTTCCCGTGGGACCCTCTGCGTTGTTCCGTCTGAGCAGAGGTCAGGGTGCTGTTTGCCTGCACGTGGCACCGCCGAGCCCGGGCTCGCCTGCGCCCACGCCGGCCTCCTCCACTCGTGGAGCGTCCGTATGTAAGAAAAGGACATGGATAGTAACCTCAGAATGCGTCTCTAGTCGTGAAGAAGGGGCTGCTCACGTTCCCTTTAAAAAAAAAAATAAAAGGAAGTCACGGAGCAGCAGCGGAACGGATGTGCTTGTCGCAGACGGCCGCTGGGCTCAGCCCTCTGCTCTTTGTCTTGCCTGCTCCTGTCGTGCACCCTGCGGACCAGCCGGGCACAAACATCCACATGTTTTGGAGCCTTTATGGGAGGGGACTGTGGGGTACCCTGGGTCCCTGTCCAGCAGCCCCTCCAGCATCGTCAGCACACCCTCGGGGGCACTGCTGCCGTCGTTCCCCTGGCTTGAGGGGGTTAAGACCCGAGCCTTCGGTCTCAGTGGAGACCCTGCTTCCTGCAGTCTTTCATCCTCCTAGAGTCACCCCACTGACACACTGGGGTCACGGCTGGCTGCCCAGGGTCCTCCTGCCTCGTGGGCTGGGCTTCCCCAGTCTCTCTGCTCCGTGGTGTCCTGCGTTTGATTCCCTGCACAGGAGCAGCTCCATCGGCGTTTGGATGGGTGGACAGATGGACAGGCGGATGGAGGGCAGATGGATAAATGGGTGGATAGAAGGGATTGCAGCTACCACGGACGTGTTGACGCTGGGCCTTGAACTTGCCGTGTGGACTGACTTTTCCCAGCTTGCAGTCCTGACCCCCATAGGGGCCTTTCCACCTTTGCTTCCAGCCCCGCAGGCTCTGGGGTGAGGAGAGACCCAGTGTCTGGGGAGTCGAAGCTCTGGTGCTGAAGTTAGCGCTGTTTTTGTCCAGGCGGGGCCTGAGGCTTTGTTTCTCCAGAGCTGGAGGGTGTGGTGAGGAGCTCTCGCCCTGGGCGGGGGAGGCCTGCTAGCTTCTCCGTTACTCCGTTACCCACGTGCACTTGAGGCTGCTTCTGCTGCCACCTTGCAGGACGTGGGCGTGAGAGCCTTTCCTCTGCAGCCTCCAGCTCGAGACTTTTGCTGGCATCCTGATCCCCGATTTTGGGCAGTGTGGCTTTAGGATAAAGCTTTTGAAAAGGTGTACAGGTAATACAGGAATGATTCTTATAAAAATGTCATCAGTACAAGGGTGTATAAGGTATAAAAAAACCCCAACTGTCCCGTCTCACATCTCTCTCTAAAATATACAAGTACAAATAGAACTATGTTCAGATGTAAATATATAACTTTTCCACGTGTTTAGAATCGCACCATATGCATGCTGCAACTTTTTTCCCTGAATATTTCTTAGAGATCAGAGAGCAAGTCGAGAAGTAGCTCTCTCCCCTGGAGGGTCACGGCTGGAAGTTGGTCATTGGAAAAAGTTGGTTAAAACAGGGAGTAATAGCGGAGAGGCCAGGAAGACACAGTAGAGGACCGCGGAGCTGACCTCCTCCCCCAGAGACATCAAACGTGCGTCTGCATGTGCAGCAGTCCTCCTGGCAATCTTGCACAAACCACACCGCAAGAAGGATCCCCACGGAGCTGGGTAGGACGAAGGGAAGGGGAGAAAGGGCTCCGGAGGGAGACCTGCACCCTGGGAAGCTCCCTTGCCAGCTGGGGGGTCCACTGGGACAGAATCAGAGGCCCAGAGGAGAGGCGGGAGTAGCCCTCGGCCCCCGGTGTGGAGAGAGCGGCCAGGCACTGAGGTGCAGCTCGTGTGGACAGACCGGGAGAGGACTTGATGTGGCGGCGTGCAGACAGCCCAGAAGTCCACGGCACGGAGGTGGTTTCGCCTCAGGAGCCCCGTGGTCCACACGGAGGGAAGGGCCGTGGTGCGCCATAGCGCCTCATCAGCATCCTGCTCCCGCAGGGCCCAGACGGAACTTTGTGGGCACACGCATGGAGGCGGGGCTAAAGTCTGAGCCAATAACCAGCCTTCCCAGTGGAGGCAGCCCTGAGGGCGGTGCTGGCAGCAGGGATCTTGGTGGGCGTGCACACCGGGTGGCAGGTGGGGTAGCAGAGGCGCGGTCCTGGCGGATGGCTCTCATCCAGAAGGTGCTTTCCCATCCCATCTGCCTCATGCTGCGGCTTAGGTCCAGGTCTGGGAGCGTCTGCTGCACACCTGGGAAGCGGGCCCTGCCCCCGACAGGGCTGTGACGACCGCAGAGCAACATCCAGGGCAGGCTCTGGTCACCACAACACCAAATACAGCCCATCCAGGGCACAACGGCCAGCACACCCTGAGGAAGGACCTGGAAGCATCCACACCAGAAGCAGCCCTGGTGCCAAGACCCTGGAGTTGCACCGTCTGCACAGCACACGCCCACTGAGACAACCCTTCAAGACCACAGTAGGCAGGAGTTTTTCTTAGATTCAGAGTGTCCGAGAAATGTGAGTAAAACGGAGACGGAGGAACTGCTCCCCTTTAAAAGAACAGGATGATGGCAGAGGGGCATCTGACGGCAGCGGAGTTCTGACGAGACTGAGGACCAGAGAGGGAATGTGACCTCCCCAGAGTCACAGAGTCATAGGTGGAGCTGGACAAGAACCTAAGCCTATAACTGAAGAGGCCAGAGCTCTTTCTGTTACACTCGTGGGACACAGCCCCTAAGATCTTTGCAAATTAGGAGTTCCTGCTGTGGCACCATGGGATCGAAGGTGTCTGGGGAGTGCCGGGGCACAGGTTCAATCCCTGGTCCTGCACAGTGGGTTAAGGATCTGGGCAGCTGGGGCCTAGGTCATAACTGCCGCTCAGATCTGATCCCTGGCCTGGGAACTCCGTATGCCATGGTGTGGCCAAAATAGAAGAAAAAATAGGTATTTGCAAATCATCTTATGGGGAAAAAGGCCTAAAGTCAGAGAAGTGGTGAAGCTTCCTTGGATGGGTTGATCGAGCCAGCATTGGGTGGGTTAGAGGGAAGCGGAATTTCTGTGGCCCATCTTCAAAATCCAGTGTCAGAACACCAGCTGCATGTTTTACTCTTCTTCAGGGGGAGAGCCGCACGCAGAACAGTACGTGAATGTTGTGTTAAAGACGTCTCGGTGGATAAAAACATGTTTGCAAAGTGGAAAAGGCAGGGGTGTGAGGACTCTGCTGCCTGCAGTTTATTCAGACACAGGACACCAGTTGGGGACAGAGTCCACTCTGGATGGTGCAGGCTTCTGCCGGTGATGCAGCCCTTTCCTGGAAGCAGCTCTTCCCGCAGACCAGTGATCTCGTGTGAAGCTTGAAACTTTTAAACCTTTAAATAAATTAATGTTTTTTAAAAAACAGTGGAAATTCCCTGAAAGAACGATGAAACAGATTTCTCTAGTGTACCAGATGCCGAGTGCAAAAAGGAGGGAATGAAAGTGCAGAAGGATTTAGGGCTGTCAATAGAAATGCAGATCCCTGTGGCCAGGAGCTAGAAGCTGTGACAAGGAGCCAGTCACAATCAGACAGCTCAGGTGATGAGGTGAGAACTGAGCCAAAGCAAATTAATGGCAAAGTGAATAGTGCCGAGGCGGGAGTGAGCCACATGGAAGGTAGGGTCATGGAAACCTCCCACCCGTTCAGCAGACAAAAAGAGAAACGGAAAAAAGGGACAGCAGCACAGGGGATCTGTGGGATGACACACAGCATGCCAGTCTACACACGACAGGGATCCCAGAAGGGAGAGGAGGGGCACGGAAGATGTATTTGAGGAAATGACGGCAGAAAACGTCCCAAACCTAAAGGAGGAAACAGATACCAGGAGGCACAGAGGGTCCCAGAGAAGATGAGCCCAAACAGGCCTACTCTGAGACATTGTCGCTGCGGTGGCCAGAGTTAAAGAGAGGATTCCAAGGGCAGCAAGAGAACCCCTCTAGGGCTCTGAGACAGTATCGCTGCGGAAGCTTTGCAGGCCAAAAGCGAGTGGCCAGATGGATTCGATGTCCCGAAAGGGAAAGGCCCGCCACCTGGGACACGCTCCCCAGCGCGATCATCACTCGGAGCAGAAGAGGAGAGATCGTCTCCATCACGCAGAGACTAAAAGTCCACAGCAGTACTAAGCCTGTTCTGAAAGAAACGCTGCAAAATCTCTCTAAATAGAAAAGAGACAACTGATAGGAAAGGGAAACGTGTGAAACATTTCTGTGAACGCCATGTCCACAAGGAACAGCGAAATGGGAAGATGTCTGATGAGACGCCACCACCCCAAGACCAGGGAGAAGGAGCAAGAAAATGATGTGGCTCTTTCAGAGTGTGTTCGGGCTCCCAGGATGACCAGTCTCAAACAAGCAGATACGGTTATGGGTGAAGATCCGTGCCAACCGTGGTAACCACAAATCAACAGCATACAAGAGATTCACAAAAACAAACAAAACGGACATCAAGTGTACTACGAAAGAAAACCATCAAACCATAAAAGGAAAAACAAGAAGAACAGAATAAAGAAACCCAACATCAGCCGGAAAACAAGGTTTAACGTGGCAGTAAATACCTTCTCACCGGTTATTTGCGATGTCAGTGGACTAATGGCTGTGATCAGGACCGGCAGAGTGGATGGTGCAACAAGAACGTGCAACGTGCTGCCTGCGAGAGACCCACCTTTGGGAGAAAGACGCATGGAGATTGAAAGTGAGGGGGTGGAACAAGATAGCTCGTGCAAATGGAAATGACGAGAAGGTAAGGGGAGTGATACTCACAGCAGGCAAGGTAGACCTCAAAGCAAAGCTCATAAAGATACTATCTAATGCTAAAAAGATGGACATAGGAAGAGAATGTTATCCTCATTAACATACACGCACCTGACATTGGACCACCCAAACACATAAGTTCTCGCTGATGTTAAGGGAGAAATTAGTGGGAATTCTGTGATGGCAGGAGATTGATCTTCCAGACAGAAAGTCAATTAAGGCAGCAGGAATTAACCCAGTGGAGCAGCTGGACTTAACTGAGAACTACAGTTAAAGGAAAAGAATTACACCTTGGTTTCAAGCACACATGGGCCGTTCTCTAGGGCTGACCACATACTAGGCCACAAAACAATCCTCAGCGAGTTTAAAATGAAAGACATCCTGTCAGGCATCGTTTCTGACCACAGTGGCGATTTTTTTATTGATCCTTTGGTGAGACACACACTTGTGTGCCTTCACCTGCGGTGGGTGACTGGCCAGTGCCTGCTCTCTGGGGCTCGATCCTGGGCTTCCTGGGCTTTCTGTTCAGAGGCTTCCACAGAACAAGCTCACAGGGCCCAGAGCAGTGGCTTGGGGTCCTTCCCCGTTGGCCCTGATCTTCGCTAGTTGTCTCGAGCCCGCTGAGTGTGACGGCCACCTTTTAGAAACAGTCTGCCTTTGAGTATTTCAACAGTGTTCCAGGGTGTCTTTTCTGAACTCTTTTTTGTGGCTTTTGTAGTCATTTCATTAGTTAGTAGTTGTATTTCTTTAATTTACGTAATCCTGACATTATATGAATCACATCCCAACAGCTGTGACAGATTTGGGGCAGGCACCGCCGACTCTGGACCTGCCTGCAGGTCAGGGGCCCCGCAGCCCTGGTTTGCGGAGGGACTGGGGATGATGCTGACACGGAGATGGTCAGTCACCTAGAGGAGGGTGGAGAGGTCGCCAAGAGGAGGGAAGGCCCCGAGGAGCGGCGGGCAGTGCCGTCTGACATCTGGGGCTCCAGTGAGCGGGCTCTCAGGTGGGACAGCAGGTGCCTTGGGCTCGCCAGGCAGGAGGGCAGGACACGTGCTGACCTGAATGGCAGGTGGCATCTGGCGGCGTGCAGCGTGCCCAGCAGGGTCCTGCCGAGTCAGGGATCTCGTCTCTGTCTTGTGCATCCGCCCATCATCCCGGGAGCTCCTTGGGTGTGTATGGGGCCCCTTGGGCTGAGCACGCACTCCGGAGACCAGGTGGCGTTGAGCCGGGGTGCTCCAACCTCCGTCCGTGTGGGACAGGCAGGCCCTTGATTACTGCCCTGGGCGGGGGCAGCTGTCCCTGAAGAGGCCTCAGCGCGTCTTTAAATCCCCTCTCCCAGGGCCACCACAGTCCGCTACAAAGGGAGGAACCTGCGGATCAAAGCGCCCATGTGCCGAGCCCTGAAGAAGCTCTGTGACCCTGAAGGTAGGTCACCCGTGGCGGGAGGAGGGTGTGTATCCACGGGGACACGGGCTGAGCTGGGACAGTCTTGGGTGGCCCTGCCCGAGCCTGCGAGGCCCTGTCCCCCCCATGGACAGTTCCGGACCGTCCAGCTCAGAAACCACTGCCGTCCTTGGCCGTCCTTAGGCAGAGCATCCGAGGCGTTCGAGCGCGTCTCCCCGCATCCTCAGCCCCGGCGTGGCGGATGTGCGGTGTGGCCTCGTGGGTGCTGCCGGCCCGCTTTCCCCGCAGGCAGGCCGCCACCGGCTCCTCCCTGGTTCCCTTCGCTGTCTGGCCGAGGGCCTCCTTGTGCCGGGCTCTCAGGGCCCCTTCCTGCCACAGGCTTGAGTGACGAGGAGGACCAGAAGCCGGTGCGCCTGCCCCTGAAAGTCCCTGTGGAGCTGCAGCCACGCAGCAACCGTGCCTGGGCCCGGGTGCAGAGCCTCGCCCAGAACCCGCGGCTCAGGTAACAGGCCACGTGTCTGCGGGGAGCGGGGCGGGGCCGTGCTGGGGCTCCCTGGGGGCCCTGGCCAGCAGACCTCCCTTGCCCCCTGGTGCTCTGACACCTCCTGAGGGCCGCTTGTCGTGGCGGGGCTGGGGCGGGGTGGGGAGGAGGCGCTGGCTGTGGGGGCCCGAAGCGCGATCGGCAGCTCAGAGCCAGGGCGGGGGTCGTGCGGCCGAGAGCGTCGCACGGGGACGTTGTCTGGACCGGACGCCAGGGGCTCTCTCCCGCCTCGTCCCCGTAAACCCCTCTCCTTTCTTCTGCCACCACCCCGGTTGGTGCCTGACTTAGGACGCGCGGGGCTGCCCTGGGCACGGACCGCTTTCCACCTGTAGGTTAGTTTTTCGATTCAGGCGACATTTCTGTGATGTGGAATTAACCACGAGCCCTGTCTAGGGGCCCGGTTCAGGGGCGTAGGTGCCTTGTCAGTGTCGTGACCTCCAGTTGCAGAAGATTTCACCCCACCGAGGAAGCCCCCTGCCTGCTGAAGGCTGGCTTCCCACCCTCCTCCCCCTCCCTCTGCCCAGCCGCCGCCGGCCCACTTCTGTCCCGGCAGGTCTGCCTGTTCTGGCTGTTGCGTGTGGGCAGAATCACACTCGGGGCTTCTGTCGCCTCCCTCAGAGCAGCGTGGTCCACGGTGTATCGTGTCGTGGCCTGTGCTGGGACTTCCTTCCTTCCACATGTGTTTTTACTTTTTGGGGTTTCATGAATGCTGGGCCCACCCTTCTGGAACCCAAAGGGAGCTAGTGGAGGGGCGGGTGGGTTGTGGGCACACAGGATGGGATTTTTTTCTTGCAGCCTCATGCGAGTCTCCTGTTGTCTCATTTTAAAGGGTTAGGGTTTGTTTGCTCTGGTTTGCTTTTTTTGGGCTGTGGCACATGGAAGTACCAGAGCCGGGGATGGAATCCGAGCCGCAGCTGCAGCAGCTCCGGGTCCTTAACCCAGTGTGCCACAGCAGGAGCTCTCAATGGGTTCGTTTCCTCGAGACAGAGCCAGTGGCTCTGCAAGGACAGGATGGCTCTGGTCTCGAGACCGCGGACCTCCTTTGCTGCCGCGGCCGCTTCAGAAGCCCTTTCCCCACGTCCCAGCCTCCGGCCCCGTGTCCTTTCTGTGTAGGATGATCGTGGAGCTCCATCGCAAGGTCTCCAGCCTCATCGAGTTCTTGAAGCAGAAGTGGGCGCTTCACGAAGTGCGAATTGTATCTTTTTCCTGCCGGAGCAAGTGCCCCAAACCCCAGAGCCCCTGTTCCCGAGAGTGGGGTCTCCCTTCTCAGTCCTGGGCCCGCAGTGGGACCCCAAGAGGTGGTGGCACGGGACTAAAACCCACGGCCCCTCGTTCTCTGGGCCGGATCCGAGCCCCCTTCTGACCTCCTCGCATCGGAGGACTGTCCAGCCCGCTGAGCTGAGTGAGCAAGGAGAGCCCCAGACGCAGGTCTTCCCGTCTGTCCTCAGCTGGCTTGCAGCCCGGCCCAACCCTGGCTGGGAGGGCGAGTGTCGGGCCCGGTCCCTGACGGAGGGAGGGCCCATGGCCCCGGGTGCAGACTGCTGCAGGTGGTTCCTTGACAGGCGCTCAGCGGAAGGAGCGGCAGCTGCAGGACTCCTTCCCGGAGCCGTCGCAGGAGAAGGTGGCGCTGCACCTGTTCCCGGGAGAGAACTGCACCCTGACGCCCCTGCCGGGGGTGGCCCGTGTGGTGCACTCTAAGGCCTTCTGCACAGTGCATTGGCAGGAGGGAGGCCGGTGCAAGCAGAGCGCCAAGGACACCCACACGTTGCCCCCAGCCCAGATCCTGGGCATCCAGAGCGGGCAGGGCACAGCCAGGGGCCAGCTCAAGTGCCCGCGGGGCGGTGCTGAGGGCAAGGGCGGGGTGCGGCCCCCACCCTCCACCGACGCCTCGCAAAGCTCTGGGGAGAGTTCCCCGGAGAGTGCCCCTGGGGAGGGAGCCGCCCCAGGTTTCAGCAGCCTGGATGCTCCCGACAGGCTGCCCCCTGGGCTCCAGGACGCTGGCGGACGGCTTGAGAGGACCCCTGTCGCCGCGGCCGCAGAGGGCGGGGATGGCCCTGCCCGAGAGCCAGGGGCCCTGGCCTGTGCCTGCGGCCAGCTCCCGGAGCTGGAGGACGAGCTCTCCCTGCTCGACCCCTTCCCCCGCTACATGAAGTCCTGCCAAGACCTCATCATCCCCGAGCGGGGCCGCTGCGCAGACCCGCGGCCCTCTGGGCGCACCTCCCCAGAGACGCGCGCGCCTAGCAGTGCAGAGGTGGCCGACCTTGCCCGGGCTGGGGCACTGTCCCCCATCCGCGTCCCGCCTGGCCTGGAGCCCCAGCCGGACGTTTGCACTAAGGACTTGGCGGATGCGCCTGCGGAGGAGCCCCCGCCGCCTCAGGGTCAGCCGGCCGCCAAACCGCCGAAGGACGGCCCCACCGGCCGGCTCTCCCAGCAGCTCCACGAGGAGGGCTGGAACCTGCAGACCTCCGAGGGCCTCACACTGGCCGAAGTCTACCTCATGATGGGCAAGCCCAGCAAGCTGCAGCTGGAGTACGACTGGCTGGCGGTGCTGGGCCCCGAGGGCCAGGCCTCGGGCGGGCAGGCCCAGGGCCCCTGCTCCGGCTCCCCGCCCGCCGCCTTCCACAAGCAGCGCCTCCTCAGCTGCCTCCTGAAGCTCATCTCCACCGAGGTCAACCCCAGGCTGGTGAGTGGGGCCGGGGGCAGGGCCCTGCTGGAGAGGGAGCAGCTTGGGGATGGGTGGCCTGGGGCGCCTGTCCCTCCCTGGAGTGGCGCGTGGAGCCTTCTGCAGGCGCGAGCCCTCCTGGGGCTGACGCAGGCCTTGGCGGCTGGGCCCCGGTGATCCCACTGCATCTGGACGTGCGGACCGAGGGCCCAGAGCCTTGGGCAGAGGCCCAGAGGCCAGGAGCTGAGCCAGGAGGGGCTCTTCTGGCGAGTGGTGTTGCAGGTGTCTTCAGAGGGAAGTGGAGTCGGTGGTGGCTGGGAGGCGGGAGGGGCTGGACCTCCAGGAGGCAGTTCCTTCCCTGGGCTCATCTCCAGGCCCAGCAGCAGCTGCGACGGCCTTCGGCCCGCACGAGGGGAGGCCAGCCAGCAGGGCCCACACACCTGCCGGAAGGTGCTGCGCCGGGGAGTCTGGTCGGCTGTCCTGGCAGAGAGCAGCAGCCGGCGCCAGGTCGTCCAGAGGGCGGATGTGTGCTGGGAGGTGAGGTGCACAGGTTCCAGGAGGAGCAGGGGGAACCCAACAAGGTGGCCACACCTAGAGCCACACATGAGGCTTGCCTGGGGCACTGCTGCGACCTGCGGCCGCCTCCCGCTGGACCCCCAGGAGAGTTGCCCGTTCCCAGGAGCCTCTCCCCCGCGCCATGCTCCTGTCTGCTGGCTCCCGGCGGCGCTCAGCTGAGCATGCGCCGGGTGGACGAGCACCATGTAGCCCACAGCTTTCTGAGTGTGGGCGGGGCCCAAGGGCCAGCAGTGGACTTGGGGTTGGGGTGTGGAGGTGACCTGCGGGCAGCTGTGGGCAATGCCTCGGTGACCGGACAGAGGTGCTGAGTTGGGCGTCAGGAGCAGAGACCAGGGAGACGGGCTGGGGTGGGGGCAGGGCCAGTTCCCTCGGGATGGAGGCTGGGCAGAGCCAGGCCCTGTGAAGGCAGGACCAGGACTCAGCCAAGGGGCCGGCCTTGGCCTCAGCTGGGAGAGGAGCGGAGGAAGTTGGAACCCGGGCCGGGCCGTCAGCGCCGAGGTCCCCAAGGTGGCCTTCCTGGCCGCAGTCTCCGCGGGGTCTGGGATCGCAGAGGTGCGGGTCATTGTGGCCCAGGAGAGCGAGTATCGATGCCTCAGGTGTGAGGACTGCTGGCTGGAGGCCCCAGAGGAGGCTGGGACCCGGAATTGGAGATGCTGGCCTTGGAGTTCCCGTTGTTGCGCTCCTGAAACGAATCTGAATAGTATTCGTGAGGATGCAGGTTTGATCCCTGGCCTCGCTCAGTGAGTTAAGGAATCGGCGTTGCCATGAGCTGTGGTGTAGGTTGCAGACGCAGCTCAGAGCCTGCACTGCTGTGGCTGTGGTGTAGGCCGCAGCTAAAGCTCCAGTTCGACCCCAAGCCTGGGAACCTCCATGTGCTGCAGGTGCGGCCCCGAAAGAAAGAAAAAAATGCTGGCCTGGCGCCGCAGCCCCTGGGCGCATGGTGGGTTCTCTGTGGGAGGCAGGGGCGTGATGAATGCAGGAAAGGCGGGGTGGTGAGCATGGTTGAACCGGGAGAACTGGGACGACGACGGAGTGGGGGCTTCGCAGCTGCAGGGGCAGGAGGGAGGGCAGAGGCGTGTAGCAGGGATGTTTCCAGGGCGGGGCCCCCTTGGCAGCCAGCTGAGGGGAGGCAGCAGCCTCGGAAGTGGCTGATCAGACCCTGAGGTTGGTGTTTTGACTCAGCAGAGGGCTCCTGGGCTGAAATTGTGTTGGATTCTAGAAATTAAACCTGTGTTTCCTTCCTCTTACTCACAATCAGAAAAAGCTTTAAAAAGGCGAGTCCTGCCGCTTGCCATTCAGTGTCCCTCCCATCACTCTGCGGCTGTCTGTCTGTCTGTGTCGCCAGGGCAGTGAGGACAGAGGCTCCCGGAGGACACGGGCGTCTCCTGGGAGCCTGCCTGCCCTGCGCTCCCGCGTGCCATGCAGCGTGGCACACTCAGGGTCTGCGAGCCCTCTCCCGGGCACGCACTCCAGAAGCGGTGTTTCGGCCCGTTTCATCCCAGGCTCCGGAAGCAAACGCCAGCTCGGTGATCTCGGCGAGGCCCGCCCAGGAGGAGCAGTTGGCGACGCCCCCAGGAAAGGTGGCGACTGTCAGCTCCCGGAGCCCGCGCTGCCCTCGAAACCAGGCTGCCCTGCGCCACAGCAAGGCCTTCTCACCCAGCCCTGCACCTTGCTCCTCAGGTGAGGCTCAGGTGGCCCCCATCGGGCACAGGGGCTGTACCACGGGGACGCCTCTGGCCACAGGTAGTGTGCAGACCCTGGAGCCCCTCCCGGGAGGGTGAGAGCAGAGCCTGTCCTGAGAGGCTCCAGAGCTCTGGGGTGCAGGAGCCGACAGAGGCATGGGGGGACCCTTGCATTCTGGTCATCGTGGGGGCTCTTGCTCTGTGAGTTCAGCAGAAGCCTCGTGTCACGCCGGCTTGGTGGCTTAAGGCTGAGAGGTGGCTGCTTTCGGAGTCATGAGATTGTTTTTCTTTTCAACGTGAGTACTGGACAAAGAGGCCTCAGCACTTGAGCGCACGTCGTGGAAAGAAAGACGGGCTTACCTGCTGGTCCACACTTGTGTCTGGAAATCATTTAGATTCAAGTCCTTTGTTGGGTTACGTGGCACCTAAAACCCCAGGATGAACACGAGCTGTTTTCTTAGTTTTTTTTCTCTTTAAAACACCCCCCTACCCCCAGATCATTGTGGCCAGAATCATGAATTCTGCATGAATTTTAAAGAAACGTGTGTGTGTCCAGGGGCCCTGCCCCCCCTCACCGGGCACAGCCGGCACCTCTTCGCCCATGGCTCCGGGGGGCGGGATGGCAGGGCCGAGGACCCGTGCCCCAGCGGGCGTGTGCTCGCCAGCACCTAGGCCGTTCTGGCGTCTCAGACGGCTCCTGCTGGCCGGGGTCTCTGTGGTGAGGTCCTGGGCGTGTTTTCTGGGGAGCGGTCTTGCCCCTGCTCGGTCTGACGCGGGTGGGTGCCCCAGCTTCGGTGCCAGCATCCTGATGAGCTGACGATGCTCTGGCATTATTCCCAGTGCACTCCATGGCGCTTCGCTTCACAAAATTCCCTTGGAACTGCCGTGTCTGGAGGGGCCCGCCTGTTAAAGGCTGGAGAATCCCGTTTTCCTTGAGAGCACGTGGCGGCGGCTCTGGAGACACTGAGCCTGCCGCGGGGCCAGGCCACCACCCGCAGCCCTCGTTTCTGGCTTCCCTCCTCCTGGTGGCTCCCAAGCAGGCCAGCAGCAGACTCTGCATCCAGGGTCCTTAAGGGCAGAGGCCCGCTACTCAGATGCTGGTCACGGCAGGGAAGGTATTCCTGATTCTGTGAACTCTTCAGTGGCTACACAGATTCCCTCTGGGGCTGTTTTCTGTACAGTTCGATGTTGAGACCAAGGACCAGCAGACCATGGGCCACAGCCTGCTTGTCGTAAATAAAGTTTCATTGGCACACGGCCACGGCCACGGGCTCGCATGTGGTCTGTGGCTGTGTTTGTGCCGCGGCCGCAGAGCTGGGTTCAGCCAAGGCCGTGGCGCCCTCAAGGTTGGCGTTTAGCATCTGGCCCCATCCCCAGGAAGGCTGCTGGCCTCTGCCCTGCGCTAGTGGATCTGGAAGGTCCTCTCAGCTTTCGGAGCCTTTGAAAGGGAATCTGCCCCCTGAGATCAGCGCAGTGGGGAGGGCCTTTCTCGCGTCAAGGGAACCTCTGATCTGCGTGCGGAGCGGGCACTAGAACTGCGGGGACAAAGGTAGAGAAGCGAGGTTTTTACAGGAAATCCGACCGGTTCTTAGAGCGAATTCCTTCCGGGTGGAGCCCCGTCCCCACGGGAGGTGTGGTTAGGGTGCACGGTTGTGTCCTGCTGCCTCCTCCTTCCCTAGGTTTGAGAAACCCTCCCAGACCCCTCTTGGTGGCTGGTCCCTCCAGTGCTGGAAGCAGTGACTCAGACGGTGGCCTTTTTGCTGTCCCCACAACGTTGCCACCCAATAGCCGACATGGGAAGCTCTTCTCTCCCAGCAAAGAGCCAGAGTTGACTTTGCGCCAGCATCTGAACTCCATCAGCGTAAGTCGGCCCCACCCACCCTGCTTGCTGCTGCTGGCCCGGCTTTCTGCCCAAAGCTCAGCACCCGGCGCCGTTTGCCTTACAGATGCAGTCGGACTTCTTCTTGCCAAAGCCCAGGAAGTTGCGGAACCGGCATCTGCGGAAGCCGTTGGTGGTCCAGGTGAGGTGCCCTGCCCGCCCGCCTGGTCCCGCCTCGGGCCTGGTCTCTCCCTGCACTGGCCGTGCTGCCCGGACACGCTGCTGCTCTCCCAGGTCTCGGGTTGCCTGTGGGCTGGAGGCTCCCTGCCCCTTCCTGCTTCTGCACAGGTTAGAGTAGCACCCGGGACCCCGCTGCTCCTGCACATACGGGTCCTCTTTGCACAGCAGGAAAACCGCTTGCAGAAAAGACAGGAAGCTCTCGGGATTCAGGTTCCAAGAAGACCCCAGACGGGCACGTGTGGGGGGATCCTGAGGATATCTCTGTACACGCGTAGTCAGCGGAAGACGCTGGCCGGAGCCCAGACCTCTCGCAGGGTCTAGGGAGGACCCTGGGTACCGTCTGCAGGCCAGGAGGGGGGCACGTGAGATAGGGCGTGTTTACTTGGGGGTGAAAAGAGCACAAGAGGTACTCGGGACCTCGGCCCCTCTGCGTCAGGAGCAGGAGCTGTACTTTCTTCACCCACATGTGAGGGGACCTAGGCGACGGGGCGACTTGTCCTCGGCCAGTGGTCATAAACATTTACAGGCCTTGTGGCGGTCCGGCCACATCCGGCTGGTGTGGTTAACGGTGGATCATTCAGATGCTCCCCGGTCTTCCCGGGAAGGGTGGGTCCCCCAGGCTCTTTTCACAGAGGACCCCGCGTCCAGGGGCCCAGAGTCGGTGGAAACGAGCCGTTCTCAGACCGTCCTCATCCCTTCACAACCAGAACACCACCCCCCACCCCCCACCCCCGCTGACGCTCAGCCCCCTGCTGTCGTGAATGGTCCTCTGCCACCCAGCGCGAGTCTCCCTGGTGGCTGCTGGTGCTGGCCTGGTTCACGGCCTGATCCTGGGCCTGTTTCCGCCCACAGAGAACGCTGCTTCCTCGGCCCTCCGAAAACCAGTCCCACAACGTCTGTTCCTTCTCCATCCTGTCGAACTCTTCCGTAACCGGTGAGCCCCGGGGCTCCTCAGGGTGGCTTTTCATTCCTTGCCCTCCAGGCCCCGTCTCCAGGAACGGTAGGCGTTTGTTACCTCGGTTCTGGAGCAACGCTTCAAGCCTTCCCGCATCCGTTCTGTCAACACGCGGGGCCCGGGGAGCGGCGCAGGCACCTGGACCCTGACTGGTCCGCAGACAGCCCCCAAGCCAGGGGCGCTCAGACAGCCCTGGGGGAGCACTGCCCACCCAGTTCCCCGCCTGGGAGGCCTCGTCGCGCTTCGCGGGGTGAAGGTGTTCCTAGGTGTTCCTAACCCTGACCTGTGCGGGCTGACTCCGCACAGGTCTGTGAGTGCAGAGGGCCTGGCCTTGAAGGGCGTCTGACACAGGGAGACCCCCAGACTGGCCCGCGTTCTGGATCTCATCATGGCAGCACGCACTCAGCTCTCACCTGCTTCCCACGCCTGCTTCCCAGGGCAGAAGGCCTGCGGGAGAGAGCGGGTTGCAGAGGCAGGGCTTGGTCCTGGGTCTGCTGCTCTCAGAGGGGCCTCTGGCTCGGCTCCGGTGGGAGACCCCCTTGATGGCTGTTTCCATGGTGTCAGCGTGACCACAGGCTCGAGCGGCCCCAGAGAGCACAGTGGGCCCCCGTCTCAGGGGACAGCTGGCTCCCCCCTGGGGCCCCTTTGGCCTCTGACCTCGCCGAGGAGCAAGTGTCGGGACGGTCAGGGGCTCCCGGCTTGGCTCAGCTTCCGTGATCCGGGCTGTGGCCATGACAGAAGCGTGTGCAGCCATGGTCATGCGACCAGAGGGCATGGGCTGTGAGGTTGGCATGCTGCTGTTCTCGTCCCCACAGGCAGAGGCTCGTTCCGGCCCATCCAGTCCTCCCTGACCAAAGCAGCTCTGTCTCGGCCCATCGTGCCCAAGGCCCTCCCGCCCCAGGCCGCGGGCCACCTGGCCAGTAAGTCTCCGCAGCTGCGCCGGCGGGGCCCGCAGGATGTCTCGTTTTCCTTTTCGGCGAGCCCTGGCGTCTCCTCTCCCTTCAGAAGGAGCCCCAGCCGTTCTCGCGTGGGAGTGAGGCAGGAGCCGGGGCTGTCTCCTCCTGGGTCGGGCCTGGGGGTTGGTAGGGCAGAGACGCCCATTCTCTGTCTCCAGGTGCCATTGACTTAGCGGCCCAGAGCGCGGGCATCATTCCCGGGAGCCCCCTCCCTGTCCTGGACGCCGAGGGCCTGTCCGGCATCTCCCCACTGTCCCCTGATGAGGTGACCGCCGCCGTCGCTGGGCAGGAGTCCACCGGCCCCCAGCAGAACAGAGACCCGCTCCCCGCCGTAAGGGTGAGTGGGTTGGCAAGGGCTTCTCGGCGTCACCCGCGGCCTCGGGAGGGTCGGGCGTCCTCCTGCCCTTGTTTGGCAGCCGAGGCCCCGGGCTGAGGTCAGGCTGGACTACAGCGCTGCCTGAGAGATGCGCTCGGGGAGTGACAGGGTGAGCCGGAGAGGGTGGGCCCTGTAGACTGTGTGACACCGGAGAGTTCACGACCCAGACAGACGGACGCGGGGTCTGAGAGTCTGCCCGCGGGTCCCCGCTGCCGCGCGACCGTGGCCACATCAGGCTGTGTGCTCCCCGAGGCAGCGGCTTCTCCAGTTCCCATGTGCTGCCCCGAGGCAGGCGGCCCCGTGCTGGCACCTGCACTGACTCTAATCAACAGCGTCGGTTTGGGGGCTGGGGCCCACATTCGGAGGGCAGCGGGGCCTTTGCAAAATGCCTGCCTGGGGCCGCAGGGCGGGGCGGCCCTTGGCAAGCAGGTGCCTGCTGGCCCTTGGCCGTGCCTGGCGAGCGTGCAGCCTGCTCACCAGCATCCCGTCTGTTCTTTAGGGCACAGGCGACCCGTTCATCAGCGTCCCCTCAAGGCAGGAGCCAGTGGCAGACAGTTTCCAGGTACAGCGCGCAGTTGGCTGCCGGGCCGGGGGTCCGGGCTTCCTCCCATCTCGTGCCCCCTCCCCTCTGCCCAGCTGGCTGGTTGACCCGGTTCTGGAAGGACTCTTTTCTGGGTCGGGGACGAGGAGGTCATCAGCTGGGTGTCCCTTGGTGCTCGCCTTCTGTCCTGCAGGTGTGGGGACAGATCCAGGTCACCTCAGCCTGGCCTCCCGACCCTGCCAACCCCTGGGTTTCGGTGGAAGGACGAGGGCCTGTCGGTCTCCGTTGGCCGCGCTCTGCAGGGCCAAGCTTGGTCTCTGGTGGCCCCGGCTGTC
Source organism: Sus scrofa (assembly GCF_054392235.1). Taxonomy (NCBI): domain Eukaryota; kingdom Metazoa; phylum Chordata; class Mammalia; order Artiodactyla; family Suidae; genus Sus; species Sus scrofa. Next base: position 46,684,200 of record NC_139385.1, on the reverse strand, counting down.
GTGTCTGAGCGGTTCTCTCTGTCCCCCAGAACCCGCCCGTCCTCTCCTTGCCTGAGCTGTCCAAGGCTCCTCTCCACAATGGGCTCTCTGCTCCGCTGCCCCCGGCAGAGGCCCCCAGCACCCGGCTCTCCCCGCCCAACGTCTCCGCCCTGCTGGACATCTCCCTGCCCGGCCCGCCCGAGGACGTGCTCTCGCAGGGGGAGCCGGCCACGCAGATCAGCGACTCCATCATCGAGATCGCCATCAGCTCCGGCCAGTACGGTGAGGCCCTGCCTCCCGGCCCACTTCCGGCCTGCCGCCCTTCGGCCCTCCTGGGCCTGGAGCGTCTGCACCTGCGGGGCAGCACCGGCGGACGAGGCCCGGACAGGACCCGAGCCTGTGGTGGTCTGGTGGGACTGCTGGCCGCAGGGACAGAGCAGGCCCTCCAGCCCTCTGCAGCCGGGCGGTCCTGCTGGGCGGCTTTCTCCTTTCTGAAGCTGGGTAGACGCCTGTGGGGTTGCCAGCTCTCGGGGACAGTGCAGCGGTGGCAGTGGCATGGTTGGTGTGGGCTGGTCAGCACGAGGCTGTGGGCAGGTCACCGGCTCACGTGAGCCTTCTCTGCTCAGTTGGGAAGAGCCGGCCCCTCTCGGGCCATCTTAAGTAACTCGTGACGGATTTAGGTGATGCCCTTGGCACAGGGCCTGCTTCCATCTGCCGTGGCATGTACCCCTGCCACTGTGGCCCCGCAGGATCCACTTTGGCAGCACAGACCGTGCCGCCTGTGGCCTTCGTGACGGCACTGTGGGGAAGTGGGGCCTTCACCCCATGTGGCGTCTCTGACCTGGGCCTTGGGTTGGCAGGTGAAGGAGGCCCTCTCTCTCCAGCAAAGCTGAACGGCAGCGACAGCTCCAAGAGTCTGCCCTCCCCATCTGGCAGCCCCCAGCCGGACTGGATCGCCTCCCCCACCCATGACCCCCAGTGGTGCCCCAGCGATCCCACGGACTCGTCACTAAGCAGCCTGTTTGGTGAGACTTAGGGTGGGGGCCAGGGTCCGAGCGGAGCTGGGGTCTGGCATCTCCACGGTTCCCGCAGCGCCCCCTCCGGGCTGGTCCTAGGCGTTTATGGTTGGTTTTTCTGCATCACCTGCTTGTGGGAAAGTATTCAGACCCCGTGTGAGGGTCACGGCGCCTTGGCACACGTGCACACTTCTGTCACCAGGGCCACACAGGTCCCCTGTGCCGGGCAGCCTGCCTCTCCCCCCAGGGCCACCGTCCAGGGCCGGGCTGAGGCCACCCGCCTCTTGGGCGCTCTCTTTGTATCCCTCTGTTTTGTTCTGGATATTGTGCTGTCCTGCGGCACGTGGACCGCAGATGGCCGTCCTCACAGGCCATATGTTCTCACGGCACTAGGTGCCGTGTGATGGGAAGGGGGTCGGGGAACAATGCACCCGCCTCAGTTCCCTCCTCAGAGGGGTTCCCGTGGCCCTTCTGGGGGCGGTGCACTGGGGGCTGTAGATGGCAGCCCCAGAGCAGGGCGCGCGGTGTACACGGTGAACTGGGTCGGCACCATGTGGGGCCCCGGCCTGGGTGGCGGGTGTGTCCTGTTCAGAGTGTCCTGTAGAGCAGTGCAGACGCTGCAAAGGGAGGCTCACGCCGTGAGAAGCAGGAAACAGCCCTGCATGGAGGAGGGAGTGGGGACCAGACAGTGGAATGTCGGGGGGGTGGAGGGGCCAAGGAGAGTGAGAGGACGGGTGTGGCTGCAGGGCACTGCTCACACCTCCCTGGGGTGGGGTGGGGTGGGGCGGGGTCGGCCAGGGCCCATCTCTCAATCCAGAGCACCGTGCACACGTTGGCAGCCAGCTGCCGGGAGGCCTGGGCCTCCGGGGCCCCTCGCTGGTCCATCTGGCACCGGCTCAGGCCCTCTTTCTCCATCCTGTCTGCAGCCAGCTTCATCTCCCCAGAGAAGAGCCGGAAGGTGCTGCCAGCCCCTGCGGGGACCCCAAGCGGTACCTCCCTGCTGGGCCCCAGCCTGCTGGATGGGAACTCGAGGGACTCCTTTGTGTCCCGGTCCCTGGCCGACGTGGCCGAGGTGAGTGCACGGGAAGACCCCCCTGGGGCTGCATGGCTGCTCAGGGCGTCTCACTGGGGGCACCCGTCAGGAGCCGGCGCACAGTCCGACTCCCGGGGGAAGCTCTGCCCACGCAGGCCACCTCTTCATCCGGTGACTGCAGGGAGTCCGGGTTGGGGTGGTGGGGCTGCTCTGCCTGAAGCCAGTTGTGTGACCTTGGCTGGTGACGCTGCTGCTCACTGCTCGGTTTCCTGATCTGTGAGGTTGCTGGCACCTTCCGCAGGGGTTGAGGTGCTGTCACTGCCGCCTAATGGAGGGGACCTTGAGCAGTGCAGGGTTGTGGCCTGGGGTTTCTGCAGAAGGGCAACGACAGCAGGGACCCACAGTGCGATGGCAGTGTCCCTCTCGTCTTTTGGCAGGGATGCAGCATCCCTCTTTTCTCGGTCCAGGCTGCCCTCTCCCGCCTCCCTGGCCCGCCATCCCACTGGGCTTGGGGGGTGTCCGTGGGCGAGTAAGGCCACATGGCTGAGCGCCTGCTGAAGATGAGGTGTGTGTATCTGATGCGCCCAGCGCCAGGTGGCAGGAGCTGAGAGGCGCAGGCAGAGGGTGTGCCGAGGGCAGTCTGCGCCTGAGATGCCCCAGCTGGGCCGTCTTCCCGATGCAGCTCCAGCCGTCAGGGCCTTTGGGCCCTTGGGCGTCTCATAGTCCACGCTAGGGGGAACCTGCATCAGACCAGGCTCGCCCACCTGCTTCCCAGGACTGCTCAGCTTCTTAGCACCTTCACACGGATCTCAAGACCGGAGAGATTTTCAAAACAAATTTCCGTTTTTTTGAAATTTTTTATAGTAAGTTTAGGATTCAGTTCATGCCATGCTCCACTCAGAATTTTCTGCAGGCGGAGTTCCCATCATGGCACAGTGGAAACAAATCTGACTAGGACCCACGAGGTTGCAGGTTTGATCCCTGGCCTTGCTCAGTGGGTTAAGGATCCCACATTGCCGTGAGCTGTGGTGTGGGTTGCAGACACGGATGGGATGCCGAGTTGCTGTGGCTGTGGCTGTGGCTGGCAGCTGCAGCTCCAATTCAACCCTTAGCCTGGGAACCTCTATATGCCTCTGGAGTGGCCCTAAAATGCAAAAAAAAAAAAGGAATTTTCTGTAGGCTTCTCCTTTGTTCGTCACACGAGTCAGTTCCTTAGCGAACATTCACTGAGGGCCTTTGGGTGCCAGGCGCTGTCCCAGGCTCCACGTGGACAAATTAAGCCCATTGTCACCGGCTCAGTCCTGACCCTGAGGCCCCGCTGGGCACGCCCCTCTCCTCCCGCCTCTGTCCTGCTCGCCGGCTGGTCTGCCGTCTCTCTTGCCTTGGACCAGCCGACTGGCTCCCACCTTGGGGCCTGTGCGCTTGCCGTTTCTTCTCACGGGAACCATCTTCCCCTCTGGCCTTGCTGTGTGTGACTCGTGCCCCGCTTCCGCCACACAAAGTCCTCCTCTGATCCGCACGCCCGTGGCGGACTCCCCTGCTCCCCTTCCGCCTCCTCGGACCACCGCTCAGTCTGCTCGCCCTGTGCCATCTGCTCCTCTGCCCACCATTCTTGCCACGTCTCAGGGGGTGGCGCTCGCCCTCTGATCCCAACAGCTTGTAGTGGCCGCGCCACGCACCTGTCCCCAGCGAGGGTTCTCCGTGACGGACGTGATTCTGAGGCTCGCCCCAGCGCGGGGCCGCCGTGCCGAGGCTGCCGGGGGCGCCGAGGCCCAGCCGTGGGGGCCAGCGCCTGCTGACGTGGCCCCGCCCTCTGTCCCGCAGGTGGTGGATTCCCAGCTGGTCTGCATGATGAATGAGAACAGCATTGACTACATATCCCGGTTCAATGACCTGGCCCAAGAGCTGTCCATCGCCGAGCCCGGCCGGCGAGAGGCCCTCTTCGATGGCGGCGGAGGCGGCCCCCCAGTTGGTGATCTGTCCCAATGACTGCGCCCCGAGGCGGGGGCCTCCGGAGGCGGCAGAGGAGGGCTTTCGGGGCTGGGAGGTGCAGCCCTCCTCAGGCGAGGGGAAGCACAAGGCCAACCGGGACTCCCAGGAGACTGTCCGAACAGAGGCACCTCCTCGGCCCAGAGGCCGTCGCGTGCAGGCCCGTGTCCCCGCAGGCCGAGGACCGTGGTGGCCAGGAAGGGAAGAGCTCTCCATGCGGCCAGCAGCAGCCATGGCCACGGCGTCGAAGCAGCTCCCTGCGGGCCTGCGCCTCACTTGCTGGGTCGGACATCCCAGGGGGTTTCTTTCCGAGAGAAAGGGGCGCATGTGCCAGGCTCTGGTCGCCCCAACCTTGGGGGCTAGAACCACCCGCTGTCCGCAGGGAGGCTCCAGGACACCGCGGCTTTCTTCCCGCCAAGCCTGCGCTTCGCCTTGGCCGACCTCTCTGCAGGGTGGCGATGGGCAGGTCGGCTGGGCTCTGCCTGGTGGTGTCTGCACCCGGAGACAGCAGACGCGTCAGAGGACACGCCGACCCCAGTGTGGCAGCAGGGTCCTGGGGCAGCGTAGCTGGTGCCATCTCCCCAGAAATGCTGGCTCCTTGCCTCGTCTCGTGCTTCCCGCATCGGGAGCCTCCATTCTGGCCGCCTTAACGGGAAGGGGGAAGACTCACATCTCATGCAGCTCGCGTGGACTTGGGAGAAAACCCTGCCGTGCTGGTCAGAAAGTGTTTTTCTTGTGCGTTAAGAACGGGCAGGCGTTGAAGGGCAGAGCAGAGTCCCGGTGCAGTGGTTTCTCCCCGCGTTCAGGCGCAGGCTTGGCCCAGGTCCCCCCCTCCCTGAGGAGAAACGGCAGCAGTCACGGCTGCCGATGAGTGACGGCAGGGCCTTGAAATGCTGCCCTGTCACTGCCTGGCGTCTCAGACGGAAGCCTCGGCAGGGAAGGCTCTCTCTGGCTTTCACTGGCATCTGTGCAGGGTGGGCCCCAGGGTGTGGCTGACCCCTCGCACCCGCCCCAGGGTCTCCTGTTTCCCTTCTTCCTGCTCAGGGCGCCCAGGCAGGGTCAGACCTCCAGCGGCACTCAGAGCCAGTGCGCTGAGACCACGTCCCTCCGGTGGGCTCCTTGGGGACCAGCGTCCAGTCTGGCCCCAGAGTGGAGCTAACAGGGTTCCTGCTTTCTTGGCCTTGGCGTCCAGCCACGTCCCCTGTGGCTGGGTGCCAGTGCTGAGGCTGGGCCGGTGCCACCACCACTGCCTCATCCTCTGCCCACCGGCCAGAGTCAGTGTGGCTCCTTGAATCCCCCCGAGCCGACCCCTGTGTGTGTGCCTCACCTCTCCCCTCCCCAGCTCGCCGTGCGGTGGCATCCTGCAGGGCCAGCCGCCTCTCCCCTGGCCTCTCCCTGACCACCTCGCAGAGGTGAGCCAGCATGGTAGCCCGGGGAAGGGCGCCACTGCTCCAGGCTGCATGCGGCCCTTCATGCCAAGCACGAGGCACAGGGCAGTACTTCCTCCCGGAAAGTACAGAGACGCCAGCCCCAGAGCGCCACAGGGCTGAGAGCAAGGGGCTGTTAGCGCTGTGTTACGAGAGAGGGACAGCAGTCTCTGAGGCCAGGTTATCTTGAAACCAGGTCATGTCTTGTGATCAGTGCAGCAGCTTCCTGAAGTTAGCACCTTCTTGAGCCAGACAAGATCTGTTAGGTCTGTCTCTGGGCATCTGACTTGGTTCAGTCCACAGTAGGTCTGGCTGAGCCGAGGCCCCTGCGTGCTTTCTCGTCCTTCCGCTGTCTGGGACCAGAGATGCCAGGTAACACTGCCGCATCCGTGCCGGGGCAGTGCCCAGTGGCAGCCTGCACCGCGCCAGGCACAGTAGAGGCCTGAGCTGCTTTTCCATCAGGGACACCCCGAGGCAGTCTGGTGGGAGGGTCGGCACCTATCCCCTGGTGGCGTCTAGCAAGAGGAAAAGTCTGGAGGCTTGGATCAGCCTTTGTCAGCCTTGATCCAGCAGTGCCCCTGGCTTGGCCCTCTCACACAGACTCCCTCTGGGAGCAGCTGACTAGCCAGCATCATCCATGAGAGGACATGGCTGTGCAGGAGAGGGGCCTGTTCCCCTGTGTGTAAAGCTGCCAGGGTTACAGAGAACTCGCTGCTCCAGCAGCCAGGCAGGAGTAGGCATTCGCTTGCCATGTGAAGGGAAAGGATGTCAGCTATAGCATTAAGATGATGGATCCATCTTCTCCCAGCCCGAATGACTATCAGTGTGATGAAAACGAGCGCCTGGTAAAAGCTGGAAATCCTCACAGGGCCCGAGCAGCGAAGCCTCCCCCTGCCTGCGCCTTCCCAGGGACAGTCAGGAGCGCCTCCTGTGCGGCCATGGCTTCCCTTGCACATGAGCCTGTGGTTAAGACCGGGTCTGTGGCGCAGAGACGTCTTCCCCGTGTCACTTCAGTGTTGAGAATCGGTCTGCTGATTGTCTTTTCTGAAGACTGAAACTCTCCATCTCCCACCTCCAGGGAGCTGGTTTTTTGGCCTTGGTTCTTCATGGCGACATCATGTCCCGTGATGCGCCTTCCATTGCTCACAAGGGAGATGCAGGTTGAATCCCTGATTCCATGTAAGGCTCACGATGGCATTTTTCTCATCTCTCTGTATCTTCCCGGGGGAGAGGACTTGCTCAGGGAGAGGGGATGTTTGGAAACATGTCACTGGTTGCTCCACTGCTCTCGCACACCTCCAGGCTCGTAGCGGCAGCCCCGTTCTCTGTCACTCTGTCCCACAGCCTCGTCACTGGTGTGTCCTTTCAGTTGAATGGCCTGTTTAACTGGATCACACCATTGAATCACATGTGTGCAAAGAAAAGCCATGGAGTAAGAGACGCTTGAAACACGTGGAGGAGGAAAACAGGTGGCTTTTTCTTCTTTCTTGACATTGAGTTCTACCAGATGCATTTAGGGGAAATACGGCACTTTGTCTTAAGAAAAAAGAAGGAATGAAACCTACAGCAAACCTTTCCTGACTGTCAGCTCTCCTAATCCCACAGCAGCCTTTAAGTCATGTGAGGTGAGTTAGGTCTTGGAAGCACTACAGCAACCTGTGCCCCTTATTCTGTAACAGGATACCCGGCTCCAGAGCTATGCCTCTGGGCAGCAGAACTTAACTGCGGTTTCTTTTAATAATCGTTAAGCCATATCACCTAAGGTTTTCGGCTTGTTTGAGATGTGAATTTGTTTTATAGATTATAAATATACATATACAGTGTATGTATAAAGCAGAATGCCTGTCCCTCCTGATTATTTTTTGTACCATATTGTAAATTATATTATTTATTCTTTACCAATTTTGGGAATAAAAGGTGTTTGGTTATTTAATATAATAAACAAAAGCTGTTAAACTTCTTATGTTTAAATTTCCAGTTCAACTTGTAAATCTGTTTTTATTATTGTGCATAAATACATACTAATACTTGATCTAATCATGACCGTTTCTGCTTTTTTCTTTTTAAGTGTGCGCTTAAGAAAACGGCCGGAGCGGCTCTCATTTGGTGCCATCTCAGAGGCACTGACTGCCGCCCACAGTGTAGTTTAGCAACAAAGCGCTCCTGAATGTGTATTTTACCTTTACCTTTTTTTTTTTTTTTTTTTTTTGAGCCAAACATCAGTCAGCTGGCACTCTTTATTTATCCCTTGCCTCCCACTTTTAAGGACGTGTTCCCCACAACTTGCAGGACAGGAACTGCGGTCCTGTTTCCTTTGGCCACGTATCCATGTGCCATTGACTGTCTTGGGCCCTGTTGGGCGCCGCTGCGCTCCGGGAAGCGCTTCCCGGGGCTCCCCCGCTACGCCAACCAGGGCGCATACAGGGACGGCAAGCGGGAGGCCGCGCCTGGAAGAAGGGGCACCGACCAGGTGCGGGGATGGTGCCCGACCCCGCCCACCTCAGGAGGCGCGGACGGACCATCCCTTGTTGGCCAGTTGCCCAATGGCGGGGCCCGGCGCTGTGAGCGGCATCTGCTTTCACCAATCGGCTGCAAGCGCGGTGCGATCTTCTCCTCGCCTCAGTCTCGTGAGGCGGGGCCCGGTGCTGTGATAGGCTGCGGCGTTGTGATTGGCGTCGGCGGCGCCCAATGGAGGGGGGCTTCAGGCCGCGCGGGGCCGGACGGGAAGGACGGCGCGGCGGGCGGGAGGTGCCGAATGGCGGGCGACATGTTCCGGGTGCCGGAGACCGAGGGTGGCCGGGCTGGCTCCAGGTGCGGCGCGGGCGCGGCCACCGCTAAGGCCACGGCCGCGTGGTGGGGGGGGTGGGCGCGGGCGCCGTGGGGGCGGCCGCGGTGAGCTCACGGAGCCCCGGGCTCCGCTGCCAGGTCGGGGAGGTGGGCGCGCCCGCGGGACGGGAGGCCAGAGGTGCGCCTCCCTGCCCGTCGGATCCCAGCACGTGTCTCTTCAATGGCCAGCGCGCCGGCGACGCTGGCGGAGCGTCTGCTGCGGATGGGCGGACGTGGCTGCGCTACGGGAGCCCGTGCGACGCTGCGGCCGACACGCTTTCGCCGGGTGCTCGTGTGGGCCCGCCTCGGGGCAAGGTCCGGTCCTGGGAGCCCTCAGCAGTTCCGCAGCCCGGGGTTCGGGCCCTCCCCTCCCCAGTCCTGGAGCCCTCCCCTCCCGCAGTCCCGCGACTCGGGGGGAACCAGGCGCTGCTCCCCAGTGTCCTGAGAAGGAAACAGGACAGCAAGTGATAGCAGAGGTGCAACGGGGTTGAAACACTCGGGAACATACAGCAGCCCCCTTTTTAAAAATTACAGTTGGATTACAGTGTTGGGCAGCACACCTTCTCCGCTTTTAACTAGTCAATCATTGGGTGTTGGGAGCCGCACAGAGCTGGCGAGGAGGGGTCCCGCGGCTTGAGGAGCCAGCGGGAATGGAGCTGGTTCAGGTGCCCAAGAGTCATCTTCATTGTGAGCCTCTTCTGGGGCTCAGCCACCCGATAAAAGTAGAAGAGGGCGGAGGTAAATACTACAGAGAATAAGAGGGTTGTTTCAACTGCTAAAACCCCTGTAAACTTGAGGGAGTTGGGTCAGTTCTCACAGTCCTAACCCAGCGGTCATCAATCCACGGAACAGTGATTATTAATCACGGATGCCCCCACCTACGCTGACCTGGGCCAGAAGTTTATCCCGGAGCCTTCGCGATGAATGAGTTCCTGGGGATGAATGAGTTCCTGGTGCCTGCAAACCACTGTCCTGTCCCCGCCCCCACCAGCTGGGCAAGGGCTGTTTCCAGCACTTTCTCAGCTGTGTCCCTCAAAGTTCCTCTTTGTTTACACAGCCTGGCACCGGCTGCCCAGCACACACTGGTCCGGTTAGGGAATGGGCCCAGTAATGCTGGTGGAGGTTGCACAAGATAGTTGCCGAGCTGGAGCTCTGCAGTAACACCCACACTTCTTTGCGGCATTAGTTTTGGAGAGGAAAAGGAGAAAATTCTTGGAGCGTGTTGGAGAAGGAAAACCCATCTTAATTGGAAGCTTCTGCCTGGGATCCGAAGGGAGCTTTGTGTTTTGACGGCCATCTTAAAGGACTCAATGGACAGGCCTTGTGAGATTCGCAGTTCCCTTAGCTGTGAAAGGAACCGGTGCTGCTGCAGGATTACTAGGCCAGGTTTTCCTCTTAAAGCCCTGATTTGGTTTTCTCGGGGAAGGATTAATTAGCTGGTGTTAAAGGATGTTGCACTATAAAAGCATTTAGCTTTGGCCATCATCGGTGATCTAAGGTCCTTCTTTTAAACTGTAAGGTGCATGTTTGTAAAGAATTTGATCCACATTTCTTTTGCTGCTTCTCTCCAAACCTGACTGTTCCCCCAGAGCTTTTCTGGAAAAGGGGGGTAAGCCGTTAGGGGGGCGGGTCGTGAGTGTGCCCCCCCCCCCCGAGCGTCGATGTTGCATTCTCAGCCAGTGCCATCGTCCCCTTGAGTCGTGTCTGGCTTTTCTTGTCCCCTGCCCCTTAGCTTCTCTTGTGGATGCACATTGTTGGATTGTACTGAAGAGGTGCTGCAGAAGGAGACACTGGTTGAGAGGCACCCACGTCGTGAGGTCATCCCATCCCCCTCTTGTAATTAGGGAGCCTAGTAAAGGCCACCCTGCACCCCTGTTGCAGCTTCTGTCTTTAGTGAAAAGTCTATTTGACTTTTAGTCCGATGAGACCCTCTTGGAGCAGCCTGTGGATTTGCTTGACCACTGCAGGGCTGTGCCTCTCGGCCCACCCCATGGCCCCTCCCAGGAAGCCTGGCCCCTGGGTGCCAAGATCTCTGCTGGAGCCTTCTTGGGTGTCCCTTTTTTTTTTTTTTTTTTGTCTTTTTGCTATTTCTTTGGGCTGCTCCTGCGGCATATGGAGGTTCCCAGGCTAGGGGTTGAATAGGAGCTGTAGCCACCGGCCTACGCCAGAGCCACAGCAACGCGGGATCCGAGCCGCGTCTGCAACCTACACCACAGCTCACGGCAACGCCGGATCGTTAACCCACTGAGCAAGGGCAGGGACCGAACCCGCAACCTCATGGTTCCTAGTCGGATTCGTTAACCACTGCGCCATGACGGGAACTCCATTGGGTGTCCCTTTTCTTCCTTTCTGTCCAAAGTGAAGTAAAACAAAGCTCAGAGAAATACACAGTCATCATTTATTTCCACCACCCAAAATTAACGTTTGAGCGTTTGAAATTCCTGCCGCCTCCTGTACCCAGACTGTGCTCTTTCCTTGCAGAGACCACAAACTCCACTTGAACCTTAGAGGTCTTTGGAGTTTCCGTGAGCCTCGGTGCCTCTGCGGCTTCACGCACAGGGAGCACCGAAACCGCCTCCCGCAGCTTTGGCTTCCCCGGCAGGCATGGAGCGTCTCCAGGCCGAGGATGCATCCGCCTTCCCGCCCTCGGGTCCGGGGCAGGCCTGCCAGGGTGGGTGCCCAGGGGCCTTCAAGTTGGAGGTGCAGTAAAGGGAGAGGCCCGGGAGGGTCTCGGACCCCGGCATGTGCGAGGAGCGTCCTGGAGAGCTCGGGGTCAAGGCGCGCCTGTCCCCGAGTCTGAGAGAAAAGCTTTGTTTCAAGCAAGTCAGAAGCATAGGAAGGTTCGGTCCTGCCAGCCCGGGACTTGGCATTGACTCTGTTCAGCTCTGCGGCTGGCACTCCCCACCCCTTCTTGCAGAGAGGGGGCCACGCGGACCCAGGCCTGCTGGCCCTGCACGGAGTCAGGCCGAGAACCAGCGGCGCGGGGCTGGGGCCGTGCCATTGCTCGCGTGTCGGGGAGGCGGGCGGCATCCAGGGTCCCTGGCGCGTGGGCGGCCGTGAGGCCTCGCTGGTGCCCTTCTCGGGGAAGCAGAGGTTTCTTCCCAAAACCACGCGACGTGAGGGTTCAGCTCTCGCGAGGACGGAGCGCGTCACGCGGCTGTTTGTGTGACGGCGCCGTGGTCGGGGTCCGCGCGGCTTCCCCGTGCCCAGCTCTGCGGTATCGTCTCTCAGTGTCCGGGGTCACAGACGGGCCTCTTGCCTCGGACTGGTAAGAGAGCAGGGCCACGCAGCCTTCAAACCTGCTCTGAAATACGTTAAAATATCTAGGAGGTCCCGTGGTTGCTCAGTGGGTTAAGAACCTGACTCGTGTCCGTGAAGGTGCAGGGTCAATCCTTAAGGTGCTTAAGGCCCTGGTGTGGCAGGAGGCTGAGGCGCAGTTGCAGCTCCGTGGGCCGTGGCCGTGGCCGATTCGACCCCTAGCCTGGGAACCCACATGTGCCGCGGGTGCGGCCCTGATGAAAAAATGTTTTGAGAAAAGGCACGTGAATGCACTGTGTCCCCGCCCTGCTGAGGTGGACGGGTGCTCGGGGGTTGTCGGGGCAAAACAGTACAGAGGGGCTCAGGGTCCATTCTTCCCCTTCTGAAGCGCCCGCTCGGAGACCTCCAGGGTGGGCGTGGCAGATGCCCACGTGCGGCGGCTTCTCTGGGTTGGGCGGCCGAGCGGGCGTTCCCCTGTGCTCCATGGGCGATTCTCTCCCCCTCGTGGAACCCCGCACGTCTGGGGCTGACACCAGGGCACCCACGTTGATCTAAATGGACAGTGGTCTAGCCGGTGGGTTCTGCTCCTTCTCGTGTTTTGTTGGGCATACCCGGCCTCAGGCCTGGTGTGAATTCCCAGCGCTCACGTGGGTTAGTGGGGGTGACACTCTCTGTTGGAATGTTGGATTCGGTCCCTGGCATATAGGCCTCACGGCAGCCGGGGCGGGGGAGAATCAGGAGAAATTATGTTTAATAGATGTTATTCACCTTAGTAAATGCAAGACCATGAGATCAGCGTCAGAGATACGATTCAAGAGGTATTTTGCCTTTTCTTCTTTGTGCTGGAATCTTCTCGATCTGGGGCGTGGCCTACAGTTCCACACCTCAGGGCCCAGAACCCCCCATCCAGGTGCTCACTGGCCTCCGTGGCCAGCGGCTGCCCTTCCAAAGACCCAGCTCTCTGGGTCAGGCTTGGTCTGTGCGTAAGCGGCACGCTGCCTCTTTGTTTTTGGAGCATTTTAAGAGAGGTGTTGGGGTGTTCTGGGCTCTGCACCCAGACTGCCTGGGCTTGAGTCCTGGTTCTGCTACTTGTTGTGTGGCCCCCGTGTGATGTCTCTTGATCTCAGTCATCGGCGCCCTAGAGGGTCGCGGTGTGAGGTCCCGGAGCAGGAGCAGGCGTGTGTAAACACGTAGCCCGTGTGAGCGTCCACACGCAACGTGCCAAATAAAATGAGTTAAATGCTGCTGAACTGGCTCAGTTTGCCTATTTTAGGCAAACTAATTTTACTAACGACAGGTCACAGGAATAATCTGAGATATGCACATCTCTGGAAGGTTGGGTTTTTTTTTTTTTTTTTTTTTCCCTTTTCTTTTTTTTCTTTTTAGAGCCACACCTGTGGCCTATGGAAGTTGCCAGCCTAGGGGTGGAGTAGAGCTGCAGCTACCAGCCCATGCCACAGCGACAGCGGCGAGGGATCTGAGCTGCATCTGCAGCCTGCGCCAAAGCTCATGGCAACGCCAGATTCTGCACCCACTGAGTGAGGCCAGGGATTAAACCTGCATGATGGTGCATACTAGTCAGGTTCTTAACTCACTGAGCCACAGCAGGAACTCCCCCTGGGGTAACCGAGGTACGCGAGGAAAACGTTTCTGGAAACAGGGCAGTGTGGGTGTGGGGCTTCTCCCCAGGCCTCTGCCCTGGCCTGCTGTGCCGGAGCCCCTGGACATGGCACCCAGGTTGCTGTCAGTCACTCGCTTTCTCTGCTTGCAGGGCCATGAAGCCCCCGAGAGGAGACTCAAGCAGTCTGTTTGGAAGTCCAGAAGAAGCTGTCCCTTCAAGCAGGCCCAATAGGATGGCATCTAACATTTTTGGACCAACTGAAGAGCCTCAGAATGTACCTAAAAGGACCAATCCCCCTGGTATGTATGGGCCTCTCCGAGCAACCGATCCTTCGTCTCTGCCTGTTCTTGTTGATGCTGCTCTTTTGATAAAATCTCTCTCTTTATCTTGATCCTTTCGCAGGTTTTCCTTTGCAGGTTATCCCCACTCTCCGAGCTCTAGAAGAAGGGACTTTATCCCGACTTGTCCTTTGTGTCCTGACAGTGGCTCCCTCCTCGTCTGGCACCTGGTGCTGGCCGTGTTCAGACACTGGGGACACAGAGGCAGATGGGGTTTTACTTCCCACCAGGGAGGCTCCTACGTTGTCCCCCAGACTCTGGAGATTCTTGAAATTGCATGTAAATTGTGCCCTTCACATTCTTTTAATCAGATTATCGGTAGATTAGGATTCTCACGAGCACAGCTCCGTCTGGCAGGCGTCTGCACAGCCCCCATACGTACCCACCTTCCCCTGTCTGTGTCCACGGGGTCAGGGGATGCGAGGTTGCTTCCATCCTTAAAGATGTGAGAGTCAGGACTTTAAACACAAGCAGGGAAACCAAGCAGAATGAGAGGTGGGAAGCCCGGCCCCCCAATTCTGGGGACAGATCATTTTCTTGACAAACGTAGAGCAACGACTGGAAGGAGAGGCCTCAAAAGCAAGTGTTTAGTTTGGTGGGGGGAGTGGCGGCGGTGCCGACTTGGGATTGGGTTACAGGAGAGGAGCAGGTGCTTTTCACCACGAAGCAGCTCGTCCATCCAGCCTGCGCACGCGGGACCCCAGCCCTACGGCCTTCGTGCCAGCAACGCCCGTGCCAGACAGACTCGAGTCCAGGGCGCTGGGAGGTGGATGCGCGGTGGCCTTGGCCCTGGCCCGGTGCTCTGCACGTCTGTGGCGGCGCTCCTCTGCCCGTCCCTCTCACTCCCGTGTCCCCTGCCTCCCTTGGGCCCCTCTGGACCGAGTGAGAAGCCCCAAGTTGTGCACGGCCACAAGCAGCGGTCACGGGACACGGAGGAGAGGCCTCTGCTTCTCGTGGGCCTGTCCTGCTTTTCTGTCCTGCTGCGGTCGGCCTGATGGTCGGAGAGCATTTAACAAACGCTAGAATCCCCGCCCTGCCTCCTGGCATCACCCAGGAGCTCCGTCTAACTGACGGATCCTTTAAAATGCAGTAACACTGCAAGAGAAAGGTCGGGCGGGACGGAGACCGAGAGGGACGCCCCTGCCCGCCCATGTGGAAAGCTAACCCGGCTGGTTGGGGGTGGTCTCCTGTCTGCTCTGGTGTTTAGCCCGGCTCTGAGAGCCATGGGCGATGCTCGTGGGTGGTCGTGTGTTTGCCGGGCAGTGTGCCGAGTGGGGGGGGCTCTGCATGCTGAGCCCACAGCTTGGTGGTGGCAAACATAGCCTTGGGGTGCGGCTCTTCCTGACTCGGGCGCCCGTGCTCCCAGCTGGCCTCCTGTACTGGTTGGGGTCGATTTCCTGAAATAGACTCGCCGGGTCCATCACAGACACTTGGGCTCGGCCTCCGCACGTTCTCTGTGATGTCAGCAGGGCTTGCTCCCCACGTCGGCCGCCAGCTTCTTGTCTTTTTGTGATTTTGATTCTTTAAAAAGGATATTTCAGTTTGTATTTCTTCACTGAATTGAGCGTCTTTTCCACCTTCAAAGCTGAATTCATTTTTTTTTTGCTTTCAGGGCCGCATCTGAGACATACGGCGGTTTCCAGGCTAGGGGTTGAATAGGAGCTGCAGCTGCAGGCCTCTGCCACAGTCACAGCCACGCCAGGTCTCTGACCAGGGAGAGAACCCATGTCCTCATCAAGACTAGTCGGATTCATTTCCACCCTGCCACAACGGGAACTCTCCTCCCCTGAATTCATCTTTTAGGTAAAATGCTGACTAATAGACATGCAGTGTGGTTATTTTTTATAAAGTTCAAAAACAGAGCTGTGCTGTTTAGGGTCGGTTGTATACATGGTAAAACTGTAACAGAACTAGTAAGTCTGTGGTTTCCAGAAAATGTGAGCACGTGACGCAAGGGACACGCAGGTGCCTCACCCAGGCTGCTGGGCTCAGCCAGGCGCCAGTGTGTCCCACAAGAGGGGCTGCGTCTGAGTGGGGGGCGGGCTGGGCGGCCTTGGCCTTGCTCACCATCCTGTTTCTGCAGGGGGCAAAGGAAGTGGTATCTTTGACGAATCAATGCCTGTGCAGACTCGACAGCGTCTGAACCCCCCTGGCGGGAAGACCAGTGACATCTTTGGGTCCCCGGTCACTGCTGCCTCGCCCCTGGCACACCCAAACAAGCCCAAGGTACGCACCGCCCTCGGCCAGCAGACGCAACAGTCAGGGGCCGGCAATGAGCCACGTGCTCTCCCAGAGGCTCCGAGGCAGGTACCGTGCATTCTTAGCAAGAGGTCAGATGGGTGACGTTCTTCCTGGCTGCAGTCGTCAGCCAGGGGCCCTCGCAGCTCCCTGAGTCATCGGAGACTCGCGTGCCAGGCAGCGATGACTGGAGTCCGAGGCGAAGCCCGCAGGGCCTGATCCAGCAGCTGGGCTGCTGAGGGCATTTGAACACTGAGCTCGGAACAGGGCGGTCCCCTCACAAACATTTCCCTGTTTCAGTGGCCCTCAGGCTGCGAGCACAGTAACTGCATCAGATTAAAATTCACCAAATGTGTAGAAGTTAAGTGTTCCTGGTGATACTTGAAAAAATCTAATCCGTCACTTTTGGCAAATGCCAGAGACTCTCTCTGCAAGTGCTCACAGGATCAGACGCTCAGGCAGGGTTTCCTGAGTAAAGGGTTCCTGGGATAACGGGTGTTGGGTGAAGAGTTCCTTTTACACAAGCGTTCCAGCCCGTAAGTGAAGAGGAATAGAGATTTCAGATATCACTACCTTGCAAACTTGTCGTGATGTCAGATCTAGGCAGGGGTCGTCAGTGGCTGCTGACACCACACAGGCAGAGACAGTCCAGAGCCCACGGACCTCGTGGTGAAGCCCGTCCTGCACCGCCTGGGAATTCCCAGCAAACACCCTACCCGAATCCGACCCGCCCTCGTGTCAGCTGACCCCACAGCGATTCAGTCACAGGGAGAGTAGAGGAAGCCACCCTGCTGTCAGTGCAGGGAGACTCCAATTATCTCAAAAAAAGTGACAAGGAGTTCCCTGATGGCTCAGCCGGTTAAGGACCCAGTGTTGTCACTGCTGTAGCTCTGGTCATGGCCGTAGTGCGGCTTCCGTTCCTGGCCAGGGAGCTTCTGCATGTTGCAGGTGTGGCCAAAAAATAACATGTAGGGACACATCTTCATAATCTTGGATTTGGCAGGGTTTTCTTAAATGTGACACCAGAAACAGGCAACAAGATTTAAATAAATTGAACTTCATTAAAACTAAAAACTTGTGCATCAAAAGATACTATCGGGAGTTCCCGCTGTGGCTCAGTGGTAATGAACCCAACTAGTATCCGCGAAGATGCAGGTTCCATCCCTGGCCCTACTCAGTGGGTTAAGGATCTGGTGTTGCCGTGAGCTGTGGCGTAGGTCTCAGACGCAGCTCGGATCCCACATTGCCATGGCTGTGGCGTAGGCCGGCAGTGTGATCGGACCCCCCAGCCTGGGAACTTCCACGTGCTGCAGGTGTGGCCATAAAAAGCAAAAAAACTGAAAAATAAAGAACGGAAAACAAGTGGTGCAGATGTGGAGAATCGGACCCCTGCCCACTAAAGCGTTGCACCCTCTGTGGGAAACAGCTTAGCCCTTTCTCAAGCATCTGAACCCGGCCTTCGCCGTGTGATCAGCAGTTTCCCTGTTAGGTCTCCACCCGGACTCTGTGAAGACAAGAGCTCAGATGCTCGGGCGCCTGTTTCGAGAGCATTATTTGCAGTCGCCAGAAGGTGGCAACAAGCCAGATGTCCATCAGCAGATGAAGGGATGAGCAGGACGGGCTGGCCCTGGGGCAGCACGGATGAGCCGGGAGGACGTGTGTGGGACTGACACGCGACTGCGTGTTAAATAGTTAAGGGGTTACCAGTCTTCGCAGTTGTGAGAGGTCTTCTCAGAACATTCGAAAGAGCCACATTCTGAAATATCCATGGATAAAGGAAACACCTGGGATTCACTGTGAACCAGCCCCACTGGGGGTGGGGGACGCCGGGGGAGCTGTGCAGCCGAGGCCGCAAGGGAGGTGAGCTGTCACCACCCTTGCTGCAGAGCAGGTCACCAGGGGGCTGGCTCACGGGGCTGCTCTTTCTTTTTCGTTTGTGGTTAAAATGGCCCAAATAGAAGCACTTTGCAAAGTTCAGGAGATACCCAGGTCCTCCCTGCCTTTCCCATTGTCCCCCGATGGAGGTGGGAGGTGTCTGAGCCGCGCACTGACCCGGCTTTGCCTTCTTGCAGGACCACGTGCTCCTGCGTGAGGGGGAGGAGCCCGCCCCGGACCTCAAAGGTGAGCTGCTCTTCCCTCCCTTCCCCGGTGCTCCTGCCATCCCCTGCTCCATGCCCGCCCCGTGCCCGTCCCCAGCCAGCTGCCCAAAACCAGCAATGTTGCCGTTATCCTAATAGGCTTTCTCGTTCCAAGGCTGGGGAAATGGGCTCAGTTATTTTTTTTTTATTTATTTTTTGTCTTTTCAGGGCCACACCCGCAGCACATGGAGGTTCCCAGGCTAGGTAGGGGTTGAATTGGAGCGGTAGCCACCGGCCTCCACCACAGCTCACGGCAACGCCAGATCCTTAACCCACTGAGCGAAGCCAGGGATTGAACCCGCAACCTCATGGATCCTAGTCAGATCCGTTTCCACTGAGCCACAAAGGGAACTCCAGGGCTCATTTATTTTTGGTGCCAACTTTCCAGCTGGTTTTTCTGCACCTCCTGTCATTGCTGGTCAGCCGAGGCCTCAGGCCAAGGTGTCCTCTGCTAGAAGCTGACCTTGTGTAGTAAAGGGCAGGGGTCCAGAACCTTCGATGAGCTCGTGACTTCAGGCAGTGGAGCAGCGCTAGCTGAAGAGGCGGCCTTGCGGGGAGCGGGGCCTCAGGGCTGGGCGCACCCGTGCCCCGCTGCCCTGAGCTGACGGTGGGCCCTCCTTGTGCCCCCTTGCCGGGCCTCCCTGTCGGTGCCCCTTGCCCACACTCACCTGGAGGTGGAAGACTGGAGTGGGGGGCCTGGGGGGCGTCTTCCAGGGGTCCCTTCAGCAGGTTTAGGGTCCCAGCCTGGGGCAGGCGGGACCTCTGACAGGAGGCCGTGCTGTCTTTGTCCCCCAGCCACAGCGAGCGCCTCGCCCAGACAGGAGCCCGGCGAGCAAGGCGGCCCGAGGGAGGCGGCCTGTGCCCAGGAGCCCGCGCCCCCGCTGGACAGCCACGAGCCCAGGCTGGGCCCGCGGCCGCGCTCTCACAACAAAGTCCTGAACCCACCTGGGGGCAAGTCCAGCATCTCCTTCTACTGAGGCACCGCCGCATCCCTCACCGCCAGACAAGCCCGGGAGATAGTTTAGATAGAGTTTCTTTCAGCCCAGAGAAGCGGGGTGGGGAGCGGGTCTGGGGGAGCCCGCGGCCTGGCCCCACAGCCGTCCTGAGGCCTTGGCCTTCCAGGTGCCCGGGGTCGCGGCGCCCGTGGGAGAGGCCCCTCTGGTGGCCCGGGGAGCGGGGTCTTCTCGTCTTTGGTATGTTGGCTCATTGGGCGTCCAGGTGTCGCTGACAGAGTAGCAGTTAGAGCCTCTGGGGGGAAAAGGAAACCCTGGTGGGTTCCTGCGGGACGGAGGGGCCAATGTGGACCCCCTCGCGCGGGGGTCTCTGTGGAGACCCTCGGATCCCCGGGCTGCGACCTCCGGGCCCACGGCCTCCACTCCCAGGAACTCAGTTTCTCTCTTGAGTTCCACACATGTTCCTGAAATACCCTGATTGCTTTTCCTCCGTGGCTGTGGGCAGAACACCGGAGCGCCGTTCTCGGTCTTAGGCTTGATGGAAAGATTCCGTAGCCGGGTCTTCCAAGGAGCCCCTCGTTGCCATGTCAAACCCTGGCCACGTCTTACCTGGGAATCACCACCTGTCATCCATCAGAGACTAGTTTCGGACTCTTTCCAGGCGGTTTTGCCTGTGAATTGTCCCCTTCTTTCGCATCGGCCTTGGGCCTAGGCCCTTGCTCCCCACCACTACTGCGGACGCTCCCCCACCAGCCCCACTGCTTGTCTGCAAGGCCGCTCAGCTCAGCAGGCCTTTAAGCCACTGACATACGTCCAGGTAACGGGATTATCCTTGCTCTGTCTTTTTTATAGTCCTGTTGACAGTAGGAAAGAGAGATCCTCAAGAACCTTGGGTTCTTGGGTTTGAATTCAACCCTTGAGAACCTTGGGTTCTTCGGGCTGAATTCCTGGCTCACGTCCACAGAGCTGTTCTGAAGCAGCAGCTTTACATAAGTGACTATGGACGCCGGTCTGTGTGTGACATCTTTCTAGACACAAGCCCACCACTCACGTCCAGCACAGGGGAAAGGAGGTGTCTTAGCACCCACGATACGGCTTTGCAGAAACTCTGGCCGTACAGTTTCTGATGAGGCCTGGAGACCTTAGGCCTGGAGGTTCGGTAGTTTGGCAGCAAGGTGGTCACGAGCCCCTCTCGCGACGCTTGCCCGCGGAGATAACCTTTGATCTGTCAGGTGACACTTCTCCCCCCTGTGCCTCTCACGGGCTGCGGCATCAAGTCCTCTGCTTCTCTCCTGAGGGGCCAGCAGGCAACGGGGAGGTCTGGGCGGTGGGGCTCTTGCTGCCTCCAGAGCTAACAGGTGCCAGAACAATCCTCATTATCAAGATTCGGTTCCACTCCCAGTGGCCTGGACACTCAAGTGCCTGCAGGAGCCACCTGCCGAGCTCCACTTCTTCCACCAGCACCCCAGGGGTCTACACGGCACTCCGCCAACCAAAGACAGACTCACTTCCAGTTGCCCTGCTGACTTAGGAGCCAAGAAGCACTCTGTGTGACTCAAATACCTCCTGTCTCCATTCTTTAAATGCTTATTTGTAAAGAAGTCTGGAATTCAGAACGGTTTCTCCCCATTAAAAAAATGTCATGAATGGTGGTTAGCTTTTAAGCTCAAATGTACTAATTTAACTGACAATGAGATGTTCCAGCGGTGGAAGTGGACAGGCGTTTATAGCTCTGGCTTACTTCCAATAGACAGGAAAGTGATATGTGGATTCCAGGTTGGCTCTCCAAGGAGACCCTGACAGGTGCTGCCCCTGGGCCTTCGGGCTCGGCCTCCCTGGCCGCCACATGGGGGAAGAGCTCTCTAGGTCTGTCCACTGGCAGGGACGTCTGGGGCCCGGGTCGGGATGGAGGGCCTGGGGAGGACACCGCAGCAGAGCCTCTGGGCGGCACTGACCTCGTTGCCTTGCTTTTATCCACATGGTCCCGCCTCCTCTCCCTCCCTGGGGCCGCGGAGGCACTGGGAGGAGCAGGACAGTTTTTGCTCCTTGGAGCCTGATGGGGGGAGGCCTTTTGTGTTTGGGGAATGCTGTTCACTGGGGGCTGCCTGCCTTTTGAAGACTCATACATCCTGTTCTCACCCCCAAGCTGCATGGAGACATGACTGTATTTATTAAGCCTTAAAGCTTATGTGCATCTGGTGCCAACTTTTTTGCAGAGCTGTATCAAAACAAACGTGTGCTCATGTCGCAGTGTCACCGAGGAGCGTTCTGTTGTTTTTACAAGGCAGGGGTGCTGCAGCTGTTGCATTAAACTCAGCGTCACGCACTCCGTCTTTGCCTGGTGGTCGCGCGCACGCTCCTGCTCCCCCTGTCCCGTGTGCGGAGGGCCTGGCCTCTGCTTCCCTTAGAGCGTTTCACTGGTTGAAGGGGTTTGCCCATTTTTTTTTTTTCCCCCCCATTTAGCCAAAAGATACCCAAGTTAATCTTCTCAAAGTTTCTGGATGTAAAGGTTTTTCATTTGAAAACCAAAGACTTAGCTTGAAAGAGAATGAGAGAGGGTGTGGCCGTGATCTTGTCAGTTTCTCTTTGGAGAAGGTGGGGATGCTTCTCTTAGCGCCACTCTTTCCTGAGGACCTGGCCTCTGAGGGACAGGCCTTACAGTGTGTGAAGTGCTGCACTATTAGAATCTGCCTGGGGATTCAGGGCCGCCCGGCTGGAGAGACCCCTCGAGGAGGCTTCGTGCCATCCTGCCCGCTGCATCGGGGCAGCTACCAGGAGGGTGCTTCTCAAGTGACCTCACACTGTCTTCACTTTCATCTGCAGCGTTCTGAGCGTAGAGTGTGTTCTGAGAATTGGGCTGGGCACTAGCACAGTTGTGTCCTCTGTGGCCAGGCAGTGGCAGAGTCTGAAAGGACTGAGGTGGCTCCCCCTTCGGGTCCTGTGCTTTGTCCAGCAATACGCTGGCTCCTTTGGTTTGGGGTCGCGGGCCACACCCATGGCGTGTGGAAGTTCCCAGGCCAGGACTGAACCTGTGTCACAGCTACAGCAATGCCAGATCCTTAACCCACTGTGCCACAGCTGGGATGCCGGAATTTAAAAATCAGTAAGTAAAACTAAAGTCTATAATATTTACTGCGTGTTTTTGTTTTGTTTTTTGTTTTTGTTTTTGTTTTTGTTTTGTTTTTTGTTTTTTTTTTGCCTGTTCATAGTCGCACCTGTGGTATATGGATGTTTCTGGGCTGGGGGGGTCAGGTCAGAGCTCCTTAACCCACCAGCTCCTTAACCCACTGAAGGGGGCCAGGGATTGAACCTGCATCCTCAGAGATGTCAGGTCCTTAAAGCTGAGCCCCGGCGATAACTCCTGCATGCTATTTGCTAAAGATGGTACCAAGCCCCTCTCCATCTCCACAACATTCCTCATAGGTTGGTAGTGATTTTAGGCTGTGTCAGAACCCAAGCAGTCTGAATGCGCGTCTGAAACCCCAGACCATTTCCTGGTGGGGGTGTGTGAGCATCACAGAGCAAGGGGAGAACTGAGGAAGTGTGAGGGCGTCACCTGCAGGGACGTTCACTGGTTCCAGCAGTCGGGTCAGGACCCGGCTGGTCTGGTTGAGCTCCCTTTGAAGCACCACACCAGGTGGAAGGCAGCTGCTAGGCTGTCACCAGTGGGCTCTTGATCAGGATTCATGCCATCTGTGTGGCTGCCAAGGCTGAAAGTGTCAGTCTTAGGTTCATGGTGTCCTCAGACCTCACTGAAAGGAAATGCAAATCAGGTGGCTAAAAGTGGGAGAAATAAGGGCCTATGGGAACTGGCAGAGTACAGGCGTTTTCGTCGTGGTGCAGCGCTAACGCATCCCACTAGGATCCACAAGGATGCAGGTTCAAACCCTGGCCTTGCTCAGTGGGTTAAGGATCCAGCGTTGCTGTGAGCAGTGGTGTAGGTTATAGATGCGGCTTGGATCTGGTGTGGCTGTAGCTGTGGTGTAGGGTGGTAGCTGTACCTCCAATTGGACCCCTGGCCTGGGAACCTCCGTATGCCGCGGGTGCTGCCCTAATCACAAACCAACAAAAAAATCTGGTAGAGTCTAAGGAAAATCAAATAGGACAAGTGGAAGTTAACATGTAACCACAGAAGAGTTCCTGCTGGGGCATCACAGGATTGGTGGAGTCAGGAGTGCTGGGACGCAGGTTCCATCCCTGGCCAGTGGGTTAAGGATTCGGTGTTGCCATAGCTGTGGCTTAGGTCTCGACTGCCTCTTGGATCTGATACCTGGCCCAGGAACTCCACATGCCATGGGGCGGCCAAAAATGAAGAAAAAAAAAAAAGTGAAATGGTAGATGGAGTCCTGTGGTGGCACAGCAGGTTGAGGATTGGGCACGGTCACTGCTGTGGTGCAGGTTTTATCCCTGACCTGGCGACTTCCACACGCTGAGGGTGTGGCCAAACATAAATATATATCTATCGAAATGAACTCAGTGTGTGGGTTAGATGACGCATTGGTGAAATGAAACTGAAATCTGCATAAGTTACACAAAATCAAGACACCGAAGTGGAGTAAATGAGCGTTTGTTGCTGGATCTTAGGATGAGACTGGAACCCCAGAGGGGACAAGTGAAGGGCAGAGAGCTCTGAACACCTACCGTGTAGGCGTGCGTACTGCGGTGACGCTGCAAAGGCAAGTCAGAGGACAGCCAGGTCAGCATCCTGGACACCTCAGGAGGGAGGGGACAGGCGCCCAAAGATAATGGCCCTTCCCTCGGGGCGGGGGGGAGGGGGCACGCGGATGCTCGCCCAAGTCCAGGCCGTACGGAAGCATTTGTGCACACTGCGCGGACGCGCGGCCCCTGGTAAAAATCTACGCCGTCAGCGTCGCGGGAGCTGACCGACAGCGGCTCTGACAAGCCTGCCGGAAGCGTTCCCTGCCCAGCTTCCGGCCGGAGACGGACTTCCTCCTACGTCAGGGCACCTGCGACCCCTAGCGGCGGGGCGCCGGCGGGACGGGCGGGCACCGCCCTCGCTGTCTGGAGGGCGGGACTTCCGGGCGGCGGGACTTCCGGCTGCTGAGTGACGGGCGCAGCATCAGCATCGGCGGCGGCAGCGGCTGAGCCCTGAGGCAACAGCGGCTGCGGCGGAGGCGACGGGCTGCGGCCTGCGGACTCACGGGCAGCCGGGGCGGGCGAACGCGCCGGCGGACAGCAGGCCGCGCTGGCGGCGGCGGTGGCCGCGATGATGGAGATCCAGATGGACGAGGGCGGCGGCGTGGTCGTGTACCAGGATGACTACTGCTCCGGCTCGGTGATGTCGGAGCGGGTGTCGGGCCTGGCGGGCTCCATCTACCGCGAGTTCGAGCGCCTCATCCACTGCTATGACGAGGAGGTGGTCAAAGAGCTTATGCCGCTCGTGGTCAACGTGCTCGAGAACCTGGACTCCGTGCTCAGCGAGAACCAGGAGCACGAGGTGGAGCTGGAGCTACTGCGCGAGGACAACGAACAGCTGCTCACCCAGTACGAGCGGGAGAAGGCTCTGCGCAAGCAGGCCGAAGAGGTGCGTGGGCCGGGCCGCGCGGGGGACCCTCGCCCCGCCCGTGGGCCCCGCCCTCAGCCCCCGCCCTGGCGGGGCCCGACTCCCGCCCCGCCCACCCAGCCAAGCCCCCCGGGGCACCCCCCCCCGCCGGGCCCAGGGGCTGAGCCCTGGCTCCCCCTTCCTCCCGGCCCGCTGCTCCAGCCAGGAGCCCTGACCCCTAAACCACCTGGCGTCACGGGGGAGAGCTTGCAGCGCGAAGGGTCTCAGGCCCCAGTGTCCCATCCTTACCCACCTCTCATCCCAAACGCCAGGTCTTTTTGCTTTTGTGTGTGTGTTTCGCAAACGTTTCCTAGACTCCAGGTTGCTGCCGTTTTAAAGTCTCCGAGAAAAAGGAGGTTTCTGATCTTACGGTTCTGCAGCCAGAGGCTGTCCGTTGTCAGATCTGTGCCTTGTCTCTGGGCCGGTGTTTTGAAGGTCTGTGACCCGGGCGAGTTTAAGGATGGATATGAACACAGAACCAAAGCCTCGCTGGCACCTGGTGAAAGACCTCAAGTTTATGGAGGTGGTTTCTTTCCCCTGCGTTGCCCTCCCTTGGGGAGGTTGTTAGCTTCTGTGAAAAGGCTGAGAAATTGCACTGTGGCTTCCGAGGAGTTAAAAGGAGAATTTGGAAAGAGTGTATTCTGTCCTAGATATTCTATCTTCCTAAATTGGACGTCATGTCTTTGTGAGCCACTTAGAAGAACCACACGCATTGTAAGGAACCCCACTTACCTTCATTCATTCACCGTCATTTCACGCTCTATGCCAGACCTAGGCGGGTCCGGGGATGTGGGCTCTCGTCCCTGCTTTTTGCCTCTGTGACCTTGTCCACGGCGCCTCTCTGCCCCGGATTTTGCATTTCCGTCCGTCCTGTAGTCACTCGCCCTAGATGATCTCTGAGCCCTGACATTCTGTGCCACCCGTCATTGGGTGATGCTTTTCCATTGAGGAATAGGAAGTTTCTTACTACATGTGCTAAATTCCCCTGTAATTAATTTGGGTCAACACCTTCTTGACTTGAGTATTGAAGTGGATTGTTCCAGTGTTTCGACTTTTTCTCGAGCCCAAGCAGTGGGTGGCCTGGTTTGGTTTAAGTGTGTGTGTGCGTGAACGTTGTCTTGTGTCATTCTTGCTTCCGGGGACCCACTGGCTCTTGGGTTTTGTGCATCTGTCAAAGGACGGTTGCCTGCTGGGGCTCACAACTGAAGGGGATGCCCAAGCTTGTAGGATTTCGGAGTTCACGGTGGCCCTAGGCATTTCCTGGGGAAAGAACAGGGGGCGCCGGGGGGGGGGGGGGGGGGGTCCCAGGTCACATGCCCCGGAAGGACCAGGCGGGGACCCAGTGTGGCCTGACCCCTGGCGTGAGCTCTTCCATGATGCCGCTGTGGGCGGTCAGAAGCCTGACGCGCCGGGCTCCCCTCCCCTCCCCCCGGGCAGTGCCGCCCATTTTGGCCTGTCCTCAGCAGCCATCTGATGCCTCACGGTGGGTTTCAGGAGGGTTTCCTGCGTCCCGTGCCCGTGTGGTCCGTATAGTGGCCTGGAAGGAAGTCCGGGGAGAAGGATGGACGGCCTTAAGGCTGAGAACCCTCACCTTCCGACTTCACCCTCAGCTCTGGGTGGGCGAGGCCGCGCTCTGCTCCGTGCAGTCCAGGGGCAGCCCCAGCCGAGTGGGCCCCTGGCCGCCCGGTCGCACCCGGGGCCTGAGAGCTGAGCAGTCTGGAGGAGACTGGCTCCCTGCCTCCGCTGTTGAGAGAGGCGGAGCCGCGAGCCCCGGAGCGGACCCGGTTTGGCAGGCCGGCCAGAGGCTGTGATGTGACACTAACGGTGCCCTTAGAGAGACCTCCCGTGTGGCCGAGTCCCGCCACCGGGTCGGCATCCTGGCTCACTTTCCGCGTCCAGCAGACGCCCCTCTCCTGTTCCGTGGAAGAGACCGGTCGGGGGCGGGGGGGGGGGTGCTTTTCCAGACACAGGGGCAGAACGGCCTGGCCTGGCAGTGGCTCCTGGCGCCCTGGCCGGTCTGCTTGGGAAGGCGTTTTCAGAGGCCGTAACCCGAACCGCCTGCAGCCTCTGAGTGCGCGCAAGCTGCAGGCTAAAGAAGAGCCGGGAGCAGAGCAAGCACCCCTGCCCCTGCGGCACGCCCGCGATAGGCTCAGCGAGAGGCTGGTGCCTGTGTTCTGGTCCCGAGGGGGCCCTCTCATGAGACAGGAGCTGGAGATGGTGGGGCCCCGGGCGGAGGCCCAGGGTCTGCAGACGCCCCTCGAGTGTCAGCCTTGCCCTTGGGGCCGCACGCCCTGTGACCAGTCTCCCCTTGTCTGGCTGTATCGGTGCCTCCGGAAGGCGAGGGGGTTACCAGACGTGGCAGTTGCTTTCATCTCAAGTGCCAAGTCTGTCCTTGGCCGCCGTTTGCCTGGAGAAGTGCGGCAGGGCGGATTTGGCCAAGTCAGGGGAGAGAGCTCCAGGGGCAGCTCAGAGGGCAGGAGCTTGGCATCTCTGCCACCGATGTTGCGGGTGTTGCCGGAGCAGACAGGAGAGGGCCGCTCAGCCTTGCAGAGCTGAATGGATGTATTGCTGGCTTCGAAAACCTCTACGGAGACGCTCGAGATGATGCATCTGTGTATCTGATACAAAGGGTTTAATACCCACCGAGGTCTTTCCTGTGAGAAAAGGTTGGAAATGGCATTTGACCAGGACAGCGGGGGGGGCAGTGGACACCCCTGGGCAATGCTGCCCACTGGCACCGAGGGACAGGCCGGGAGTTTAGTAGCCGTCATTGCCCTAAAATGATTTTAGTCCTAAAGAAACTACCAGTAACGCCCCCCACGCGTCACGAGCAACTCAGGCAGACGTGCCGTTGGGAGACGTGTGCATGGATATTTCTGATGCTTCAGCATCTGGTCTGCATAAAGACACCTCTGCGGGAAAGTTTTACCCCAAACTGTTTCGTTCTTCTTTTTTTTTTTTCTTGTGAAGGTTTATTGAAGTCTAGTTGATTTGCAGTGTGGGGATGATTTCTGCTCTACAGCAAAGCGATTCAGTCCCACAGACCCACATGTCCGTTCTCCTACAGATGCTTTTCCCCTCTAGGTCACCCCGGAACATTGGGCGGAGGTCCCTTACCCCAGCCTGGCTGGGTTTTATTTTTCCTACTTGTGCAAAAGTGACGTCTTTCATAAAGGAATGTTTGGACAGGACAAAACTGGGGGGCGCAGAAGCCGTGATTCTCCTCTGGGGCAATGGTCGTTTTGCTTTCTTTTCGTGAAGGAGTTAATATATTGAATCCCGAGGGTTTTTTTCCTGTTGCCCGTATTACAAGTAGTACATTCATCACCTCATGAACAAGGTGTGGGGTTTCTTCTCCAGCCACGCTGTCACGTCAAGGGTGTTTGTTTTGTTTGACGTTGTTTTTTGAGATTTTGAGAAGCTGGACTTCGGGGTCGTTGGGATTGCCGCTGACTGCATCCGCCGGGACCGACAGCCTCCTTTCCTCCTGTCCACAGCCGGGTACAGAAAACCAAGGCAGGGGACGCAGTCACTTTGAACAAAGTTATTAGCATCATCTGGATTTTCACAGAAGATGTTTTACATTCCCCGCTGTTTTCACAAAAGAGTGGCCAAAGTGTTGCTCTGTGGGACGCGCCACAATCCAAGCCTACATTCTCTTTCTTAGCTGAATAATGCTCTTTGCATCCCACCTCTCTTGGCAATTTCTTACGTGAACTAAAGCACACCTGCAGTGGCTCTGATGAAGGTGTGTCGTTTACCGGAGTTCCTGCTGTAGTGCCCTGGGATTGGCGGCATCTTGGGAGCCCTGGGATGCAGGTTCGATCCCCGGCCCGGCACAGTGGGTTAAGGATCTGGCATTGCCGCACTTGCGGCCTAGGTGGCAGCTCAGCTTGGATCCGATCCCAGGTGCGGAGTCTCCATGTGCCGCGGGGCGGCCAAAAAAAGCCGGTCATTTACCTTCCCTGGGCACATGAGCACACACTCGGTCACTGTTGTCATGCAGAGGAAGGTGACATTTGAGCAAAGGGGATATGCATGCACGTTGCATTTCTTCAAGCCCTCAGTCCCTCCGTTGCCCAGGCTGTTCGGGTAAATGAGTGACAGAAAGTCAACTCAGACTTGCTGAAGCAAAAATGAGGAATTCCCTGAAAGGCCTGTAAAACCAAACCGGTGGCAGGACGGCAGGTACCAGTGGAGCGTGGGGACGGTAGAGCCATGAATCAGGTGTCCCAAGGACTTTCTCTTCTACTCTCGTGCTCGCTCTCTCTTTTTTTTTTTTTTTGTTGTTGTTGTTGTTGTTGTTTCAGGGCTGCACCCACAGCATATGGAAGTTCCCAGGATAGGAGTCAAATTGGAGCTGTAGCCACAGGCCTACACCACAGCCACAGCAATGCCGTATCCAAGCTGAGTCGGGATCCAAACGGGATCCTTAACTCACTGAGCGAGGCCAGGGATCGAACCCGCATCTTCGTGGATCCTAGTCAGGTTCACTAACCACTGAGCCGCAAAGGGAACTCCAGTCATGAACTGTTTTTAGATGAAGCCGGTAAGGTTTGGTGCTTAGAGCTGCCTTTCGTGGTTGCCTCTAAATATCGGGCCATTGTTGCTCTACCCACGTCAACAGGAATCCAAGGGAAATCTCCCTGAAGATGGAGACAAACAGGCCCAGGAGAGCAGAGCGGCACTGCCACCAGGGCCAGCCTGCTGGGCAGGAGCCTGCTGTGGCCGGGGGCTCGAGGCCCCGGCCCGGCCGCTACGGCCCTGTGCGGGCAGCTAGGCCCGGGGCAGGGACCAGGACGAGTTAGCGCTCCCAAAACTAGAGTTTCTAAATTAAATTTAAAATCTTTACAAATGTTTTTCTATTTCCGAATAAGTTCTAGAAAACCGTGAAACGAATTCACGGGACATCACTCCCAGACTCCCTGGGGCCAGCCGGGTTCTGCACACGGCCGCCCCACCCACTCCACTCGGCGAGACCCGAGGGCTCCCGCCTCTGTCCCGAGGGGCCCCCACAACCTGGACAGCCCTGGCCTCACAGGCCAGTTACTGCAGAGGGTCCCGCAGCGTGGCTTTTGCCACAGGAGGCGGGGTGGGAGCTGGGCACGGGGTCCCTTTGCTCAGGCTGGCGCTTATCTGAGGGCGGGAGGATGCCGGGCAGAGCGGGCAACTGCGGGCAGGAGGGGTGGTCGCCCTCATCGCCCCCCAGGGCCAGTCACTCACCCAGTGCAGGCCATTCTTTGGGCCTGATGTTTCTTTGAACGTCTTTTGCCCCATCCTGGTTCCTGCCACCCCGTCACACGGGTCCCCCCGCCGCCTTCTCTCCGTGCCAGCCCCGCTGCCCCTGGCGTGGCCTGGCCCAGGGGCAGATCCCATCTTCCGCCCCGGCTCCTTCGCTCCCTCCTTCGGCGAAACATCCCAGACACCAGGTGACGCTGCAGGCCTTCCCGAGGCAGGCGTGCCGATGGGGGACCTGCTGCCACGCGTGCAGATGAGGAGGCTGCGGGGCAGGGCTGTAAAGGGGAGAGACAGGGACAGAGCGGGGCACTCTCCCCGCAGGGGAGCGCCTTGCTCAGGGCTGGCCGCTCCCCAGGCCCCCTCCCCGAGCTCTGCCCAGACCACGCGCTGGTCCCACCATGCCTGGCTCCTCACGCCTGTCCCTTTGACATTCAGATGCTGGGTCTTGAGTCCCTGCCACCCAGGGTCCCCAGGCTGCCGCTTCTCTCCCCAACACACATCCCAGGGAGGTGCTGGGCTGTGCGTGCAGACGAGAAAGGAGGGAGCTCCTGCTGCCTCCGCACCCCACTGAGCTGCCTGGCTCCTGGAGGTCGAGACCTTGTTCTGGGGTTTTCAGCCACGTGTCCAACACAGCGCCATAGGAGGGTGGAAATTTCTGTTTGGTGGTTGTGTCCAAGTCAGTAGCCGAGGGCCACACGGAGCCACCGGTATTCATTCACATGGGGCTCATGCGACTGAGATGAGTTTTTATTTTTATTTCATTGTAATTAAATTGAAAGAGCCACGTGTGGCTGGGGCCACCGTGCTGGGCAGCGCGGCCCCGTAGACGGCCCTGCACCCCCACTTACCTCCGAGGGCGGTGTGTCTCGCCTGTTATGTAGCCTCAGGCAACTGGGCAAGATGCTTACTCTGTGGAGTGTTTTCCCTCCAGTGAACATGTTCCAGAAAGCGGGGGACCCCACAGTGTAGGGGTTTGAAGCAGGAGAACAGAAGAAAATACTGTGAGGAGTTCCCGTCGTGGCACAGCGGAAACAAACCCAACTGGGAACCATGAGGTTGCAGGTTCGATCCCTGGCCTCGCTCAGTGGGTTAAGGACCCGGCGTTGCCGTGAGCTATGGTGTAGGTCGCAGACGCAGCTCGAATCCCGAGTTGCTGTGGCTCTGATGTAGGCTGGCAGCTGTAGTTCCAATTAGACCCCTAGCTGGGAACCTCCATGTGCCACAGGTGCGGCCCTAAAAAGCAAAAAAAAAAAGAAAGAAAAGACTGTGAGATGAGAAAAAAAAGCCTTCCAGCTCTTTAGGAAACTACAGCGAGGTGATGAGATCTTTGAAAAGCTGCGAAGGTCTGGTGACAAGTCCACTGGCCTTGTGAGCATCCGGTGCCGACGGACAGGGTTGAGTCCTGGACCCTGGGCTTCATTTTCTCTTCTGCTCTTTGTGACAATGCAATTGAGGTCAGTGCAGAAAATTGTAGCTATTTGAAGGGTGCAGTTGGGTGAGTTTTGACACGTCTACACCTGGAAAACCACCCCCACAGTCAAGAGTGAGGATCTCCACCGTCCCCGAAGCTTCCTCGGGCCCCTCGGTGGTCCGGCCCCTCTCCCCCGTTCTCCGTCCCCAGGTGTCCTCGGGGACCACGGGTCTGCTTGCTGCCTCTGCAGGGGGATTTGCACTTCCTAGACCTCACTTTATGGAAACGGAATCCTCGGGTCTCCCTCTACTTCTTTCCCCAGGCCGCTGCTTCGAGACTCACCCAGCGGTTGTCGTTTCACTCAGGCCTTGCGGTGGGGGTGGGGGGCCTCCCCGTCCCCAGGGTGGGGAGTGAGGTCTCCGCAGACACTGGGAGCGGCGCTCCATCTGTCACTTGGTTTGCTGAGCGCCCCGGAGGTCGGGAGAGGCAGGGTCCCAGGAGGGCACCCCTGTCGGCGGGGGTGGCGGGACAGCGCTTGGGGAGTTCAGAGTCTCTTGTCTTTGCTAATTTTGTCGGCGTCTGGCTCGTGTCCACTGTTGGCTTCATTTCTGCCACGCAGCAGAGCGGGTGCGTTAAGCACACATGCCCTTCGGTGCGCTGCTGCTCCAGCCGCGCCGGGGCCCTGCCGCGGGTCCTCAAGCGTATCCCTGCTCCGTCCACTAGTCTGCACCTGCGAGGCCCCAAAGGGAGTGTAGGTGAGGCTTGTCCACAAGGGCAGGTGCGGAGCGATGCCGTCCCTTAACGTTCTCTGGGTGGCCCTGCTTCCTCTGGACCCCCATGGAGGGGCCAAGGCCAAGGGTCTGCCCAGCCAAAGGCCCGCGGTCCGCCCTGGGAAGCTGAGCCTGAGCCGGGTACACAGTGAGGGGTCAGCCAGCGGCTGAGACCCCTTCTGAGGGGCGGGCCTCTCGAGAGTGACCTTTCCCAGGTCGGGCCGTTTGGAGTTTTCACTTTGTCTCCCTTTTTCTTATTTCCCCTTGTTCAAACCATGTGGTGTACCTTGCATAACAACTTAATAAATGGCATACGTATTTAACATATATATTTAACAGGTAATATGTAAGTGAACTATACTATGTTGAAATGTGACTTTTTACACACACACAATTTTTCCTGTCTGTCTTACCAATTCTTGAAAACCACTGTGGAGGAAGCCAGTGCTGGAGTTGCTGTTGTGGCCCAGTAGGTTAAGAACCTGACCGGTAGCCATGAGGATGCAGGTTCGATCGCTGATCTCGCTCAGTGGGTTCAGGATCTGGTATTGCTGTGAGCTGTGGCGTAGGTGGCAGATGTGGCTAAGGATCCCGTGTGGCTGGGGCTGTGCTGTAGGCCGGCAGCTGCAGCTCTGATTTGACCCCAGCCTGGGAACCTCCATATGCCGTGGGTGTGGCCCTAAAAGACCAAAGCAAAACCAAACCAAACCAATGCCGTCGATGCTTTTTTTATGAATCCAGACTGGTTCTTGGATTCCTGTGGTGGCCTGACGTCTCAGTGTGTCTGAAGCCTGAGTGTGGAGGTGTCCCCCTCTCTGCCACCCCCATACTTGCGTTTGGATGTCAACGGTCACAGCCCCAGAACATGGAGTGCGAGCTGGGAGGGAGCCTCTGAAGGCTGAGGTCAGCACCCTGAGCTCCCGGCAGACACCGATCACGACCGGGGCCAGCCGCCAGGAGAGAGTGTCTCCCCGGCACAGCCGCCTGTGCGCTGCCCTCTAGGTGCCCACGCTGCCTGCCCAAGAGATGAAAAAGCGTTTTTCTTTTGGAAATTCACTCTGCCTCCCCTAGGAAGGAGTCGCTAGTCCATGATGCGAAAGAACAAGATCTTTGGTTCGTGTTGAGGTCATTCCTGACGAACCAAGCCGGACTGAATTACTGCCTCCACCTGACCCTGGCCTGAAGGACCTCGAGGAGGGAGGATTGGATCGCATGTGCTAATTTACTGTGCCTCTCATTCCAGTAGCCTCAGGTTGGTGGGTTAAGGATCCGGGGTTGCGGTGTTGCCATGAGCTGTGGTGTAGTCGAAGATGTGGCTCGGATCCTGCGTTGCTGTGGCTGTGGTGGAGGCTGGCAGCTGCGGCTCCGACTCGACCCCCAGCGCCTAGGAGCCTCCACGTGCCCCCATAAGTAGCAGGTCTCTGAGATCTGCCCTCTGCCTCGGCCACACTGTCTGTGTGCAGAGTGTGCCCGTGGGAGACTCTGACCCTTTCGCCCGGGGCCCTGAAGACCCACTCGGCCCAGATGCTCAGCATTAAAACTTCCTTCTTCCCGTTTCCATTCGCGGTGGGTACGCGCACTTGGAGAAATCCAATAAAAATTGAAGAGGGTCGATGTGGCTTTCTGCTGGAAGTCTTCTTTTTTAAAACCCGGTGAATTTCATTGCAGCTCATAGTTGGACAGCCGTCATCACAACCCAGTTTTAGAGCTTTTCCCTCCCAAACCCAAATCCATGCCTCCCCCGCCGCCCGTCCCCTGTGGTGGCCACAAGTGTTTCAAAGTCTGTGAGTCTGTTTCTGTTTTGCACGTAAGTTCATTTGTATCAGTTTTTAAGATTCCACAGGTGAGTGATGTAACATAATGTTCATCTCTCTCTCTCTCTTGGACTGACTTCACTTAGCACGTTAATCTCTAGACCCATTCGTGTTGCTGCACATGCCAAGATCTCATTCTTTTTTTTTTTTTTTTTTTTTTGTCTTTTTGCTATTTCTTGGGCCGCTCCTGCGGCATATGGAGGTTCCCAGCCTAGGGGTCCAATTGGAGCTGTAGCCACCGGCCTACACCAGAGCCACAGCAACGCGGGATCCGAGCCGCGTCTGCAACCTACACCAAAGCTCACGGCAACCCCGGATCGTTAACCCACTGAGCAAGCGCAGGGATCGAACCCGCAACGTCATGGTTCCTAGTCGGATTCGTTAACCACTGCGCCACGACGGGAACTCCTCATTCTTTTTTCTGGCTGAGTAATACTCCATTATATATCTGCATGGAAGTCTTTTTTTACAGGCCTGACTCACCCTGTCCGTGACCACTGAAGGGTCTCAATTCTCTTAAATTTGAAGAAAATGATCTGTAAAGAAACACGTTTTCTGCTTCCTCGACAACCTCTGTCGGATTTTTGGTGACGTGAACTACCCCACTGAACCGAAATCCCTGGGGACACAGCTCCCCGCCTCCCAGAGCTGCCCTCCGTCGTGCTGGGGGAGAGCCTGCATTGCAACGTCCTTTCCTCATTGATCCATGAAGCGCCAACCGCAAAGCCCCCGAAGTACTCATGAGCTGCCCTTCGCTTGCGTAGCCGATTCTCACCTCCTCTGAGTCTAGCCTTGAGCGCGTCTTCATAAAAAGCCACGGTGAAGGATCTGTCTGGTCTTGGCCAGACGCTGGCCTGTCACGTGATTTATTCCTGGGATTTTTTTTTTTTTTTTGCTTTTTAGGGCCCCCTCCCCCGGGGCCAATGGAGGTTCCCAGGCCAGGGGTCCAGTCACAGCTGCACCTGCCAGCCTACGTCAGAGCCACAGCAACGTGGGATCCAAGCCGCGTCTGCCACCCACACCGCAGCTCACGGCAACGCCGGATCCTTGACCCACGGATCGGGGCCAGGGGCTGAACCCCAATCCTCACGGATGCGAGTGGGATTCTTAACCTGCTGAGCCACCACGGGAACGCCCTCTTCCCGTGATGTTGACACAGACACTGCGTTTTCCATTTCAGTGAAGTGGCTGGCTCGTGTTTCCGTTGCCTGCAGTTGCTGTGCTGATGTTGACATGGCTGGTTCAGGAGGGGGGAAGGAGGATTTCTTGTAAGCTGCTCCTGGTCTGAGGCTGACACCGGAGGACTGGCTCTTGCCCCAGAGCCTCACACCATGGTTGGCGACGGAGGGCCACCCGTGTCCTGGTGCCCATGCCCAGCCCCCCCGGAGGCTGCGGGCCCCGTGGGGCTCTTAGGGCTTTTGGTTCCTCTGGGGAGTTGCTGCCGTGGCTGTGGTTGCTCACGCCCCCATCTGCCAGGGCTTAGGGGAGCAAGGGTGTGGCACTGAGGACAGAACATGCCCGGCCCCGTTGTCCCTTGGAACTGGGACACCAGGTGGCCTGGGAGCCCCAAAGGCGCCATGGGCTCGCTGACTCACCGCCTTGGCCTTGAGGGCATCGGTGGGGGCACGGCTGG
Source organism: Sus scrofa (assembly GCF_054392235.1). NCBI lineage: Eukaryota > Metazoa > Chordata > Mammalia > Artiodactyla > Suidae > Sus > Sus scrofa. Next base: position 46,648,955 of record NC_139385.1, on the reverse strand, counting down.
CTCAGATGGTCTCCCTCTCAGCTCAAGCCCCGTGTTGCCTGGGGCCGAAAGGCGGGCCGCTATCCTAACGGCACAGGGTTTCTGTGTGTGACCTGGTTTGGGACCAGCTTCCTCAGGGATCTCGGAGCACAGGGCTCGTTGGAGGGCGTCTCAGGGCCTTCCTGCACTGTCGTCTTCGTCAGCTTTTCATGACCGCCTGTCAGGAGAGATTCAGGGCAGTGCATCTGACCTTCTGAGGACTCTAGGAGGGCAGTTCCCCTCGTGGCACAGTGGCACCAAGTCCGACGAGGAACCAGGAGGTTGTGGGTTCGATCCCTGGCCTCGCTGAGTGGGACGAGGATCTGGTGTTGTCGTGAGCTGTGGTGTAGGTCGCAGACGCGGCCTGGATCCTGCCTTGCTGTGGCTGTGGTGTAGACTGGCAGGTGCAGATCCGATTAGACCCCTCACCTGGGAACCTCCATAGGCCGCAAGTGCAGCCCTAAAAAGACAGAAAACAAAAGACTCTGGGAGGGGGTCTTCTCATATCGCCTTTGTTTAGAAACCTTTTTAGCCGACTCTCAAATATGAAATGCGGGTCACACAGTGAAATAGAGGTGGGAAATCTCGAGAACTGATGTTAGCACCACAGAAGGGTTTCCTTGTTGTCACACTTTGCTATTCTGCCGCTGGCGGTGGGGCAGTGCTCAGTTGAAAGAAAGGGAGAGCTGGTTGTTGCCACTGTGGCGCAGCGTTAATGAACCTGACTAGTATCCCTGAGGACGAGGGTTCGATCCCTGGCCTCACTCAGTAGGTTAAGGATCTGGCGTTGCCCTGCGCTGTGGTGTAGGTTGCAGACGCGGCTTGGCTCTGGTGTGGCTGTGGCTGTGGCTGTGGTGGAGGCCGGCAGCGGCAGCTCCAGGTCGACCCCGTGCCTGGGACCCTCCATGTGCTACAGGTGCAGCAGGTGCATAAAGAAAGAAAGGGTGACGTCTCCACCTTCCAGCCCCAGCCCCCACCTCAGATGTCCCTTCCTCAGAGTGAGTTTTGTTTTCATCCTAAGTCCATCCCTAAGCATCGTGTCGTGAAAACTGGGGCCCCTCCCGAGGACCAGAGTCTGGTGCTTTCTCCCAGTCCAAGTGCGTATTCAACACAAACATCGAAGTCGTTCGAGATGATGCTCCACTTCCTCTGCAAGGATGCGCGAGGGGAGGGACCAGGAAAACATCGAATATGGAGACCCCAGTGGGAGACCCCGTGTCAGCTGGTAAACGATGCCGTCATACTACTCGTTTAAAAAAACCTTTGGTGAGTTCCCTGATGGCCTCGTGGTTAAGGATCAGGCATTGTCACTGTTGTGGCTGGAGTTACTGCTGTGGCTTCGGTTCGATCCCTGGCCTGGGAACATCCATGTGCCACGAGTGTGGCCAAGAAAGAAACAGGTAGGCATTGCAGTGTAAACGAGCGGATGCATCAGGTCAAAACACTACAAACTGATCACGCGCACGCACACACTCTCTCTCTCTCTCTCTCTCTCTCTCTCTCTCTCTCTCTCTCTCTCTCACACACACACACACACACACACACACACACACACACACACACACTCAAGTCCGGAAGAATGTCACTGGGTTTTAGCCGACCCGCTCTGGATGTTAGAATGTGGTTTTTCGCAAGGATGGTTTTCGCTTAACATGTCATCTGCGCTTTCTACAAAAGCATATGTTTAGGTTAGTCTTTTAATTTTTCTGAGTACTAGGAATTTAAGTTGCCCAGTTAAAAAGTAGGTCTTCGGCAGCCAGTTAACGGCATTTGTTGACTCTTCGCGTGCTGGTCGAGGCTGCGGCCCTTTAGGGCCGTTTACATTCACTTCTGAGCAGCTGTGCCCTTTGCGTGCGTCTCCTGGCAGTGAGGCCCTTATTCTGCCTTTTACTCAGGTCACCCTTGGTGTCGTCCATAGAGATTTTCTCTCTGCCGCCTCCCCCCACCTCTTTGTTCTGCCTTCAGCCACCTCACAGGCTGATCCATCCTTTGGGCCGGAGCCCCAGTGGTTTCCGCACAAGGGCCTTGGAGAGGCTGCAGTGCAGCAGGGACGCAGAGGCGGGGGTGGGGCTCGGGGTGCAGCTGTTCCGGGAACTGCGGCCACGGCCACTGTGGAGTCCTCGGCTCTTGCAGATGCCCGGAGCCAGGACTCAGCGAGCAGCTTTCCAGCCCCGTCTTCTTGAGAGTCTCATCCTCTCCGACATGAGTGCTTCCTACAAAGGAAGCTGCTGACGAATATTTCACTTCCTCCTGGGCAAAATCAAGGTGCTAACAGCTGCCCAGCAGGCTGTGGCAGGGCTGTGACATCAGTGGCCTTGCCAGCCCGGGGCCAGTCCAGAGCCCGGCACCAGTCCAGAGCCCGGCTTCGCCCGGCTCTTGGTGTTGCACTGGGTCTTTCCTCAGGCTGGTCAGGGTTTCCCTTGTTTTGCAAAGTGCTTTCCTCTCCCGTGATTTGATGATATTTTTGCTCAGAAACTCACCCTGTGAGGTGCAGGTTCCCGTCCAGACCGAGGACGCCAGGAGCAGCACGGTGCCTGGCTCGTTGCCCACACACGGCAGCTTCCTGACCTGAGCTGGGTCACCTGCTGGGAGCAGAGCACACCTGGCTCCCTGGACGCCCGGTATTGAGAGGAATGATGTGGCGCCGTCGCAAGAGCACTGGCCGCATGCTTTGTGGGGCCCAGTGCACAGCTGGAAACGCAGGCCCTTCCTTGTTCAAAAACTTAAGAATTTCAGGAGTTCCCGTTGTGGCTCAGGGGTTAACGAATCCGACTAGGAACCGTGAGGTTGCGGGTTTGATCCCTGGCCTTGCTCAGTAGGTTAACGATCCAGCATTGTCATGAGCTATGGTGTAGGTTGCAGACGCGGCTGGGATCTGGTGTTGCTATGGCTCTGGTGTAGCCCGGCAGCTGCAGCTCCAATTCAACCCCTAGCCTGGGAACCTCCATGTGCCTCCAGTGTGGCTCTAAAAAAGACAAACAAACAAACAAACTGTTAAGAATTTCAAGGTCAAAGCGATTGTGAGTGGGCCCAGGTTTCGAGGTCCGTCCTTGAAGGCTCTGCCAGCCCCTGCGTGGCTGCGGCGGGCGACAGTGCAACGTGAGGGAGCCGGCTCTGTGGTGGGGAGGCCGTGTCCTGGGCCCCGCTGTCCTCCGGCGGCCCCCATCCCCAACGCTTGTGTGTCTTCCTTGCGTGTCTAGAAATTCATCGAGTTCGAAGATGCCTTGGAGCAGGAGAAGAAGGAGCTCCAAGTCCAGGTGGAGCACTATGAGTTTCAGACCCGCCAGCTGGAGCTGAAGGCCAAAAACTATGCAGACCAGAGTAAGTCGCCAGCCTGAGAGGAGGCTGCCTTTGCATGTGTTTGTGGTTCTCCCCCGAGGGACCCCGCCCTGCCGGGGGTGGGGGGGTGTGTGTGAGAGCCCCGGATCAAAAGAGCAGGCAGCTCCAGCGCCAGCGGTGGCCGCGGCTCACATTGCGGTTCCCCCAAGGATTTGTTTTCTTTCGTTAGGCCGCTCGGGGTATTTCTGTACCGGCCTCATATCGTTTGTGGAAGTAAATTAAGCCCTTCCACCAAGGTTGCAGTCTGACCCCAAGGCCCGGATCTGGGGGCTTCACGTGGCCCTTAGGGTGCTCTTTCCTGCCTGGAGGTGCTGCCCTGGTGGTGAGAGTCCCACGGGAACCCCCTGCCCCTGCAAGGAGGGGTGAAGAAAGGGTTTTGTTTTGTTTTGTCTTTTTGCTATTTCTTGGGCCGCTCCCACGGCATATGGAGGTTCCCAGGCTAGGGGTCCAATCGGAGCTGTAGCCGCCGGCCTACGCCACAGCCACAGCAATGTGGGATCCGAGCCGCGTCTGCAACCTACACCACAGCTCACGGCAGCGCAGGATCCTTAACCCACTGAGCGAGGCCAGGGATTGAACCCACAATCTCATGGTTCCTAGTCAGATTCGTTAACCACTGAGCCATGGCGGGAACTCCAGGGTTTGTTTTTTTTAAACTTTTTCTATTGGACTTCACATTGTGGTGCAGCAGAAACTAATCCAGATAGTACCCATGAGGATACAGGTTCGATCCGTGGCCTTGCTCAGTGGGTTAAGAATCCGGTGTTGCCGTAGGCTGTGGTGTAGGTCACAGACAGCTCGGATCCCGAGTTGCTGTGGCTGTGGTGCAGGCCGGCAGCTGTAGCTCCGATTTGACCCCTAGCCTGGGAACCTACATATGCTGCATGTGCAGCCCTAAAAAGCAAGAAATAAAAATTAAAAAAAAAATTACTTTTATTGTAAGAACTATTATTTTAGCTTTAGAAGTCTTTGTTTAAATTATACTGTCAAAGTTATAATGACCCTTATAATTTCAGTTTTCTGTAATTCAAGGTTTTGAAGGTTGAGGCCTAATCTGTTTAATTCATGACCTTGGATAACAGGTACCTTCATTCCTCTGAAAAGTTAAGATCAAATAAAATTTTTTAACAAATCAAAGGAGTTCCCATTGTGGCTCAGGCGAAATGAACCTGACTAGTATCCATGAGGATGCAGGTTCAATCCTTGGCTCTGCTCAGTGGGTTAGGGATCTAGTGGTTGCCCTGAGGTGTGCTGCAGGTCACAGACTTGGCTTGGATCCGGGGTTGCTGTGGCTGTGGTGTAGGCCGGTGCTTACAACTCTGATTCAACCCCTAGCCTGGGAACTTTCATATGCCACGGGTACGGCCATAAAAAGAGAAGAAAGATTTGATGGTTGAGTCTGTCCTTGTCCCGACACCCTTGGGTTTTGGGTGAGCTGGCGACACGTGTACACACACACACACACACACACACACACACACACACACGCACTGGTCTGCAGAGTGGAGGCAGACCCAAAGGCCCATTTTAGATGTGCATAGATCAGCCCTTCTGTAACTACACAGAATCTTTAATATTCCCCTTGCTTAGAACACTTTTCATTTATGAAACCTTTCGTCTTTCCTTAGTGGGAGAGCATACAGAGCTAAAGCACAGGCAGACGTTTTTCATTTGCTCACTTCGGCTGCAGGACCAAGGACCAAGGAGAGGGAAGGACCCGGCTGTCACGAGCCGGTCTCGCTCTGCACAGGGTTCAACAGAGCTGAGGTTGGAGCAGAGGGCTGCAGATGCGCGGTGTCCGAGGCCCGTGACACGTTTATCAGCCCGTGTTTCCTGGGCAGAGCGCACATAGGGACCATCCTGGTGTCTCGAGGGTGACCCAGCTGCCAGTCCAGAGTGGGGTGGTCATAACATGGCCTTTCCAGCCCTGGGAGCTGGACGCGAGGCCCATGGACGGGACGCGAGTGTGTCCCCTCCTGTGTTCCGGGCGCCTTCTGCTCTTGCCTTGAACCTGGCCGAGGGCTGCGTGCAGGGGACTCTGCCTCTCTCACAGGCCTCTGCTCGCTCCTTGTCTGCCCTGGAACTAGATACGCTCTGGGGGCTTGCCTGCCCCTCGAAAACCACCCGCCGACCTAGGCATAGAGGGCAACCCGTGTGTGAGTTCCGCCCGCCTGTCCCTGTCCCTGTCCCTAGCAGGATCGACTGTCCTCGGATCACAGCACGGGTGGTAAACTCATCAGAACCTGCCTGCTGGGCTCCCCCGGCCCGCTCAGAGAGGGGGCCCGGCCCAGCCGGGCAGTGGGCCAGCTGCGGTCATGTTTTCCAGTTTCCCGGCTGGAGGAGCGGGAGTCGGAGATGAAGAAGGAGTACAACGCCCTGCACCAGCGGCACACGGAGGTGCGCGGCGCGCGGGGGCGGCCGGGGGCGCGCGGGGAGGCGGGGGCGCGCGGGGGCCCCCTGGTGCGGCCTCGTGGCCGGAAGCGCTGAGCCCTGTCCCTCTTCTCAGATGATCCAGACCTACGTGGAGCACATCGAGAGGTCCAAGATGCAGCAGGTCGGGGGCAACAACCAGACGGAGGGCAGCCTGCCCGGGCGGAGGTAGGGCGGGGCGCCCCGTCGGCTCGCGTGTGTGCCGGAGCGCGGGCTAAGGCAGGCGGGTGGCGGGCGCTGGGGCGGCGGCTGCCGCGCGTGCAGGCGCCGAGGCCCGGAAACCACGCGCAGGGATCCCGGCGCTCGCACACCCCGGGCTGTGAGCCACCTCTGCGCCGCGTCACCTGTAGCCTCACAGGCGCCAACCCGGGAGTTCCCCTTGCAGCCCAGGGGAAACGGATCCGACTAGCATCCATGAGGACTCTGGTTGGCGCTCTGGCCTCGCTCAGTGGGCTGAGGATCCAGCGTTGCTGTGAGCTGTGCTGTAGGTCACAGATGCGACTTGGCTGTGGCGTAGCTCTGGCTGTGCTGTAGGTCACAGATGCGACTTGGCTGTGGCGTGGCTCTGGATGTGTTGGGAAGCTCCGATTCCACCCCTAGCCAGGGAACCTCTGTATGCGGAGGGTGCGGCCCTAAAAAGAAAAAAAAAGTCAACCACTCCTGGCCCTCATGCAGTCATATGCAAGGCACAGGTGCCGGCGGCAGGTGCCAGGGACCTCTGCCTGCCTGTCTTGGACTTGCGCAGAAGCACCTGTGGACGGATCGACAGCACAGTGCTGTGCAGGCACTGGGGTTCGAGGGCTGTTCAGGGGGAGCTGAAGGCCAGCTCTGAGCCCTGTCCTCTCGCACACGTCAAGGGTCACCACGTACTTCCCCTCCTCATTCTCTCTCTCGTAAGATAAAGCCAACAGAAAAGACCAGGATGTGTTGGGAAGGAAGATTCTAACCTCCGAGAAATGTGCGCCTGCCTGTGCACCTGTTTCTTCTACAAGCAGCTGCAGAGCTTGCTGTGACTCTAGAATATGACCAGCTCCTCTCAAGAACCCACTCTCTCTGGGGAGGACCCAGGGCACCGTGGTGACCGGAGGAAGGAGCTGCACGCTGGGCACAGGCGGGGCCACCCGGCAGGGTCAGGGCGCTTGCTTATCTCAGCTGGAGCTGTGTGCTGGTGACTGGGGAGCAGGGAGAAGCCTGCACAGGCCAGGCTCCTTCTCCCCCTTCAGTCAGAGTGTAGCCGCGGCTCGTCCCCTAGGCGCAGACTGTCAGCAAGCTTCTCCAGGGCGGCCAGTCATCCCCCTGGGCCGGGCAGGGTGTGGACATCCAGTGTCTTCTTCAGGCTGGAGAGGCCTGCGGCCGGAACCCCCGGTCCCGTGGATCGAGCTCACTGCTCCTTCCCGGCAGCGGCCCCTTGTTCCTGCAGCAAACCCATGAGGCCCCAGGTGGGCGCGTAAAGGCCCTGTCTTCTCCCTGCCCGCCTGCTGGGCATTTAGGTCTGCAGACGAGGAGACTCGGGCCTTTCTACTCTGGGCAGCGTCAGCTGTTCTCTGGCTCACCGGCAAACCTGTTGAGTCTTCCGAGTTGGAAACGCAGTGTGTGGATGCAGAGGCCCCGAGGGGCCCCCAGCAGGCCTCTGGGCAGTCTCGCTGCCGGTCCCAGCCGTTGTGGACGCTGTCTTTCTGTAAAGGCTTGTGCCCTGGGACAGGGTACCAAGCGATCGTCAGCTGACGCCCATCCCGTGAGAATTAAGTGACAGACTGGGTATCAGAGTCTGTTAAACTACCGCCCTCAGCGGTTGCCTGGCACTGTCCGATCCTCACTCCTCACTCCCGAGCTGCCCCCGAACTGCCAACTAGCAGCTTCAAGGGCTAACCTGGAGACGGGGCGCCTCGTGTTCTCGGGGGCAGGTTGGGCCGGGCGGTCTGAGCCGGGGCCGTGGGAGCTGGCTGTTGGGGCATCTTGGACTAGCAGCACGGGCCTGGCCCGTTCCGGAGCGCTGTGGCCTCCCAGAGCGTTCCTGCTGTTCCCCCGCCAGCTCCCTCATGGCCGGAGCACCTCGGAGGCCACACAGGAGAGGGGCCTGGTGACCCTGGCTTGGAGGCCGAGCGCGTCTGGGGTCCTGAGCCACGGTGGTCAGCACCCTGGGCCCCAGGGACAAGAAACGGCGACCTCTGACTCTCTGGACAGTGCAAACTCAGCCAAGAGCAGCAGCTGCCTGGGCTGCACAGCTGAGGCCGGAGGGTCCCCCGTGGAGAAGCGGCGTGTGACCGTTATTTTCTGTGGACGGCGCCCTGTGTGGTGGAGACAGGACCTGGTCTGGAAACCTGCTGTCGGGGTGTGACCCGTGGCCCTTAGCAGAGTCTGGACGGAGCCCAGCCCCAGCCCCTCCAGGTCTCCTCCCGTGGAGGGCAGGCCTGTGGGAAGGCGGCCGCCCCTCCCCAGAGAAGCCCTGCCCGGAGCAGGTCGCTTCTCTCGGGCACCCCGCCTGCTGCTGAGCGCTCTCCCCTCAAGGAGCAGAATAGGCTGCTTGTAAGAAGCCCCAGGGCTTGGTTCCTACGGGCAGAACCGGCAGGTCCCGGCACAGCCACAGTTGCCTCTAATGCTTCTGAGGGGTGGGTGCCCAGCAGGGCCACGGCCCCAGGGGGGAGCGCTTTGTCTGTAAAAGGGCCTCCTGGTGCCCAGGAGGCGGAGGGGCTCTGGTCCAGATTTGCGCCTAGCCTGTCTCCCTGTCTGGTCTGCCCGAGGGGTATCGAGGCCCTTGGTCTCTGCTCAGAGGCCCTCTGAGCCTGCAGCACGGTGGAACCCGCTGTGCCCTGGCTGCGAGGACGCGGCTTCCTGGAGCAGCACTTGTTTGGGAAGCAGAGGCAGGGTGCTGCCGGGCCGCCCCGCCAACTGGCTGGTGGCATTTGGCACACTGAGGGTGTTGCCCGGGGGTTGCTGCCTTAGTGTATGAAACTGGGTTCCTGCCGCCGCCGCTCCTCGGCCCAGACCCAGGGCCATGCCAGAGATGTTCTGAGGGCCCTGGGCCTGTTTCCGGGGACAGATGTGCACAGCGCACTGCCTCCAGCTTCCAGGGCACTCGCTGTGGAGACAGGCCTGGGCCTGCTTTCACTGTGGCCTGCTGGGCCTGGCGTGGTGGGGCTCATCGGGTCGGATGCTCCACCACCGTGCGCTGCAGCGGATGGGGACGGTCCTGCCGCAGCTCCTCGGCTCCGACCCTCCGGCTTCCAGGGGGGCCCCATCCTTAGGCTGGGGAGGCAGAGTCTCTCTCACTCCTGGCGAGGATTCCTGAATCCGTGTGTCTTTAGGATAAAACCGGGTGGTCCGTGTGCTCGGGCCCGTGCCCGTGGTGTGTGACATGAACCCCATCACCACATGCACCTGCCTGAGCGCCAGGAGCCCGTGGGGACAGGACGGTCCCCTCCCCACCCCGCTGTGCTGAGAGGGTGTGTCTGTATGTCCCATGTCCATCCATGTATGTGTCTGCGTGTTCCCCGTCTGTCTGTCCCCACGGGGGGGCGCGGAGCAGGGTGCCAGCGCTGGCCGTCACGCCCGCCCTTCCTGTGTGCGCACCTGTGCCCCCAGCCCCTGCCCTTTGCTCTCTAATGTTGTCTTCTTGTCTTGCCCTCTGTGCTGTTACCGCCGTGTGCTGGCCCTTGTCTGTCCTGCTCTGCAGTCCTCGCCAGTCGTGGAGGAGAAGGTAAAGCCTGCCGCAGTCCTTGGGCCTTGGGTGAGGGAGCTGGGGTGGCTGCCAGGATGCACAGATCGTGGCTCTTCCAGGGCCTGATGCCGAGAAGGCTTGGGCTGGTCCCAGGTCCCCAAGACAGCCCCAGAGCAGGTAGTGGTGCAGGCTCTCGCAGGTCAGGGCTGGTGCTGCCCCCAAAGCTGGTGGGCAGGGGTGGAACCTGGGCCCGGAGCCAGCAGTGCCACCCCCCTTGAGCCGCCGTCTCAAGTGGACGAGCACGGGTGTCTCTCAGGCACCGTGGGGGTGTAACGAGAGGACACGGTGGCCGAGCCTTGGACTGGGAGCTCTGGTCCACCCAGCTCATGGGACTTGGGGGGGCACCCTCGCAGCTCCGTGGGGGCCCTGGATCAGGAAGGAGGCTCTATTCCCAGTGGAGATTTCCCTCGGGGAGCGCAGCCTAGCTGTCTGGAGGCGCGGAGCTGTGGAAGTGGCAGCTAGATAAGCACCTCTGTCCTTTGAGGTGGCGTCTGTGGTGACAGCCTGGGACCTGTCGTGTGCATCTCTCCCGAAGTCTGAGCCAGGTCCCCAGAGAGGGGGTCCTTTCGGCACCGGGAGCCCAGATGGTGCAGGAGGGCAGGGCTGGGCTCCCCAAGGGCAGCAGCCACCTCCCGGATGCCCAGGGCCAGGGCTGTTGTCCAAGGACCGCCCGGCTGCGACCTGAGCCACGCTGCCAAGGTTGCGACGGCTCCGCAGACTCAGAGCTTTCTAACCCAGCATCTCAGCTCTTAAGTGACGGGCCGGGACTCATCTGAGAAGGTGTCATCTGCTGCGGGGACGAGAGCTGCATGAGGCACCTGAGATCCTCTCCAGGAAACCGCCTTCCTGAGCACCAGGGCCCCTGCCAGGCCGCACAGGCCTTTTCTGGTCCTGTCCCTGCCACCGTTAGCCCTGAGAGACACAGCCACTTCCCAGCGGGTCCAAGGGATCCTGCCCTGCAGGAGGCGGCGTCCTCCTGAACAGCCAGCAGATTCCAAGGCCTCCTGCTCCACCCGAACCCCACCAGCCCGCACCAGGGAGGTGTCGGCTGTAGGACATTGTGGTTACAGCGGCCACTTCACTCCCATCTCCATCACCTGCATCCCCAGCACCGCGAGGAGGCCGCTGCCCTGTCTCCGGGAGAGCCCAGCCTCTGGACCCAGCTCCTGGGGGCCCCGAGGACACCTTTGCCACCCTCCCACCCAGGCCCTGCGGTGGTGCCTGCGCATGAGAGGCCACGTGCGAGGGATCCTGATTCTTGACCTAAACAGCTCTGAGCGATGTGGACTCTGTGCAGCTGCCCACAGCGTCCTCCCTGGGCCTGGGCTCTGCCCTCCCCTCACAGCTCGCAGGGCAGAGCGTGGCAGGTGGATCGCAGCATCAGTCCACGCTCCCACCTGTTCCCAGCTGGCCGGCCTCCCTCCGTGGCTCCAGTGCCCTCGGACGGGAACGGCTTGGAGCAAGAGAGAAGCAGAAGCGGGCGAGACGCCCAGCAGACAGGCGAGAGAGAGCAGTGCTTGTGCCCCTGGGGCACGTGGCAGGAACAGAGGATTGGAGAAAGTGTTGATTCCTCTGCCTGGCTCCAGGAGCCCAGAGCAGGGCCAAGGACACGCTCCGAGGAACGGGGCCGCGTGGCCGTGACGCCCAGGGCCCCCGGCGGGCACCGCGGCACGGGAGTCTGTTTAAAATGGGAAGGAGTGATGATGTGACATCACCGTGTAACCGAAGGGGGCGTGCTGTGTGGGATCACAGGACGCGCGTGATCGCGTGGGTCAGAGGGGCCGGGAGGTGCGTGCTACGCTGCCCCCAGGGTCGCGCCCTCCCCACTGCTGGCCGCTGTGGGCGAGGGGCGCTTTTGGAGCCGCTCGGGCTTTCCGTTCGCCGCATGCGAGCCCCCGTCTCATGCCCTCCTTTCTTTCTCCCCCGCATTTCAGCAGGAAGGAACGGCCC